>NC_079342.1:25978591-26701295 GCF_029582105.1 Oenanthe melanoleuca
ACTATTCTCATTCCTCTCCAGGTAGATACACCAAGGTGACCATCAGGACAATCCACTGAGCTATTCAGTGTAATATTCCACAAGAAGAGATGTTACTTTGCCAACCTCAGGCACAGACAGACAGCAAGACTCGGAATACAAACAACAGTTCAGGACAAAATTCAACAACTCTGTCTACACCATGGGCAGATGCTGGTCTGTCCTTCAGTACCAGCAGAGAAAGGACATTAAGGCAAAAGAAAGTGTTATGGGAACTCTTTCAAAATGAGTGTGCTCAAATATCAGCCTCTCTCATTTGCCATTCTGAAGAGGCAGAATGATTTCAAGCACCATTCCTTCAAGGATCTGTACTGTGAGTAAGATAACCCCCAAAAGAATGGAAAAGAGGAACAATAGAGCACATCTACCATACAATTCCCCAATGGCATGTTATCAAAAAATCAAAAATAGTGATGCCTTTTCTCTACAGACCTGGATAAAACTACCTTCAAAGATGTACAGGGGAAAAACCCAGATCTTTGGAGCAGAACACAGAAATGATTGTGACAACTACCAGCCTGACATACCACCCAGTTTTCTGATCCCTTTCCTCACAGTTTTTGCTCAAGTACATATGTTGTACTCTGACTGCCAAGACAATAATTTACTCCCCTTAGCTACTAGAAAATACCCTTCAAAAATTAAATCATTATTTAAAACCACTGGAATATTTAATAGGCCAGCTCACTCAACCAAGCTACTAACAAAAGCAATTAACAAAATGTTTCAGCCAAAAACGTGCTACAGTTATTACATTTCTTACTTGTGGTTAATGAAGAGAGATGGCTCAGCAGAACTCAAGTCATATTCTGATTACTGGTAAAAATATATATTCAAATGTGTGGGTCTATGATGCAATGGGAGCAGAGAAAGGTAGGCAGGTCTGAGAAATGCAGATTCTGTCACCCTACTGCTAAACTCAGGACTGGTAACAAGACTGTTCCCATCACCTGCACTGTGGGAACATCTAGGGAACATCTGTGCAACTGCACAACAAACTGCATGGGCTAGTAACAAAGGTGTGATCAGACTAGGTAGTTTAGTAGGATTTAAAGTCCATTGAAAGGACAGATTCCTCCCTCATCACTGTCACTTCAGTTTCTTCTCCCCTGTCTTCAAAATCCACATATCTCAAAGGTCCTTTGCTAGACTGAGCAACACTGGCAGAGAGAATCCAGCCTCACCTGTGCTAAGGACAAAATATCAAAACACCAAAAAATATCAAAATTTTACAAATCTCAAGGATCCTTTGCTAGACTGACCAACACTGGCAGAGAGAATCCAGCCTCACCTGTGCTAAGGGCAGAAAACTCAGTGCAGGAAGTCCTGCTAGATTGCTCTTTGTCACCAGGGCATCATCCTACACATGGCAGCTCTGAACTGATTGAAGAACTGCAAGTGGGACAGATCTGCTTCCAAAGGGCCACACCCAGGTTAGTGAGCCCTGAATTTTAATTAGGTTATCAGCACGGTGACTGAAATACAGCTGAGCAGGAGGTATCTGGAATATCCTCTGATCAGCTGCAGCAACTCCAACTGCACACAGGCATTATTCTATAGCTCCATCAGCTCCTGGCACAGAAACCATCTCTCAGGTCTGTCCAGCACACTTTCAGACCAGCTCCCACAGACTGAAAGATCACAAAGAGCAGAAACGTGACCATACCTGCTGAGACAGCTCTGGTACAGAGTTCCACAGCTCAGCACTAGAGGCACCACATCCCACAAGCAAGAGCACACAATGGAGCTTGGAAAAGCATGCAATAATCACTGTGGTATGCATGAACCCCTGAGAGGATCCAACAGTCCTGGACAATTTGGGCTGGCTCCAAGCTGTTTGCAATAATTATTAACTAGCGCTTTGGGCAGCGTCTTGTAGGTTTGTTTTTTGAACACTGCAACTGAACTCAGTTCTTCTTTAATTTACATGGGACTTGCTACTCTAACCAGGTGGTTGTGATTTGCAGGGTTTTCTCAACACTTGCTCCTCTTGCTGCTTTCCTCCTCTCAGCTTAAGGTTCACACTGTGTTTTTGTTCAAGGGTTTTTTTGTTTTGTTTTCAGATTGAAGTTTAAAAGCATGGGATAACCTACCCCTGTTTTTTGCCTGGTTTCTAATTAATGCCATTAAATACCACCCAAAAAAGACACAAGGTGATCTGAGTCTTTGTCAAAATTAACCAAGAAGTGCAATAACTGTGAAGGTAGGTCAAAAATTTACATGACCCATCTCTCCACCAAGACATACTTTATTAGTAAATAAATTCAGAAGAGAGCCTTAAAGATCTTTTGGAGGCCACTGGTCTTATAAAATAATAGATTTGAAGTTCTCTGGTTGAATCCATGATATAGAGGGAGGGGTATGCAACAGTTATCCCTTGTGAATAGTGAGGTGGGAAGTGATTTCATATTTTATTAAATTAAACAGCTGTGGAAAGCACAAAGGAATGGAAAACAACAAGCTGGAAATAAAGCACAGTACCTGAGTGATCACAAAAGACATCACCATTTGAATGCTCACATTTGTAATGCAACCATAAAACCAGGCCAGTTTCATCTTTGGGGGCTTTCTCTGCTAAGTTTTAATAGATTTTTCTAAATACCTCCTGCTTTCATTACTCAAAACAGTGAAAAAAGCTTGGAATAGAAGGCATAAAAAGGAGAGAAAAATGAGTTTAGGTAAAGTATAAACTGCATTGTGAGCATAAGCATAATTTTAAAAAACAGTTTATATAGAGACAGCTTAAATTAAGCATTTAAAGCAAAAAAAAGAACACAAACTGGGGATTCCCCCCTCCCTTTTCTTCACTGAACAGGACTCAGCAGTTGAGCTTTCTGGGCTCCAGGAAGGCTACACTGAGTAAACTCAGCCAACCACAAGGTTGAAAATGTAGCAGACGAACCATAAAAATTTAGTAATGCTTTTAAACTACTTCTCACCTCACTGGTTTGATGGTGCTGTGGTACTGTTATACAATATGTGCTGTTGCCAAGGCAACTCCATCTCACCTCCACAGCTGCTGCAGCTTCAGCGAAGCAACACCACGAGCTGTGGCAACCCCCAAATTTACTTTTTTTTCTAAAGAGTCTTTCCAACTAGAAAGCATTTTCAGATGAACCTCTGGAGCTCATTATCCAAGGACTATGACTATTTTTCAAAAATATCTATTTGTGTATTCTAGTGGAAACACTGTGACACTAAGCTCAAAAACATATTCACATATTCTATTAAATCATATTTGTGCCAGGCACTTTTATACCTGTGTAAAAACAGTAAAAAGCCTCTGTGCTTTTTCAGTGTAAGTGCAAGAATTTTACATCCCTGGCAACACTATGAGCCTGCCTGGACAGTTTAGCATGTCCTTTTCCATTAGAGGAGGGAAAAAACGTCTCACTTCTTGAAGCACAGAAAACCTACATTCTAACCCATCCCTTCAACAGGAGCCAAACTGTAATGTTGCTTCAACCCCATTATAAGCACAGCTAAAATAAAGGGTGAAGTCCAAAACAAGATTTTGTGAAAAGAAATCGGCACAGAGTCCTTCTGTGATAAAGGCTTTAGTGGAGGGAGGTGGCTACAGTCTCGTGGTCCAAACCCCAAAGAATTTTTTTATTTTCATGTCCTTGGCTTCAGGGACAGTGCTGTGTGAGCAAGGACTAGAAAAGAATCAGAACATTACGAGCCTTCCCCGCAGTAAGTATCGATTGCAGCTTTTAAGAAGATTCAGTGCTATTTCTTTCTTTTTTCTCAACCTACTCGGGTACAGAACCAAAGTAAACATGAGACAGTAGAGCATGCTGGTGAGGGTGTTTTGTGAAACTCAGCCAAAGTTTCTGCTACTTTAATTTGGGGAGAAAAATAAGTGTTACAAAATGTCTAGGAAAACTTCGTGCTGAGAAAGCACACAAGCATTTAAAGGTGGGCAACGTGATTTACTGAAGAGGAAGAATAGAAAAAAATGCACCAAAATAATTAGGGAAACGCCAGATTTATCTATTTCTTTTTAAATCAACAAAGCAGTAAAGCAAAAGTTGACTTTTCTCCAGTCTAGGCTTTTTTCCTTCCTTTCCCTTCCCCTTCTCTTGCCTCCCCTTGCCTGCTGTAAGAGCAAACAGCGGTGGCAGCAGAACGATGCTGGCCCTGCCTGCATGTGCTGCGAGTCCTGAGCCTGACACTTAACCAGTTCTGGGTAACAGCATGTTTGCTACCTTCCTTTCCACTCCAACCTGCAGATACAACACCAGGAAAGACCACTTCTTTTTTTTTTTCCCCCCGTTCTGTTTAGTAAATTTTCTCTATATAAAAACTTTCAAGTGTCCCTCTGCCTCTCAAACAAACTTCACCACAAAAATATCCTGATACAGAACTTACAAATGCCTGGTAGCACTCAGAAAATTTTCAACGCATAACACACAAACACACATGCAATCCTTGTGATTCTCCTCTACCATCCTGCAGCTCACATCAGCGAGGCAAACTCCATCTGTAACACTGAAACTGCAAAGAAACTGCTAAATTCAGCAATACTTATAGAGCTGGAAAAAACCAAAACAAAACCAAAACACCAATGAGCAAAGAATGCACCTAATTACCACTAATCCTGCCTATTAGATTTCATTCAGACACCACAACTTCTTTCAAATAACCCCAGTTTATTTTTGAAAAAAATTCCTTTCTTCAGGCAGGATATGGGGGAGGAGTCAATCAGTGATGTTTTACACATGCACATCTGGATACAGTCCAATTATTCCCCTTATACATTCCTCCAGTTGTTTTCATTTTGCTCCATGCTCTGGCATTCATAAATTTGTGAGATTAATTGTGTGTGAGCGTCTGCAGTCTTGGATCTGGGCACGGGTTTAGCTGCAACACAGCTAGAAGTCAACATTAAAGAGAGCTCCAGTTCAGAAAACACAATTTACATTTATACATTTCTGGTACAGTAAGGATTGAAGCAGCCATCATCCTTACCACATGCATCAAATTGGTAAGATTAATTCAATATCAACTACATTTTATTACCGTAGTTAGTGTGAACCTCACGAATACTTAGTTACTCAGTGTTAACTGCAAAAGAAGGATTTCTTTTTTTGTTTTTTAAAAAAAAAAAGATTTGTTTGGTTGGGTTTTTTTGTTTTTTTTTTTTTTTTTTTTGTGGATAGTTTTTAGTTTTTCATTTGCCTTTTCAAATCATAAGCCATTGCAAGGACAGAAGCATTTTAAATCTAGGGTCCAGCTAACCCAGTGGATTATGCCACTCTGGCCACCACCAGGGTCTACAGAGCTGGCAGATCCAGAAACCTGGGAAATGCCCCTGGCAGAGGCGTTCCTGAGGGAAGCTCCCACTCCTTGCTGCTGTAACTTGCTATTTACAATCTCCAGCAAAGGCAGACACGAAGGTTGTGACTGAGCTTCTGCAATGCTCTGGCTATTCCAGACTGCTGGAACAGCCTCCTTTGGGGCCAAAAGCAAGTGAGCTCAAACCAATCACCAGCACAGGGAAAGCAAGGGGGCTAAACCCTGCTTCTCCTCTCCTGGGGCCAAGCCTTCCATTTACTGATGTTTTGTATTTTATGTGCAATTTACTAACCAAAACCAGCTGTTTCCTCAAGTTCTCTGCAATTTATTGTTTTGCAAAATCAGTTTCACGTTACACTTCTGATCAGTGCAGTTCCACATGAGAGCTGCACAACTGAGGTAAGGTATTAAAAAGCCAGGGGTCGAAGACCAAGAATGTGCTCACTTGACTGCAAGCTTTGTGACCCAAATACAGTGCTGGATGCACAAATCCCACTTGGGGTCCAAGAGCACAGGCAATTCCAGGCTGTGATGTAGCAGTCAAGGCAGGGTGACAAGGGAGATGAACTGTGCCCAGTTCCTGAAGCTTACCCAGAAGCAGTTCATAGCCATAGTTGCTTTGGTTTGGCTGCTTTTGTGCAAGGCTGTTATATTTTTGAACAATTATCCAACAGATTTGATGGGATTTTTACAGAAGATAAATTGAACCTTCTTACAACCACCTAGTCATTTCCAAAAATCTTGATGAACTGTGCAAGAGTCAATCTGA
The DNA here is from genome assembly GCF_029582105.1 of Oenanthe melanoleuca. Taxonomy (NCBI): domain Eukaryota; kingdom Metazoa; phylum Chordata; class Aves; order Passeriformes; family Muscicapidae; genus Oenanthe; species Oenanthe melanoleuca. The sequence goes on from NC_079342.1 coordinate 25,984,698, forward strand.
GTATAACATCATTTCAAATTCAACACATGATACTAATCTAAAATTAACTCCCTCACATTTCCCATTGTTAATCCATCTTGTGGATTAATCTTTGAAGATCTCTCAAATCTGTAGCTCTAGATAAGACAGCAGAGGAGGAAAAAAAACCAAGCCCAAACCAACTCTCCAATCCAGGAGATTTTACACTATTTTTACTCCAACCCATGAAATGCTGGTTCACTCTTCTTCATGCAGAAGGAAAACATCTTGTGTTGGGCACAATGCCTGAATCTGACAGGGAATTGCCACTGCACTGAGACAATCTTCTCATTCTGCCAGCTACCACTGCTAATACCTACAACTCCTCTGGCAATGCTGCAGGTGAAGGTCTAAAAGAAAGAGTGGTTACAGTAAGTTTATTACTGGGGCAAACATAGCTGATCTCCCCAGCACTGTAGTGCTCCCACAGCTTGCACTGTAACACTTGAGAACTTCACCAGCTGTGAAGCTCAGCCCCTCACCCTGAACCTCCATCCATAGAATTGCACCCAACCTCAAGATTTGAATAAACTCTTTTAGTCTTCCTTCCTTCTTAAGTTAGGAAATCATGCCCAAAACCAGCCAATGTTGCAACTTGAATGAAATGCTTTCAACATCAAGCACCTGAGAGTCAGGGAACATGAGATTTATGGTGGCCCACAGAACCTCCATTTGCTCCATGTGTGTAGGCATTGTGATGAAGTGTCTGATTCCGTGATTGTGCACTGCTTTTCTCCAGGCCTCCTGCCTCATTCACTGTGCAGAAAGCACATACAAGAGGAGAGAATTACATTTGTACAAACAACCATAAATCTACTAGTTCCTAGCTTCTGAGTACTTGACTTTGCAAACAGTGTTCCTTTCATGTAGATTTCTGGTTGTAATACTTGTACAGCCTACACCTAAAAGCATTGCAACAATCTGACTGACAGTCTTGTCTAAGAGTACACAATCAATTTTTGAAACCTACTCGTTTTTGGATATAATATTTGCAAAAACTCTTACTTCATGGTTGCACTATCATGCTTATAAAAGTCATATTTTCCACACAATAGAGGCAGTGTAAAAATTAAAACAAGCTGCAGACTGATTGACCAAGTTGTCTGAATTATTCTCTTTCTTCCTAACAATGAAATGTGCTCTCTGAGCTCCAAGTAAACAATTAAGAAGGGTGGGGGTGGGGGTTGGAGGGCAACCTATAGTAAATAGCATTTTAATTGCAGTCTTACAAAAAATACAAGGAAAATAGTAACACATAAAATAAGCCCCATTTTCCCTTTAAAGCTACTGGAGCTGTTTTAGTAAAGCAAGCAGAAGCTCTGAGCTGCAGGCAAGGGCACAAATCTTACCCAGCACAACTTGAAAGAAAAACAGAAAGTAGTTCACACAAATTGCTGGAATCATGTCTTCCAAGGCAGTATAAAGTAGCCTTTATACCTGAGTTAGACTATCAGAGCATCAACTGCTAGCATGGAAGAGACCCAGGGCACACTGCAGTTGCTGGCTCAGCAGGTGGCACTGGGTAAATACACACATGATACTTTTACTCAACAGCTCCCAAGCAGATGTCCAAAAGCACTGCTTATTAAACTGGTTCTGTTAAAAAAACAAAAACCAAAACCAAACAAACAAAAAACCTAACAACAACAACAACAACCAAAAAAAAAAAAAAAAAGCAGCCATAAAAATAGTACTGAAGGGTCCCATATAATCAAATCTCATTGGTTTTACTTTGAGACCTCATGGAGGAAAACTCCATGCCAGCTCAGGCAGGGATCTCAGCCACACCTCCTGAAGTCACATATACCCTGCAGTTTCTGCTACTCAGCTAAATCTGGCTCTCTCACCTCTTTTAACCAATGGGGTATTTTTCACTGGGCAGAAGCAAACAGAACTTTGAAAACTACTGTTTGTGCTTTACTCTCTCATAGTTGTGTGAGCAAGTAAGCCAGTGAGCATCAGAACACAGTAAAATTAAAATAGTCATCACTAAGAAGATTACAAGTAGAAGTGTGATATCTCCTGGAGATCCAACTCCTTTTCTGATTGCTTTCCATGCTGTCCAAGGCTCAAAAGAATTCTTAAGCTTTCCCTTTGACATTGGGAAGAAACTGGCACAAAGTTCTGAAGGAAATATCCTTAGCTAATTCAAGATTTTCACTAGACAGAATAAACACTTCAGCTAAATTGGCTTTCTCATTTCTATTGGAAACAGGTAAGCAGGTCTCCAATTTTGCCATTCATTCAGGAATTTTCATAGCATGGCTTACAGTGAGTCTTAATGGAGATGGAAAGCAGATTTCAGCCTTTTCCAGTGAAATGTGACTTTATTACAAAAGCAGTATGGAAGCAAGGAGAGGTTTCTGTTAATGTATATAACTAGGCTTTAGCAATGCCCTTCAGTACATAATATCCACACTGAAAGGCACAGACAGGGTCATGCATTTTCAGAAGTTATAAGAGATAGTTACAGGACAGCAAAGCAGGATTTTTCCCCACGTGCACACGAGTTTCACAATAATATTGTTCAGAACAACATTAGCAAACCACTGTGAATAGCAAGTAAGGAATATACAGAAAGAGCCTCTAATCCTTAATTGCCTAGTGGGAGTGTTCAATACCCTTCACCTGCTCAAACCAGGTCAAGGTGAACATATTCAGGTACAATAGACACCAAGTGCCAAATGTAATGATCTGTGTTTCCACACAGCAGAGGACAGAACTAACATTCCTTCCTAAGCAGTACCCATCTGTGACTGAAGGGTTAACTAAGGGTTCAGTTTTTAACCAGAGAGCAAAGTCTTCAAGCATACCTACTCCAACCTTTGGATGCTCTTTTGGCATCTGACACCTGTGTTTGCACCACAAACCCTTGGAGTATTCAGCTGCTGTTGCCAAGTTGAATTTTTATCATAAAACTTACAACCATCATATGAAGATTTCTGGAAGGCTGCCAATATTATTGAGGCTCCTTATGGATTTTCTAACAACATATGCTAAAGCTTGTGCCACCAGTTCATGAGACAATCTCCACCACAGAGCCTGCTCCCTCCCCACTTCTCCCTTCTTTCATCTGATGGCATTTGCTCAGCATCGCTCCTGCTATTTTTCCTTTACTGACACAGGCTCCACTTTCCCTTCTTCACAAACACATCCCAAGGTCCACGGATATAAGAACCTGGAGATTTAGCAGATCTTAATAAGATGAGGCTACTTCTATAACATTTACTCCTACAACCCATGCTGAACAATTTCTATTGCCTCTGATCAGGTATATCATTATCACTGCAAACAAAATCACAGATTATTTTGGTGAAGGTAATTAGGGGTAAACAAATGAAAGACAATTATGAATCACCTATGCAAAAATACTAAGATGAATCCCACCAAAAATATTTAACACAGACTCAGTCAGATAAGCAGCAAAGCTACTATCATTAAAAGAACGAATCACCAAGATCTTCATAAATGTAAGCAATGTAAAGTATCAGATTCTACACAGAAGACTATGAATTGGGTACACAACTGGTTTAACAGCTCTCCTGATACTGTAAAGTAAGGCCTCATTTCTGACTTCCTGGCTCTAGAGTATGCTTTTATTTAATTACATGCACATACTATATGTAAAATGAATTCACCATTATTTTTTTGGCCTTTAACAGACATATTTAGTAATTGCCTTAAAATACTGACATTTATGATCAGTACTGAAGATAAATACAATCTTTATGCAAAATTCTGAGGGAGATTTAGGCTGCAGCAGGTGAATAAGGCAGGCATGATTTCCACAGGTTCCTCTCCAGAGAATGTTCTTTCCAAACTCAAGTCCATGTGGTATAGAAAGGTCTTAGATTATGAAAGACAGGCCCCAATCTAACAGTTTTTCCTTCTATATGACCAGATGAGTGCAAAGCAACAAAACAACAGAAGAATAAAAGGAAAAATAAAAACCAGATGTCCATCAGAGTATTCATGGATTAATGGCTACATGGTTAAGTGGGACTAGAGTGGTCCTGGGGAGCAAAGGGACTGGGTGCAGAAAGAATTGCAATATTAAATCTTCCAGATGGCAATTCTTTGGAGATCATGGCTTGCAGATACAATAGTGGAAGAGGGAAAGTCACTGGGGGAAGGAACTGAAGGTCCCTTAAGTCAGAGATTGATAAATGGTGATAGCATCGCTTCAAGAAACTGAAAGATGACACAGGAGATGTGGTTTTGAAAACACAGATGGAAAAATAGGGCCTTCAGGCAAAGCAGACTCAAGGTCCAAACTGAATCCAGTGCACTGAATTTCAATGGGGTCTTAGGCAGATTTTCCAGGTGTTAAGGATCCAGAAGCACTAACTGACAATAGACACAACAGACAATATTCTAGTCAGGCTGGATCCAAATATGATCTCTGTAAACCCCTTGTCCTGAGAGAGAGGCAATATATTATATAAAAACTTCTTTTTCCCCTGTAGCTGTTCAAATGTAGGACTTTGAGACTTATCAGAAAGGGGACACTGAAGGAGATTTTGTGGGACAGAATTCAATCTTTCTATAAATCTTACTATAAAACATACCTTTACACATAAACCACCTCCCATTGCTTAATTCCCTAGTGTCTCTTGCCTAACTTCAAACATTCTCTGCTACCTGTTTTTTGCTACTGTTTTATCACAGCCCCAAACAAACACTTTGCATTGCATTTCAAGAAGTTTTTCTCAAGGCTTCACAGAAAAGAGAAAGAATCCAAAGTAGAAATAATTTGCTCAAGGTCATATAAGCTTATGACAAAGACAAGAGCAAAAAACATTTAATTCTTCAGAATGTTTCCAGTGCTGATGTATTATGGAGCTTCCTGCCTTTTCTCTTCCCTGAGTTAATGCTTTTTCAGCATACCCTCCTGTGATTGGAATCATTATCATTGTGTCTCCAAGTCTCCAAGTTTGTAATGAAAAATTACCAGTTTGTTAAAAAACCAACCAAACTAAACCAAACCCCCTCTGGTTTCCTCATTCTACACTACCTGTGCACATACACAGGTGTAGCCTCAGCATGGGAGCAGGGGTTTGTGCAGTCATAGGCCTCTCTTTGGAGTATCTGCAATTCCTTCACTGAATTTTGCAGCTTGCTGTAAGATCAGGTCGGTTTGGAGGGGCTGTGTGGTGGCTGTGGGGAGCAGAGTGGAACTGTAGTTAATGAGCAGACTGAGTAATCTATCACATCCAATGGCTGGTGTGGTAATCCCTGTCCAAGTAATTAAATATTGCCTTCATGCTCTACTATCTCTCTGTCTCCTGCCACTGATCACCTCATTTCAACTCCTATGTTGCGATTCTATTCCAGTTGCAAGAGATGTGCAGTTTTTAGAAAAAGAAAGCTTCTGGTGTAATAAACAGACAATGAACTGTGGCCATGAAGAGAAATAGTCTCATTACATGGAGATTTATGCAAACTTGTCCTCTTGTACAGGAAATTTTCTATCAGCCCTTCTATGAATGAACAAAATACTAACAGCTCTGGAAGTGAATGCACAGTATTTTTAAACATAACTGAGACTCCAAAATAGCAGCATATTGACTTTACATAATCAAATGCCTCGTGGATCTTCAAAGAAGGGAAGACACCACCAACAATGTTTTTTTTCAAGTGCCCATGACTGTTTTTCCTAGTCAAGGCAACAGTCTGTCAATACCTCAGAGTATGCTAAATATGAAGTTTCAAAACAGGAGCTTGAATTATGAACGAAAGCTAAAAAAACACCACAAATATTTCTCAACAGGTGGAAAGCATATAAATAAAATTTCAGATAATTCAAATACATTCAAACAGCTAAATTTTCCACATAAAAACATTTTCTTCCTAGCTAAATGGAAAACTTCACACTAAAGACAGCACTTTGATATTTCCCATCCCTCCAAAATTAAGGGACCCAATAGAAACTAAAAACCAAATAAGATTCTGTGAAATAATGTACAACCCAAACATAAATGGTAAATATTTTTGTTATAGCATTATCTAAATGCTGTAACTTAGGGTCACATCTTTATATGGAGATTTGGATGCACACAGAGGCAATCAATATTTTTAAGTGCTTACAGTTTAAAGATACAAGCAGACAACATTAATTGGGCATGAACTATACCAGGCAAACAGATTTTATAAGGATTAATATAATTTTGTTAGAGTTCTTTGTGATTTTGATGAGTGACATATGTTTACACGTTATACTGTAGTTATCAAAACATGATCTTATGTGCTTTGTCAATAAGACACAAGGATACAATGATTACATCTCCTGTCCACTTGGCACTTCAGTATTACAGAAATTAGAATATCATTTTTTCCCCCCTCTCAGTGCAAGATTTTGACCATACCAACCCCAAATCACTCTCTAGCTTCTCTCACAGGACAGGAATCTCAATGCATTTTTACAAAAAAGGCAATACAGAAAACAGGTATATATAATTGACACCTTTTTGAGGAGAAGGAGGAGAAGGAGGAAAAGGAGGAAAGGGAGGAAAAGGAGGAGAAGAAGGAGAAGGAGGAGAAGGAGGAGAAGGAGGAGAAGGAGGAGAAGGAGGAGAAGGAGGAGAAGGAGGAGAAGTAGAAAAACAATTCTCTCCTGTGTTTGATGTTCAGAAGGCAGAGTTACATTCCACTGAATCATATTTCCACTTTTTTTCCTGATCAGAATTCAAATACTCTGAGAGAACATTTGAGTTGTGCGACACTGACAGAACAGCAGAAACATTCCCTGGCTTTTGTGACTTGCTTTTTGGTTATGCCCTTATGTGCCTTCAGGTCTTGGCTGCTAATTGAATCAAGAACAGATTTCAGCCAGCAGCACAGCAGCGTCATCAGCCTGAGACCCACTCAGGCTTTCTCAAAGGTCCTCAAATGGCTTTTGTGAGCTCAGGCCTCTTTGTGCAGTTCTTCACCATTTAAAGTGTGTACTGTCACTTGATCTGGGTATTTCTACTGCTCAATAGCTACTTCAGCATTCTTGTAACAGTTAGATGAAAACACTGAACGTCTCTGTAAAGAAATCTAACAACTGAAACTGTCTCTTTCAGCCTTTGTTAATCTGTGATGCTGACGGGAGGTGCAGAAACACTCCTGACTGTCTGCAATGTTCCTTTACCATAGTGGTGTTATTTTTCAAGCAGATTTAGATGTTCTCCTTGAAAATCTAAGGAAATTAGACCTAGGGATTCATCTGTTTGGGTTAATTTTCACTATTACCCTGACCAAATGAAGATTCCTTACCACGCTGTTTATGCTGCCAGATAACACAGCCTGAAATAGCTGGACAAATCTGGGTGTTTACCATGTGCACACACAAATTGCTGAGCTCCTGGTAATTATCACTAAAGAGCTCCATTCTCTACAGCTTCCAAAAAGTCCAAGAGGCAGAAGATCTTGATAACTTCCCTTTCAAGCCAGTTAAGTCCTTCACTGACAGACCAGAACTGAAAGTATAACATATGCAATACAGGAAAAAGCTCAGCTCTGTTCAAAGTGTACTCTATTTTATTTGTCCTGTGGTGCTTCTTTTCCCAGACTCTGTGCAAAAACCAAGGGACTACCTCGGCACTGAAGAGTCTCAGTGAACTTTTAAAAACTGAACTTCTGTTCAAAACTAGGCAAAAAAATCTAAACCCTGAGACTCTGAGTAAATCTACTGCACAGTTTTCAGAGATGGTGAATTTTTCCACAACTCCACAGCAGCTTAAGAATGTTTTGAACAGGATCAGACACTAGTTCAGACTTTAGTTCTGTGTGAAGTGTTCATCAAGACCTTTGCATTGTGGTGCCTCTCCTGTGCTACAGCTCTATCAACTCAGCAGCTTCACAGATCTTTGATATCAATTCAATTCACTAAGACTTAAATTAACAGATGTTCCAACATATTCTATACAAATTATCTTTTTTCTATATGGAATCCTACATGAAATTATACTGATGATCAAATTTTTTCTTCATTAAAAAAAAAGAAAAGGAAACCACACTCCTTTCATTTTAAGCTCCATACTATTCATCTAGCAGTTTGTTTCCCTCTCCTCTACTAGCAGAAAATATAATACAGGAAAAGATTTAAATGAAAAACAGATCTGTGGAGTGAATTGCATATGGTTTCCATTTTCCTCCATGCAATGTTTCATAGAGAGTCAATGAAGAAATCCCTCCCACAAATCCGGGTCTGAAGTCCACTTGCAGAATCTTGTCAGCACAGGAGTCAGGAGACAACTCTGTGCATGAAAATGCTGCAATCCGTCTGTGCTCTATCTTGTTAGGGTAAATCATTCCTAGAAAGTACCACTGGATCTAGGTAATAAATCAGTATTTAGAAAATATGCACACTCAAATGATGCTGGCTGTGTCTGTGTGAACCTGCTGTTTTCAGGCATACCAGGTTTGCTGTGCAGCACACACACAGCTTGCTGCATTTTACGCCTCTTTGCAGAAGGGTTTTCCAGCACTAACATCTTTATACTTAGTTGACATTCTCTGTGCTAAACTAAACCCAGCCAATAAATACCACTTCTGCCAAAAAGCCTCCATAACTATGACATTCCATCAGCTTTCCTAGCTGATCTAAGTAATTATTTCCAAAGTTTTTCTGACTTTGTTGACATAAAACTCATCTTTTCCTCCTATTCCTCATAGCTTGAACTATTTTTTTTCCTCTTGCATTCTCAGCAGCTCCTGGTGACATCCAAACACCAAGGCAAGCATGCCATGTTTCTATCAGACACCAAAGGAGGTTTACAAAGCAGGAGGCTCCTTCTTTCCCATTCTCTGGAGGTTTCCATGTCAGTGAATGAGAATGAAAGATGTGCTGCTCTTTGTCAGATGCTTCTATGAGTTAACAACTGTTTGGATTTCATCCCTTTTAGAGAGAGGGGCATGAGCGGGATGCAAAAATGAAATAGAAAATCTGGAACACCTTCTGAAGGTAAAAGCCCAGGTAGGAGGGGATGTTTGTGTAGAAAAATGTTCCCAAAAGCACTGCTTGGTGAGCACATCAGAACCACACAGCACAGCTCCCTGGAAAGACAAGACACAAGTTCTTCACAGTTGCAAGATGAAAGCAAAGACCAACTTTAGCAAAACTCAGCAAAATGGTATCTGACAATATCTTGCCTTTGAGAGAACATGCACCAGTATGGGATGAACACATCCTGCCTGACAGACACAGTCTCTGCTTTAAGAGGTGCTCTGCATCTGTGCACTGATGTGCCTGTTCAGAAAAATCCAGAGAACAGAGGTTATCTGGTCTGTAGGTCTATTTCTGATGGAGAACTGTGGCCTGAGAATTCTTTAACATATTAAAAGAAGAAAAGGAGGTTTTGCTGATTCTATGTCTACTTATATCTGCACATATGAAAATGAAAAATGTTACCCAGGAAAAGCAGCAGTGATTAGGAAAGTCACAAAAAATTAAAAATTTGAATATAGAATACTTTTTTTTTTTTACACCTATAAAGACTATCTGTACAGCATCATGTGTTCCAAAATCACATAACAGAACTGGCACCCCCACATTAGCTCAGTTCCACCTGGCACTTCAGACCTTCACATCCTTAGTGCTAGCCCTAAAACCCAGCCAGCTCAGGGTGTTGAAAAACCTGAGTATCCAAGGTTTGTGACAACACCTTCTAATCCCAGAGACTTCACATTAAATTAATGTCCAAACAAAGCCAAACTTGCACGAACAAACCTTTCTATTGGTTATTCCCATTTCATACAGTTACTTCAAATTACTTTTTCCCAGCTTTATTAAGTTTTCACCATTCCAAACTCTGAATTTGCTTTCAGAAGATTCTCAGATACCTGACAACTCTTCTCAGTTTATTAATTTTTATTGTTAAGTCTACAGTAAAACATTTTCTTTGTTAAATGCTAAATACCATACAGATCCACCTGGTAGGGAAGCTGTGGGATAACCCAGGACATCTCCCTGGTGTTTTTAGACAGTTCTGGTCATCAAGGTATAAAATCTGAAAACCTTCTTCCTCTGTGCATTAGAGACTAACACATCTAGTAACAATTTAAAAACTTGTCAACATAGTCCAGAAAAACCGTAGAGAGGTACTGGAAAATGATATTGTACTACAAAGTCTTTTGGGGTTTTTTTTAATACATACACCAGGTATGCAAGCTTTATTAGCTGTAAAGAAGTTCATCTTCATCAGGCTTGTGAAACCTGCTTGGTTGCAGAGTTTCAGAGGCATACTTAGGCATCTCAAGCAGATATTCTCATAATTTTACTGGCTCTCTCTTGATTTTACCCTTTTAACTGCATTTTCAGGTCTCTACACAAATGGTGTTTGTGAATGATATGCCAAGTAACATTAAAATGCATAAAATTGCTGCTTCTTCTGTATTTTCCACATTTCCCATATGATACCCAATACAAGGCAATGTTTTGGTCCAGTGCTTAACCAAAAAAATGCTTTTGTAAGGCTTTAGGAAAAGATATGTTTAATAAACACACCTTGCAGCTGGAGTAAAAGATGACAGAAGGTCCCTTGGGGAATCAAGAGCAGAGCTGTCCACCTCATCCCTAAACTTTAGGCAGTCTTCAGAATATCCTGAGATTCACATATCACAAAGGGAACCACTGCAGAGATGTGAAATGTGAGCAGTGACAGGAGCAAGTTGATCTTGGGTGTTACCTATGGAAGCAGCCAGAAGGGGCTGTGGGTGGTTGTTGGCTGTTTTGGAGGTTTTGTTTTTCAATCAAGACCAGATCCTCAGGAGGTTAAGTGTTACACATGAAAGGCTTGGATAAAATATTTGCTATGTTAGGTTGAAGTACTCAGTTGGACAGCAGAGGGGGTAATTCTGTACATCCAAGGAAAAGTAATTCCATCGGCAAAAGGAAGGCCTGGGATGAAGCTGTGGACACTGTCATGAAAGGAACAGATCAATATGCAGTGATGGTTGCTGTCAGTGAGAGACCACAGAGCACAGATGAGCATTGCAAGAACATGAAAGGAGAGAAGAGTCATGAACCATCCCCCAGAAAAACATACTGAAACAGTAACAGGGACTTCAAAGAATGAACACTTCCTTTTGGGGTTCTGTACTGCAAAGGTGAAGTTACTGCTGTGATTTCAAACAGTTCTAGGGAGAGGGAAGAACTTTCTGATCTCTGAAGAGCATGAACCAAGAGGCATCAATGGAGGTGCTTATCATGACCAATACTTTTAGAGCATCCCCTGTGTCTAACATGATCCACAAGGAAAGGAACTTCAACTCTTCAAAAGCTCTCCATAGTCTCTCTCACATGACTCCATCGCTCAAACTTTCAGTAAATTGCTTCATTTTTCTGAAACTTACACAGGCATTTGAAAATGTTCAGTAATTTGAGAAAAGGAAACGACTATGAACCTAACAAGACTGAATTTTCATTTTACTAAACTACTGCTTAGCAGCTACAGTGAATTTAGGCAGTTGCATATTGTCAAACACTAAGAAATATATACCAGGCCAACACCATGGCTCACAGATTTTTAGAATACATCTTGTCTCAACTGCTAAGAGAACATTAGTAAAATCACAAGAAACATACATAAAGTGAAGGCAACGCACTAAAACTTTATTTGTAAAGCAGACAGGTGAAGTAAATAACAGAGAAAGTCTGTCAGTAGCTCAGCTTTATCAGAATTTTAGACTGATAAATCATCCCTTGTTTAATTAAGAACAACCAACACATAGTACCATGAAGGCAGGACACAACCACTCTTTTGGCTCCAGAATCTCAAGCAACAAAAATTTCTGTTTCTTTTAATTGGGAGACACATAGAGCGATAATGAGGAATTTTGAAACCTCTCTTCCTTGGAGACACTGATAAAAAAAACCAACTACAAATACTAGGGACAATGTAACAAAAATTGTAACATTCTGTTGATCTGTTAATTCTTTGTTCCAACATCTTCAAGAAACATATCTAACGTTTTTGGGAGGTTGTAAGTTATGACTGAGAGCACCATCATCACCAGTTCCCATGAAAATTTTGCAGAAATCAGATCTCAAAATCTCTGAGCAATCAAAAGGCTTTTAAGTTGGTCCTTAATTCTAATTTAAATGCTTATATCTACTTCATTAATTCATATAGCAAAAGTAGGTGATTACATCTTCACATCTGCAGAAAAAAAGACACAACTACTCTTTGGATATCACTTCTTCATCTTTGGAAACCGGATTGAGATTTCATAAATGAGGATGAGTTGCTCTGTTATGGATTTCATGGAGCTGCAGCAATGCAGCTGTGACAGTCACCTCTCCTCAAAGTTCACACTCCTGCACAGCACAGATGACAGATTGCTGCATTCAGCCTCAGGAAGGGAACTCAGGGTTTCACATTCCACAACCTGGCTCATTAGTGTTAAGCCTTTATCAAAAGCAAGAAACCTATGAATAAATTATGTTATGAACAGAAGTTTTGGCAAGACAAAGACGACAATTCACGCAGCAGTTAATATAAAGGGAGGATAATAGTCCTGCCAAAGACAATAAATACTAGAAGAAATGGCTTTCAGTTTTAGAGGCCCTGAGCAATATTGCTGGTGTTCATTTTAAGATCTGCTTCTACAACACAATTCCCTTAAGATTGTTCTTAAATATGAAAAAGGATGGATGTTTTTGTTTTGGGATCATTCACAATGTTGGAATTGCAAACCACAGGCTTGAACTGAGGTGAGAGTTAACATCACTTTGCCACTAATTTCTTTCAACTGCATCTTTCCCTTTCTTGATCTCCCTTCCCCCCACTAAAATAATCTCCAGGCATTACTATCGAAAATATACTCATGTAATAAATCATGTATTTGCTCTCACGTGACTGGTATTCATTAGAGTCAAAGATCTCCAAGATCTGCCCCCAGAGTGTATTATGTTACTGAAACATAGAAATAGCTGCAACACAAAGTTTTGCCAGAAAAAAAACCCACAAAAGTAACAACAAACTGTCTCTCAGTTGGGCAGAAGAAAGAATGTTCATAAAAATATTTCGGAGGGGTAAATCAAACCCCAAAGTCTAATTAGACAAAACCAGCAGTTTAAACCAACAAGACACAGGATTTTTAACTAGAAACTTCTAGAAGTATACACTTTTTTCAGTCACCCAGGCAGTTCTCTTTTCAAGGGGAATTTTTTCTAGAACAGAATGGAAAAAGAAACATAAACCACTACAAGTTTAGCCATTATATATCCTGGCTTTCGTTAAGCAGTAAACAACAGGCTCCTACATTCCCTCAAATGCACCCCCTTACTGTGCAGTTATTTAGCTTTACTGAATGCTACAATCACTTTGTAGCAGAAGTGACATCTCCTGTGAGAGAGGCAATGCTATTCCAGTGATGTGGTAACCTGACTGAAACATTTGAGCCTGAGTGGGGAAAAGGAACACTCGATTCAGCTGCACATCTGGGTTTTATAAAGGGTCCAAAAGCTTAACATTAATGTGCTTCAGGGCTAAAACACACTTGAGGAGATCACAGCAGTCAAGAAAGAGGACAGTGTTAATCCAGGGCATATCATGCTCTTCACCACTGCTCTGAAAATTAACTTAGCTCAGCTAATTTTGCATCCCCACTAATTGTGTGTTGTGTATGAGTAAGCAATGACTAAGGAAATGTCAAAGCTATTCTATATCCTGTTCTTTTCCTGAAGAAAAACATGACAGGCAGAGAGGATACCTCCCATTAAGGCCACAACAATTCAACAAGGCAGCTATTTTTTTTCAGCAGGAATGAAATAACCTATATGCAATCTAAACACTGCCAGTCATTATAATCACTTGTTACCACTGTGCTGAGCACATGTGGCTTCCCCAAACCAATCTACTACCCAAATACTAGCTTAGATATTCAAATATATGTAATACATAATAACATATTATTTTTATATATTATATTAGATATAAGCATGAGTGCATACACACAATTTAAACTGAAAAATGCACAGTGAGCTCAAAGTCAGCTGTACATGAAAATACCTGCTTTGTAGTACACCGGTTCTTTTCCAATGTTTCAGATTATTTATTGACAAACCTTGACCACTGGCTAGAAGGTTAGAAAAAATATTCAATACAGACAAGAAAATGATGCATATATTACAACCAGGGTGAATATAACCAGACTGCTGAAGACATAAAAAAGAAGTGGCATCAATATTGAATCTCCTGTTGGGTTCCTCACAGCTGTGAGGACAGAAATCAGCAGTGGCTCTCTACAGGTGTCCACCTCAGAGGCGCTGAATTTTCCCCTGCACAACAAAGGTAAAGGAAACACAGGCTCCTGAACGTGGTTGTTATGAATTTCATCTCAGATATCCAAAATAGCTGGACTGAGCCCCTCTAGCTCTGCCTTCTGCCCATTCGTGTCCTTCCCATAAGCCTGAACAAAGTTTGAGACTAAGCACATAGAGCAGAAATGTGGAATTGGGAAGAGAAAGGTGAAAGAGTAGATATCCTAAAGCATCCAAACTATATGTCTGATGGGAAGGGAGAGGACAAGGGGACAAGTGATAAGGGATAGAGGAAGGAAAGAGGACTGGGAACAGGGAATCCAGTGTTTAGAGACTGTGGTTTTCACCAGTCCATTATGTGCTACAGGAACTACACAACAGAGGAGCATTAGGCTGGAACATTATCCAGAGCTCTACTAAACTAATTTATAAAAGATCAAATCACTGACTGCAATACTGAGGCCAGACTGCCTGGAAAACTGTGCAGCACAAAGATGTGGCTCTGAGCAGTCCTATAACCTTCACAGAGGGGTCCCACCCAAAGGGGGCTTCAGTTAGCACTGCCAAACTCCTGCCAGCCTCACAGTCTTTCCAGACACCACGAATGATGCTAAAAACAACACATGAGGATGATGGTACAAGCTGAAAATGAGCACCACACTTCAATAGCATGTTCTCATAACAATGGGCACAGCTACTTAAAAGCACAAATCATGCCTACATGCATTGGCCAGAAGCAACAATATTGCTACGGGACATATTTTCTTTTTTGTAAATTTAAAATTAAAAGAATGAGTCTGATTGCAGTGGAAGACCAAGAAACAACAGGATTGCAGGACTGCATAAGGCCTTGCCCATAAATGATATTCATTAACAGAAAGGTCACAAACTCAGAAACAAGAAACAGATATTCTCACCTCCTGGTCTGCTGCTTCCTCCACCCTCACCTCTTCTGTCCCTATATTATCCTTATCTTCCTTCTTTCATCCATGCCCCAAGAATTCTGCATAGAAGTGAACACAACTGAGACTGATTGCATTTGTTCACTCTCACTAGCATTTAATTCTTTACTCACTTTGTTCACTCAGCTCCAAAATAGACCCTGGAGGTAGTTTTGCAGGGGTTTTTTGCTCTGATGGCAACGACAGCCTGCTCATACTGTTCCCTGTATCCTATGCTACCTATTTTTAATCCTTTTATATCATGATTTAGCTTATTGAGTGCCAAAAAGGGTTAATCTTTGCTGCTGGATGTGCAAAAACAGCTACAGCAAATCATGGCAGACTACCTTCTCTTTGAGAATCTCAAAAATAGCTATGTACAATTGCCTGCTATTATTTCAACTCATTTATCAGCTGCAGACATCCCACTTACTCTTCTGGAGTTCCCTGGATCATATCTAGTGCTTTTACAAAGCAAAGATATGAAATATTTGAAAGAAAGACATTTACTACAGTAACTTTTTAATGCAAAAATGCACACTAATGGCAGTTCACCACTTCAGTATGTAAATGCAGTCTGGGATGTCTCACAAACAAGAACCACACAGCTCCTATGCTATCCACACACTTCTCAACCATTTCAAAGGTGTCCATCCCCTTCACTGCAAAGAATGGCCTGGCACTACACTGCTGTCTGCCAGGAAAAGAAAACAACCCAGCAGAAATACAGCCCTCTTCTTTTTCATAGTGCTCCTCCAAATAAGCATTAATGAAGAAGTTGGACCTCTCAAAATCTTTACTTTCCTCCAAGTTAAAAATCAAAGAATATTGTCAGTTTGTGGAAAATTTAATCACAGGGCTGAGTTCATAGGCACGGCAGGAACGTCAGCATGATGATAAACTCGTGAAAAATGAAAGTTTATCACTACTTTTGGAAGGAACTTACTATAAACTATGGGTAACAGTTTATTATTGATACTGACTGAGTGGAGATTACTTCAACAATGAAAGAAGCCTGCCATGCTGCTGCTGTGATGGCTGAAAGCACAGGACAGCCTCAGAAGCTGACTGGAAGCAGTTCAAATCCCACTTTAGAGAAGGGGAGCTATTTAGTGAAAGATTTCAAATACTTCAAGTCTAGTCTCAATTTGGTATCAGAAGGAATGGAAATGTCAATGGCTTTTTGGGCCTATTCCTTTCCAAACAGAAATCAAGTGGAAGAGGAGGGATTTGGTCTAAACATCTAACACAGATGCGTGTAAGCAGCTGAGCAGCCCTTAGGAAGGAAAGAAAAAGTGAATTAGAGGTCTGAATAGCTTTGCATTGTATTAGAGGTTCTCCCTAACAAGGCTTTAGTGACTTCTTGGGCTCCCAGAACAACCCAAATCCCCTGTTCTTCTCCTTCATTCCTCTGAAGCTCTGCTTTTTCCAGGAAACAAAACTCACAGGGAACAAATTTCCAGGCCGCAGTGTGGGGAACTATTCTGGTTCTATTTAACCATCTCGGGAAAAACTCACAGACTAATGCTGCTGCACTTGGCAGCAAGACTCCAAACTTCACATCCCTCAGCCCTAAACCTGCTCGGTTCATTAATGTTTTGCCTTTTTTTTTTCCAGCCTATCCCTTTCTGCTGGTATTGAAAGAAGATCCCTGGAACGCTGTCTTTTCTTGACAACATAATTTCTTGCTCTTGGTGGAACATGCAATAATTAATCTCTGACAGTTGCTCACTGGGGAAAATCTGACTATTCTACTGAGGGTCCCACTCACAAAAATCACTCCTCAGTCTTTCCAAAATTGTATTCTCCTTCCACAAGGCAAGTGCCAAGTGGGGATACCATAAAAAAGCCAGCCCCTACACATGCAGTGATACACAGACAAGGAGCCCTCCTGGTTTATCCATGGTGTGCTCTACTACCTCCCTTCTTACAGTTTTATCTTCAAAAGCCCTTGCCCACCAGCTCACTCTGACACACTTGTTGCTGGTTTTAAGACAGTGAAGCACACGTCACATTAAACCCCTCCAAACCTTTGCCTCTGCTAATTAAACAAGAAGCCCCAGCACTGCTTGGACACACGTTAGCCCCCTGTGACACAAATGGCAGAGCTGGACAATGCACATTCTCGAACAGACACTCAGTACTTGGTCTGCCACCACCACCAAGAAGCCTGAAAGTCACTTTTCCTTTACACTGGACTGAGACCCCAATTTCAATTCCCCAGCAGCCAAGTTTGAGTGAGAGCTCTGCAACCTGCCCTGTGCACGCCTCTAGGAGCTACGGCTCTCTCAGAATCTGCCAGCACCTAGGAAGAACCAAATCATGCAGAAGTTATTTAGGACACCAGAGCTCCCAGCACACGTTTAGATTTACATACATTCCTGTCCAGGAAGTTGGTGGAGATCTGCCTCTCAAGATACTGATATTTGCCTCAGAATTCCAGGCAGAAAAAGAACTGCTGGGACCAATTCCACGCAGTGCATATCTAGAAACCAGACACAATCACCTCCAGGTTCGATTTGAGAAGAGCTAACTTGTTCTGTTAGCTGTTGTGTTAGACCATGGGCTAAGGCAGATTTAAAAAAAGGGGAAAAAAAAACAAAAAAACAAACCCACACAACAAAATCAATCTAAGTACAACACTTAGATTCAGCAGAATGAGTAACAAAGGAAAAAAATTTACCGGAGAACAAGGCTGGTTGCCTGTGGGGAGAATATCTTAAAATCTACGGTAAAGTCATAGCTGGCAAAATTCAATAGATCTGGTAAACATCAAAGATAAAATTCAGCAGAATAATTCCACCAAGCACCATTAAAAGAAAAATGGGACCAGCAGGGTTACCAGTGAAAAACAATGCCAGGCCTAATAGCACTGATCTACCAGAAGCAATTTATTATGACACCAGAAATAGCTATTTTCACAGTGGATGCTTGAAATGAAAACTTTAAAGCTTCTTTAAGTCTTGAGCTATAGCAAAGTATTCAACCAGCCAGCCAAAATAGCTGAAGGGAAATAGGAAGGCCACATGTGGAACTAATTACTCATGTAGAGGCTATGACAAAGAACATTTCTCCAGACTTTTCATGGGGGCTTCACTTTCAGGAAGTAACTCTAATTACTGTTCAAGTCTCGGCAGCCTGCATGCCGCTGACAGTTCCAAGAAAAAATGAACCTATTTGCCCTTTTCTTGGTCTGAAATGCCAAAATAGAAAAGCGCAACTAGAGTCATTAAAAAGAAAGAAAATAAGCACTGGCTTATTACACTAGCTTCCCGAGCAGAATCCTTTTTATAAATTCGGTTTTTCAGCCTTCACAAAAGAGCAAATTCTGCGTCTACATTAACTCGCTCTCTGTTGGCTGCAGTGAAACTGTACATCTTGACTTTTTACAGCTTTTCCATACTGGGGCCCACTTCCTGCCCAGTTGAAGAAAAAAATCTGGCCTGAAGATGAAATGACTGCTTAACATTACACTAAAACATCTGGTACCATTTTATACACAGACCCATGTCTGAGAGCAGGCAATTCTAGCGGTCTCACCAGCGGCACAGTGCATACCCAAACCTCCCCAGGGTGACATCATCCCATATATGGACTCTCAGGCCCAGCCCTCCCCCTTTTCCTGGTCCTAAATTCATTGCCAGATCCCCAGTCTGCTGCAAATGTGCCACGTCAAGACTGGAAATCACAGCACTTCAGTGTGTTTCAGTGAGTGCTGCAGAGTGTGAGCGAGAGCCGAGCACAACCCGTGATGCAGGAAGGCAGTTTTTCCCCGAGACTAAAAGAGGATTTAAAATAAATAAATAGACGCGTCCGGAGATCCTGCTCCGTCGCCCCAGTGTTCAGACTACCTGTTCAGGACAATGCTGTTGTACAGTAGTCTGCACATTGGTTAGACTGGGCAAGGCAAAGCGGCGGCGTGGACTTTTGGGGACGCAAGTTGCTCTTGCCAAGGAGAAGACACTCATTGCTCCTTTCAGATCTCATATCCAGTATTTTTCTTCACAGGTTTTGCACACTAGGGAATAAGAAACGCTAAGGGACACTGTGAAAAAGGAGGACTGCAGAATAAAGCGGGGAAGACTTTCTGGTAAGGCCTACTTTGGAAGAACACCTGGCCTATGACCTGGCGAACCTAGGTGACTCCCCTCCCCCCTTCCTCCAGTCATCACTGCAAGAAAGATGGAGCTCTGATGGTGCACTAAAAGCCATGCAAGAAATGAGAGAGGTATATTGCCTAGAGGTACACTGCCTAGAGAAGTGTACAACAGTAAACCTAAAGTCGGTCATTTCTTTTTGATTAAATTTTTTTTAAATTTAAAATAAAGCTTTTTTTCCCCCACAAACTAAAAAGGTAAATTTAATTTTTTTTTTTACTTGTAGCTCTCAGTAAAAATATTTAAGAAGTATATTTTTTTTTCCTAGGCTTGCTAGCAGTATGTGTTTTGAATAGCTCCTGTTGTGATCTATGGTCTGAAGATCAATTTTAAAAAATTACTTTTGCTTAAAGTAATAAAATACTAGAAAAGAATGCATGAATAATATTTTAAATTATTGTATAATATATTATATCACCTCTGGGAAAAATGTACTTAGTTTTTTATATGCAGTTGAAACTTCTTTGCAAGTAACTTATGCTTGATGTGCTAATGAAAACTGGGAGGGAAACCACAGAAAAACTGACTACTCCATGCTAGGCTGTTGCCATGTAGAATACAAAACCTTTGATTGTCAGGAAAAATTACCTTTTAAAGTTCAGGATGTGATGGGGAAAAAAAAAAAATCAATAAATAAAAGGGAAGAAAGAGCTTTCCTACCCGATACCTGGCTGGACATTGCATGGGAGTGATCAGGACCGATTGATTGTTGCCGCTCTCATGTGTACTTTGAATCGCTGATAATTCTTCTACCATTCAAAATGATAAGTTACTTTGTCCTGAATCCCACTGATAAAAATGGAATTTGTAAACCAATGCAGAAGTTTGCTTTGGTGAATTTCCAGCTGTCCTAGTAGGGGAAAAAAACCCTCAGGCTGAATGAAATCCCCACGGACAAAATAATACAAAAAGTCTGGGCTGCAATTTGATACCAGCCGAAGTCCAGAGTCAGCTCCCCTAAAGTTAACAGTTGTAACAAACTACTGCAACTGGAAAAAAAACCCCACCTATATGGTGCCCATTATTGCCAGGAAGGCTTGGAATAGCTGTACTGCAAAAAGAATTAGCATAAATATGCAGCCATTAGTATTATAACCAGCCGATTTTGCAGAATGTGTGCTGTATTTTAGACAGCCTTCATGCTATACTTTAACAAAAAAAAACAACAAACAAACAACTGTATATTATGCTGACCTTTTCCATTGCTCCTTCGATAATCAATAGAGGAGCTATTGGGGAGAACTGGTCATGGAGTGTTGGTGTGACGGTGCCTGGACTGGCTGCCTTAAAGCTTACAAAGCAAGGACTAGCTCTGTCATTTCCCTCTGCCTCCCAGCAAAACTTTTCTTTTGACCAAACTACTCTTTTTAAACGTATATACACACTTGTAAGTTTTTTTTTGCAGAATATTATTTTTCTAATTAACTTAGTGGGGCTTAATCCATTATAGTGTGAGTAGATGCAGTTTTTATTCTCGTTCTGTTTTAAAGTGGAGTTACAACACACAGTTAAATGTGCTTATTAAGAGAAAATCTGAAGCAACAGGAAGAAATTAGAGGAATAGAACTAGAGTCAAACTGGCATTAATATTTCTCAATCTCTACATATGATTGCTGTTTTAGGCATAGCAAAACTGAAAAGTTTTATGACTTAGATTTTGCTTAAGCGGTAGAAAAATGTTTTCACATCTTGTTAGGAAATTTGCTCAGTTTTGCTTTCAAGAGGAATATAACCATTTGCAATTTTTTTTCTCTAATGCTTACTTGCAAAGTTACTTTTTTTTTTTTTTTTTAATTCTAGAAATTAAGGAAGGAAATACTGTTATCCAGGGAATAATAGGCTCTCCATGAAAACAGTGTTGCAGATAGCCTGTGTTAACTTTTGCTAAGTAAGCAAGGACGATGGAAACATATGGAATAAGTGTTTCTCTTATCTCTAGTCCACTATTTGCATTAATCTTTATTTTAAATGACCTTTCTGGATTTAGGAAGTGATTCCCCTCCCATACACCCATGACTCTTCAAAGTTACATTTTTAGACTGTAAGGCTGAGATCGAGGAGGCCCCCTTGGCATGGGGCTTGGAAAGGAGGCGGGGGGGGAAATGCAGAGTGCAAAGCAGCAGATATGGAAAGAAAGGCTCTATTGTTAGCAATGAATAAGGAAGTATATCGACCTCAGCTCAGTAATCAAAACATTTTTAAAGTGAATTAAATGATTCTGTGGCTCTTAAAACACTGCTTGTTTAGTTGAAACAATTTCTAGTTGATCATAGTCACAGAGAAGAGATTTCAATAGTTATAAAACAAGATGCTTTAAATATGCATGTCAACAAACACAAATAGGCTGCATATAAATATTTCAAGAGAAAAAAAAACCCAAAAACTAAAATATCAAATATTACTTTTTGTAAATAATTAAAAAAATTAAAAGGACCCAATGCAGACTAATCATGGTGAGAGTTCTCTAAAGCCAGGACGATACCAATGCTTAAACCCATTGTATGAACTGATACATATTACCATAAAATGCACATTAAGGCCAGTAGGAACATTTAGATAGGTGAGTGTTTCAATATACTTTCTTTCATCTTTAGGGAGTACATTTTTTTTAAGTGCACTCAAAAAAAATTAAATAGGGAAAAGGAACAAAATAATTCAAACCTTTTCTAATGATTCCTTTAATGTTAAAAATAAAAGGAACAGAGAGAGAAGGGTGGGGGAAAGTCAGTTAACTTTACAGAAATAAATATAGATCAAATAGGCATCTAAATGTGAAAAAAACTAGTTACTTTAAAAAAAAAAACATGTCATTTGCCATCTTCCAGCCTTGTCATTAAGCTGCATGTTGTCTCCTGTACTCCCATTGCCAGTGCTATTTAGTGCATCTGTATTTTCAGAGCATAAAGACACTGCCACCCTCCCCATGCTCCTTGCCCCCCTTCCTGTACTATCACTGTGTCTCCAGACCACCCAAGTATCATTTCTAGATGGAAAATATTATAACCAAAATAGAAAAATACCTGCATCAAAATTCCAGGCTTCCATATAGAATTCATTATAATCTTTCCATCAAAATCTGTTAAGCAGATAGGAAAATGAAAAGCCCTAAACTTTTATGTGTTGGGTTTTTTAAACAATAGATTTTAATCAAGACCATAACTTTACTTTTACTTGCAAAAGGCTTTGCTTCCTGAACTGTACTTTATTTAGAAAAAAAAAATTCTTAATTGAAATACTATTAAGGGTCAGGTTTAAGCCTACAAAAAGACAGGAAATGCCACAGTTAAGAATGAAACTTTCCTGAATTATTCTACTGTAGTTCTGTACTGCATTTTACACAGCATTGCAAAGTAGTATCTAAAAATAACAGCCTTGCCTTAAATAAAGAGTCCTGATCACTACTGGAGGGAATATATATCTCAATTCAGTTTTCAAGGTACCATTATTTAAAGTGAGGTCCTTAACATAAGTTTCTGTAAATATAATACTGGCAATCATGAGAATTTTTTTTTTTTATTACGAGTATTCTAAAATACTCTCGAGCCCTTTCCTGACTCTGTGTTTCAACCAGACAGAGCACACAAAAATGTTAAGCCCTTTCAGCAAGTTAACTAAAAATTCAAGGAATTTCAGTTTTTAAATAAAAATCAGGTGTAGATATTAATCTAGTCATGTCTACTAGCACCCAGTGAATTAACTGAAGGAAAACAAACTTGTCTCTGTCGAGATGTAAAGCTTTTTGCTGATTCTTTGATGAATTCTCCTCGTGTACAGTTAGTAGAAAGACGGCACAAAGTTTCCACTTACGATTTTCCTCCCAGCACAACCTCCCTAACGTTTGTTAACAGAAAACCTATTCTAGAAAATTAATACTTCTGCTATTCCAATATTCTGTACTAGGTTGCCAATGATTTTGACTATATAATTCTTTGTTATTTCAAGAAGGATCCATAACACAGAAAGTGATACCTAATTTTCTTCCAGACTAAATTTTTTTTATTTCTTTAGCAACTACATGCAGGAGTTAAATCTGATTAAAATTAGTGTATTACATTTATTTTAAAAATACTTCTAATTTTCCACTTCTGTTTGTCTTCAAAATGGTCAAACAGGTAGGAAGAAATGTCAACTTAAAGCATACTCTTAAAATTTTACTTTGAGCTACAAAAATTTAAGTTAGTGTTTTATAAAGACAAAGTATTTAACATATTGGAATTAATTTTTCAGGTCTGAATTAGTTAGCTGTATTTTGTGGTTGATTCATTTATTTAAGACATTTTATTCCACCTTGTTAGGTTCAAGAAAAATTGTATTCATATAACTGATAAACTTAACTTGTATAGTCAATTTGTGCATTAACTAAAATGCATATTATTCTACATGGCAAAATTATCAGACACAGAACCCCTGAATAATGCCATATTGATTTATCATTAAATATCAAAGCTCAGCACTATCCCCACCTTTAATCTCTGGTAATTTACAATCAGTTTTCAGGCTGGATTTAAAATTGTTTGGCTGCTATTTTGAATGGGATATGTCTGAGAAGGATTTGAAAGCACAAGTTTGTTGCTTACCTATGGTGGCACTAGCGAGCAACAGAGATTCAAGAACACCATTACAAACCAGAAGCATCTAATCTGGAGAAAAAATTAATACAATTATTCTTTTCCCCCTTTAAAGTTCCAGTGGGTTTTATACCTTCTGAAACAATACCCCAGCAAAGTTGTAAATGTCACAGCAAAGTTGGATTACAGTCACTGTGTGTACTCTATGTAGAGAAAATTCAGCAAAGCAGCACATCTTGTGATGTGAAATGACGCTATTTGCATGCTTTTGATCTCTAGTATAGTCCATATTTAACTGAAAAAAACTTACTGAAGTTTAATGAAGTTAATTTATTTCATCAGAAAATACAGATTTTGAGACAAAGCAAAATTTAAATAACATGCAAACCAAAATACTAGAAGGAATATAATACATGTACAGCTACCACATATTAGCAAAATGGACACAAAATGCAACCAGTTTTCTTTCCAGCACATTCCCTACAATGGGGTTAATATGCAAGTGGTGGCCTCCATTTACACAGCAAGATTTTTATTTTTAACATCCCAGATTATTGTACTTATCTTCTCCTAGAAAATATGCACTGTATAAACATATCCTTTATCTTGAACTTCAGTATTTCTGTGCTTCCATGAAGAGTAAAAACATCTGGTTAAATTACTATGTGCGAGTACAATATGCAGGCAAAACCCTGTATGAATTGCATGTACAATAAACCGTGGCTTTGGTGCTTTTTGCTTTTCCAAATGTTCAGCGTGAGCAGTCTGTTGAAATCATATCCCTGATATGTGTCAGCACAATGATAACTCATGTACCGAGCTTCTTTTCTGAATAAAATCAAGTTCTGTTCTTGTTCTGCAGCTGCCAATGTTTGAAAGTTTAATTCTGTTATGTGTGTTCCCCCCAACAAACGCCCCCCAAAGTGGACTGGCACACAGTGTTGCACAGCAGCGGCGATGGCTCCAAGGGACTGGCTGGACGGAGTTGTCATGTGTCTGCCTGTCTACACTTGCTGTGCAGAACATCCTCTCACCTGTACAGCAGGCACAGACAGGCAGTCGCATGACAACCCAGCCTGAGGGACAGCCGCCAGTGGGACCCCACTGACAGCCCAGAGCATCTGCAGCACCAGCTCCAGCCAAGAGTCGCTCTGGACCTCAGACGGCCGGTCAGTCACCAAGCCCGCAGTCAAAGCAGCACTGCCTGTGAAGTACAATAAAACCCACTGCTGAAATTCTTACTGTGCTTCCTATAGTACTCTTTTCCTAGTTGTTCTCATGAGCTCACTAACAGCAGGTTTGATTTATCCACAGCCATGTTCTGCCCTCCCGTTTGCTTCCCAGGCATCGCTCGATTCTTGCTGTACAAAACTCCCTGACATTCCTGCTCGCCACAGGACCCAAGTACAGCTTATTGTGTGGCAAGTTCATTCTGTAAACACACACAATGTCAGTCCTTAGAGTAACTTCTCCCCTGTCCACTCTCCCACCTCCTCACTTACTTCTGTAAATTCGCTCTCAAATCTCGCATGATTTTACAACTGGGAACAAACAGTGATAATTATAATACAAACTGTGAAATTATAATACAGACTGCATCCATCACTGGATGTTGACAATAATATCATTTACTATTGAAACAGAATGGAAATATTTTCTTTGGAAATAAGACTAAAGGGGATTTTTCCCCATCAATGTAAATTTAACATTTTTAGAAATTCTAATCCTAGAGCCCAGCTTGGCATCCTTTGCACAGCAATAATGCCAGTGAAAGCTCTGGATGTTTTAGAAAGAATAATAAAATTGCATTCTGTGACCATGCACTGTAACAATGCTACACCACTTTACAAAAGGCATCCATATCTTTACAGTAAAGAGGTTTTTTATTCACAAGCTAGAATGACATTCCACATTCCCAAAGTCCATTTCATCCTAATGCAGAACTGTCTAATTCACAAACTTCAGATTTGCACTCTCAAATGAACTTTAGTTAATGCTACTTAACAAAACAGTAACAACTGAGAGCTAAAATGCTCAGATTTAATAATTTGTGTGTAGGTGTGCCTTACAATGCTTCAGCTAGGATTACATGGAATACTCTGTGAAATAAATCTGTATTTGTGAGGTCACTGAGTGTGCTGATCTTACACTTGTTTATAGCAGCCTCAAAGCCCATACACAGCATTACCCTTGCTTGGTTTTTAAGCAGAAAAGCACAAAGTCATGGTATTGGTCACACAGCAAAGTTACAAACAGAAACAACTGCATGCAGGATCAGAAACTAATCCACCTTACTTCTCACAGAACTGACACCGTAACTGCTTTAAGCACACCATTCAAACATCAACCCTGCATTTCCATAACTACAAGTCTAAAAAGCATTCTTAGGCACTGAATCCCTCTCATCAGGAATAAAATTCTGATGTATGTTTGATAGCAACAAAACCGTGTGAAGAAACCAACTATTTCTTTTCTAATACTGGTATCATACAGCCAAATCTGAAATCTTTTGCCAAAACAACTTGCTTCTAAATGCATTACACTGCAGATTTATCACTTATAAAGCTGCACCTCGCAAAGGAATTTACATCCTTCTAACAGCACTAGCAAGCCACCACTAGTGATTTTGATCTCAGAGCAAATTCCAGCCTGGAGAACAGGCTCAGCTTACACTAGAGGGGGTACACAGCCCTGGAGGCCCCAGCAGGCACTTTGCAAAGCACATTGTCAGAGCTCTCTGGTACAAAGCTGCTGCAATGCTGGCTCCAGGCACAGAGGGCACAAACTCCTCCATGGCAAGGGAAGCAAGGTGAGAGCTGACCCTGCTCCTGCCCCAGCTGCCATGGAAAGGCTCCTGGCCAGCCTGAGCAGGAGCTGGGGGCTCTGAACTCCCCATGACCTCGCAGGGCACAGCCAGACACACAAACACAGGGATCACTTCTCACATCAGCAGACTGCACATCTCTCTGCAGGGAAACACCCCCACAGCCACTCCAGCCGCAGCTGAGGAGCCTTGCTGATTTTTCAGTCTTACTGAGAAGGTCCAGTACAAAAAAGAAAAAAAAATAAAATTTAAAAACACACAAACAAACCTTAACTTTATAAACTCTTTTCCAGGACAGAATAATCAAATTATACAGCTAATCTATATTTAAGGAGCAACTTCTTTCACTAGCAGAGCAAGGAATAGTACTCTGCTATTATCCTGTGCTATTATCTTCTTACCACTCTACGAAATTCTGGAGTGACCTCCCATGGCCTGAATTAACCACTGACATTTTCATGACTCTCAAAACACAACTGTTTGGCAATTAAGAGACATTATCTTTAAATATGCATATGGAAATCACACAGTGGCCATATTATCAATAGATTATCAGCATGTTATCAAAACTGTTTATTTTTAAGGTTGCACAGCTCAAGACATACCATTAGGATTTTCAGGAATTTTTATATTTCACACTAAACAAAAATCAGATTTAAGAAAGTAACACCAAAACTACCTAGAAAAATTGCCACAGCTCATCTTCGATGAACCTCCAACGGCTTGAGACAAAACACAGCAGGTGTGTTCATTTTACCACACTGTTTCTTTTAGTTACAGTTGCCTTTATCTTACCTAAGAAGGGTTATAGTAACTTCAAGATAGATCACAAAAAACAACAGCTTCAAATTTTTAAATTCATAAAGACACTTCTGCACTTCTTTCAAATCCTACTTCAGCAGTCTGAGAGTAAAACTTCCTCTCTTGACACCTGTCCCTTGGCTCCTCTCCTCTGCCTGCTTTTTCTGTTCCACTAAATTTGAATCCCTTTAAAACTTAAATAAAAGGGCAGGGGGCAAAATCTTCAGGATTAATCTAATTTGCCCCTCTGCCTTAAGGTCTATCCCAAAATAGGAGGGAAAAATAATGATTTCTGAGCATCACAGTTCCCATCCTCAGCAGCATTACTGAAGGAATTCCACATCCTGGATTTGCAGGACTTGGGAAAGCTCTGCCCTGTGCACTGCAGGCCCTCTCCCAGGGCTTCCAGAAAATCCACTGCAGTTAAACACCACATTAAACAGAACATGAATTTGCACAGTCCCCATCAACCTGTTTTGTTGGGATCAACCAGTATTTTACAACTTAGACTAAGATGAAAAGATGGAGTGATGTTTCAAAGCTCATTTAAAGCTTTCTCTTTACCTGTGCTTCTTCCATCCATTGAACTAAAAAGCACTAATTTCTTACTAAAACCATTTAAATTTAAAAAAAAAAGGGGGGGTGGGGAACAACACACAAATAAGAAATACTAGGATTTTTTTAAATGTAGCCCGATTTTTCTACAAAAACCAATACAAACCTTCAAAAAACTCACAAAGGCTTTACTATAAATCTGATAGCAAACATAATCCTGTTTTAACCTTCAAAATACTGCTGGAGTCTTGGATAAAATGTATCATTACACACATTGTTGAAAAAGTCATGAAACAGAACAGACAAGCTGCCTAACAATACATTCAATGTGGCTGTCCTTTTCTTTATTTTCATATTACTCACCTCAGATTTACTGATCACCCACGAAGGTGCATTTTTTGTCAAATTTGAAAATTCACACCAATCAGCTACAAAACCCTGCAGATGAGCTTTTCATCCTCTCAGAACATAAGACTGGAGAATAGCTGTTTTCATTAAATCAGTTGCTGTAGTTACTTTCAGAAGTAAATTTACCCAGACAATTTATAATCAGCTTGCAGTAGATGTATAAGAGCAACCCAAGCAAGGATAGGACAATAAGCAGAATATTCCAAAACAGTCTGGGATTTTTTTCCTTTTTTCTTTTTTAAAGCAATGTGTGGAAATCACAGGAAGAGAAGAAAAGAAGTAAAACAAACAAAAATACCCCACATCACACCCTGTATTTGTTACCAACATTTCAATAGAAGTCTTAGACAGTCAGCATCCTCCATGAACCAAACCAAAACATTAAAGAACACAGAATCTCACAGTTCAAGTTGACACAAATTAATATTTTCAGTTGGTATCAGATTATTAATACAGGGGTTTTTCCCAACAGAAAAAAGTTCTTCATTCCTTACCTCATCATCTTTATACCAGGACAAGCTCTCTGCAGTCAGAACAAACCAGTATTCCTTGGATCCTCCTTTCATGATGCCAATGTTGTTGATGGTGAGCCAGCCTTTCCGGATGACCTATGCAGAGGTGCAGTCAGGTACAAGTTTAGTTCATTACTCACTTGACAGAGTTCTCCTGCTGCATTCATTCTTTTAAATAAAGAATTGCTAAATGAAACAAGAACAGGTGCATTTTTTCAGTCTTTGAGAAATTCAAGAGTTTTTGCAGGTTTCTAGCATTCAAAAAAATAAAAAAGTAACCAAGTGAGTGTAACATTTTCAGTCTGAAGACTGGAGAAAGAGCCTAACTGTTGTACTTAGACCAAGTGTGAGTGTGTTAAGGATCATGAAAGCTTGAAGCTATTTAATTGCTGTATATGAATACATTGTGAAAGTCCACACAACTTAATCTCTGACTACACTGTTCTAATTGGTGGTCATCTTGGTAGTCTAATTGTTAAGGTCATCTCTAAAGGTAGATACCAGGAAAAGCACCTAAACTGGTAAAATGACTGGCTTCTGACACTGGGAATTTTCAGAAGTGGTTGTATGGAGTGACAAAGGGGAGAGGTCTTCTAAAGTTAAGGTAAAATTAAGGCAGGAAGCTGTAAGGAGAGGCATGTGAGAGCCATTTTCTTCTCATAGGGATAGAAGGGAAAAAGAAAAGAGGGGAAAAAAACCTTAAGCAGCAATAAAAATCAGGGGGAAAATAGGTAAAGCAAAACTTTATAAAACAGATACAAGCCAAAGACAAAAGAAGAGATGGGAACATACCTATAAATACTAAGACCAGGAAGCTACATCATACACAGAGAAAGGGGGACACCAGACACCTAAGAGAAATGAGGCAACTCCACAGCAGAAGAGAACAACTATAAAAACTCATTTACAGATGAGATAGAGACAATTTTATTGGAGCAGTCATTATACTGTTTTCCAATGTAAATGAGAAAGCAAACATTCCTTCCTATCATGTTCTGAACAAGACAACAGAACTCTC
Organism: Oenanthe melanoleuca; assembly: GCF_029582105.1. NCBI lineage: Eukaryota > Metazoa > Chordata > Aves > Passeriformes > Muscicapidae > Oenanthe > Oenanthe melanoleuca. The sequence goes on from NC_079342.1 coordinate 26,014,748, forward strand.
CCAAGCACAGATGCGAGGAACCTCAGCTCTTCTTTCCACAGCAACACCTTTCACTTGCCAGTGGAATATTAAGATGGAAAAAAGTGCTCAGAGAAGGCCTTCAGAACCCCCAACAAGCCCCACAGGCACCAACTTGAGTCATCAAATGCGAGTTTCCTCTTGCACTTAAACAAATCTATGAGACCAGCATTCCTCTCACACGGCTTTATAAGACCAGTAACTCCAATATCAACAACTCACCAAAGAAGACTATTGCTCACCATCTATCCTTTACCTATCTACATCCTTTGTCTCATCTATAAGATTTTCAGAATCAGAATTCACTCCTATTCAGCCTGTCATGTAAACAAAAAACAGCTTTGATTTTGCACAGCGTAAGGGACTGAACTGTATTTGATAATTAAACCAAAGAAGTTGCACCTGAAAACCAGGAAATTGTATCAGAAATGCACATAATCCATGAGAATCAGTTTCATTTCAAGGAAGATAAATGTGTTTTCCCATTCACTCCCAACCAGGCCAGCAGAGTAAGAAAGGTCCTGATGATCCAAGAACAGGCTGTAAGTTTTCAGCCTGTAAGAAAATCTCTAAGAAAGCATTGATTTGGTTTCTGAAGCCACAGTAAGGGATGAGAGAACTGGACATGATTCCTGTAAAAAGACTCAAGGGTATGGCACAAGCAGACTAGATGGAATAGCCTGTTCCATAAAGGTTTCTGTAAAAGTGGGTCAGGACTTCTAATATTTGTGTTTACTGGGTAGAAAAAAAACCACAAAAACGAAGTGGAGAGGGGCATTAGTGAATACAAGCACACATGGAATGCTTGCCTAAGTGCAAATTGAGGGAAACATACTGATAAGAGCTTGATTACCCATCCAATCCTTATTTTATTTTACAATGTTTATTGAAGTAAGTTTTTAACAGGAAACAAATAACATGCAGATACTGCCAGTGAACTGGCCTTTAGGCAGCTGCCACAGGACAAATTGTGGAACCAAGCTAATTCTATGATTTCTTTCTGTACTGAACTATAAAAAAGCAAAGGGAAAAAAAACTGGGGAAAAGCAACAATGTCCATTCACCTGATGTTAGTTCTGCAGCACGGGGAGCTACATTTGTGCAGCAAAGTAAAGCCTTCATAGCACATGTGTACATGTTCCCATGCCATAAAGAAGCTGAAGTAAGAAGCTGGGAGAGAGGATGCTGTTGAACCACATTGTCTGCAATTGAAAATGCCATGTTGCTCCATATAAAGTTCAAATCTGCACACAGGAAGCCCAGGCAGCCTGGGCAGCACCTGGTTTGCAGGAAAATGTTTTGGAGAAATATCTTGGGGAAGGTGAAAGGCTTGAACACAGATGTCAGTGAAGATAAAGAGGTGGTTTCTAGAAGCAAACCAGGCAGGAACACCTAAGCAGCAGGTTCAGGAACCTTACAGGTGATGAGCACTTCAAAGGGAAGGGAAGGACACTCTCTGCTTATTCCATCTTCTCCCTCACCATTACCACAGGCTCTGTAACAGCTTAATAAGAGTGAAATTTACTCAATTCAACAAGAAGGCGTTTGTGGTAGAGGGCTCAGAACAGACCAAGCCAACATTCTAAAAACTGAACTATACAAACCATTTAAGAAGCACTGAAGGTTTTAATACTTCAAAGGTAGGAATTGTGCCATGCTCCAGTACAACACATCTCCCCATAAATGTGCCACCATCACAGGGTGTGGACAGAAACAAGCTGACTTGCTAGGACAATCCCTGGTCACTGTCTTGTAAAGGAAGGAATTTGCCAGTTGCTTCCTCAAAAATCCTGTGTGCTGAGGATTAGATCCAGCTGTCATTCCCACACAACCCCGCAGGAAGAGCAGGGCACCAATCTACAGCAATATTCTGGGGGTGTGTTTTTCATGTGAAATTTCTATACCTGTTTATCTACACCCCTCTGGGAAAACAGCATACCGTGTTCTCTAAAATATCCTGGACTCTACAACAGATCATAACAATCTAAAATACTAGGAAGCTGTTCCAGGGGACAACAAGAGGGAGAAGATGAGCTTAGTGTGCTAAGCCTCATGTCCTTTTCATTGAATTTTCCTGTATCCCAGGCATATTCTGTTAACTATAAAAAGCTACACTTACAGAATACTCAGCATCAGTTGAATATAAAGGAGAGGGAGATGTTGGATCAAGGTGTAATGCAAGAAAAAGTGAGATTAAGGAACACAGTTTCACTTTCCAGAGAAGCTGAATGACACCTTAGACTCTGGCCAAATTCTTGATAAAAACCACAAACCCTCAAGCCATATTTCAGAAGTGCTCCTCCACAGGCAATAAGAAGGTAAGATTTTTCAAAGACACTTCTGAAGTTAAAAAAACTCTGACAGAGAGTTATTACTTCAGAGTTTTTTAAACCATTGTGTTAGCTTTGTTTCCAGCTTGAAAAATGAAAGCACTGTGTTTCATTATTGTTCTCACTAGTTCATTGTCTCATTGGGTTGTATCTAAGAGATGTATTTCATTATTTTCTATCATATTTCTAAATGTCATTCTGTGCAGAGAGGATGTTAGTCACATGAGCTGTGAACCTCAGGAAGGTGAAAAATATGGGCACAGCCAGAAGCTACTGGAGACAATATTCTGACCGGTAGCTGGACTCCATGTACAGGATGAACAAGAGATGACACAGTTCCTTCCTTCAGGATCCTGATACCTAATCTGGGTGACTGAAAAATGAAACTTAGAGCCTCTGAATGCACACCAACAAGCCAGAAGGAAATCATTTTCTCATAGTTCAGCTGCACAAAATCCAAATCATATTTGTTGTTCTTACTCTCCACCGCTTCATGGATAAACAGGAAAGCAGGATTTGACACAATAAGCACATTTCATGTGTTGCTGCATGACTTTATTTGCATTAAATCAAATAAGGCATTTGTAAAAGAAATGTTTTTAAAGAAATGGGACACACTCTGATTCTCTAAAGAAGCATTTGAAGGAGCGTTTCAAGATAAGTGAGATACATGAAATTGGGCAGACAGAACCACAAGTGTGAGAATCATGAGACTGGAAACTCCCACAAGAACACAAGCAGCAGCACTTGTTAATGGAACACCATTAAAATTGGGTTTTGTAACTCCACTGAAATAATTCTGAACACAGACCACAACTCCCAGTACCACTCTATCTGCCAATCACTGTCATTACAACGTGCTACTGAACAGTAAGCACACAGAGAATAAAATTTCTTTTTGTTTTTTATATTCTTTTTATTCTTTTTAAGGATGCCTCAGAGAGGGGAAACCTACTACAGAATTTCAGTGTGATTTGCCAAATGTCCCAGCATAAACTGATCAGATCTGTTCTGATACTGAACACAACCAAGATCTTGTGACACTGCTTCCCTACAAACCACTGAACAATGTATTACACAACTTAAACTACTGACAGTGGCTAAAGTCCTAAAATCATGTCTGCTTTAAAGAAAAATTTAGTCTTTACTGAAGTAAAGCTCTCAGGGGTAAAAAATTGAACTATGCTTCCAAATATAGCTAAACAAAGACTGAGTCAAACATGAAGGGATATTAACCTAAAAATTAAATAGTTATAGGCCCTTTAGAACAGCAACACTCCTCTAAACTTGATAACGTGAAAATTCAAAACCAGAAGGTCTCATGCTGCTAAATTTTTACATATTTTTGAATGTGCTAGCTCATGGGCACCACCTCTTTCATAGAAATACTGACATTTCTTTACAGAACAGTTTTGTCATGATTTTTCATGACCATCTCACTGGCCATGGCACAAGTCTCCATTTCCATCTGGCTGCTTAAAAAAATTCTATAAACATTCTTTTCCTGGGCCATGCAAGATAACAGGATTTAAGTATATCTGAAGAAAAGAAACAGCAAAGTATGCTACAAAGCAGGATTAAAAGAAAAAGAAAAAAAAAAAAAAAAGAAAAAAGGGGTTACTAGGGAAAAAGTCACTTATTTGAATAATAGTTCAGGCCAGCTGATGGGGTCTGAATGCTACTTGTGTCCAGAAGAAATTAATTAGAAAATTAATCAGACTGTTGGTGTAACACTGAAGAGAGGCAGGTCAAACAAAGCCTTCAGACCCAAACCTCCACATCACCTGGACAGTGCCTAGAAAATCACAGTTCACATTAAGCCCCTTCTCCACTTACAGGGCTGCTTCAAGCACAGCAGCAGATTTTGCTACAGAAGCAAAGCAGAGAATCTCCTATAAATTATATAAAATCCTCTATAATTTGAGTGTCTTGCATTCTCACACACTTCAATTGGGCACATGGAGCAATGACACCTTCATCTTTAAAGTTTTATCTTGAAGGGGAGCTTAAAACATTAAATTTTAGTCACCAAAACAAATCTCAGCATAGACAATTAAGAGTGGGTCAGCTTTCAGGAGCCAAACCTTGCTGGTCTGCTGTGTAAAACCAAGCATTGCACAGATTACTTCAAGCAAATGAGAAGACAGACTAACCTGTGGCTTAAAAAGAAACTTTGTGGAGTCAGGTCAAAACCTCAGGCGGTAGCAAAGAAAAGACAAACAAAAAAGGCCAAAGATTAAGTGTGAGAGGATAAATTAGTAGTAAAGGAAAAAGGAGAAAAACATGCTAAGAGGAATTTGCATTATTGTCCAAAAATAGGGTGCTGCTGTGCTCATCTTATTTCCAAGACTCACAGCAATAGTTAATAGTTATCTGTATCACTCCAGTCCAAAGCAAGCTACTAAGAAAGAAAAGCAAGGTATTGCAAATGAGCACCTCACTGTAAATTCAGTGATCTAGAATTTTCTTGAATTATCTCCCCAAGGGATTCAATTCAACTACTGCTAAAATCAGTGATGCCTAGTCCCTTTTCCATAACTGAGCATTAGTTAAAAATGATAGTTAATCAAATTCGTTGATGTGTCAACAAACTGAAAAAATGTACATTTTTATCACAGATATTGCCAAAGAATACACACAGTAAAGAAATTTACTTCTTACACCTTACCATCACTGAACTGGTAATAACTTGTTATAAAATTAACTGCAGTTTAGACAATTAATTCTAATTAGTAATATTAAAGACATTCACATATTTATTTACTCATGAAGTGGAAGGGTTAGGAAAGAGTCTGTCCGTGATATATTGATCCTCCTGGTGCTATGAAAAGAATGCTAAAAAGGCTTTAAATATTTTCATTCATAAAACTCACTTTTTCTATCCAAAGTAATATCTTGATATAAACAAACCACCAAGAACAGTACCTGTATCCATAAACAGCACACTCATTTACACCAGAGCTAATATTTCCTTTTGGTTACCAGAAACTTATTTGCTCACCTTTCAAAGAGAGGTTTACTAAGAATAGAGGCACTTACATCAGGTAAAAACTGCTTTCCAGTTATATCATAAAAAAAACACCAATTAGTCATTTTAGTTTGAGAAGCTTGGTAAATTATAAAAATATTAATTCTATGCAAAGTCTTCTACAACATTTTAAGTTACACTAGTTCAGACTGGTAACAGCAGATTAGTAGCAGTTAAGTGATGATCTGCAATTACACTTTGTTGAGGAAGTGTTACAGACAAGACAGCTTAACATTAAATAGTTTAGCAGCAAGTATTGGACAAACCAATGAGTTAGAGACAAACTTTGCCCTCTGAGAAGCTAAATGAAAAAGCAACAATAAAGCTTACAGAACTTAGCTCGTACAATTTGCCTTGAAGGCGGTAGATTGGTTCCCTGAAATAGCAAATTGCAAAAATGAAGTTTTATTTCAGAAACATTTTCTCATTCTTTTCAACTCCAAACAATCAACTCACAAACATCTGTTTATTATCTCTACAATAAAAGGTTCAGCAAAGTCCTTTATACCACAAGTAACCAAGTTTCAACATTGAATTTTAAACGCCAAGCTTTTTCTTCACTTCTTTAGAGAGAAAACATTCACTCAATTAAAAAATCATTCCTTTTATTTGTGTATTCTTCAAGAGCCAGATAATTGGTTGCTTTTCCTTTTATGGGACACTCCAAAGTGATGACAGTCGTTGTGTTTGACACATGTTCCGGCACAGCTAGATAAGAAGGAAATCTCTCCTCAGAGGGGAGAGGCTGCTCTTTGAAGCCATTGCAGTGTTTAGACCTTCCAGTTGGTTTTTTTTTTTTGGTTTTTTTTTTCATTTTAATCCAAACCATATATTACATCAAAAATGCCACTCATGCTGGTCAGGCTGTGGGGAACCATCACATCCAAGAAGCTGCTGGATTATTTTAAGAAATATCTTGAAAATAACTAGCAATTTCTTGGTGAGAGGAAGAGATTGAATTTCTAGTCCCAAAAAGATGACTAGAACTCTTGCCAAGAATTCTTGTCTGCAACAGCAGCAGTATAGGACACTTGCTGAAATCCCAGTTTATCGCTTGGATCTAAACTCAGCGGTCACATTTGAAAACCTTGATCAGGAGGTGAAACCTCCCGACTATTGTTTGACCAAATTGCACGTGAAAATATCAGGAAGATGTTCAATTATGATACAAAATTTAATTGTCTTATTTTTACTACTATTTTTTATTTCATTCTCGAGTATATACTAGTTCCATAACAATTTCTTTCTGTTTAAGACTTTGCAAAAACCTCAAAGTGAGCAGAAACTCTCCAAATTGTAGCACTTTCCTTATTTCATCTTATATTAAGAAGAGGACTGATCCTGCCAAGTACTGAGTACCCTTGGCCCACACAAAAGCAGAGAAGGAAGGTGGGCTCAGGAGCTCTGAGCACCTTGCAGAATCAATCCCATATTCTTATGTGATAAAAAGAAACAATTTCATTAATATATCTCAGTGAAGATGCTAATTAGTCTGAGAGCATCAACCACTTATTCTTAGTTTATTTTGAGAAAGGCTTATGGTACATAGTCAACAACTGTGTGATGTCAGCAGAAAGGTTTCAGAAGAGGTAAAGGCAAATCCACATTTGCTTGCTGACTTGCTGCTGTTCAGCTGTGAACACATCAGGAGTAGCAAAAGACACAAAGCACACACAGGCAAGTACTCACCAGCATTTGGGACTCTGAAATTCACAAGTTTGCAGTTAATGACAAAACACGGCTGTGTAACAGGAGGGATTCAAGGCACTGAACAGCATGGGAGGGAAGACACTTACCAGCAGTGCAAGCAGCAGCAGAAATGCTAAACAAGTAAATGACGATAACAGTGGAAGTCAGGTGGCTTGGAAAAGTTCAGCAAAACAAGGCAATGAGGACACATTTATGTATGTTTGAAGCAAACAAAGGTAAACGATACACTTAAAACAGAAAATGCAGCCAAGAAAACCAAACAGCTTGGATTAACTTGCACATGCCATTATCCATTCTCTGTTAGGTGCCTACCTGATTTCCCACTGCACTTTTGTTAACCTGACTGCTTCTTTGTTGGGCACTAAGGGAAGCAGAGGAAAAGAGTTATGCTGAAGAAACTTGAACTAAGCCAGTTTCTGAGGAATAATTTTAGCAGCAATAGTTACTTTTGATTCCAGCAGAGAAAGCTAGATTAACACAGCAAAAGAAACACAGGAAAATCATTGCATTTATGTGCATATTTCAACTGCTTTCCTGATTATATTTGCCTACTAAGGACAGAAGGGACATGCACAGCAGACAGCTCCTACCAATCATCTCCTTTCCAACAACATCCTTCTTGCATTGGTAAAGGTTACTAAAAGCACAGAGAAATTATGGCTCATGTGGGTAACTTTGGAAACATTAGCCTCTATAAATATTCAGAAGAGACAAAAAGCAAGCCATTTCTGTTATTTAGAGCAGTACAACAAAATCCTCCCCTGCTGGAGGCTCCTTAATAGCTTTGTCTTGACAGTTTGTTTTGGATATTATTCTAATATTTATATGCACTTTGAGGGTGTAAATATAACCAATGGATGAAGCCATCAAAAGCTGGTTCAAAGTTGAAATCTTATAAGAATAGAGCACATTTCAAATTAAACCATATTTAAAATATTTTTCTCAATTCTTAAACTTTGGTATATTCCCAGTTCCTGAAACAAAACACACTCCTTGTCTCAAAACGGAACAAGTGGCCATTAATTCTAAAAGCATCTGCATTATGTGGTGGTTTGTGTTAGGCCACAAAATTAAAATATTGCTGGAAAGAAGAAGAAGGAGAGAGCAGGCTTTGGCTACTCAGCCACCAGCACTTCACTGGTGACAGGAAGTTTTGTTTGGATTAGATGATACCATTTCACCAGGCACTGATTCACTGAAGAGAAAAGCACCCATATGCCAGCAGCTCCAAAGGCAGAGAGGTGTGCTTGGATCAGAGCCTCTGGCCAATCCTGCTGCTTGGTGCACAGCTGCTGCTCCAAAGAACTGATGAAGCACCCAACTCAACCTTTGTCCAAATTCTGATCCTGCCCTTTGGACCACAGTATCAAACTAGCAGTCCACAAGCAGTCTGGGAGGATATCCACAGGATATTTATTCTATGTGCCTACTCACTGTGTTTAGCTCAATCATCCTGAGCCTTTTGACCAAATAATACTGCATGTCCCTGGTGCATCATTTAATTTTGGATTGATAAGCTTTGAAACATAAATTATGATTAAATGAAGTGCACACAGAAGACACAGCACTAATCCCTGGTTTGATTTTTATCACCTTAGAAAAGCTAATTATACCATTAACTAAGAAACTCAAGCCTTTTAGAAATAGCCCAGCAATTGGTCCTCTACTTAATGTTCTAAATACAAATTACTCTTTATGTAGATTGAAGCATGTAGCTGTTCTTGAGTTATACCAACTGGACACAAACCCAAGCCCAGAATTTTGCCATTTGTTCTGCCAAACAAGACAATAATATTCTAAGATTTTGCAATTTTATAACTATGTAAATTTGTTCTAAATACTGGCATTGTTAAATCCCTCTCAAGACAATTCACATTGCACTGTACCTGCCTCAGGTCCTGCAGTGCTGCAGAGTAGTTTGTCATCTCTTGTGCTCTCATTCTAATGACCAAGGTTCACAGGACTTACACTGTTACTGCAGCCACATGAGACAAGGGGCTAGAAGGCTCAGCAAAGGAAAGGAAACACCAGGGAATCTGGGAAATTTCTAGTCCAGGATGTTTAGATACTGCAGAAACCCCTGTGCTACCCAACTTATTTCACTTATGAACCAGTTCTAACATAACTGCTGTAACAACAATACGCTTACAGTTTCAAATTAGTATTTCTCCTGTTTGTCTCTCAAACAAATATATTTTAAATTCTTCTTTGCTATCTAAATTTTCTCTTTTAGTTGAGCAGAAGTCAACAAGGCTACTTTCCTTCCCATCTGTTCCAACCTAGAGAAACCCTTGCTTAAGTTCACCTACCAGTGAACTTAAGCCAAGAGTCACTTGTTATCTGCTTATGCCCCATACACAGCACTTGGGGATTTCCAGATCTCAGCTGGCAAAAGAGGAAGCAACTTTCCCAAGAAATTGAACTTGGGAATTGCAAAGACACAGCAGCAAGGACCATGGAGGCTGCAGGTGCAGCACCTATGAGGGGAATTTTTCCAGGGCAGAAACATAATGAAATAGCTACAGATACACCTGGAACTCCAGAATTTAGTACTATAAAATATGGAAAGTTCCAACTTGACAGAAGGAAAAGCCTTTTCACAGTAAGGTGAGGCTAGCATAGGAAGGCTGGAGAATCTCCAACTTTGGGAATTCTCCATATCTGATTGGACAAAATCCTGAGTAACCTGATCTGAACTCAGCATGGATCCTCCTCTGAGCAGGGACTATGTGACTTCCCAAGGTCACAACACACACCATGAATATATATGGAGTGTTTTTAGCAGCCTTTTTCCTGTCAGAAAAGGATGAAGAGTAGTAAATAGCAGGCAGGTTGTTATCTTGACCTCTAAAAGTCCAGCCACCATTCCTACAACATCCTGTCATTTGTCAAGAGAACTGATAACCATATCTAGGACCCGCAAACAATTCTAGAGAAAGTTGCTCAAACCAAACACATAAATAGTGCCTGGCTTTGCCTTCTCCGCTCTCAGATTACTGAACTCCCCATTTTAAACCTTCAAGGCACACTGCCAAAGATGTGGACCTTCCTTTACAGTGCTAACTAGAATTGGCCAGAGTCAAATATGTACTGTGTGGTGCCAAAATTTGTTGCCAGCATCTCACACGGCCAAAACCTGTTGTGATTCCAACCACTGTTATGGCAAATATGGCATGAATATGTCTGAAGGAACATTTGTTCTTCAAAGAGTGAAGACATCTTCAATGTTTTTACAAGTGTCAAAATGTTGGTATGAAGTCCCTGAGGCACAAATTGCTGGAAACTGAGGGGGAACATTCTGGAAAATATTCTCACAGCCTTTTCAATTAAGCGAGGAGAACGTCAAACCAGGCCCTGCAGGGCATTCTGCTACTATTATTCTCTGCAGCCAAACAGCAGGCACACTTACAATTCAGTGACATCCATTATTCTGAGCAAAACTGTTTCACACAGAATCACAGCTCCCAAAGTATGCATCAATAACAATGTGGAAAGACCACCAATATCCATTTCTGTGGTCCTGAAATACGTGTGATTCCAGACTAAGACATAAGCTCCAGCTTCACTGAAACCAGGCCTGTGAACTGGATGAAGACTCCCCTGCAACTGGGACAGAGTTCAACATTGTGGCTATTGAGAAAAAGCATGGTCCTGCATGTATGGTACTCTGCAGCCTGGATCTTCACTGTCACACTTCAGGAGTTGTGTTCTGAACATAATAAAAAAACCCCAAGCAAATAAACAAAAAAAGCTGGCAGTGTCTTTATAACAAATTTTCCACATACTTACTTTGCAAAGCCAATGAAGTCTTCATGGTTGGTGTTGATATAAGAAACCTGGATATCAATGAGCAGCAGCATCTATTACAGGAGACAGGAAAGCAAAATTGGATGGGTAAGGTGGAAGAGAGAGATTGAAGAAAAGGAAGGGAAGGAAAAAACCTACAACTCTTCAGCTCTCTGCATTACCAAATATTGTTTTCATAATTGTTCAAGCCAAAAGCAATATTTTCTAAATTCCACTGCTTCTGTTTCTGTGCTTGTTTAATAAGTTACACTGCAGAAGTCCTGTTCCCTCTTCCTATTTTTTTTCCTAACAGACCTCATTTTTCACTTCCTTGGCCCTTATCCATTCCATTAAGATCAATCATACATGGGCAGAGAGAATTTTAATAATTATATAACATAGATTCCAGCTCTGCATTTTGCAAGTTTAGCAAAATTCTGTCTATCTGGAGCATTCAAGCCAAGCCAGCAAGGAACCTAAACCTTAAACCTAAAATCCAGGTACCTACACTTTGTGTACCACACAAAGAAGTGATAAGCAATCCAGTCCTGGCCCAGAAAATGTCCAGTCCAGGTACCAGCCAGTCATTCTGGTGTGCACATCTAGACTGAGAGATGGGCTAAAAACAAAATAGCACAACGGTTTGCATACCTTGTCAGTCCTTCAGTAGCCCTCAGAGAATTTGATTCAACCTTGACAATCTAGCTCAGCAAAGAACTTGCTAAGGTATCAGCAAAAATTCCCTCCCACCCTCCAACAGGCTCTGGAATATGCATGAGACTGCACTTCACCCCTGTCTTTTCAGACTTTCATTTATCAGAGGGAGCAAGGAAGGAACCTATTCGTACCAAATGGTGGAATTTAATTTCTTCAACCTTATTGCTGCACAGTTCCTCAAATATAGCATCACTCCCAAATTCTTCACAATTTCCAGAAGGTACCAGATGCCTCACTTAGACTCAAATCTCCACTATGTTTTTGCTCCATCTTTTACCTCTGAAAATATTCTCACTAGTGTTTTGATTTATTAAAGATAACATCATAACATCGTAAATAATCATGTGAATGTGACAATGACCTATTTGATCAATTTTTGACATTTACAAAAAGCCCATATTTTGTTCTTTGTTCTGAGAAATAGTCAGGTATGTGCATACAATGAAGAGCAGGAAAATAAAACTCAATTATTTTAAACAACTTGTATTTTCCAAAATTTTGAGATAGCAGTGCTCTGACTAGAAGTCTCTGCAAGTACAAGCCCAGCTAATAATTTTCTTTGTTAAATTACTTTTATGTTTACATTTGCAGCACAGATTAAAGCAGAAGGATGTGCTGCACAGCTCCCTAACTTGTACAGGGACAAGACTAGAGAGCCAGGAGTCCAGAACAGCTTAGAAGCTTTGCTGAGCTCCCCTTCCCCAAATATTTCTATTGTCACACTCTGCACTTTCCAGACTACAACTCCTGATTTCACTTCCACTGGATTTTCTCACATGTAATCTCAGATTTGCAGTTTCTTGCATTTGGAAAGTTTGGCTGAGTGATGAACGCTTTAACCAAATTTCTCTGAATTTTTATTTGTTTTTTAGCTTTCTTTGGACTTGAAGGAAAGCTTGTCACTTCCCCTCAAGGGTCCCAGTACAATTGTTTGTGAGCCTCACTGTACTTAGGGAAAAGGTGGGTGCATGGGATGGGTATGTTAAAAACACCTGGAAACAAAGTAGAAATAAGCTATTCCTGTGTGAATTTGTTTAATCAATATTGATTTCCCACAAACAGCTCTAATGGCCCAGCTAAGAAGTTGGCACAGTGGTACAGGAACAAGCCAACACTATTTAACCTTTCTGTAACAATTCTAGTTTCTGTCAAAGCTAAGTGGTAAAGAAGCAATTTTTCTTCCTCTCTAAAATGTGCAGCCTATTAAAAGAAAAAAAAAAAAATCTTTCACTGTCCTACTGTACTTTGGATATAAGAACTATTATCTCTCACACACTTCCCCAAACTGTCACATCTCCTATTTATTCTCACCTGATCCTTGGTCTTCTCTTCTCTTTCACGAATGTAGCCAGCAACAATTCTTTCTGTTTCCTCACACAACCTTGGATATGTTGCCAACTGAAACAGAAAATTAATAGAAATTTACACCTGCAGAGGGACTTCAGGGGAACACAAACAGGGCAGCCTCCAGCTTTCCTCTTTGGAATAAAGTAAATATTATAAATGCTTGGGACTAGAAGTTGAGCACACTGCAAAGCAAGCCTTCCTTGCTGCTGTTCAGAGACTGGAGAGACCTAAACCCTTGGATTGTTGCTGTTCTTTTCCTCCAGGGAACACTGAGGAAAAGACACTCTGGACACACAAAACACAGTCTATCTGGGGTGAGGTTTCTCTCTCTTCTACTGGGCCTAAGTCCAGGGTGGTGCTCTAAATGATTTCCAAATTTCTTGTTTTTTAAAGGCTCCATCTTGTGGCTACATCTTTACATAACACTACTGAAAAAAGCAAGATATAGTGGTAAATTTGGCTAATACCACTGGGAAGAGCAACTGCACAGTTAATTCAAGTGACATGTCCTCCAGACTTTGACAAAAGTGAAAAAAAAGCCTGGAAACTCTGCTGAAAATAGACCAGAGAATCTGCTTCTCTATGTTCTTTGTCTTTCCAGTCTTAAGAAACATCTCCTTTACTTCCTCATTGGTATAAACAAATTTGCTCTTTACCAGAAAAAATGCAAAAGGATATTTTTCAACAACCTCATCATACCTGTGCTCACATTCCAGAACCACTCCTGTACTTACTATTATGGGGTACCCTGCACTGGGATGGTGGGACAGGCAGACGGACAGGTGAGACAGCAAAAACAGCCAGTCAGCTGAGAAGTGAAAACTTGGTTTTAAGGAAGAAACTGAGGGCATCTCTTGACTCAAAAACACCCCCCACCACAAGAATCAAAACAAAAGAACAAAAAAAAAAAAAAATTAACTTTTCCATCATTAGATTGTTTTGAGAGCTGTGCAGAAGTTGTAATTACTTGAAGAAGTCCTACTCTGTCCAACAAGTGACTGAATCAGAAATCTCTTGTAGCAGCATAAAATGCAAGACAGGCTTTGTATTATTTTCTATACCATTACACTTTACTTACATTACCAGATCTATGTGCAAGCTACCTTTTTAGTGCACTTCTTGACAGTGTTGATTAACTCTTGCATCACCAGATCCACACTTTTTAAGCAAGGTCCTTTCAGCTTAACTATCTGCTTTTTAACAATGGCTTCAAACGCCATATCTGGGGTGAACAAACCTGTTCTGTGGACATAAAAGAATATGTAAGATAGTAATAAAAACATCAGGCAAGGAAGATTTTTTTTTTTTTTTTACTAAGTTGCTCAAATCTTCACTTTTGGAGCTGAGTAATAACAAACCCTACACAAACAGGCTTCCAAAGAACTAAATTTGCTTCTTTCTCAAAGGAAGTGTCATTCTGAGTAAGAATATAATCAGAATATAAGAAGATAAGTAGAAACATGCTTGAAAGATGGAACTCCTTCAAGAGGACTGCAAGAGCTCTAAGGAGTACTGCTATAATGCAGTAAAGCCTCAGCAGCAGTGCATCAAACCTTAGGGATGAGTGGCAGCTGCAAGCACTCCATGCACAATCCCTTGCACAGCAAATCCATACAAATCCTGCTGCACTTTTCACTCACACAAGAAAATGAGGTTTTGCTGCTCAGACATGGAGAATTTCACAGCTGGTCACTGCAGAGTACATGAATCTACAAACAGCTACCCCACAGACCCAGTTCTGAACAAATGGGCCTTGCTTCTCTTTCAAACACTCTTCTCCAAGGTCTACCTTGCCAGATAAATTAGATAAAAAAACCAAACTATAAAAGTACATCCAAAACTATCATTGCACTATGATAAATCACGACCTCTCCAGCAATCAAGCAAGAAAAGTTCAAATACTGCACCACAGTTCCCATTGTCAACATCTGAGAATTTACCAAACAGGTAAAACAAGAAACATTTCCCAAAACAGTGAGAACTACAAAGCCTGTAGGCAATGCTCTGGGAAGATATTCCACCTGTGTCATGTGAGCAGGCAGGAAAACAAGGGAGGACTTGCCTGATCCCGTGTATGTTCTTGATGGCATAACTTATCTCTCTCCGCAGCTCCTTCTCATTGAATTCCATCTGGAGGAACAGCAGCACAAGAGAGCACATTAGGAGGTTTTAACAAAACAGAAAATATCCTCTCTCTCTATACAACCATGAGACAAGCAAGTTCAGCTGTTAAAATAGCCCTTTCTAATTACACTAAACAATGCATAAGTATTTTTAAATGTTTTAGCACTAAGGTTACAGGCAGCAGTAAATATTGTTGAAAATCAGACTCTCTTCCATTCCAGATATCCCAACAGCTGGAATGATTTTGAAGAGTTGACAGAGTAAGCCAGAAATAGGATTTGGAACACTCCACCTTTTTTTTTCAAAGCCTGGTTTCTTTAAGTGGTACAACTCCTGTGATTATGATCTGTTTATCCTCCCCACCCCATTCTACAGTTTTCAACTAAATTTAAGAAAGGAGTTGTCTCAATTATGAGCTTATAAAGCTTTTCTTTAAGTTTCCTGGAAGCTAGCTAGCTGGAAGAGAAGTCAGTGTTGTCTCAAATGAATGGGTCATTACCTAGTCAAACCATCACAGAATGATTTGGGTTGGAAGGGACCTAAAGGGCTATTTTCCATAACTCTCATTTTAATAGATACCAACTACTTGAACACAAGTCAAATTTACCAACTATAACTGTTTGCCTGCCCCATTTAACCAGAAGAAAGATTCCATTTGTGATAAAACAACAGGAGAGCACAGAAAATAGTATGAACTGGGACTATAATTATATTCTAGTTCTTATATTTTAGAATTCTTAGCATGTCTCATCATCCAACTCTAAAAATTAAGCCAAATGTCTCAATTATAAATTCATGTAATTTCTTCCACAGTTAAAAGCATATTCTTTCAATCAGATCTTTTCTTGGCTACACTACTATCAGCATGAACATAAGGATACATAAATAAAATAAAGCACATCAGCAAGATGGATAAATACCTTCACGAGTTCAAAAGGAAAACGTTCATGGAAAATACGATTGATTTTGGCACCTCCTGAAAGTTCTAGCGTATCAACTTGATCTCCTGATCCTTCAATTCTTTTCTCAAAGTCCACTGAAAACTGCTGTACCATCCTAAATATCAAAGGAGGGGAGGAAAGGAAAAAAAAAAAACCAAACAAAACCCAGAACAATTTAAGCATATTAACTACTAACTCTTATTTCAGTATGATGCAACTAGTACTGCCTATTCAAACATGTTTAGCAATTGCCAAAAGTATCAGTACAACTGATCCAGCCAAGTTGCCAATCCACAGAATCCCTACCTGCACACATCCCCCTGCATCCCTGCTGTCTTGCAGTACAGTCTAATAGCATGCTGTGAATCCAGTGCTGGAAAATTCAGAAGAGGTTGGGAAGGAACTTCTTTTCCCCATGCCAAAAGACAAGCCAAAGAACCAGTACTAACATGGTGATGTGTCAGGACCACAAGCTCCAGTGTACTTGGCTCTGCTCTGACTTCTGCAGCAGGAGCATTGAGAAAAACCCACAGGAGAGTTCTCCCAGTCTTGGAAAAGTCAAAGGTGATGTCCCTCTGTTTTTGCAACCAAAACATCTGGAGCAAAGTCATGAGGAACTGTCTACTCTTTTGGACAAGAGTAAGTCATTCTTCATCTGGCTCAAGAAAGCCTCTCTAGCTCAGCTGATTACTTTCCCCTCTGAATTTCAAAGTTTTAATTAGAGAATGAATCTGGCCCCAAACTTACACATTATCACAATCCAGTGCTATTGCCATCTATACCAGAGAACTGAGAATGCTGAAAACCTCTGAAATCAGTCAGAGCAGGAATGTGACAACAGGCATGTAAGAGAAAAGAGCTGGGTATATTTTACACTTCTTCTTCCTTCACATGCTTCCTCTCTAAAAGGTACATTTTATTTGCATATAAAAACAGAGGGTTATAACTGAAGGGAAAATAAAAAAAAAAAGGAGAGTGAACATGGCAGATCTTTCAGGTGAAAACACAGGCAGTACTGAGTATACAATACTCCTGGAAACAGGCCAAGGAAGGAAGCAGATGCAGCAAAGCAGCAGGTGCTAGCTGGTGTTCAATCCACAACATCAGCATTGTCCTTCCACCCTGGTGCTGAATCCACAATCAAGACAGGGCTGTGATTCCACCTCTACTTGCTTCCAAGTCAGATGAACAGTCATCTCTGTTCCATCACTGTTATCAAAGTCTCATCAGACACACTTATTTTGTGGATGAGACCCAAACCAAAGTGACTTCAGCAGTGAAAAAGCTTTCTAGTTCAGAACTGATGATGATAACCCCCAAGAATTTGCCTTGCTGCTCTCTGAAAGTACACAAACTTTGACTGAAAGCTCCTGCAGCAAAGATCTCTGGATCTTAGGTGCACAATACATGAAAGACAACCATCTTTGATTAATTTTGATCTTGCCATCTCTAGGTTCTTTTGGACAGACAAGTTTTTATACTAGAAAAAGAAGCATTCTTTATTCTTCTTCCAGCTTCCTCATCTTACAGACTTCCAACACAATGTCTTTCCCTTGCCTGAGGTCATCTTTTTGGCAGACAGAAGAATGTGTCTACACAATCAGAAGCAGTTTTTTATCTTTGATCATCTCTGCTGCCCTTCTTCATGCCTTTTCCTTGCTCTGCTTTCTCCCTTTTCTAGGATTACTAAAATTAATTTAGGGAAAATTCTGTTGAAATTGTAGAATAAATAAAGTGTTCTGGACCATCAAACACAGAATTGTTTGGAGCTTGTGTAAAGAATCCTTAACATTATCCTAATGTTTAAATTTAAACCGATTAGAAAAAAGGAGAAAAAGGCAAAAAAAAACCCATTCAAAGTGGAAAAGCAGACAAAAGACACTCACTGCAACAGGGCTTTCGTTTTTCTGGTGGGATCTTCTGGTCTGAAGTTTTTGTATACCTCTACTTCATGTTCTATTGAAAGCAGCTGGCTCTGGAGTTTGCTTCTGAAGGCTGGCAGGGTATCCCGAATATGATTGGTAAGTTGCTAAAAAGCAAATAAAAAATCTCTTTATACTGTTAAAAAGATGAAAGCAGGAGCACAACCATTTCCTTCTGACTGCCAACCATATCAGCCATGACCTGTGCCAGTTTATAAGAGCAGTTCCTTTTGATCTCTGATGCAATGGAGACTGTTAAAGAACAATCCGGTATACCTGGTGTGCACACACTGTAAGGAGGCTCAAAAAATTCCTTCATCCTCTCACTCAGTGAGCCCTGTTACTACACACCTATTCAGTTACACCTGAAAAAGTTACACACATGACATAGGTAATTTAAAATTACTCCTCATCTCCCAGTGCTGATGCCACATTCCCATTTTGCTGCTTTTCTTAAGGGTGTTTCACAATTCCCTACGTACTTGTTCAGCACAGCAACTCCTTTATGCTACAGCCACAAGGCACTGTGGGGAAGAAAGGGATTCTGAGCACCCACAGCATGTTTTTACACACACATATATATATGTTTTAATGTGTTAGGACAGCACTGTCCATGACTTACCTATGCCATAAATTTCTCAGGTGTTGTACACATTCCTTAATTAAAAGCAAACTGCACTTCTCCCACTCTGCCCCAAACTCTCCTTCCAACCCCAGCCAGACAAGCTATACATTTAAACTGTCATATAGCAAAATATATAAACTCAAGTTTAAAGTTGCTCAGTAGACTGACAGGCACAAAATCAAAAGCTGGAGTTTCCCTGGAGCACCACCTTGTGGAGACAAAGAAACTGAAAGATTACCTGAAACCACAACAGGCTCCCCAATATCTTGAGGACTGAACTTATGTCGATCTTCCCATATCTAACATTCTACACACAGTACAAGCAACAGAAGATCAGCAGTTCCTACTGAAGTAGGCAATAACTCTCAAAAAGTTAACAGCATATAAAGCAATGTGAGTCAAGACAGTCAAGACAGATGAAAGGTATGTGCAGCTTGTGTTTCGGTCTCAAAACTAAGACACGTGGACTAAACTTTCAAGATGTAAAACAAGGCAAAACATACCAAACACAGATAAAAACACAGAGTACAAGCAAGTTCTTGCATCCTGATGAGAACTTTGGCCCTGAGGCACAAATAAATGGCATTAGTAGCCTTTTTGAGTGAGCCCAGAGCATTCCATAGCCTGGCTGTCAAGTTACAGCTGCAAAGTCACTGCAGCAAAAAATTAAGCAGACCAGCCACTTAGTTTTCTACTTTAATCAGGAACATTCCAGCTGTTTCCAGCTGTTGTCCAAAGGTCTTTGTCTATTCCAGATGAAAAGCTGCAATTTGACAGTGAGCTAGAAAAAACAGTATCGAGTCAGACTTGTAGGAATGCCAGAAACACCTGATAAGTTAAATGTAACAATTAAGGAATAGGATGGTATACTTCCAGGAAGGGAAACAAATCTTATTTTTGATGTTCATATCCAGTATTCTAAAGAACAAGGGAGAGCAGAACTGCCAGTAAAAGTCATAAACTACAGCTCACAGCAAGCTTTTGTATGCTACATCTAATACACAGCTTTGTTTTTACCTTGTGCAGATTAAAAACACTGAAAGCAGCAAAGAATGAGTGAGGTTCAGTGACCAGCTTCATTTTAATACAGCTTTTATATTTGCCCTATCATTACAAAGCTGCCTTTCATCACAAAGGCTTCAGCTTTTACCTGGTTTAGAACTTTCTGGAGATATGGTGTTCCCATCCGATCTGCCATGTGCCTGTAGGATGGGTGGGAAAGAAAGAACTTCCTTTCTGCTAGAAGAGCTGCCTTTATGTCCTTCTTCCCATCAATGTCTTTCTGGCTTCTGTTTACAACACCAATATAACCTAAAACAAGACAAAATCATTGGGAAATCAATGCAGCTATTGCCTGAATCACTGAATTAATATCTTAAATAGAACCAGATTGTCTCAGCTCAAACAAAACTTTCCAATTTAGGCATTTCAGATCATGTTTACAAATAGAAAAGTAACCTTGACACTGTCTAAATTGTTCATTCTGTTTACATAAAATAGATAGACTTCCTTTTAAATCATCAATTCAAATAGAGAAATATCTGAATCTCTGCTGAATCCCACTAAAGAAAACCACTTCAAAATAAACAAACAAAAATCCAAAATAAAATTGAAATACACACACAGGCCTACACAGGTAAATGATATGACATTAACAAAATACAAAAAAAAAAAATCTTATCATTTGCTGAACCAACATGCTCTATGGGAGAAGACAGTACTCTCATCAATAAATTATAACTAGAATCAAAATTCTTGATATTATTAACAAAATGAGCAAATGTGGCAGTAGCTGCCAGAAACTGGTTTACAGTGAGATTACCAAAGCTCTGGTGCTTGCTTCTGTCATATGTAAAAGAAAAAAACCACATTCTTTTATTACAAGGAACCTGGCAGAGAAGAAAAATATTGGCTAATGATGTGTGCTGGCATGACACTGCATATTCCAGAGGAAGCAAGGATTTTCCAGGTCCAGAAAGGACATTTTTAGTACAGCCACCTTTATGTTTGCTGAACAGATAACTGCAAAAGCAAAGAACACATCAAGTCCAGCATAAGCTCTGGTTCATCTCCAGGACTCCCAAACACCACCTCTATCCAAACCACTTTCTGGACTGCAAAGAATAAAGGCAACTGAACATTCTCACCTCTACGAAGAGGGAGGAGTTTGTTTTCTAGAACTTCTCTTGCATCTGTTCCTTCATCCATCAGATCCAATTTTGTGATCACACCGATGGTCCTAAGGCCTGACCAGAGTGGAAGCAGGAAGAAAAAGTTACTGAAGAATCATTCAGATTCAGAACAATTACATCTTCCCATTATGTAATAACCTATCTGTGCCCTTCTCAAAGCTATCACACAATAACAGCTCCAACTCGAATTATGATATGCCTGGAAAAGAAGGGAACATAATTGCCAGTGCTGAAATGTGTTCCTCAAAACTCCTTACCAAGGCTCAGCACCTCAACAACAACACTGTATGAAATTTATGATGTAAGCATGAACTCCCATCAGCACCATCCCCTATTTTGCCCAGTACTGCAAAAATTCCTAGACAAGCACTGCTGCACTTGCTCATAGGAGATTGTTACTGTAAATGAATTTTAAAAATGTCACTTACTCATACAGTACTGAGCTAACAAACGGTTATATTGTGATGCTGAAGATCATATGAGAATGTAAATACACATCTATATTACATAATATAAATTACAGAATTTCCCACAAGAATTGGTCTGTAATTTTCAGTTATGTTATTACACTTGAGAACAAAAAGTGGTGACATTCAATGCTGCTTACCCTGAGGGTCCACTTCCTTTGCCAGCTTCAGGGCATCTGAGTTGGCCAGGTCAGTGTTAGCTGGAGTCACAGCCAGGATCAGGCAGTTCTCTCGGGAGATGAACTGCATTATCATGTCTCTGATCTGCTGCTCAATATCTGGAGGCTGATCCCCCACTGGCACTTTAGTGATTCCCGGCAAATCAATCAGGGTCAGGCTTAAGACTACACGGACAACATGGATCATAAAACTGGTTAGCACACCACACGTGACAGAAGTCAACACACCTATGGCTACAGACAAGTTTTGGTCATATAAAACCCCTTCACAGGCAGATAAACAGATAAATATGTCAACAGTTCAAGCAAAATGCCTGACAATCTGCAAAGACTTGTTCTCCATTGGTCATACATCTCTGAATTTATTAGTACTATTTAATATTTGAAATACTGTAGCTGGTATAAAATGATACTTGTATCAAATATCCTTGAGGGCTCTAAGACAAATGAAACAGCTTCCTGAGCTTTGTCCAACAACAGGAGCACAGGCAACAGACCACTCTAATTGCATCCTCCAAATAAATCAAAATAGTTATTTGAATTTTTTTTAATACAGTGTTTCTCTGACCATGTTTTCAACCATGTCTCCAATTAAGAAATTCCCAAAAAACAATCAACAGCTAGCCTAACTTATAGAGCAAAACTGTTGTTAAGGGGCTTTGTGGATATGTTGTTGGTTTGGGTTTTCTTGGGTTTTTTTCAATCTGTAACATCTTCAGAAAAGTCAGAAAAATGAAAAAAACAATCCATTAAGAAAACCTGGTTTGCTGTGGTATGATTTCCCCACTAAAGGCCACAGTGCCAACCAGAGGCATCCTGGCCTGGGATAAGCATCCTGCTACTGGAGTAACAGGGCATCCTTTAGACAAATGAGAAAAACACAATTCCTAGGAAGGAAACACTAGAAGTTATCTGGAGTCTGTTTAATACAGACAACATGGCTGAACTAAAAGACTGTTCCTAGTAAAGCAAAGCAAGAGCAATAGGTAGGAAAATTCCACTTTTTCCTGGAGTCAGCATGTTCAACAAACAAACTTTGAAGCAGGGGATTCAGTCGAGCTTCTCTGCAGTTAGAAAAATCACATGCTTCAGCCAAACACACCACTTTTGTCCTATATCAAAGACAGATTAAATGGAAAACATTTTCTCTAGATTGTCTTCATTAAACTGGGCAGATGGCAACCAGAGGAACCAACTTTGATATACACAGGGGGTCTTCAACAAAAAGCAACTTCAAACACTATTACTGTCTGACTAGATTTTTAGTGACAGCAAACAATAAATTTCCAGTCAGGCAGGGAGACACAGAGACTTTCTAGATCAGAGAATTCCTCTGGAGAGTGACAAAAAGAAGTTTTGTTATTAAGTCCCATTACTGGTCTTTACTAACTCAGCCTCAAACCTT
The DNA here is from genome assembly GCF_029582105.1 of Oenanthe melanoleuca. Taxonomy (NCBI): domain Eukaryota; kingdom Metazoa; phylum Chordata; class Aves; order Passeriformes; family Muscicapidae; genus Oenanthe; species Oenanthe melanoleuca. Next base: position 26,037,539 of record NC_079342.1, read on the forward strand.
CTCCAGCCCAGAAGATCAGGCAATAGAACACAAAAGGGGATGGCTACACAGACAGAGCTACATAATATGTTTATATGACATAAATGTAAAGTAGAATGATTTTACTTACCATGTGGAGAATATACTCTTAAATTAATAGGAACTGAAGAAATGCCTTTGTTCATTCCTGTTACTCTATCTGTTTCTACTTCAATTTCCTGACGAACTTCATCAAAATCAGTAAACTTCTTCCCTTTGCAGTGTAGAAATTCAGCATACTCTGTCAAGAATATCAATAACAACTCTGTATTTCACAGGCTCATTGACCTGCACACCCACTTTCAAGCCCCCAGTGTTCTTCAGATGTGTGGGCACAGAAGCTGGTCATCGTGGCTATCAGGAAAGTGTTATGATGACTGCACATATGAAAACCAGCCCTCAACAAGAAAGGCTCAGTTAAAAGTAAAGTTGACTGGATATGATTTACTGCTCCTATCTTTAGCACATCATCTTCTGGAACAATGTGAACGATTCAATTAGATGCCATTTACAGTAATAGAATAGGGAACAGATTAGGAATGAGATTCTGAGTTTTCACCTGATCTCATTTGCCTGTAATATAGCCTAAGTGGAAAAATAATTCAAATTCTGCACCATGAAAGATTTTCAGCATTTGCTTCAAAAACTAACATCTCAGGTTAGAGATGAATTTAGTAAAGGAATTCTGTAAATTTTTACAAGTTCAAAATGAAAATAAGATCACTTAAAAACACTCTAATATTTTTAACCCAGTTTCTCATTTCCTAGAAGTTTCCTGTAGTCTAAATATGAATCATGTTTACAAGACTGCAAAAGTGTCTACAGAAATAGCTGTGATTTTGCTGAAGTGGGAGAACCCAAATAATTCCCAAGTCTTTAATATCATGCAAGTTGCTGTTTTATCTTAGAAGACCACTGACCAGGAATCAGAGACAGATAATTTGTTAGACCCAAACTTGACACTAAGTCCCTGTTTTGATTTTTGAATCCAAATACTAATACTTGTTATCACAACCTTTTAGTTGCCTGCGTGACCAAAAGCACATCCCAGGATTTCAAAACTGGAGTTTCTTCCTTCAAAGCAAAACACAAAAGTTTATCTCCATAGTGAGGCTGCCATCAGAAATAAAGACATAAACAGTAATTCCAGACACCAGCTCACAGCCTGTCCCCAGCAGGTCTGAGAAGTAGCACTGGAGAAAGGCTGAAGAGACTTGTGCACACTCCAGTTCATTTCATCCTGCAATCCAGGCCTGATCTCCAACTCCCTTTAGAAGTTTCTTCCCCAGAAAATGTTACTTGGCAACAAGCCCACCATAGCCAGTGCAAAGAAAAGCAGCTGAGAACACCAAATGTGAGAATATGGATTAAAAGAGGACCTTATGTGTAAGTACTGAAGTCTGATTCGCAGAAGTCACTTTGTTACTATTACTGACAGAGCTGTCAAAAAAATCAGAAGTAATAAATAGTCAAAACTACAATAAATACTTAAAGCAAACTGACAGAAGAAAAGGAGAGAGTGGAGGGGAAAACACCAAATACCCACCTGTCTGTGTTACAATACCATAATCCCTCCAGACTCAGTGTGTGAGGAACAGAGAAACTCACCCTTGTTCAGACAAAAAATACATTGTTTATTTTAAAAACAAGAGAGCACCTAACAAAAAAGCACCTTATTTTATATCCTTTTTTCAGCTCCAGCAGCAAAATGACAATGAATAGAAGTTTATTAAAAAATAAAGTTACCCAGGGAACACTCAAATATTTCAAAAAGAAAAATAACACGGTGCACAAAATAAAATACCTCAGTTGAAAATTTACATTTGTAAAATTTCTCAAGTTTGGCAAATCGATACCCAATGAAAAAAAGAGCTGACAAGTGGTTCATATTTTATCCCACTCCACATATAAAACATACATATTCTTCTTAGTTTGTTTTTTTTCCAGTGGGCCATCAGATTTTCTCAGGAAGTTATTTCTAAATCCAGTAATTAATAGTGGGTGCCCAGCTATAATCAGTTGACTCAGTAGCCAATGAATTCTCTCTTTGACCCACTTCACACTCAGTAACAGATTCACTATCTGACAAGGCTTCAAAGCAATCCAAATAAAAATGTTTGCTGCTTTTTAGCTGGGTTAATATTTCTCAAAACTCCTTGCTCCTGGTGCCACCTGTGGTGCCAGCAGTGCTGAAGGAATAAACTCCACGGTGGCTCCTAACCTGCGGTGCCAAGAATAAGAATTCCAAGGGACAAGCAGCGCTTTGTTCTGCTCCTTTCAGCCCTCAGCCTGTCCTTGGCAGTGATGCCTTCAGCCAGGCTGCAGAAGCACATGCTTTATGCAACCTTCCCTTTCCAGCTTTCATGCACAGAAGAATACTAAGAAAATGTTTTATTTACATTTTTGTGGGAATGGACACAAAACCGGACAAGAAAAAGCGATCCTGACTGATGTCTAGCTTTCAGACATGTATTTTTTGTATAAAACTGAAGTTACATTAAGACAAAAAACAATTGGATACAAAATTAAAACAGTCCTTGTATGTCAAATAACTTTTTTTTCCCCTCAGACTTATTAAAAGCATCTTAGATAACACAGAATTAAAATAGTTCCTTCAGTGCATCCACAAGTGATTAATTACCTCTTCAGTTTTGATTAAATTAGACAAATCATGGAAACAAGTGATATGGGATCACATCTTTTTAAATGCTCCTTATTTTTCCTGTCAGTTATATCCTCCCTATGTCTTTATGATTTAATCTAGCACAATGATATATTGTTATGAGTGCTAAACAGCCATTGCTGTTCTCAAACTATTTAAATTATATAAACACTAGAGATAGTTCATAAATTTGTCTCTAAGCTAAAGAGAGTCAAGTGACAAGGATCAGCCCTTAGGAATACATCAGAGATGCTTTGGAAAATATCCTTGATCCACATCAGGCTCAGCCCAAGAGCTTACACAAGGATTTTACTCTGTACAGAACAATCTGTTACTAGAGGTCAGGAATTCACCAAGACCTGGATTCAGAACTGCTCCCAAACTGATTTCAAGCAGAGCTGGTCCAAGTTGGTGGCAGTATCCAGTGTAGAGTACTCAAAAGGGATTGAAAGTGTTCCAAAAAGGTGGTTCATTAAATTGTAGGCCTGTAGCAAACATTTTAAACATTTGCAGCACAGAGGAAATATCTGCTATTACTGCATCTTCTATCTGCCAGTCCCATGGAGAGATACCACTCAAGCAATAACACTTTTTATCTTCAATAAAGCATCTCCCAAAGCCTCAGATCTCTTTCCAAAAGACTGATTTCAAGAGGCTTTTAAAACAAACAAACATAATTAGCCAAAACACTTCACTTTTTCTTTGATGATGGACAGCTTTTTCTGAACAAAATAAATGCATTTAAGTGAATCTGGACCATAGCAAATCATTCAATGGTCCTTCCTTGAAACAGGAGGAAGTATCAAAAGCCCTTGTTGTCCTACCCAATCTTTAATCCCTCTCCTGCTTTGCCATTTCTGAAGTTTTTCTAACAAGCTGAACATGAAATACTCAAAACTGAGTTATTCCACTGGTAACCTTCAAGCAGAAAGGCTACAAGAAATAGAAGTTCCCTGGTATTTCCTGAAGACAAAACAGAAAATCCTGGCAACGCAGAGAATTACATAGCAGAGAATATCACAGCAGAAGATACTAAATCTGGAAAACAGTGTAGATCTGATGAAAGTAACCACAAGATAGCAGGTCATGCTTTTGGGAACCAGTGAAATGGTTCATTAGAAGGGTAGACACTTGTGCCAGAGGAGGAAAAGCATTTTTTTGGATGCAATAATATTTCACAACCTTGAAAGTTTTTGTTTGTAGAAGGAATTTCTCTCTCTTCTTTCAACCTTTTCCTGTGGATGATGCTTTCTATAGTTCCAAGACCTCACACAACCCTCCTCCAGGCATTTTTTCCTAAATTTACAGAGGCAGAGCTTTCAGCAGGGCTCTCTCCTTCTCAGGACTGAGAAAAAGCAGAACCTTGTAAGACTGCATTTCTGTGATGCATCTTGTACAAATGTTTATTTCTGTATTTTACAACAGCATGACATCAGGGAGTGATGCTCTGTCAGAGACCCACTGTGAGCACCAGGTCCTTTTCTGAAAACCAACCTTTTTCTCAAATACCAGCCTTTCAGTACAGGAAAAAATCATATCCCAGCTGATTTGCTTCCTACTTTGGAGGTATTTTTCTTCTTTTGTAAGCAATTTGAATTCCAGTTCTGCCCACCAGCATTTTTCATATTCTTGCTTGTATTTGCCAAACACCAACTTAATAAACACACTCCATTCTGCCATCTCATCAGTAATACAAAACACAGAACACAACCTGGAGGGGTGTCCCTTCCACTCTGTAAACAGCTGTGCATCCATATTACAGGAGTCCTTGCTAAATCATGTTTCCCAAGATTGCATATGATATTTTCAAAGAAAAGGAAGATAATTTCAAAACCTTTACAGTAGCCAAGATAAGATACCCAGAAGACCTTAATTTACAAGCCTGCTACTCTGTAATAAAAATTTATTGCACTGATAAAACAGGGTTATTTCCCTTGATGAGTTTGTGGTGGCTGCTGTTCATCTCAAATACCTTTCAGATTTGTTAGTTAATAACTAATAGATTTCTTTCTCCTAAAAGTGAACTCTGACTGATGCTTCTGTCACTTTCCTTCATTACCTTTATGATGATGGGCATATATAGAGCCATTTTCCAGGCTTAATGAGGGGATTCCATCTTTCCTCATGTCACTGAGCATCATCAAGGAAACAAAAGCTTCCAGGCAAACCCACTGGTAAAACCAAGTACTTGTGGGTACCAATAATTTGTCCCAACATGAGCTGAAGCTCATATCCCATTTTGAGGGTCCTGATGGGGACAAGTGGCTGAGCCCACCAAACCTTGCTGCCAGACCTCAGCAGTCACTGGGATTAGCTCAGATTACCAGTACAGACAGCAACAACAGGGTGCAAAAGGAACACCTGCAGTCCCTCTGACCTGACAAGCTTAAATTCAGGTTTCAGCCCAGCAGCACTGTCTCTCTTCCAGGATGTCAGTCCTGTTTGGGGGATGAGCCTTTCATTGGCTCAGGAAGGGGTCACCCATCGTGACCTCCTGCTGGTGGCATGTTTTAGCTTTTGGGATACACACTTCAGTAATTTTACTCATCTCTCCAGCACCCCTGTTCATCATGTGAATGAGAGTGGGATCCAGGAAATGGCAGCCACTGTCTGCCTTTCCTCCCCATAAAGAGCCCCTTCTCTTTCCTGCTGTTGGCACCGTGGCATTTTTCTAGTTTGTGTCCCTGAAGACCTCCAAATGCCTGCCAGCTGATGAAGTCTCTAAGATCACTTGTGTTAGCTTAAATAACCAGTCTAAATAATTTTTGTATTTCTTTTTCTGTTAGAGGATTGTTTTTGCCACCAGATGGCAACAGAAGATGGCTATCCATGAAGAGCAGTCTTGCAATACACGAAAATCTGATTAAAGCTCAACCACCTCAGTAGAAAAGAGCATCTGCAAGACTTCAGAAAAAATGTCTTTTGAACCTTATGATTTACTTCCCACTTAGTATTCTAATTAACAGAACTCAAACAAATGTGGGTATTGTAAATATGACTCATTTATCTAAAAAATGTCCACCTCAGTAATGATTTTCTAAATCTGTTGATTTGCTGAAGAAGAAGAAAATCTGAAATTGCTCCAAAAACAGTTACCAAAATGAGGAAAATAACTCTCCTAGAGCAAGGATATTTAAGATGTAAATAGCAAATAACACGATTTATACAGCAGGCAATGTATTTTTAACAAAGAGAAGACCTACTGCAAAGGCTTCACACATTTTTTGTTGCCACTGCTGTTCCAAAACAAGTACTAATCTCCAAGTATCTAGTTATTATCTCACCTGCACAGTAAGAAGAACAGATTGCCTAAGGTTATAGAGAATATGTGGCAGCAGAAAGGAAAAAATAAAAATCCACAAACAAAACCCACAACAAAATGAACAACAAACAAAAAACCAACAAAAATACAAACCCATCTCTCAAGATGTCAGAAATTTCAAATCATTACCTTCTAAAGCTTATTCAGCAGCACCATTTCAAATATCTATTAACTCCAACAAAAACTGTTTAATCTTATTAAATAAATATTTAATATTTATAGTATTATAGTACTGGATCAAAAAAACACCAAGCTAAGAAGTATACTCAAAATTGTGAAACAAAAAGTTTGAATGTTAAAGAAATTAGTTTTTATGTAAAACTTAAGGAACACCAACTCAAAGGAAGAAAAACCCATCAGCTCACATGCACACTCAAAATTCTCATCCCAGGTCAGCTGTGCACCAACACTTGCATCTTAAAGACACACAATTTCTCACATTATCAAAGAGAAAAATACTCAAGACTATTGAAGACTGACTTGCTACTTGTAATATTTAATTAAAAACTTAGTCCTTGCCTTCAATATTTCAGCAGAGTACATATTTGCATGAATGTGGAGTGCAAATGCCATCAAGCCATTTAGGAATTGTACTGGTACCAGCAAAATGTTGCAGAAGTATCTTGCAATCATCTCTGCATGCCCCCTCTCTCCCAAGGAAAACTCCAAGATTAAGAACAGTTAATTTTAAGAGTCAAGAAAAATCCTTGTTTTTTTAAAATTAGTTTTGTTTACTACAGCAACAAGAAGCTGATACAGCCCTCTAATTATTCTGTAACATTTTAGATAATTATGGGCTTCATAGAAATCAGCCCAGCATCTGCTTCCTGTAAAAGAACACTGTGCTTCTCTAAGCAGTTTTATTTTATTTTCTTAAAATTAGCTCACAAAGATAAAGGTGACTTTAAAGATCAAGTTACTTGGAATTTCACCATCAAAAACAATAACAGTGGAACAGAGTTTAAAGAAAGCAACAAAATAATTAAAGCTTGCATTTTAAAGGCCTTGGCATTTAATCCCAAACAAGGATTACACAGCATTTCCCAAAGGGAGAAATATACCCTGACATCCAGGAAATACAAAATTAGGCTGAAACTCAGTTATCCTGAATTTTTTAAGGTTTTTGTTGTGTTATTTAAGCTATAATGAAGAACTAGTCCTTAGCAAAGAAGGTACCTGTATGAAACCTAGAGGCCTACCTAAAGCCACTAATACTTTGGGAACATAGTCATGAGGAAAAACACAGAGAAAAACCCTAAACCAAGGGACAATCATGATTTCACAAAAGAGGTCAACACAGAGAAGTCAGGGTAAGTTTAGGATAAGTGTCAGTGAATAAGTATTGAACCACCTGAGGTCAGAGTATAAGTGCTCATTTACTGACAAGTCCCCTCAGCTGAGTTTTTTGAAAGGATTGCCAGCACAAAGCTTTAAGCTTTTCTTGCTTCTGCTCTTGCATGGTGCTGGAAAAGTCAGATGAAGACTCTCCCCAGCTCAGCCTTATTCATGCATTTCTGCATTACCTGCCAGAGGCCAAAAGCCAGATCTGCAGAAGTAGCAAGTGTTCATTACTCCAACTAAAACAAATGTTAATATTTACCATATATAAAGCACTGTGTCAAACACTTGACAATCCTCAAGTTTCTAAACTGAGCATGCAGGAATACTGAATTCCACTGGTTTTCCCTTCTCCTCCACAGTGTAAACACCATGGAAAATTTCATAGAGGCAGTGAAAGTACAACAGTATTTTAAAAGCAGTAATTCAGAAAAAACCCTGAAGCCCAGACTGACTGCAGACCACCTTCCAGTCAAAAAATGCAAAGACCTTCAAGAAAGAAATAGACACAGAAACTTCACACACAGGGACAGACTAAAGTTTTACAGGCAGCTATAATTTTGGTTTTTCCCCAGTTTCATCACGGTCCATAATTCAAAGACCACTTTTTGGTTTTCAGTGCTGGTTTGGATGTTATTTTGTTTCTTCTTTTTACTGTTTTGAGCAGAAGTAAATAGCAAACCAGTGATTTGTGTTGCTTACATTGGTTTAGAAGTAACAACACCAAAAACTGGAATGATGGTGAACCATAGCTGCTTTTAGATATGCCAGGGAACTCAGCTACACCACAGCAGATCAAGTGCCCGATGGAAGAGTACAGAGTGGTGAATTCTCATGAAAGATCTCAATATGTCCCATAGCTTAGTGGTACACCCAAAAATATTTCTATTTTTGACCAGAGAAGTACATAGAACCCTTGTTTTTCCCCAATCCACCTTCTGCTCTACTTAGTGCAGTGAGCCCAACCAAAAAAGACAAGTTCTGAAAACAGCCTGTGTGGAATCAAATCTGTGTGCACTGGAGCAAGAGCTAAAGGGAGAAGTGCAGCAATTTTGGTGTGTTAACTAATACAACTGCAAAGCTCATCAAGAAATGAATAAATCAAAGCTAATTTCCAAAGGATATTGCATGTAATGATGTGGATTCAATTCACCACATGCTCCAGGATTTAGATGTTACCATTTTCCCACAATGGGAAATGTGATGAGTTGGTCCTGAGAACACAATTCTGGAGTAGCAGCCCTTTGTTCCAGACAGTCTGGTGGCATCTTTCTTCACATTGCTCATGTCTTCTTAGAGAAGGTTTTTCTCCTGCTCCAGTACATCAGGCATTGACCCAAAAAGAGGAAGAGATTACCTGTTTTGGCAGTGATGAGTTGTAGGACCAATGGTCGTCTTGTCACAATTCCAGAGCCTCGTGGAAGAAAATCCCTGGAAACATTAAAAAAAACAGTTACTAGCCAGAAGTAATGTGCAGTTACATAAAATATTGGACTAATTTGGAACCTTCTCTGTATGAAAATGGAAAGTTGGTGTGGATAGATTTATATCAAATACTCCTATGAAGCAGTGCTGTTAATTTTGGTTCAAGATAGTAGTAGGTCATTACATAATTGATAAATGTGTATTAGAACTAAATTACTGTCTCAGGGCATTACCAAGCCTCTTCAATACCATCACAAATAACATCTCACCTTGCACAGTAAGAGTACCTGAAGCCATGCCCAGATTTACCCAAATGATTCTGTCATCACTGCACACTGAATCTGAAGAGGATCTGGACACAGGAATACACACACTCACACAGCACACCAAAGCTCTGGACAAACCAAACTGGCAGCACTCTTTCACACACTTAACTTCTGCCGGTTCAAATCACAAATAACTTTTCCACCAACACATCTGCCCATAGTTTTTGAGTGAAAGCAGAACACTACAAGTCCTGTGGGACATGGGGAGAGAGTGTCCTTGAACCAGAAAGCAAGCAAGGAAACACACCAGTTCTACCATATCATTATGCATCCCCATGATCCTTTCCATGTCTCTAAAGACAGGGAGAAACTGTGAAACTGAAAAGAAAGAAACCCAAAGCAAAAGAACACATTTTTCTCAGGGTCTTCCCCAGTTGCCAGACCATAAAACATTTAAAAACTATGAGATGAGGTTCAGTGAGATCTTTGTAGAATTTTTCCTTCAAATAAGCATCTTCAGAGGAATAAAATTCAGGGGTAAACAGAGTTGCATAACCAGTGTAAGCTCATCAACATCCCCTCGTTTTTCCTGCCTTTCAAGGGATGCTGAATCACTTTCCTGCCTGCCTTAGCAGCACTGCTAACTCACCTCTGTGGCTCAGGTGAAAAGCAATGCAGCAAAGGATTAGGGCAGGAATTTTCCATCCAAGGGCAGGGCTGATCTGGGTGCCTGTTGTTATACACCTAAGTGCCTGTGGAGAAGGACAAGAGCCAAAGGAACAAAGCACAGCCTTGCTGGCCCTTTAGACAGAACTAAGATAGGTCTGCTCACACCACTTGGCAAATCACCTCTTGCCTATAACCACTGAGGATCTTCATACTGACCTTGCACTACTCAATGGAAGCCTGAGTTTTGCAGCTCCTTTAAAGGCTGCACACAAACCTGCATGGTTTAAAACGGGCCTTGAAGACACATCTGTGAAAAATAAACCACACAAATATGCAGGATATTATTGCTGCAAATCTGAGGATATTAGGTCTGAGCAGACCCAGGCCAAGACAGGCTCAGGAGTGCAACAGTGAACCTCTTTCCACAAACACCAACAAGGTGACAAAGCTTTGGCAGAAAAGAAACACAGCAACTCTACCTGTGATATGAGTCCTAAAAGTTTCTTTCTCAACCTAACATCTAGGCATAAAAAAAAATAAAAATAACATATGCAAGCAGCTCTAAGGCTCTGAGGAACAAGACCAGCTGTCAGCTGTGCCCCACATCACTTTAGAACCCCCCAGCATTTTGAATGAAACAGTGTTAATTTCTAGCTAAATTATGTTTCCCATTCTCAGTACCTGTTAATGTGTGCTTACAGTGTGATTACTCTGCAAACCAAAGCCCCCATGAAAGGGGAGGCTCTTCAAACACAAGCTCTCTCATTAACTTCCCTACTCAAACACAGACCTGCAGGCAGCAGTACAATTAATTCAGAATTCAAGTAATCCCTAAAGCAAAGATACTGCAAAAACATCAGGTGTACTGATTTAAATGTGCTGTGATGCTTTTTAACACTTGAGACAGCAACAGGCTACAGGAATTAGCTTAAAGAGATGCCAAGGGCCTTCAGATAGATCTCTGTCATAATTTCAGTATCTACTAATGGAGAGAAAGCTGCCTCTCAGTGAACAACTACTGATATTTTCTCATGGGGAAACAGAAAATAGTACTGGGAACATGGTCATACTTCTATATGTACTGAAATGACAGTAGCCAGGAGGAAGCAAATGCCTATTAAGATTACAGTTTCATACACAGGTTTTCAAGCACTTAATATCTGTTTTTTAAATATATATATATATATATATATGTATTCCCATCAAGAAGCTAAAATAAATTGCCACTTAGGACAAAGTGGTCACCCAAACCAGTGTCCTCTACAGCACCACAGGAGACAAGAAAATCCTTTGAGGAGTCAAAGGCTGAAAAGATTTATTGATTTCCTGCTTCAGACTAAGCACATTCAGCAATAAAGAACACTGCATTAATGCAGCTCCCAGTGTACACAATGCTGACCTTTACTCAACAGCAAAATTGCAAAGAAAGGTAAGATGACAATTTTCCTTCAGAACATCCTCTTAATATGTCCAAAAGTGATGGCACTCTTTACCCCTGTCTAATGGGCTGAACTATTTTCTGTTCAAGCAAACATCAGCAGAGAGAGGGTCCTGCTTGGTGAGAGGGAGAGCTGTGTTGATCACACAACCAACTAAACAGTGCAGCAGCAGAATATAAAACTGCTACAAATGCACAGTTTGAAGAGGGAAAAAGTCAAAGAATGAGGGTAATGGGGTTCACAGGGAGAGTTCAGGAGAAAATTCCTCCCCCTCCACTTAACCACTGAATGGGGTGTTTTACCTCTATAGAAAATATAATCTCCCCACAGGGATTTTTTTTTCATCATTTGAAATTTCAGCTTCAGCCACAAGGCAACAGCATCTATGTGCATTCTTTGTACAGCTCAAATCAGATGTTACAAATAAATACATAAACTCTACTTACAGACAAAAAAAAAAAGTCTTTTTTAACACACAGAAATGTAAGTCAAATCTGAAACATAGCTTGCACATCTTTAGGAAAAGCAAGGTAGTAGCACACAGCAGGGAATCAGATTAAATGCTGTTTAGCTGCTTCTGCAGAAATGCCTCCTGTGACAACCACAGGACAGGATGCAGCTCCTCCTCCCCTCCCCTCGGAACAGAAAGCATTTGCTAAAGGGCTTGTTAGTGGTGCTGAATGAAGTGGTCCCACAACTTACACAAGTAACTGCAGCAAGAAATGGAAAATGAAATAGGAATGAGCAGAGCCAAGTCTCAAAGCTTCCTTCTGACAAAAAAAACAATGCCCTCCATATCCTGATGGCACACCCTAACATTCTTCTAAGGACAGACTTGGGACAGCTGCTACCCACACCTTTTGGTTAGCATTACGTACACATCTGTTTAGTGAGAGTTGGGAGGAAAAAAATCCACATCAGAGTTGAAGCAGCTGCAAAGAAATTCATCTAGGAAAACATTCATGCCTGGAAATTTGTGCTCAAACAAGGAGGAGAACAGGCTGTTTCTGTGGTGGGGGCAGTGAGCCTGGGAACACCTGTGTGCACAACTGCAGGACCACTTAACAACGAGGAGGTGCAGGAAAGAAGAAACACATTGTGCAAGAATCAAGCTGGGAATGAAAGCCCTGCTGCTTTAAGAACATTCATCCTGCATTGAGATTCCAACTACTTTTGCATCTTCACTCTCAGAGCGTTTTCAGCACAAAGCACTGTGCTGACAGCAGCTGTACTGGCTCAGCAGCAGCACTGCAGTCACAGGACACTCCAGCAGCAAGGCCTGGCCACTGCTGAATTTATCAAATGCAAATAAGAGGCAAACAGCCAGGTCTGCCAGGGCATCCCTTCAGGAGCTTGTCAATCTTGGAATGCACTCAGCTCTTAGAATATCATTAAATACCTTCAAGAGCAAATATTCTCAAGGCTACAGAACTTTTACTCTATAAAATTACTCCTGTTTTACAGCATAACACAGTCTGTGTTATGTTCTCTAGTACTGCTCATTTCCAGTATCAAAGACCTGGACAAGTGTATCTCCTAAGTTTGGTGTCTGCTCTTTATTTAATGCATAAAGGAACAGATAATAGCTTGAATTTGCCTTGCTAAAAGCCAGATCTCAAACTTATACTTAGGATGGTGAAACAAGTTATCAATGGCCATACCAACACTTCAGCACTTTACAATAACAAGCCAGTTCGGGCTTTAAGGTAAAAGAGTAATTACACCACTCATTAATTGAAGAAATAGAAATTTCAGGAAGGGCAGAAATTACAGGGAAATGCTGAAAAGCAAACTAGACAGGGTCTCATCAATGAGGTGGTCACATTATGATGCAGGACTGCAGCTTACAAATAAAAACACACCAAACAACTAAAACATAAACGTAATGTGTTTCAGGGGGATTTCCAGGGAGAGTTTCCATTTAGGAGATTTCTAGCACAGTAACAGTATTTACAATAATTTTTAAAAAGAAAAATGGCAAAACAAAACAGAAGAATCCCCAGTTTTTGTGAAAAGTGATGAAGCATCACCATTTAAAACTTACTTGTAGTTTCAAAACAGTAACTTATATTTGCTTTTCTTGTGCAGTATAGGGCTGAGAAATGTACTGTGCTCGGATCAGTTACATGGTCATTATCACACAGGATAAATGGTAACTAATTTACACCAATCCAATAAAATTAATTCATACAAAACATAGGGGGAATGCAGAAAATCAAATAACTGAGGAAAATGTCAACAATTACACAAAAACTGCATTAATTACTGAGCTACAAACAATTCAAATTGATAGTGATGAATTGTTCAAAAAAAATCAGAATTACCTCCAGAGAAAAAGCCTCCACATTTTTCACAAAGGGTAGAAACATGCCAGGCTCAGGACAAGAGCCAGAGCTCTCTTACATACAAGCAGATTTAATTATTATTTTTGTGCCAGACAACATCAGCAATTGTCACATCCTGAGGTGTCTCCTTAGACCTGAGATCACCTCTGGAGGACATGCAGGTGGTTTAGAACCCAGCTCTTTCCAATGCCCGCCGATGAGAGACTGCAGGAGGCTGTTCTTAGAGGTTTTCATGGTTGTTTATTGTTGCTTATCTCAGGAATGCTTTGTCCAGCGAACAGCGGTCTGCTCGCCAGACGTCCATGGCAGAATCCGCCTGGCAGAGGCAGGACTGATCTTTTATAGTCTAAACTACGTACTAGGTATTTACAAATGACCCCCAATACAATACAATCTTGTTACATGGTCCAGATCTGTTCTCATCCAATCTAAAAGTGCCAGCGTGTCACCCAGCATGGATGACACGGAGGAGAAGGAGGAAGAGGTATTCACACCCCCAATTCTCCATCTTGGCCACGTGTCCCTTATCACAAACATTTTAGAAATCTGCTAATTCTACATTCTAACAATCAAATTTACACTCCATTTACTTTTGTGGCTTGCATTTCTTCTCTCAATGTTGGCAAACTGCTCCAAGGAGCCAAATCCAGCCCCTGAGACACCTGGGTCTCATTCCAGGGTCCTTGGGGACCCCGCCAGGGGGGTCTTAAACCTTCCAGGGAAGCCAGAGGAATACTTTGGACTCCCACAAGCAATGTCATAAAAGTTCTCCCACTAACACAAAGTCCATCCCAAGACTCTAAACCACCCTCCAATGCAGAAAGGCCATGATCCATCAGCAGCTAATATAAACACCAGTGCACTGGTAGCACTCCCCACAAGCTTTTATTCCCAAGTTTTGCCAAGGAATGCAACACAGCTTTAATTGCAATAGGAAGCAATTGCGCCCAAAATAAAAAGTTTTCCTGGGCCTTTTTCCAGCAGTGTTTATTGTTTTATACAACTCCAGCCTGGCACACCAGGAGCACTTGTGGCCCACATTAGCAGCTGAATGACCATGCCTGCTGCAAAAGACCACACAGTTTCACAGGAACACTGACACATGTCCATACAGCATCTCCAAGATCTGTGGAAAACACACACAGAAGTACTCAAAAAGCTTTCATTTTCCTTCCATTTCTCATAGTTAGCCACAAAGCAAAGTGTCAAAAACCTAGAGAAACAGGAAAAAGCATGCTCCAGTGTAAGCCTCAGGATGGGAGGGATGAAGCATTTCTAACTTCTTTCATCAGGTTTTAAAAAACCCATAAACCACACTGTCCTGGTTTGAAGGACAGGTGTCTGCCAACAAAGGCAGAAGCTTCTCTTTGAAATGGAGAATGTAAACCCCCTCCCTCCAAATTATTATAATTTTGAAATTAAGGGGATCTCAGGCAAAGATATGGGAATTAGGAATAACAGTTCTTCACTAGGAAAATTAAAATAGAAATACAGAATTACAAAGAACAATCCCAAACCCTGCCAGAGTCAGAATCCAAGCTGACACCCGTCAGTCAGTCAGGGTGTTGGCACAGTCCCATTCAATGGTGGCTGCATCCTCCTGCAGGGGCAGATGTGGTTCAGCTGGAGCAGTGCTCCTGGAGAAGGTGCAGTTTCCTCTGAAGGTGCAGGGATGATGTGGAAAGGTCTGGCTTTCCTCTGGAATGCAGTGGAAAGAAGGTCCCTTGGTGTCCAAAATCTCAGTTTTTATCTGGGTAGGAAAGGCTTGGCTGCTCCCCTGGCTGGAGCATCTCCCAGTGGGATGATGGAATTTTATCAGTCATGCAGATGATTGCCCAGCTGGTTTAAAGCTGGCCCATTAGCAGATAATATGTGCCAGGAGATCAGGGTCACTGCCCCACCCAGCTCAACAGATGGGGACAGAATACACATTTCTGGCCACATCAACCCAACACACACATCCAGTTAATTTGTAACTGGAGAACTCTGAATGCTAAAAACATACATCTGCAGACCTATTTTGCAGATGTACTCATTCTATCTCACCTGCTCCTGTGCTCACCAACAACAGAGAGGATCCAGCAGCAGATCCTTCACTCACTTTTAATTCATTACAAAGCAAGGTGTGTCCAAGAGATGGGAAATGCACTTTGCACTAGGAATTATGTCCATGAGATTTGTCATCGCTGATACAAGACATCACTGTATTTATTCTTAGTGGCTTTGGAAGCACATACTCTCTACCCTTCAAGTGACAGTACAAAGATAACCCTAGAACACGTTTTCAAGAAGTCTCAAAAGCTTTAAGGCACTGCCTCAGCTGTGCTTTGATGCTCTCAACCATGAGCCTTTTTAAATGCAGTAACACACTAGTGTTTCTACATGACACTGATATTTGGCCATATATCAGCTCCAAGTACAGAGACCAGCTCTTATTTTCAGTCACCACTTGATCCCTCACCTCCTTTCATTAGTTACAGAAGAGTAAATGGTTTTTTGTTTGGAACAATGTCTGTCAATCAAGGGTCTCCCACACTTTGTTCAATGGCCTACCATAATGGGCCTCACAGGAAGATGTACTAGACAATTAATCTGCTTTACTGAAGACCAATGATATCTATCTTAATTAGGCCTACCAGGCATGCTAAATGCATTTTAGAGGCTGTGGATTTTCAGTGATCTCAGATGTTTCAGCTCCTGAAGTCCTGTACTGATCTTTCCAATTTTTAATTTTTTTTTTTTTTTGAAACCACATAGCATAGATGGCTGGTGCTTAGTTTGTGTTTGGTCTCAGTTTGCAGCAACCATTCTTTCAAGGTAAATATTCCTTCTACTGCTGTATCATTTTAATTAAGCTGCTCAATCAAGCACAGTAACTACACATTCACCCCCCTTCCTAGGGCTTTAGGGGCAAAAAACAGACTATCCAGACACCTTTGGGCTGTCAACTCCTCCTCCTCTCAAGCAGGGTACATAAACTTGGTGTTTTTGTGAAGCCATTTTCCAACCCATCAATGTCTTTCACCACCACTGCTGAGCTACTGGACCTCAACAGCAAAGCAGGGACACCCCAATTATCATATCCATCACTTTCAAGTAAGAACACAGGTTGAATTACAAGTCAAGTGTTGAAAATCTTACACAGCACTACAGCTAGCAGCCTAAAATGTCTCTTTGGGTCCCTATTCCCCTCCACTCCTTTATGGAATTGAGAGCAACTATAAAAAAATCCCAGAGGGCAATGTTAAAAAAATAAAAGTCTACCCAAAAAGACCCAGCTGTGGGAATATGAGTGTGTTGATTCTAAATATGACAAAAAAAATGTATTTTTGAAAAGCTTCAAATAAGCTGGCAAGGGATTCCAGTCACACTAGCTGGGCATCTTCATAACAAGGATGCTCAATGCCAGTGCTTAGGTGAGAAAGCAAAGCTTGAGATTTCCTCTTCATGCAGAAGACTGGAGAAAGAGCAGGCTCAGAAATCCCTGTCATTACACTTCTCTTGGATCTGGAAGATGCTTTCTGTAAGTAGCAGCAGCATTTCTGCCCAACAAGCTGCCAGAAGTTATTACATCTTCCCCATTAGAAATCATAGGGCTATGAGAAAATTAGTGCCAAAAATTACCCTGGTCCCAATGGTAAAGTCTTCCATCAAACAAAATTGGAATCAACGGGTTCTCCAAAGTAGGGGCTGTTTGAACTCAAGTCTAGGAAGGCACAGACCCTCTTAGACCAATCTAATGCTGGACTTTGACAGCAGTGACAGTACCCCACATCACATTTCCACACAGGAAAAAGGCGAGACTGTTCACCTACCCAAGGAAAGAAAATGCACTCCCTGGGATTAAGGAAAATGTCTTTCACATGACAGAAAGTTTGAAAATCTAAGCAATGCTTACAGGACTGCAAACTTGCTGTACACAGGCATGAAAACCTGCGAGGCAAAAGGCCAGGAGTGTGAGATGAAGAGTGCTCTGTTTGCAGCGCTGGGCTCGCTGGATGAACAGAGAGGGAAGCTGCCAATGTGCAGGCTCGTGGGCAAGGCACGGTATGCACGATGCATCTGTCCTCCCTGGCAGCCAGCCAGCACTCTGCTGCATCATCCTCCTTCCATTGCTGAAAATGCCCTTTTTCCTCTTCCCCTTTTAAGATTTTACAAAAGCTTCTGCTATTTCCTGCCCAATGGTGCTCCCCGTCAATTCCGCGGTGGTGGAAGGGGGAGAAAGGAAGCACAAAACACAAAGAAAGCCCAACAATTCTCAGAATTTTAGTGTCAAAAAGAATAAAGGAGACTTTGCAGGACAACTCATTCTCCCTAATCAGATATGTTTGCTTTTAGGAGAGGACTCATTTGCATAGGATGTTGGTGCATAAAAGCCCATCCATTCTCAGGCTGAATACTAATGCAGCAAGATTCTGTATCTCAACAGAAGAAAAAAACAACAAAAATTCTTGACTCACTTTAAATTGTTGTCAGTGCTCTAAATAGACCTTGGCTGTTTGGGTTTTTTTCCAATCGCTTCCAGCTGCCAAATGCAATTAACAATGTTTCTTTGGAAAGATCTGAGTAAGAAGTTTTCCTCCATAATATAATCAGAGAGAAAAATCTGAATGCAAGGATCAGAAAGGAAACATGTCCCAACAAACCAGGCATATCAGCTAAATTAATCTAACTACTACAGAAATACTTGCATTTAGCAAATAATTCACCCCTTGACACTCTGTCAAGACAAACCTTTTACATATTGTGGATTCCAGTAGTTACCAAAAACCCAGAAAAAATTATCTGCTGCTCTCCCTCCCAAATCCCTCTCTCCTGAACTGGGATCCATCAATACAGACTTTTTAAACAGTAGCACAGTATACAACCAGCTGTGACACATCCTAGTAAAATCCAAGAACTTTTCAGAAGCATTGTGAAAATACATTTCTCTTTTGTAGTAGGCAAGGTGTCAAACTGTACAATTACCTTTTTTGGTATAATACAAGCCATTTCAGACCATTTTGCAGAGCTGGAATGTAACTGGATTCAATTCCTGTACTCCCTCTGGAATATATACACAGTGGGAACTGCAGTAAAAAGAGCATGAATTCATCAACAGGAAGACAACTACAGAAGGAAGGGGGAATGGAGACTGGTTCCAAAACAAGTGATCCAAGTTTCTCCAACAGCTTCTCTTCTCCAGCCATTTTATCCTTTTCTACCTGCCCATTTATCCTTCTCTGAGCCCATGGTATGGGCAAATTAATCTATTGTCCAGGACAATGTGAAATCTGTTTAGCTCAACAGTGAAATTTAATATCATCTATGATCTCCTATCTCTCTGCTCACCAGAAACTGCATTATTACCACAAGAAAAATTTATACTAGAAATCTGACCAAAAGAGTGTTTTGTGCTGCTACTTCCCAGAACACTAAGAAAGTCATTAGGCTGCAGGTCTCAGTCCAGACTCCTGAGCTTCTCAGTCTCTCTCCCAGATCTCACAGACACAGAGGATCTTCTGTCAATGTTTGTTTAGCACCTGAACAAATAAACAGGTGAGCACACAAGGACACAACACTGCCTCTGATGGATTATGCCAAAATTTCTTCAGCAGCTTCAGCTTGGCTGATGAGCAGGGCTGGAAGAGAGCCCATTTCCCCCTGACATGAGCAGAAATGTCTCTCACTGGTTCTCATCCTTGCCACACAGAGCTCTGTGCTCTCTGCAGGTGAGTTACACACAGGCAGCTTCAGAGCATCCTCTAGAGCTGAGCAGTGCACAGAGTAAACAAGGGAACAAGTGCCTGAGGTTACTGGGGCTTTGATGATCTCATCTGTGAGGGCTGAAATCTGTATTACACACAGAGACAATCTCCTGCACACCTAAACAATGAAATCTTGGTGATTTTGCACAGGAGTTAGAAATACCATGCTAGGTACTGGATTAAAAGTGTGACTTCCACACACAAATTATAAAAGCTGACATTATCAGCAGACACTTGGGTTGAAAATCTCTCTTATCTGCAGCTACAGTCTCCTTTACATCCCAGAGGCTATCACAAACAACAGTGCTTGGCAGCACATCAAAGCCCAGCACCAGTTAAATGGGATTTTGCTCCTCTCTAGTTCAATAATGCTGCCTTGTTCATCTCGATGCAACTTGCTGAAGAAAAGGATGCAAGGTCACAGTTAAATAATGCTCATTTCCTGTTCTCAGCATATTTACACTACAGGTTTACACTGCAGACACACAGCAGTAAAGGGAGTCCCAGTAGCCCATTACACGTGAGCACAGCAAACTTGGGGAATTCACAGAATTATATTTACTGGAAGGCCTCTCTATGTTTAAACCCACTCCCCCCCCCAAAAACAGTAAGAAAATCAAACCAGAAAGAGCAAAAAATTCTCTCCTCCTCATGCCTGCAATCCAGGCACTGCTTGAGACACCCATAAATACTTGGAGGAGCATCATCAATTTGCTCAGTGATCAGCTGAGGGAAGGCAAACCACAAACATCATCTCTCTCTCAATGACTAAGCTATTGCTGGTGCCTTTTTGGGATGAGAAAACACTGCTACATCTCTGCTGTTCAAAGCAGAATCCAAGGCTCAGTTTTGGTTCCACACAGAAATCTAAATCAGCCATCACTCAAACAAGAGAAATGCATAACAGCAAGTTTTAGACAACAGTTATCCCACATTGACTTTAAGATTATATGCTACCATCTTCCTTTACAGATAGAAGCAAGTTAAAAATAAAGGAATAAAAATCTATATTCTACATACAGTTAAGGCATGTGTGAATACACATGCAAGTAATATTTTAAAAGCAGTTTGAGGTCACACAGTAAAGATTGGCAGAGAGCAGTGTCACTCCTGATATTTACTGGTGAATGTCCAAAAAATCCCATTGATAACATCCACTTATCTAAGATGGAAATCCTTGTTTGCTATTTCATCTACACAGGAAAGTGACATAAACTTGAAACATCAGCAGCAATGCCCACCAAGAAACAGCAAGACAACAAAGGTGTTGGTCATTTGTTGATTTCAACACTACAAAATCCCAAGTGTGGGCTCCTTCCTGAAGGCAGTGAGTAACAGGATTTATAATATTATACTAAAGTCTAGAGAGCAGGCATTCTGTCAACCTTTCAGATGTGCCTCTGTATTAAAAACCAGAAAAGTCTGGATAAAGTTGAGTAGATTCCTATGGTCTGAAAAAAAAGGAAAGAAAAAACCCAACCCATAGACCTCTCCTGAGATGACTGCTCTCCTTTAAAAAACGATCAGAGGAGTGCAGCCACCTGCAGTACCTTGATGGATTGAACTCCCACTAACAGCTGCCACTGAATCTGTAGCACTGATTTCTCACAAGGCACTCAAGACCAGACTGGGGATTTTTTTGAACATTGCTTTTTGCAGGTTTTTGAAGTTTTTCTGAAGTCTAGAGCACAGACATCAAATACTACACTTGTGTTCACTAAATGCTGCAATACCCTGATCGTACACAGCATGCTGAAGTTATAGTAAGACTATGTATTCTCATAGGTACACTTAACAAAAGTGAAGTGTTACTTATTGATTTAGCATCTCTAGACTGCTTGATCCATTGAACTTAAATGCCAGAACAAAGATCAGAGCTCCCTACACTGTGCCTGCCTCAAGGCAGAGTATAGCTTTTCTTAACTGGCAAAACTTAAATGCCAAAAGTAAGAGACAAATCCTAAAAGTAATTTTAAAGGAAAGAAATTACTTTATATGTAGGGTGTTGGTGAAAAAACAGCGTATTTGTTTGCATGTCTATTTTTATAATACACATTTCCTTTACTTTGTACATACCAATTCTCAAGACTTGAAGGAAAAAAAAAAATTTAAGTCCACAATGGAATTATTTTTAAGGACAAAACCAGGCCACCTGTATCCCATCTAAACGAAGAAAAAGGACAGCCAGCTTGTTCTTCAATGTATAAATGCAAAACCTTATTCAGGGAAGAAACCCAAATGAGCCACTGTCTCATTTGCTGCTGCTTCTAATTAATGAAATACCCAGAAAATTCTTGCTTTCATTGCACCAGAGTATTTTGATAACTGGGCTAATATACTCAATACTGTACTCCAAGCTGTACTATGGCTCCATTAGTCAGGAAAAGGAGTGGCTGACTCTCATTTCCAGAAGATCCTTAAGATTAAAATAAGAGTACACAGCACCATGTCTCAATTTGTATCTCAGTTTGTATTCACTTTGACTGCTTAGCTTTTTCATGCCTGTTTCACAAAAGAGATTTTCTGTAAAGTAGTTTTCCTGTCGATGCCTAGTAACTCAAAGAATAAAATACCTGCACCAATCTTAATACATCTCCCTCAGGAAGCATCAATCTAAATATGTGTCTACATTCTTCAGAAAAATTTTCTGCTCTAGCAGACGGAGTTAAAGTCCCTTCTCTTCTCCTAATGACTCAACGCAGTCTTTTCACAACCGCCATCTCAAGCAGAACAGAATGAGCTGAGCACACGAGGAATAGTAATTTCAAAAAGAAATAATCACTACATATGTCATAATAAATAGCTCTACTTACATGCAGTAGCCCTAAGATTATCAAAAGCATCTCAGTTCAAAAAGCTGCAAAGCTGAATAACACAATCAGACCTCGGGCTCTTAAAATGAAAGTGCCTGTTTGATTGTGACTGACAGGCTTACAATCAAGAGTTCACATCTCTTATAAAACAATGATTTGGCCACATGCAGTTTGTATTATATTAAGCAGGAAGGGAAGTGAAGAGCTTTCAAGTTGGAAGCCTAATTATTAATTTCTTGCTATTTTTAAGAGTAAAACAAGGTTCTGATTGCTGAAGAAGGAGGGCCTAACAAGGTAGCTTGCTATCTGTGCCTTCAGTTATCTGAAAAAACCCATTTGGATACAGATGAAATAATAGCAAGTGCTTTCTCTCCAAATACAGTTTACAGGGATTGCTTCCTGCCATTAGTTTTAAGTAATGCTATTATTATCAAAAGCAAGTTTGAAAAGCACAAACAACATATAAGCTCCTGGCCCTGAAGTGCTCAGGAGCACAGGATTAAGAGAGGCCAAGTGCCTTCTCCCACTGGCAATCTGCTGGCATTTGTTGTTCGACTCCCCTTTGTGCTTCTGAATCACTCTCCAACCAAATTCTACCAGAAGGCTGCATTAGATCCTTTGCTTCAAACACTGCCTCATTTTGGGCACATTTACTCCTGTTACAAAGGGAAGCAGAAGGAGGTAGGAAGAACATTTGCTCTTCAGACAAATTCATTTCCTCAAACACATACCACGAGCTCCAGTTAGGAACACATAACCCGTAAATGGAAATGACTGCTGTCCTCAGGTGCTCTCTGGAATCTCTGTTTCCATCTAAATGCAACCAGAATCCTGAGAGAAAAACCTTCACACACAGTCCTTGACTACCAAAAGAAACTGTCTCCTTACACACAGAGGAGCAGCAGGTAAAGACAAAATCCTCCAAATTCCTGCTAAATCAAATAGCAGCAACAACGGACACTTGGGAGATTTAATACTGCTTAGTTCACAGCCAGCCTACAATGAGACAAGTAGCTCTGGGTGTCACACAATTCCTGCTCAATCAACACCACCATCAATGCAAAATACACATGAACTAATCCCAACATACCCTCTAGCCTGCTGGTAGTCATTAAGGATCCTGTGTGCACCTGAACAGGCCCTGGTGCTACCCGGGAGACAGTGATGGGTATGTGTTATTCAGCAGGGCCTGTGCGATCTGCCAGCCCACACAACTGTGCCAGCACCACATTCCTCACAACCCTTCTGAAAAATTATGGCAGTGCATAAACGGGATGGTGGATAACCCTGCACAGCACAACATGTTTCCTAGGACCCATGACAGCTCTAACTCTTGATACCACCTGCAAGTCAGAAAATGGTTTCTACTGTCCAAGTGCAAAAAAACCCAGTAATCTTTGCACAACCAAAGATATTGTGAAGACTGAAACACCCACAATGCTACAGTGGCTGCAGACAGCAGGGAACAACAACCTGATCCTAGAGCTAAAACCATCTTACCAACCTCACTGACAAATACAGGTTAACAACCAGCAGCACGTTTGTAGCAAGACCGACATTCACATGGAGTATATCATGTCTTCCTCATACCCATTACAGATATCCCTGAAGAAAAGAGATCTTCAATGTCTCTCTGCAGGTTAAGAGCTCAAAATCTACTAATGACAATGATTCATGTGGTAAAAAAACCCCACAACCACAAAACAACCCAAACCAAAATAACGAAACAGAAGCCATGAGAATTAATGCTCAAACTTGAGAGCAATGCAAGGACTGTTTTATTTCGACGTCGATTTCAAAGCTGTGTTAGCATCAGTTAAAGCTGCCCCGTGGCTGCCAGAGGCCATGCAATATACCAGTAACAAAGAGAAATGAGCGCAGCATGGCTCTGCAGGGAGACCTGCTACCTCTACAGGCCGTAGTAAGACAGATGTGGATGAAACAAACTTGCTTGCAGAGAGCAGCTGCATTATCCCATAAAAATAGGAATATCTAATGGCTTACTAAAAAGAGACACAGGCCATTTGTCTGCTGATCTAACAAGCAAAATCCTTCTCTGAGCTCATGGATATTTATTAATCTGGTTCTGAGGGTTCACAACCAAGTTCTCACAGCTTTAGCAAGGGCACATCTGCTGACCACACATACTCAGCCTGGAGGAAAGGCAAAAGTAAAACATCCATGCTCAAGTCTTGTGGAATAGGTTTGAAGCAATGCAGTTTAATGTCATTTTTGCAACTGGCTCCAAGGTTGCAAGTAGGGAGATACTACAGATCGGTTCATGCTGGATCTCAGGAAGTTACTGCATAAAACAATGATGTGGAACTCTGAAAGAATCCAAATTCCAAATCCCATGTGACAGACATTCTGACGTTTCACAGTAGCCTGGAATCTCTTCTCTGAAGAGACTGTCTTGAAGCATCTGCAGGCAGCACAGTGAATAATTACACAAGTGGAAGAAGTTACTGCCCTTAGCTCTCCCTCAGAATTCCTCCTAGAAATGCCCACATCTCCCAGCCTCTTGGCCAAACAGGCCAGATCAGCACAAACTGCTCATTTGCACCTTTTGCTCCAGGCAGGCACATCCCGGCGGCTCGAAAGAACAGCTCCACCTGCGGATCAGACGGAGCAGATCCCTCCGGCAGCCGGGCAGCGACAAACACCTGGGAGCAGTACGATCTTCCATCGGCACAGCTGGATCCAGAAACATCTGCCCACCTCACTCAGCCCCGACCCCAGGGACCAAAATATCCTCGTTGAAGAGAAAAATGAAGGTGTTTTCTTCCTTCAGCACACGTGCTTTGCACAGCTTTCTAGACACGTAGCTCAAAACGTCAAAAGGTTACCAAAATAGTTTTTAAGGACTTGCTTAGAGAAAACAGTAATAATTTGATGGCCAATCTGAAGAGCTTTCTGAAGATCTCATTTATGTTTTTTAAACTCGAGAGACTTGGTAGTACTGTCAATATCAGCAGCTAGCTACTGTCTTCAAGGAGAAAGAAGAGGAAGAACTGATATTTAACAGAGTCAGTTCTGAAGAAGAGATGAAGAACCACTACACGGTATTTTTATATCAAAAGCTACTGCAGCCTGACACACGGCCAGGTTGTTGGAGCGTCACAGCATTTATTATTACCTTCGGTGAAGATCTCCGCACATCAAAGTCCCCCGATCACCGACACACCACAGTATTTCGACCCCATAATCCGGACTAGGACCGCAGCATCACCTGCCCCTGGGAGCCCGCGGCTCTTTGAGACAAACGCATCAGGAACTTCATCAAACAGCACGTGAATCCCGTGTTTACCTCGGGACGTCTCCAGCCTGAATCGTCAGGCTTCCCCTTTTGCCGTCAGTGATTTGTTAGAAACGATGCGCACGCTGGACTTGACGATCTTGGAGCTCTTTTCCAACCTTAATAACTCCGTGATCGGAATACCCACAGGCGCGTTGGGACGGTGCGATGGGATGGGAGGAATGAGCCGCCCCGAGCCAGTAGCCCACCGAAACGAGGGTTTAGGGCTTTAAACACCTCGCTGCTCTCAGGCAGCGCTCACCCACACCCACACGCACACCCCGAGCGGGCACACGATCGCGCCCGCCCCGCAGCCGCGGCGGCTTCCCCGCAGCGCGCACATCGCATCGCGGGCGCTGCCGGGCCTCGCCGCCCCCGAGGCACCGCAGGGGGAGGGACAGCGAGCATCCTCGGTGGGGACCGAGCACCCACGGCGGGCTCGGAGCCCCCCAAAAACCCTCCTCGTCCATCCCCGCCCCCACCGCTCCCCATCGCCGCTCTGAGGGGGGCGCGCGCTGCGGGCCGTGAGGGGGGCGCTGATGGGGAGGGGGCGCGGGGGTGCCGTGCACCGCCGCCCCTCACCTGGAGACGCAGTTCTCCAGCACGGAGCTCTTGCCGGCGCTCTGCCCGCCCACCACGGCGATCTGCGGCAGGTCGAGCAGGCAGTTCTGGCCCAGCGCCGCGAAGGCATCCTGCAGCCGGTTAACGAGCGGGATGAGCCCCTCCATCCCGCCGCCGCCGCCTCCTCCTCCTCCGCCGCCGCTGACAGGTAACGGCCGATGCACTGCGCATGCGCGCCTCCCTCCGGGGCTGGGGGCGGGGCCTCCGCGGGGCGGCCCCGCCCCCTCCCGTGCGGCTCCCACGGTTGTCCCACGGTTGTCCCCAAGTCCCTTCTTCCCCCCGTTGTGCCAAAGGCCCGTCCACGCTCACAGTCAATGGGTTGGATTTATTTATAGTTCTGCGCAAAAAGATGGCTGGGTGGCAAGTCCACATGAGTGTCAAAAGTTTTCCCCTTTTTGTGGATTTTAACAAACTAAGGTGTTGGTGTTTATTGGCTACAAGGTATCTAGTTCGCTTATTAATTAGTGTTCTGCCTTCTGTTGGTTAATGATCCTCTTGCTTCCAATGCTAATCAGTCTTTTCCTTGGGTCAGTGGGTTTTTTGGATCGGTGGTCTGTGAGTCAGTGGTCACAATTTACCCCTGCCAGAGCTGATTTCAGCACAGCTGCTCAGTTGTGTTTATCCGTTTCTTCCTTATCCTGGGTATTCTGCCAAATATCCTTGTAACCTCTAAATTCTGCATTCCTTGTCCAACTAGGAGTGGTACAGCCTTCTTCCCTTTGGTAACCTCCCGCTAGATCTGAGATAACTGAAATATGTCGAGCCCTAAACCTTAAACCTTAAGGCAATTCTACCAATGAGTAATTTGTCTTTCTACCACCTGGACATCACTTAGAGCTTGTTTGTTAGGGATTGTTATTTCACAGATTGTCCAGAGAGGCTGTGGAGTTTCCCTCACTGGAGATATCCCAGAACCAACCGGACACGATCCTGTGCCTGTGCTCCAGGATGACCCTGCTTGAGCTGGGAGATTGGACCAGATGCCTCCACTGTGCTCCCTGACCCATTCTGTGATTCTGTCCATCGAATCTCTCTATTCTTGAATTTGTTTACATATTTTCTTTGCTGGTTCTCATGGGACAGATCCCACTGTTCACACAGGTGCACTTGTCCTCCACCCTAGAACTAGATTGTTCTGTTAATGAGCTCCCATTCTCCAAACAGCTTCACACAGGAACTTGTAACTTACCTTCACCTAGAAGAAGTGACAAGCCAGCTAATAATCCAGCAGAGTAAGGCCTGATTTTATGAATTTAGAATGAATTTTAGAATTCTTCTCCCTGTCTACAAGGCTCAGCCACAGGCAGGAGTGCTGCCAGGGTCAGGCACATTCCGAAGAGGAGCTGGATCCAGGCAGGGCTGGCAGCAGGTGGATGGCTCAGGAGGTCCAAGCTATGTCACTGTGTCACTGAAGAGGGTTCAATTAAAAATGCACACTGAGGCTGAGCTCAAAGCTCAGGCACACAACAGAGGCGAGATTTATCCATGATTACTGGCAGCAATTACATCATGAAAATATCCAAAACACAGACTGTGGAGTCCTGCAGTGATAAAAGTTATCCTCTCTATTACAGCACACACTGGCCTCAATCAGCGTGAAAAGCAAAACAAAAGGGAGCTGTGAACATCCTGCAGGCTGATGGAGACTAATGATCTGGAGGATTATCAAAGCTTCTTGGCCAGAGCTCTCAATAAGTGTAAAAAAATTACAACAGCCTTACCCATAACTCTGGAAACAAGTAACAGCTTTTAATCAGTGTAAGGCAGAGACGGCTTCTCCTCGCTGCTGCAGCTAGATCACAGCCTCTGGGAAAAGCCTTGCCATCATTTCTGTCTAGTTGGGAGCCTGGGAGTTATTGACATAATTATGCCAATTAGCAGCATGATTATTTCTTTCCCCACAAGCTATGCCAGGAGGCACTGGCCTTCCTCCAGTTCACAGGTTTCTACGGGGGCTGGAAGTTGGGAAGAACATTATGAGTGTCAGAGCACTTTGTACTGCCCCCACGAAATAATTAAGATTTGTAGAGGAGCAGCCTGGCCATAGGATTGCATCTCCACAGGAGACAAATGAAGATTGAGAAGGGCATGATGCCTGGGGAGCAGCACCATGCACACCTTCAAACTGATAAGCCAGGGAACTGTGCTCTCTGTGAGGTCTTTAAATTACAGTTTTTTCTGCTTCCATGATTAAAATAAAATAAATTAGGAAAAGTTTGAGTTATTCCCTCAAGTCTGGGAAGTTTCCAAACCAAACTTTTTTGTCTGGCGAAGAAGTTAACGCCACTAAATGTCCGCATTCACCCTGCAACTCTCTCACTTAAAAGATCCAGTCTCCCTCCTCCAAAAAAAAAAAAAAAAAAAAAAAAAAAAAAAAAAAAAAAAGCCACAAGCAGCCAAGTATGGATTCCCCACCTTCTGGAAAAATCACAAACAATTCCATTATGGATGCTTGTGTCATCATGAGAGGTTTTCCTCATTTTCCCAACAACTCCAAGAGAACAGGGAAGGAGAGAGGAGAAGCCTATCTTTAAGTCTCTGCTTTTCCTGACTGACTTCTCTGGGCAGCTTGTTCCAAACCCCCGTGCAGAGCCCAGCCTGGCTTTCTGAATTTGCCAAGATTCAGAGTGGCTAAATCAAAGGAAACAGGGGTGCTACTAACAGAGACCATTGCAAAGCTTCTTGCAACAAATAACCCTGAAATACAAGACCCAAATCAGTGCCAGGAGGCCATGCTAGAAATTGTACTCTGGGAGAGCAGTAGGTGCAATCCCCAGGAGCACAGAGTTGTGCTGCTGACTGATTTAACAGCTAAACACGGTCTGATTTTAGTCTGCTGTGCTCAGTTGTGCCCCACAATAATTATCATTTCCTTTTGCTGCGTGCCAGGCTCAGCAAGACGAGAAAACCTTTGCCAAGCACCTTTGCTGGCATGGCAGGAAGGGTGGGTGCCCTGCTTCCCAAGGTGACATCCTGACTCCAACAGCGTGGCCTGATGTCACATGTCACCAGCACAGCCCCCAGTGCCTTTCAGATCAAGGCTACAGACAGCAAGCTTGTCCTGCCACGACTTTCAGAAAAATAGATGGCAAAAATAGCCTGGCTCCAGGGTGCAGCTGAACCCACAAACTCACGCACAGACACTTCTCCCTAACCAGGCAGCATGACGCTAAAACTAAGGACATTTGGACCAGGTCCCCAGGCTGCTCTATAAGCACACACCAGTGCAATTCCCCCCAGGAGAAATGAGTTCTATGTAAAGCAGCCGAGTGGAGACTTGCAGATGCCTGCAGTGAAGAGCCAGCCACGCTGCCCTGCCCGAGGGAGCAGAGCTCAGCAGAAGCTGCATCCCCTCCCCTGAGAACAGGCAGGTTCCTTTTCTCCAGGGACCTTCCCCACCTCCTTCTCGCTTCGGACACAAACGCGGAGTTTTTGCAGAGCTTTCCAGGCAGGTGATGGGCACAGAGCGGGAGGAGGTGTGGGCAAGGAGCCCGTGCAAGGGGGAGCTCCCAGATTCTTGGCTCCGCAGTGAAGGTGCCAGTCAGCATTATGCCTGTGCATCTGCCAGGACCTCAGCTCAGACCTTGAAGCTGCAAAAGATGGAATTCAAGCTCGGGAGAGAAAGCCAGAGTGGCTGCAGAGCTGTGATTAGAGTAGTGGCTGCAGCATTTCTCCGTGTAGAGAGGATGTGCTCTCTGCCTTCCCCCCACAGCCCGGGGCGCTGCTGACTCACTGATCCCAGGACAGCCCAGTCCCTGTCCCATCGCTCCTCTCTCCTGCCCTGTGACCTCCAGCTGCATTCTTTAGTCGGGTACATCCAGTCGCAGGGTAGAAAAAGGGCACCGTGCTGCATTGCAGCCTGCAGAGATGTTTCCCTGCAGCCCTGAGCACCCCAGGAAAGAGCTGTACTCCCTCCCTGCAGCCTGGCAGCACGCCTGCTTCCTTGGCCACAAAGCCTGACAAGCCAAGAGCTTGCCCAAGGGAAGATTTCATGGGCAAAACACTTCCCACGTGCTTCCAGCCTCTGGGAGTGGCTGTTGCAGCCTGTGCTGGACCATGCCATGCAACATCCCCAGCAGTGGGGCCAAGGTTCTGCTCAGCTGAATGAAGGGAATCAGCCCAGAGCTCAGTCCCTGCAGCTTTTGTTGCTGCAAAGTCTCTCCCTGCTGCTTGCTGTACTTTGAGCTGATGACAGTATGTCCCTTACCCACCTCCACCCTGTTCCTGAGAGGGAACTGGAGTCTTGTCTTCTTCTCTTCCTCTTCTCTTCTCTTCTCTTCTCTTCTCTTCTCTTCTCTTCTCTTCTCTTCTCTTCTCTTCTCTTCTCTTCTCTTCTCTTCTCTTCTCTTCTCTTCTCTTCTCTTCTCTTCTCTTCTCCTCTCCTCTCCTCTCCTCTCCTCTCCTCTCCTCTCCTCTCCTCTCCTCTCCTCTCCTCTCCTCTTCTCTTCTCTTCTCTTCTTTCTTCTCCTCTTCTCTTCAGCCCTACCTGGGCTGTGACACTGTATGGGGTGTATCTGTGGCACCCCATCAGTGCCTGCCTCAAAGTGCCTGCCTACAGCCACCCTGGGCCAAAAAACCTCTCTGCATCCTTCCACCCAAGCTCAGGAAACTCAGGGCTGACCCACCAACTCCCAGTGTTTCATTTGCTGGGTGGCAGCAGGACATGGATGCGATGCTCTGAGAAGGGGCTGGACCAGCCCAAAGCATCCCCAGCTGGCTAAAACCTCACACCCGAGCCTTGGGGATGAGTTACACCCTGCTCTTTCTGTGCTGGGAAAACCAGAAAGGAAAAAAATCAACATCTCAGTGCCAGAGGAGGTTGCTAAGTGATGGAAGAGCTTGTTTCTATCCCGCCACTGACAGCGTGCCTACGCTGCAAGGGGAGGAAGTGAGGAGTAAGGGATGTAAACATGAGTACATTGCCAAAACACTCGACAGAATCTCCCTCGCCAAACATATACATTAGCTGCATGTTTTGGCTGCCGGCAGAGGAATATTTACTATGTGTCAATTACTGCAGCCTTGGAGCGTTTTACCTGCAGGAGAGGATTTGCAGCACTCTAGTTTTCCAGCAGAAATTAATTTCCAGACCAAAGTTGTCAGGCTATCAGTAGCTGCAAGAGCAGCTGCAATGAACTGAGATTTCATCCTTACATTGTTTCTAATAGATGGCTTTTGTTTTGCCACCAGGAAGTGGCGTTATGCAGCATTTTGGAAGCACAACAGAAAGGCAGGACTGGACAAGGGAGGGATGAAGGCAGCCTTTGTATGAGCTCCTGGGGAAGAAAGGAGATGGTTTCAGTGAAATAAAGGGCACACACAAACCTATGTCATTAAGATTATGTTGAGAATTGCAAACTAAGCTAAAAAAACCCCAGAGTAAATGCAGCAGTGCTGATCTAGTTGAGAAATTTGCCATTGCTAAGCTAGGTGGATAATAGATATCTTTCAAAACAGTGCTCATCACAGAGGAGCTTTAGAAACTGCATGGGGCAAGCACACTTCAGCTCCAGCTTCAGCTTTATTTCTTCCCCTATGCTGTGCTGAACTCACCACAGAACTCACTCTTGCCAGCCTTTATCTGAGGCAGGGAGCAGGCCAGCCCTGCTCTCCTGGGCCTAGGAACCATCAAAAGCACTTTTTAAAAAAAGCATCTACTCCCTCTGCGTAGATGCAGGTTGGCCCAGGAAGAAAGTAGGGCACCCATCTGTCCCTCTGTGTGAAGGGGAACAAGGGAGGAAGCATCAGAGAAAGGATCTGAACAGAGCAGTTCCCAAAGTAGAACCTGCTGGCAAATTCAAATGAAAATAAATGCCCAGTTGCTGATCAGAGGGAAGTGCTTGCTGGCAGCAGAGCTGCCATGGTGCATCCTGGACACAAACAGCCCCATCTCCTGCTTTGGTGCAGTGCCCCCATGGTCCCCACTGCTTCAGAGGCTGAGAGCCTTTGGGGTGTCCTTTTGATGCCTAAAGAGGCTGCCTAGAACAGAGGTCAGACAGTGCTAAAGGAATAAAGCAGGGATTTATTAAAAGGTCTTCAACAGATTCACTTTGGGCAGTGCAAGAGCCCAGCTGAGGTTACACCCAAGATGGGCTCAGAGTCACGAATTTTCACACTTGTATAAGTTTTGGTCCATTTCCATATTGGGGTTAATTGTTCCATTCCAGCTCCAGGTTCTGCAGTCCCATCCTCCCAGATTCTCTCCTCAATTCTGCTGTTTGCCCTTTTTGGGGCTGAAGCTGCAGCGTGTCCTTGGTTCTGGGGCTGGAAAAGGATTGTTCTGTGTGACTGAGCTGGGAGGAGAACTTGTAACACTTTATATGGAGTTCAGTCACACGCTAATGCAGTACAGAATCTGAAAAATACAAAAGCTGAAACTTAAGGCATCACTTTCCATGGCCCCATGGAAGTGGGGAACTGCAAACTCTTAGGTTCACCCACCCTCTCACTCTGCTTGGGAAGTGGTTTTCCCACAGATGAAGGAGAGCTGGCTCCTTCCAAGCAAGAAGAGGCCAAAGAGAGGCAGCCCAAACCCTGCTGGGACAGGGTGTGTGAGCTGCAGGGCTGGGAAATGGCCCCAGCAGTGATGCTGAGACACAGATCCCTCCTGAAGCTGCTTTTGGTGTGTTGTTAGCTCCCTGGGCTGTGGAAAGGTGGCTGGGAAGGGTTTACTTTGGGAAGCAGCTGTCAGAGATGTCCAGGCTGCCAGTGGCAGAAGGGAGCATGGAGTGAGGGTGCAGGATCAGTGGCAAAGCACCTGTTTGTCACCTTGCTGTCTGCAAGCTGGTCACTTTGGTACCGTGTCTCAGGCTCGTTTTGGCACCAGCTGTTCCAGGGGAGAAAGACAAGCCCCCCAAAAGTAGATTCTGATGAATGAATGAAGAGTTGGTCATGCAGGTGAGCTGCTCTATAACCAGCCAGGACACACAGATCAGCTCCTGAATGAGCTGTCTGGCAGGACTGGGGTGCTGTGGGAAGACCCCAATGGATAATTCTGGCTGCCCTTTCGTCCTGCAGGAAGCAGCAGCAGGGCGAGTGGGTTGGTGTGGCCAGGAGCCTGAGCCCAGGGCTGGGTCTCTGCTGACCCTGGGGCAGAAGAGCTCTGAGCTCAGGGGTTTCAGCTCAGTGGAGAGATTCAGAAGAGGGGAAACGTTGTGGGATGCAGTTTGGGGAGGATGAGTGGGGCAGTGGGGTTCAAGGGCCAGCTGCCAGGACACGCCTTTGAAGTGCAGAGGTGACTGTAGTTTTTTCCAGGGGTGTGGGTGATTCAGAAATAAGCCTTAGCAAAGCACTGGAAAGGGCCTCAGAGCAGCCCTGAGAACTTTATTCCCTCAGCTCACAGCCCATCCACACACGTCCACAAGCAGGCCTGGAGCAGGAGAGGCACCATCAGAACAAAAGGAGCCGTGCTGAAGGGGAAGGAGAGTCGGAGGCATGTTCTCCCCAAAGTGGGAAAACAACGAGGACAGACCCAAACCCACAGTCCTGCCAGCCCCACAGCACCCCCCTCACCTCACCCTGGCTGCAGGAACCGCCCTGCCGTGCCACTCCCGCCCCTCCAGCAGGCCGGGCCGGCACTGTGCGGCAGTGCCAGCCACAGACACCCTGCTGCGGGGCCACAGCAGCACAGAGCGCCCTCAGAGGATGTGCAGGGCCTGCAGCGTGTCTGCCAGCGCCCAGGAGCTGTCCCAGGGCCGGCCCGGCCGCCGCAGGGCCGCCTCCAGCGCCCGGGCCCGCACCCCCAGCTCGGCGGGGCCGCGCCCGCCCGCGGGGCCCGCCTGGCACAGCAGGATCTCGTTGACCTCCCCTTGGATGCTGTGGGCGTAGAGCAGCGGGAAGACGTCCCTGAGGGTGGCCAGCACGGATTCCTTCAGCCCGGCGTCGCGGCACACCAGGTTGAGCACGAAGACTCCTGCGGCAAGGCGAGAGGGAGGAGAGGTCAGAGCAGCCTGTGTACCACACCCTGGTGAAATTGATGCCTTGTTTTTCTGTTCTGCTGTGCAGCTTTTAGTTTTATATTAAGGGTTATTAGGATCTTTTCAGAGGTGGTTGTGTTGGGTTGCCACACAGGATGTGGCCAGCAATGTGTATTCTGTCCCATCTGTTGAGCAGGGTGGGGCAGTGACCCTGATCTCCTGGCACATATTATCTGCTAATGGGCCAGCTTTAAACCAGCTGGGCAATCATCTTTATCTTTCCCACAGCCCATCCTCCCTCCAGGAAGATATCATCTGCTGCTGGCCCATTCAGTCCCACTGCATGACTGATAAAATTCCATCATCCCACTGGGAGATGCTCCAGCCAGGGGAGCAGCCAAGCCTTTCCTACCCAGATAAAAACTGAGATTTTGGACACCAAGGCACCTTCTTTCCACTGCATTCCAGAGGAAAGCCAGACCTTTCCACATCATCCCTGGAGCTTCAGAGGAAACTGCACCTTCTCCAGGAGCACTGCTCCAGCTGAACCACATCTGCCACTGCAGGAGGATGCAGCCACCATTGAATGGGACTGCTGCCAACACCCTGACTGACTGACGGGTGTCAGCTTGGATTCTGACTCTGGCAGTGTTTTGGGATTGTTCTTTGTAATACTGTATTTCTATTTTAATTTTCCTAATGAAGAACTGTTATTCCTAATTCCCATATCTTTGCCTGAGAGCCCCCTTAATTTCAAAATTATAATAATTTGGAGGGAGGACGTTTACATTCTCCATTTCAATGAGAAACTTCTGCCTTTATTGGCAGACACCTGTCCTTCAAACCAAGACATTGGTGAAGGCAAAACAGTCCTATTCCAGTTGAGGACTCAAGGACAATCTCTTCAAACTTCAGGCCCTAAGCATAAACAACGTGAAAAGAGGAGGGAGGGCAAGCAAGCAAGGAGGATGAAACTTCATGATTTGAGGCTATTAATTGGACAGCTGACTTCTGTATGCAAATGGACTAAAACCTATAAAAATGTGAGATCTCATGACCTTCTTGCTTCCATCTTGGAACCATCCAGGCAGGGCCTGTGGCAGGGGTACTGCCAGGGTGTGGCCTTTGAAGGGCCCTCAGTAAATATCCATTTTATTCCTCTTAACTCTGTCTAGCTTCTGTTTCAGCTCCTCTAGGCATCACTGCCACCCTGGTGAAAATGTCCTCTCAGTGCCCCATGGGTTTGTGGATGGCCACAAGATCTGTTCTCATGTACTGCCTACACCTTCTGCTTCCAGAAAGCTCTGCTGGCCCCCTGGGATGTCTCAGCCTGCCTAAGCCTGCAGCATTGCAGGCCACCTTCTCCATTCTGCTGTCACAGTGTATAGCAATATATTTGAACAGCTTAGGCCACAGTGCTCCAGCCAAGCCATCTTTAGTTGTTCTTATCAAACACTCTGGAATTCGTCAAGGTTACTGAAACATAAATTGTGCTAAATTGGGAAAGAAGAGGCTGAGAAACAGAATACCAAGAGTGCAAGAAGTAGATAAAGAAGGAGGGTGAAGCACTGGACTTTAACCAATCATATTTCCTGAAAAGTGTGTGCAGAGCGCGTGGACAAGTCAGAGGCACCAATCAAATAATGTGTGATCGTGTGGACAGCAGTTTTAGAATGTAAACAATAAAGTGGCTTCTGCTTAATCACATTGATTAAGTGCTGAGTTCCTGCAACAGCACCCACTGAAACACCCAGATGCAGAAAGGGACACTATGCAGCAATCCTTGCTGTGGCCACTATTCTCCAGGATGAAAAAAACTGGCACAGCCCCAGCTCCACAGAGAACCAGCAGCCTGGCCATGAGGACATGGCCAGATCTCCCCTCCTACCTTCTGGCTTGAGGATGGTTTTAACTTTCTGCAGAAAGGGCTTTTCCACAAAGGCTGGGGGCGGGCAGCTCATCCCCACCGTGAGGTCTTTGCTGTCCACATCAAACATGATGGCATCATACTGGGCTGGGGCTGCAGGACGAAGAACAGACAGCTGTTATCCTATGGGACAGAGGTGAGCTACACACATGGAAGGCCAAAGCTGGGATGGTCAAGACACTCCTTCTACCATGTTATGGGTGAATTCTCTGCTGGGGTTTCTCTTTACAAGCCCTAGGTGCTGGGGGAGGCAACAAATCTCAGGTTGGCAAGGACGGGCTGTGAGCTGCAGACACCTGGTGAGGCTGGAGATTGTGACACACGGCAGGGAGAGGAAGCAGGTGGTGACAACAGCCCAGGGCTCCGCTACCCACCCAGTGTGGCACCCACCAGGCTCAATGGGGCAGCTGAAATACTCTGTGAGATGGTTGGTACCTTCAGCTGCCAGCTTGGCCACGTAGTCCAGGCCATCAGAGACGTGCACTTGCATCCTGTCGCCCTGGGAGAAACCGAACCAGCGCGTGGCCACTTCCAGCATGGAGGGGTCGATCTCCACCACGGCCACGCGGGCCTGCGAGAAGTAATCGTGCACGAAGAGGGGCAGGCTGCCCCCGCCGAGCCCCACCACCAGCACTGCCAGCTCTCCTGCCAACCCAGAGCAGCCAGTGAGCCACCAGCACGTGGCAATGCCGCTGCTCGCCCCACCCACCGCCCCCAAACAGCCTTGGGAAGGGTGCACGGGGCACCTGCCCCCAGCACAGCCTCCCACTGTCACCTGGGAGGGCGTCGGGGCCCCCCAGCAGGCAGAGCCCCGCAACCATGGCCTTGTGGTGCTCACAGCACAGGTAGCTCTTGTCGATGGCTCCAGGTGGCTCAGTGGGGCTGGGTTTCTTCTTGTCCTTCCTCCGCTTCTTCTGGCCTGAGTCACAGGAGACACCAGCGAGGGGTGAGATGGAGGTGCTTTCTGGGGACCAGCCACCCCCAGCCCTGTCCCACCCATGGTGCAAAAACACTCCCAGAGCTGCTCTGGGTCACGACAGGCAGGATTTCTACCTTCTTTCTGTATTGCTCTCACTCTCTGTCACCCCAAAAAATCAGCTTGGCCCCTGCCCCACGTACCTGGGAGGGGCGTGGGGGCCAAGAGCCGAGCCTCTGACTGCACCACGTTCCTGTTCCGGAGGAAGACGAGGCGGCGGAAGTAGCAGGTGCCATCTCCCCTGACGTCCTCCACCACGAAGTCCCCGCTCAGGGGGCTGCTGCCACAGTGCCGCACCGCCCGCACCCCGATGTCCCCTCCCACGGACAGGAAGGGCACCTGCAGGGAGCACAGGGGCTGCTCTGAAGGAGGAAAGGCTGCAGGAAGAGGGCTCAGGATGAGCCAGGATGAAGCGGACACAACAGAGGAGCAGCGGGATGCCACAGGAGAGCTGGGGATCTGCACTAGATTCACTCCCAACACAGGGAATACAGGGAGCAAACACAGCAAGACTTTTTGCAAGAACTCAGATGTGTGCAGATGGGGCAGGAAGGAGAAGACAGAAGGAACAGAAGTTAAAACCAGGATTAAGACGGGGATGCTTTGAGGATCTCTGCTTTTCTTAGGATGCTGGGTTTTGGAGAGCAAGGAGTTCATACTGAATCCTACCACACAAGCACCTCAAATCCTGCCTCCAAGTACAGGCAAACAGTTGGAGGGAAAGCCAAGAGAAGCTTTGAGGCCCACCATGGCATCCAGCTCACACCTTGCAGCTTGGTCTCTCTTGGAGAAAAGGGTTTCCCAGCTGGCAGACCCAGCCTGGGCCTGTTTTGGGAAGCCTAGCCAGGGGGCTCACCTGCTGGCGGGCAGGGAGGCCCGGCGGGGCCAGCTCCATCACCTTCCCCGACAGCTCTGCCTGGATGCTGGCCATGCCCTCGTAGTGCTGCTCCCTGTGCAGGGCCACCGTGACCAGGCGCCCGAACCCCGCGCTGGCCGCCAGCTGCCTCCGCCCCTCCTCCGTCCCAAAGAGCCACTCGGTTTCTCGGCCCTGTGGGACTGCACAAGGGGCTGCCATCAGCCTGGGCTGCTCCTGGCCCTCCAGCCTCCCAGGGAGGAGCCACAGGGAATGGCAAGACATTTAAGGGAGGTGCCGCTGCTTGGCTGTGACCATCAGGAGAGCCAAGATCTCCCGTTTTAAGCAGGCTCATGCAAGAAGCTGGAAAAGCTACATCTCATTAGAAAGAGGTGTCCAACAGGCTCCTGACCTGTCTCCAGGTTG
Organism: Oenanthe melanoleuca; assembly: GCF_029582105.1. Lineage (NCBI taxonomy): Eukaryota > Metazoa > Chordata > Aves > Passeriformes > Muscicapidae > Oenanthe > Oenanthe melanoleuca. The sequence continues at coordinate 26,075,597 of NC_079342.1, forward strand.
TGATAAGCCCCAGCTTTGCAGGCATGCAGGGAGGGAATGGTGCTGCTGGCAGAGGCCGATGCATCTCTGTGCAGCCTCAGAGCACCCAGACAGAGCAGTCATGCCTTCCCAGCTGCATTGTGCTAACTTGGCTGTCACCAGCACCCAGGCAGGAATCCCCACCTTGGAGGTAGGGCAGGCAGTGTCCCTCTGCCCAATAAGCTCTTTGCCAGATCTCTGATTGTACCAACAGGCAAGCACATATCCCACTGCCAAGCCAGGACTAAAACATCAACCCAAGCCCACACAGGCTGGTTATTTCCCTCTCCAGCCCCAGATTCAACAGCTCTGAAAGGCTGGCTGTTTTGCAGCTTCTGGCCAGTGCAACCACCTGACTGCAGCCTGGTCAGGCTGTACTCACTGATGAAGATGGCAAAGTGATTGTCCCGGGAAGGTTTCACTGAGGGGCTGTCGACCACTTGCAGCGTGTAGCGAGGCTTCCCGCTCTCTTTGTCACACAGATCCAAGGAAACCTGTTCCCTGCAGGGGGTTTTGCTTATCTGGCTGCAGAGCAGGGCATAATGCTGCCTGTCCTTCACTGCTGCCACCAGCCGCTCCGCGCTCTCCACCCGCATCGGCTTGTCCTGCTCCTCAGGGCAGATCTCCAGGATCTGTGCTGCTGAGCCAGGGATCTTCCTGAACTTGGTCATGACATAGACAAAGACTGGCAGGACAAACTGCTGCTTGTCCCCACTGCTGGCCACCTGGTGGACACGCACAACCCAGCCTTCCTGGGAGAAATATTCCACGGCTTTCTTCAGCACGTGGGCTTGGGCCAAGGAGACGCAGAGGTAGCGCCCTCCGACCTGCAGGACCCGGCTGATCTCAGCGAACATCTGGTCCACCTTGGCTAAAGTGGCCTCCTCTTCATTGGTCAGGAGGGCATCCAGCGTGCCTTTGTCCAGGACCACTTGGAAGTGGCTGTCAGGGAAGTCCATCTGGAGCATGTCCATCAGCAGGTAGCTCATCCTCGGCCTCGTGCCGGCGCTGCGCTCCCGCATCTGGCGGATGACGGCGTCGCTGATGTCGATGTTGACGATGTCCTCGCACATGCCCACGTCATACATCTGCTCACTCAGCTCCGAGTTCCCACAGCCCACCACCAGAACCTGGGCAGCAGCACGAGAGCAGCGTGATGGTAAGAACACTCTGGAAACATTCCCCCCCGCCCATTACAGGAGCAAACACCAGATGTGTCTAGGAGCCCTCTGTGAAAATCACACCCTCAGGGCCTGCAAACTCACTCTACAGGGCCTAAGATAACATGTCCACAGAGAAAAGTCCCATGGACAGAGAAGTGATGCATCTGCTGCATATTTTTGAGAATGACCCTGATTTTTTAACCCCCACAGCTCCCCAGACCAGGGGTCTCTCCTGTCCTCTTGCTAAGGCACACTGGGGGTTTCACATCTTCTGTGGCAAGCCTCGCACACAGAACCAACTAGAGTGGAAAAGCCCTCTGAGAACACGGAGTCCAGGCCATGACCAAACACCACCACAGCACTGAGTGCCACATCCAGTCTTTCCTTAAACATCTCCGGAGACGGTGACTCCACCACCTCTCTCTAGGCAGTCCATTCCAATGTCTAAGCGCCCTTTCTCTGAAGAAATACATCCTCCAAATGTCCACCCTAAACCCTCCCTGGAGTAGCTTAAGACTATGTCATTTCATCCTATCGCTTGTTCCCTGGGAGAAGAAGCCGATCCCCAGCGGGCTACAACCTCCGTTCAGGGAATTGTAGAAAGCGGTAAGGTCACTCCTGAGCCTCCACTTCTCCAGGAAAAACAAACTCAGAGGTCGTCGGAGGGGACACAGCGCTAAGTGCCAGACGGGGCTCACCTTGTCGCGGGGCCGCACATACTTGTACAGAACGGGGCAGAGCTCCGGGAAGGCCCCGTACCACTCGAAGGGCCGCTGTCCGCGCTGGCGGAAAAAGCGATCCCAGTAGCGTGCGGAGCCGAACTCGGCGGGGCTGCGGGGCAGCAGCTCCATGGCCGGGCCGGGCCGGACCGGACCGTGCCGTGCCCCGCTCCCGCCGCCGCCGCGGCCCCACGTGTTCCCCGTGCTGACCGCTTCCGGCTGCGCGGCGCGGCGCGCCCGCTCCCCATTGGCTGTCTCCGCCCCGGCTGCTCTCCCATTGGCTGGTTTCCCCAAGGGCGCTCCCCATTGGCTACCTCCGCCCCGGCTGCTCCCCCATTGGCTGCCTCCGCCAAGCCGCTCCCCATTGGCTAACGAGAGCGCAGCGGCCCCGGCGCGCCCCCGCCCAGTGCCGGTCCCGGTGCCGGTCCGAAGCCGCCCCCGAATCACAACCGCGCAGCTTTGACGGCCCACACCCACTGGGTTCTGCGGCACTGCTGAAGCATCAAAAAGAGCGGAGAAGGCAGCGGTGGGTTCGAAAGGAGCAGCTTTAATGGGATCCCGCGGCGGAGGGAGTCTGTGCTGGGGATGGGTGTGACATGCCTTGGAGAGGGGTTGGACCAGGGGATCTCCAGAGGTCCTTCCCGACCCCAATAACTGTGTGTGCGTGTGAGACCCCACGGCTCGGCGCTAGCTGGGAGCGGGGCGGGGCTCTGTCGAGTCGCTCTGAAGAAAGAAGGCTGAGAGCTCACTCAGCGCCCTGTACCGGTGTGAGATGGAGTTCTTCACCGCCTTGGGCATTTCAGCGTAGCTGCAGGGGACAGAAACCACGCGTGTCATTAGCAGAGAGACTGCAGCGCATCCCCCGAGTACCAAAAACTCCCCCTCTGCCTCCCTGCTTGGCTCAGCAGGGTGTCTGTAGTGACACAAGTGATCCGGAGGCTTCCCATCACCCAGGATGTTCTGATCCAGGAGGACATTTCTCCCTGATGCCCTTCCTCACAAGCAAATTCCTCTGGACACACTGGACCAAGGTTTGCTTCACATAAAGAGCTGTAGGTAAAACACCACTTACGTCTGGTTGTAGCCATCTGGCTGAAAGCAGGGATCCCAGCCGAAATCCCGAGGGCCTCTGGGCTCCACTATCACTCCCTGCACGAGAAAGCACAAAAAAACCCTTAAAGACTGCACTTCCCTTGCAGAGCCATTTCAAACACAGAACTGCAGCCACCACAGGCTCTCCCAGCTCCTCCCCAGGGCATGACCAAAATTGACAGCTCCAAACTCACTATGGTGCCCTATGCTGACAGTGCTTTGACCTCTCCAAATAACAGCTAAGAACTGCAGCTGAATACAGCCCTGCCAGAAGGACATGGGGGCTGAGGTCTCATGCAGAGTTCAGGAAGCACCACTGACCAAAGGGCTGCACCCCCAGTGCCCACCTCCCACCAGCTGCGCTCTCCCTGAGCCTGTTCCCAACATTCAGCGACCCAAAAGCCATCAGAATTGTCCTCAGCAGAGCCAGAGCTGCTATAAACTCAGAGCACAGCCCTCCCCCCTCAGCACACTGCCTTCCCCAGGCACACCCCACCTACATGGGTCTGGCCCTTGAAGAGCCTCACTGGCTCCTCGGGGTTCCCGCTGCTGAAGGCGAAGGTGCAGAGCGCGTAGGCAGACTTGTCCTCAAAGCCAGCCAGCAGCTTGTGCAGGCCTGAGGGACACAGAAGGGACCCTGGAGGTGCTGCTGCTCCCTGGGAGAGCAGCACACCCACCCAGGCATGGAGGGATGGGGGAAGAGTTGCACATGGCATTCCCAGCCACCACAGGAGGTGACAAAGCTCAGGCACTGGGATGTTCTTGGCAGGATCCCTGCTGTGACTGAAGCCAGAGCCTCAGATCTCATCTTCAGAGCCCTGCTGTGAATTTGGGAGAGGAAGCAACAGAGCATGCAGCACGAGGAAGGACTAAAGCCCCCAGTGACTGAATGTGATTAATGCTCATGTTAATGTGACCAACACAGGATTTGCAGTCACACTCTGAACTGCAGGATCAAGGCACAGCCAGGGAGAGGAGCATCAGTGGAGAGGGGCTTGCCCTGAAGCCACAGGGAACAAGAGATCTTCCAGGTCACACTGAGGACAAACAAGATGCTCCCACGAGCCCTGCCACCAGCCTGCAGAGGCAGGAGTCTGGGAATGCAGGGATGAAACTACTGAGAAAACAACATCCTGGGAAGGAGGGCCCAGAACAGGCTCGAGGAACCTGCATGGGCAGGTAGCCACTTCAGGGGCAAAGGAGTGGGTTACACACACAGCAGTAAATAAGAGATGTACCTTCTGGCTTGAGTTTCTCCAGGAACCATTTTCTGAAAAGGAAGGAAAGGGGGAAGATCAGTTTTTTTATATTTTTGCTACCTCTCAGAAATACAGGCATGCTTGTGACACTGTTGCTCACATTTTCATAGGCCTTTGAATCCCTCTCAGTAAGATGTAAGATCACTCATTCTTGAGTATTTATCAGGAAAGACAGACTCTCTCTTAAGTTCAAGGGGACATAGTGAAAACAGCAGTGGGGTATTTAATTTACTGCATCCTGAGGTCCATAGAAATTTGTTATCTTCTGGATTAAAGCCTATAGGGCATTCATGCCAGAGTTCTGCTGAAAGGTTTGGTGCCTTTTTTGGTGCACAGAGCTTGCTCTTTGGACAGGTTCCCAAGCTGCCAGAACAAGCACCACAGACTGGGTGCCAGCAAGGCTCAAGGAGGCTGAATGAAGAGCAGGGACAGAGCAACAATCACCTCCCTGGCCCTGCTGCTCCTGGAGTGTGGAGCCTACCCTGCCAGCCCCAACCCTGGCATGTGAAAGGGGAAACAGCTTCCCTCCTACTTACATGTAGGGTCCTGGAAGGCCCCCCAGGGCATTGAAGCACAAGCAGGTGTCCTCTACTATAACAGGTCCCTGAACCTACAGTGACAGCCCAAGAGAAGGAGAAGGTTAGACCTAAATGAAGGCACTGCCTCCAAACCCATTCCCTTGCTCTATCCCATCCTCAGGTTCCCACCTGACCTCAAAAGCAACCCACACCAGACAGACACAATCAAACCAAAACTCTCCCCATGCAGGCCAGAGAGGCTGAAGAACTGCAGGGGAGGTTTTATATGGAGGAAAATGAACAGTCCCTGCCATCCTGCAGCACAAGGAAAGGGAAAGCCTGCATTCCAAAGGATGACTGCATTTTCCTCCAGTCTCAGCCCTCATTTGGCTCTTTCAAGACACCCATCCCAGAGACAGCTCTGGAATATTCAGCAGACATAAAACTCTTTGTCCTGCAGCCACCGCGCCCGGACTGAAGGAGCTTCCGTGAGCTCCCGCTGCTAGAGGGACACAGCATAACCGAGACCAGCGGGGTGATGGGAGAGCAGCGAGGCCAGCTGGGGCAGGGTTGGATGCTCCAATGTCCCTGGCTGCGGTCCCTCCGCACCCATCCCACCGGGAAACACGAAGGAGCGAGCGACCTGCCGGGCGGCTTCGCGACACTTCTGCACCGAGATCTCATCCGGCTCCCCCTGGTACTCGGGCACTGCGGACACAGGGATGGAGCGGAGCTGAGCAGGGCCGGGCCGGGCCGCCGCACCCCGCCAGGCCCTGCCAACAACTTACGGTCAATTTTCTTCGCAACCAGCGTGTAGGGAGAGGAGTCCCCGAGAATCTGCGTGACCTGAGCAGGGAGAAGGGGGTGAAATGGGAGGGGCAGGGATAGGAGCAAACCCGCTGGCCAGGCCCCGCTCCCGCCGCCCTCACCTCCTCCAGTTTCTTGGCGTTGCCTGTCACGAACACGACGCTCCGCCGCGCCGGGGCCGCCATGCTGACCGCGCGCACCGCCCCTGCGCGCCCCACAGCCAATCAGCGCCGGCAGCGCCGCCGCGCCCCGCCAATGGGGAACGTGCCCGCCCCTGCGCGCCCCACAGCCAATCAGCGCCGGCAGCGCCTCCGCGCCCCGCCAATGGGGAACGTGCCCGCCCCGCAGCGCCCCACAGCCAATCAGCGCCCGAGGCGCCGCAGCGCTCTGCTAATGGGGAGCGCGCCCGCCCCGCAGCGCCCGGCCAATGGGGAGCGCGCCCGCCCGCGCCAGAGGGGCGGGAACTGCGGCCCGCGGGGGCGCGCCGGGTGAGTCTCGCGAGAGGCGCGCTGAGGGCAGGGCAGGGCAGGGCGGGGCGGGGCGGGGCGGGGCGGGTCGGGTCGTCATGGCAACCTGTCCCCCTCACGGCCCCGGCCCTTGCTTACAGCCCGGCCTTTGGATGCCGCGCTGATTTTCCTGCAGTAGAATCAGCTGTAGGTGGGGAGTCGGGAAGGGGATTGTGCTCCAAGCTGTGCTGCTGTTCAGCCTCCGACCGCTGGCGCGTCTCTGCGCCTTCTGCATCAGGTTTGCGGTGTCGGAGCGATCAAGTTCCGTTGTTGTTGGTTTGCTGCTGGTGCTGCCGCCTCTCACAGCCAGAGCTGTCCCTTGGGAACGTCTGTGCCCAGGACAACCCCAGCACTGAGAGATTTGAACCTACAGCTGATCCACACCCAATTCCAGCACCTCGGGGCAGTGCACTGACGGCTCGGGTTGTGGCAGCTTTCCCTGCCCTGCATCTCGGCTGCAGCTAAATCTCCTCGAGTCAAGAGTTCTGCCCAGGGCCGGTGCGGAGCCCTGCAGAAACAGGTGGGGAGCAGAGCCCGGGGAAGGAGCAGCAGCACAGGCCCAGCTCTCCCACCGTGCAGCCAGGCCCCTCCTCACTGCCAGACCCTGCTGAACTCCTGCTTTGCACGGGACTCCTCAGGAGGGACCTCCTTCCCCCCAGGCTGCCCAGCTGCCACAGCCAAGAGCCTCTCCACACCTGTGTGCCATGCCAGCCCCCCTTCCCTCATGGGCACCCGGGGTCACACCACAGGCGATCCTGGGAGGAGGAATGCACTGCTTGTGCCAAAGATGCCATTCCCTGCACAAAAGAAATCATGTGGAAAACAGCAGCTGATGGTCTGTCCTCTGCACAATGCAGGAATGGGTAAAACAGACCCAAAGTTTGGATGAAGGAGTTGTTTTTGTTGTAGAATCTCCTTCATAACATCTCCTAAGTGAAAACCAATCCCCAAGCATGCAGACAGTGCTGGAAACAACACCCCTTTCTGCTGACTGCAGTTCCCTCTACCACCAGTCCAGGCTGCAATATAAAACCACAACACCAAAGTGATATGTGGAGGACTGCTCTGTAGCACCCCAAGAGCAGACATTTCTAATGGTCTTTCCAGCCTTGTGGGGGAAAAAAGAAAATCTATAAAACTAGCTTAGCAAATTCTATGCCTGTGATGTTTCTGACCAGGACTCCTGTGGCACCAAGGTCCTGCTGTGGGTGGCAGCAGCAGCAGCAAAGGCAAGGCTGGGCTGTAGGAGAAAGGCAGAGGCACTGGCAGGGCTCTGCAGCAGCAGGAGTGAATTAACTCACTTTCCAGTTGGCAGGACATGTTACCAAACAGCTCAGCGGGATCTGCAGCACCCCTGGAGACAGACACAGTCCCTCCTCATCCACCTTCACCATCCCTTGCAGGCAGAGAGGAGCCAAAGGCACAGGCAGGATGACTTTTGTCCCTTCCACTGAGTATATGGTGTTAACTCAGCCTATACTTCAGCAGGAAAAACCTAGCTTGCCTTCCTGATTCCCACCTGAAGAGATCAGCTCCCACAGAGGGGAAAAGCCCTGTTTATATTCCAGCTTGTGATCACATCCAACCCCCCAGGCTGCTGTGCTCACTCCTAATCCCCTTCTCTGCATGGGGCAGCACTCAGGTGGAAACTACAAAGTCCTGAGGGCAGGGTCAGAGGAGGAAGCTGGGTCATGGCAATGGAAATTCTCTGAGGCACCATTTCCCCTCTCCAGAGTTATTTCAAACATGTGCTTAGCAGGACAGCTAAGCAGAAGTCTTTCTTCTCATCAGAAAAGACCAAAAAAGAGAACCAGAAGAGCTTGCCTCAGCTAAAGTGCCAGGCTCAGGGCTGGAAAGAAGAAGGCTCCCAAAAGTAAAAGGCTGACAGAAAGGCCACCAGCACTTGAGACCAAGGCTGGAAACAGCCAAAACACCACAGTCCCACCTATGGATAGAGGAGCTCAGTTGCTGTTCATTCCAGCACAGGGATCCCTACAGCTTCCTGTCTGGGAACAATCCCCACCCCCCTGGACCACAAGGAAGCAAAATCAGCTGCCAGTCAGGACCACAAGCACCACATCATGGTGAAGGGCTCTGAACATGAACTGGGCTTGTTCACTGTGGATGGGTGTCAGGAGAATTGTTCTCCAGCTGTGTCTTTATATAATCATGCTGCTTGCTGCCTTTTACACACATTTCTTACTTTTGGTTAAGAAGACATAGAAACAGGGACTCCCAGCTTTGGAGAGCCCTGAATGTCCTCCAAAACTTGATGAAGACACGCAAAAACTCCACATGTACAGTCAAAAATAGGTTTACTGGAATGTCTTTAGTCACAGCTGTAAGCAGCAATACTGACAACACTGAGCTTGTGCATTCCCATGGCAGGACCAGAAAGTCTTCTGGACTGTAAACCTAATTTCATATTTTCTCTTTTCTTTTTTATTTTTTTGAACAAGAGGAAAAAAACCACCCCTGCAAGTTGCCCTCATATGAATCCGTTCCCTATAATATATTGGTATATTTCCCTTCAGACATTTATCCCTTCCTTTTCTCTGACTCAGAGTCCCCTCTGCCTTCCACAGCAGGCAGCAGGGAGCTGCTCAAAACATATTATTATTATTATTGTTATTAATATTACAACTCAACCATATATACAGATAGACTGTAGGGGCAAGTAGCCAGCTCCAAACCAAAACCAGGCAGTTTGGGATCTGAATCTTGTGTTATTTAAAAAAAAAAAAAAAAAAAAAAAAGTCTGACAGCAGGAACAGGTACTGGACTGGAAAAAGGTTGGTTGGTAGTTCTTAAAAACACTCCCTCAGAACTGGCTGCTTGCCAGGAGAAAAAACAACTTCCAAGCTATATACAGATATCTCACTTAAATTACACAGCAGTTGGGTTATCCCAGAGGCAGCTCCACTGAAGCCTCCAGCTGCCCTGTCAGGAGTGGTACTTCAGGACTATGGGAACTGCAAAACACAAAGAAAGAAGCTCTGAGCACACACCCATCCCTGCCAGGGAGTCCCCCCATTTCTGCAGTGACAAACACCCAGCAGCTGCGAGCAGAAGTGTGTTCCCAGCCCCAAGTTAAAGCAATCTGCTGTCTGCACACATGCTAGACAACATATCCTGCTACCTTCGTCTCCTTCCAGCTTCCCAAAACTAAACCAGATGGGATTTTCCATCAGGCTCTCTCTCTCAACCCTGTTGCCAGCTCTGCCTCTCCCACTGCAGGCTCTGTGTTAGGAGAACAACAGGCTACAAGGCCTTTGCTGAAGGAACAAGAACAGTTAGAGAGCTGCCCCTGGACACTTCAGTGGGAGGAAAACCCTCCAGACCCAGTGGCACAGAAGAGCTGCACTGCCATGCTGGGCTGCCTGGATCCCTGGAGCATGCCATTCTGCAATTATTCCTGCCTGGAAGACTCTGGTCATTATGAGCTGTTTAGTAGGAAAAAGCAGTGAAATCTCTGCTCTGGGGAGCTCCAGGAAAGGCAGAGAGCAGTGGGAAGGGACCAATGGCAAAGCCATAACAACTACTTGATGGAAATTAAGCAGCACATCAACTTTGGGGAAGAGCATTTGTACACAGTAGTCTCATTGCAAGGTGGCTGATGCATGTAGAGATGTTTCTGGAAGACATTGCTCTAGCCTGAAACTTTTCCATGTACTCCCACCCACTTGGGATCAGTCAGTGCCAATCCTGGGTCAGCACAGGGTTGGCAGGGCACTGCTGGCTTTCTTTGGTCACAGTCAGCAGGACTTGGTTTGAGCCTGCTCCTCTGCGTGCACCCTTAAGCCTTGCAGAAGGGGAGCCCAGGATGCTCTGCAGGCACTCCTCATGGTGACTGAAGGCAGAGTGGAGCCCATGGAGTGGCTCAGGTGCTGTCCCTCAGGGACAACAGCACCAGGGTGTCACTCCCAGCACGGAGTTCCACCAATCTGTCCATCACACACGGCTGGGGTGATGTGGGGCTACTCACCGATGATGACGAGCAGGAGAACGAGCACCACCATCGCTATGATCGCCTTCATCTGCAAGAGGAGCACACAGGCACCTTACACAGGGTGCCAGGGGCAGCTGCTTCCACCTGAAAGGAGGCCTTTGCCTCCCAGCACGTTTTCAGCTAGGAAGCAGAGCTTCTCCACCGTAACCACCCTTCCACAAGCCCAGCCCTGCTCATTTCCCTTCTTGCTCACCTTGCAGTCTCGCCACCACATCTGTCTCCGGAGATGCTTGGCTCTTTTGCTAAAAGCTGCTGCATTGTCTGATAAACTGTCTATCAAAGGAAAGAAAAGAGTCAGTTCAGTGGTGCACACACTGTCAGAGAACACACTCACCTTTCTAACTCTGAGTTCTGTGCAATGAAAGACCCAACCACAGCATGATTCACCAAAGCCACAGCAGGGTCAACATGACGCCCTTCACCAGAGCGCACAGACAAGTCCCACTGTGCTCCCTCTGTACTGGCTGCTCTCTGAGGACAGGAGTCTGCTCTGCAAGCCAGTGGAGAGTGCCAGAAGAGAGACAAATCTACCTTTGCTTGAAGGACCCAGAACCCAGACACCTCCAAACTAATGCCTCTGCACAGAGCAGCAGGTAAAGGTGGAGAGAGTCAGCAGAAAGTCAGATCTGCAGCACAAGGCTGGGCAACATCACTCTCAGGAAGGACAGAAATGTAAGCCCAGGTGTGACATGAGGTGTTTTCAGAACTGAACCAGGTTAACCTGGCCCAGCAGAGCAGTGTTTGACATCACACCTGATTTGTCCTGCAGGTCGTCCAGCCGCTCGCCCCTTTCAATCACCTTGGTGATGTTCTCCTGCATGACATCGATGACTTCATCCACCTGGTTCTGGACACTGAGGCAGAGAAAAGGCAATGTGAGAGGCAGAAGTGAGCACCAGAGCTGCCCAGTCTGGTGGGATCTGAGAGCTCACCCACAAACATGAAAGGGCACAACAGTGGGAAGAGGTTGATGGGATGCAGGGAAAGCCAGAGGCATGGCACTGCATGGGGTGGATCTCTGGCAATCCCAGGAAGGGCAGAGAACAGAAGGGGTTCAGAGAGAGCAGGGGGAAGTCAGCGGAATTGGGACACCCTCTCTAACACCTTTAACACACAAATGCAGTACAAAAAGGCCCTAATTGCTCTTGATGGGCACCTCTGCTACAGAAGAGCTCACAAAGGGGAAAGAAGAAGTATATAAACCAAACCTTATCTTTCTACATTTCACAGAACTCCACATCACACCTTTGCTCAATAACTTGGTGTGAAATTAAATCAGTTCCCTCCTCCAGGAACTGAGTTGCTAAATTAAACCCACTCTGCCAGGGGCATCAAGAGGATAGCAAAGAAATGGCTGATACGAACTAAACCAAGTCATAATTCATCTTCTCATAGGTTATGCAACTCTGTGGGTAGCCTTCAGTAGCCTAAATCACACCAGTAGAGTTATTAAAAATGCATTTATTCACTCCACAAAAAAAAACACACTGGCAAGAGAGAAAAATTTTCCTGGTGGAAAAATACTGCTCCGTTTGGTTTGTATTTTGAAGCTAATACACGTTTATTTTCCTGGAGATAGAAATGAGGATTTTCTTGAGGCCCAGGGGATAACAATACATTGCTTGAGACATACTGTTCCCAGAAAGGCAACATCAACAGCAGGACCTTGGAGGCAACAAAAACAGAAATAGCTCCAAAGAGAAACAGTGTATCCTCCCCCATGGCCAGGACACTGGGGCCAAGACAGACTCAGGACCAGTCAATGGGGCACTGCAGAACAAGAAACAGGGCTCTGTCCTTGCCACCATGCCTCTAATTAATTAACTGTGACATAGGTTCACACTGACCTATTTCTCCTATCAGCTATGTGCCTCTCACCAAGCAGAAACCTGTGCTGATGAGGAGCAGCTGCAACCAGCAATAGTGGTCACATCACTTGCTCACATTTACTTACTGTTCCAAATACAAGTGAGAATAGTCATTAAAAGGCATTTTTCACCCCAGAAAGCTCTAGAAGAGTTCCACACCTTTAAATATGAAGGGGTTTCCCATCTTAGCCTTTCAGGTTTTCTCCAGCACCACTGCACTGTGGCTTCCAGAACTAGAAGAGCCAGGCAGCTCCTCTGAAACCAATTTCTGAGTCAACAGCTGTGATAAGGCACATGCTGGACTCCAGCAGCACATGTAAAAATGTGCTTTATTTAGGACAGCATAAAAAAAGAACCTGCCTTCCCTGCTGCATCGCAGAGTCTGTGGGAGCAGCATCTCTCTGAACCCACCTACATTGTGTGGTGGCAGCTCCTGCCTTCCACACTGACAGGAACTGCCTTCCAGGAGTTCCACATCCAGAGGGGAAGGGCACAGATAATCCCCAAAGACCTCTCAGAAGAAAGTGCCCCGTGCCCAGGAGCCTGTTCTGATCCACTGTTTGTTTCTCAAAGTCCGAGGGAGTGGCAAAGCCTGGAAGGTGGCACTGAGGATGCAGCAGGAAACACACAGCAGTGCCCTGTGGAGCCAAGTGTCCCCCCCCACACAGGACACACAGCCCCACAGCCCATCCCTGGGGCACTGGTGACAAGCAGGCACATTCTGCAAGGGGCTTTCCTTCCCTTGGCACAACGATTCCCAGCTTGGAGCTGCCAGCACTGCAGCTACAGCTTGGGGCGAGAGGAAAAGCACCAACATCTGCTACCCCAGATGAGCCAACTTGGCAAAAGCTCTAAGCCTCAAACATCGGCTTCACACACAGAAGTCTACATTTGCAGTATGGAAATGTTTCTAAAATCATGTTCTGGCTTGAAAATAGAAAGATTTCCTCCCACAACAGATTTGTAACCAAGTTATCCTGGTACAACTAACAAGTGGGAGCACATGAGGTTACAGTGCATCTAGGAACTTGCAGAGCAATGCAACACTACCTGTATCCCTGCCAGTGCAGGTCAGAGCCTTGAGGGGTGCTGCTGTAGTCCTGGGACACCCCAAAGTGTTGGAGGCAAAACAGACTGGTAACTTCAAGCTGCTGTGGTAGCTAACAGCATTTGGGGGAGAGCTATGGAGCACAGACCCTTACTGCCCAAGCTGCTTCTCAGCATCCTGTCTCTTCTCACTTGAGCTGCTGGCAAAATGCTAAGGACCCTTGTCATCTGCCCAAACCCTGGGCAAGCTGTCAGCTGTCCCCAGGAGAACAAAACACTGCACAGATAGAGAATGGAGGCACAAAGAAATCAAGGCTTTTAAACTCCCACAAATGTTGAGGTGTTGACTCCCATGGAACACAGATGCATTTGGGTAGCATGGTTTGCCATCCAGGGAAAAAACCCAACAGAACAACAAAGCAAAGAACAGGAGGGAAGAGGGCAAGCCAGGGAAATTCAGACCTCCACACAGCTCCTTAATCAGACCTTAAGCCAGCCTTTTCTTTCTGCTCTCTCCCACCCTCCACTACTGCCTCTCCAGGAGGGGGCTGAAAAATGCTCAGCCTATGTATTAGCCCAGCAGCTTAAGAACAAATTCAAAGATTCCCACTAGTTTGGCATGCTTGAGGTAGGAAACTCAAGTCACATCAAGAAGAAAATATTTTCTTGTTTTATTTGGCAAGAGGGAATGAGTCCTCTAATACAAAGTGTATTTCCTGTTGGGGAGCTGCAGGCTTTTGACACATACACTTCATGTACTTTACTCCTGCCAGATTTCCAAGAGAAATAAAGTGGAATAAATACCTGCCAGGAAAGGGAGAAAGACAAAAACATTAAATATGTCTCCCACAACCTTTTTCCTTAGTCAGTACTGCCAGTCTGATGCTGTTAACAAGGACAGCTAGTGTACACCATCAAAGCAACAAGATCCAATGGCACTCAGCTTGCCTTGGACTCCTCTTTTCTTGTGCTCTGTGTTCCAGAGTGGGAGGAATAAGCTTTTCCATTTTGGCTACACTGGTTTAGGTACTGAAGACCTCGCTGGGCTGGTCAGGGTGCTGGGCTAACAATAGTACTGCATTCTCCAGACACTGTAAACAGCCTGTGCACACACATGGGATGTGCTGCCCGAGGCTGCTGCTTGTCTCCAAGCTGGCTGTTTGCAGCCATGACACACTCCAGTTTTCCACCCCAGTGATATTAATAGTGTGTATTTTGGTGCAAATTACACCCAAACACCCAGAGAAGAGGGAACAGGAGGGAGAGCCAAGGCAGATGGAGGGTACAGAGGCTGGAGGCCAGTGCTGCACAGCACTCCCCAGCTCTGCAGAGAGCTCTGCTGTTCCCAAAAACAGGGTAACAGTGCTGAGCCATGCCACAAAGCCCTGCACTGAAGTTGCTGCTTAGTCCCAGCTGGGAGGAAAACAGCAGTCTATGCCTCCCTGACGCCTCTCAGACATTGAAAGGATTATATCCAACAGTGATACCTGTCAATGTGGTCTTGGTACCACCTTCAGATGAAAGCCTGGACTGTTGTTGGGGTTCACTGCACAACCTGCAATGAGCCCTTGGCAGCTGCAGTCAGCTCTTGTCTCAAGAGCTCAAACCATTCCCCAAACCCTCCTCCTGCTCAGGGCCTGCAGCCAGCCAGAGCCACTGGGGCTGGCAAAGCTGACTCCCCAAAGCAGCACAGTGGGGGATTCAAAGAGACCAAGAGGCTCCTGGGGAACCCCAGCACTGTGCTGAGCCTCAGCAGCAGCATGAACAAGAACCCAATGGCACAGCTCACTGAAAGCACAAACATCAGCAGTGAAGTGAGTCAAGCAGTGCAGAAAAGGGGCTGATTTTAGCAGAATTTTTAAAAATATGGTCTGTGATGAGAAGCTCCTTTTCCAAATAAAAGAAATCCAGCTGGAAGATGAACATCCCAGCTTTCCTTGAAAAGGCTCTTGTGCACATATTCAGCACTCCTTCCCCAAAGCCCCAAAGCAAAGGCAGAGAAAGGAGATCAGCTCTCCCTTGCCTGTTCTTTGTACCTTTGGGGAAAAGGGTAAGCACACTTTAAAAGCTGCATTTCGGCTCCAGCCCACGCTGGGGATGGGAGGCCTCAAAGGGAGCCAAAGTGGCTCTCTCAACTACCACAGGAGAGTCCATCCCAACCAAGCAGATTCCAGACACATCAGGACAAAGCTCAGCTTGAAGGGGACTGACACTTCCTCCTCTCACTGTTGCAGACTGACTGTAACTCACCTCTTGCCCTACAAGGTTTGCAGTGTTCCCCACAGCTGAGCCGGCCTTGAGGGTCTCTGCTGCCAAACTCCACCCTGACCCAATCCATCCCCCTTTCCTGCCAAGGACAACTAGAAAAACTTTCCAGTCTTGCTCCTCACGTTTAACATGTTCCACACCTTTGCTCCCACAATCCCATCACATTTTCCTCTACCCAATCCTCCACCCACTTTCCTTTTACACCCATCTTCACACCTCGTTCCTCCAGCCCCGAACTGCCATGGCCTCTCCAGCTTTGCCCAGCTATGCCTCAGCTCTCCAAATGCTCAAATTCCTCCTTAAAATGTCTTTTCCTTACAGTTTTTCAGCAGCCACCCAATCCTTTCTTTGTTGGAACAAACAAAACTGACTCACTGTGAGACCAGGCATTGATCCCTATAGCACAAGGGCTGAACTGATCAGAAACTTCATAGTGATCTCCATGACAAGTGATTACTGCATGCTGTAAGCACTTATTAAACAAAGCAATCAACGCTGATGACAGCAGAAAATAAATTCTGTTTTGTAACAGATGCTCTAGATGCTCCATAGATGCTCCCAAGGTACATATTCCATGCCACATCCACTACATACAGGCAATCTTTGGCAATGGGCAAGCCTCATGTGTGGGCCATTAGTCCCATCACACCTATGGACCCACCAGCTTCTGGCTAAATGCTCCTTTCACTTTTCTTCCTTTCCACAGGTGCAGTGTCTTCCTCTACCTAAGCCACTGCTCCCTTTTACCAGGCCAAGACAGAGGGAGGGGAGGCTCCTGTTTTCTCCCACCAACAGGGAACACAGCAGCCACTGTAGGTGCTGTCTAGCACAGGAGGACAAAGGGATAGACATTACCTCATCTCTGCCTCTCTATGGAGGTGAGACCCCACTCATAAACCCAATTCTCAGCTTTCTCATTCATTCCAGATCATGCCCTAGAAGGGAGGCTCTATCCACACTAGCTTACTCCAAAGAGAAGTTCCTCTCTACCAACAGCACCCTCACACTCTGGAGGGAAAAGAGATGCCCTGAAAACTCAGGGTGCAGCCACCTGCCCTCTGCCTCTTGTGCAGCTCAAGTGCCCTTCACTCCTCAGGATAACAAGCACAGCCTAATGCTGATGGCAATGAGTCATCCCAGAGCTGTGCTGGCTTCTTCCTGGCATGGAAAAAATTCCCAACCAAGAGCCACACTCAGGCTGCAAACATGACCCAGTCTGAACAATGCCCACACAGCATTTCCCACACAGATCTCTGTCCTGCCTCCACAGAGATCAGCAAAGGAGCAGGGTAACACAGACCAGGGGGCTGTGAGTATCCCCACACTTCTGATTGAGTACCATCACCACATCCTTCACAGGAAAAGCTGGAGCCCTGAACAAGCACCATCCAGGAAATGACTCGATGGGAGAAGGATCCAGAGTGCTCCTTCTTGCCCCACTCCTCCTCCAGCTGTAATGGTTTCCTGTTTTCCATCTGCTTTGACCCCAGTGAGTCACTGCTCATCTCCAGGTCACCTATATCAGGTTTTTATCTGGAGAAGAGGATACCAGAGGAGCAGCTTCTGCCCAAAACCCATGGTACTGGTGTGTTCCTGACCACTTACTTTGCTGAAACATTAAGGAGCATGTTACAGGATGAGGTAAAAAGGCCTCAAAAATTAAAAAATGGTGCTAGGAAAGGTTAAAATTCAGGGTTAATACTACAGAGAAAGAGTCTCAAAAAGCATGGAACAGGTCACCACCAGAACACAGCAAGAGCTTCAGAAACTCCAATAAGCTCCTGTGATGTAATCTTATCCCTTTGTCAACAAATAATTTCTTGACAGGTTGCATCACAGCTGAAATTTCCTTTAGCTGTGGACATGTGGGGTAGGACATGTCAGTTAGAAGAACACAGGCACAAGGAATGTTCATATGATGAGCTGCACAGAAATACTCTGACAAGACAGCAGCAGGAGCTCACAGTGCCAGAATAAATTATTCTCTCTGTGACACTAAGGAACAACAACTTACTGCCTGATCTTGTCATTCCTGGGTCCAAACCTGGGTCCAGAAGGCCCCCTCCTGCAGGCAGAAAAGAGTAATCAGGACAGAAGGTACAATGAAGACTTGTTTTTAAACAGACCCAGAAGATAGAGAGGAGAGAACCAACACTTGTGCATGGAGGATTGTTTTCATACCTCCCATGGATCCCTCCCACATCTTAGGATCTGTGGGACATCTCCCTCTTACAAAAGGTCACACCTATTAATTCATGCTCAAGGCCAAGGCTCTGGAAGGTCATCCCAAAGGTTTTCATTCCCAAGCCCTCAGTATCCGAGCTGCAGGCAGGTATGACAGTGCATTCCAACTCACAAGAAAAAGTCTTCCTCTTCATCAGAGTCTTCCTCCAACAGGTTCCTCTGCAAACACAGAAAAAACATCTCATCAATGAGCAACCACCATCTCACACACACATTTCCTGCTCTTAAGATGCAATCAGCATCCTCTGACTACAGGGAGACCCTCTCTGGGTCTCCAGCCCTGCACCCAAAAACATCAGCATCACCCACAGCCACACTGCACTGTCCCATCCACACAGACCAGGAAATCACATCCACTCTGGGTTTGGAGGACGTGGTATCTCCACCATCTGATGGCAGCAGATGTAAGGGAACACACTGCTTTCCTTGGGCTAAAGGGCAGAGTGGTCTGGCAGCTCCTCTGCTTTACCCCAAAGGGCTCCCCTTTGCTGATCCACTACACTCCATAAGAGGGTCCAAAAGCTGACTTTTAAGAGCAACCCACTGAAGCGTGAATCTTCTGGACAAAAACATTTCTGCTTAGGGTCAAAAATAATCAAGAGGAGGAGGTGACACACTAAAGGTGTGGGCCCAGGGATGCTCTTTGGGGTACCAACACTTGCTGCTTTCTCATGTGCAGATTTGGCTCCCACCTGCAAGCCTGATGCTCTGATGTTGAAGCTCACCTACATTTCCATCCTGTCACATTTGCTCAACCAACTCAAGCAAACCCGCAACACCATGCAATGGTTGCAGCCGCTGGTTCCCTCAAGGGAGGAGCAATCTGCTCTCGGCAGCTCGGGCTCCTGGTGTCGCTGACAGCTGTCGGGATCTGCAGCAGCATTTCTGACCACGGCCTAACGTGAGCTTTAGCACAGCCTGACCACAGCAGCTTAAATCTTTCCGTCCAAACCAGGCAACTGCATTCAAACGTGAGGGGACCGCAGTGACAGGAGAAAAAATCAGCTGTACAGCAAGGGGTGACTTCACTCAAGCCCTTCAGCCAACGTGGGCAGCAGAGTCAGGCCGTGTCCCTGCCGGGCTCTGCGGAAGGGCAGGAGGCCGGAGCACACGGGCACCCCCCGGCCGTGGCTGCAGCCCGAAGGAGCCGCAGGGCCCCCGAAGAGCCGTACGAGGCTGCGGCACACACGGAGCGCGGCTCCGCTCGCACAGCCCCTCGCTCACTGAACGGCGCTGGCACCGCGCTCCGGGCCCGGAGAGACCCGGCACCGAGCCCGGCCCCGCAGCAGACACTCACCCGCTCGCTCTTCACCGAGCCCGTCACCTCGTCATCGTTCAGGTGCCGCTTGAATTTGGGAGGCATGGCCGCTCCGTGCCGCGGGGCTCCGTGTCCGGGAGGAGAAGGCTGGAGGGGAGAGCAGGGAGTGCCCGGCAGGCCCAGGGCGGGACCCGCCGCCCCCGCGCTCACCGGGCCGGGCCGGGCCGGGCCGGGCCGGGCCGGCGGGAAATGGCCGGTGCCGGAGAGCCCCGTCACAGCGAGTGGAGCGCCGAGCTACCGATGGCGGGCGGGCCGGGGGCGGGACAAGCGGGAGCGGGCGGGGCCGCGCCGGGACGGGGCGGGGCCACCATGGGCAGGGCGGGGCCATCCTGGGGCGGGGCCGCCCTGAGGCGGGGCCGGGGCCGGCGGGTTCGGTTCAAGCCCCGGTCCCGGTCCCGGCCCCGAGCGGCCCCCGCGGGGTTCGGCCCCCGGCCCGCCCGCCGCGGCGTCACTCCTGGCACGCGGCCTCGGCGAGCGGCCCCAGGCAGTGCCGGTGCCCCCGCAGGCGTCGGGAAGGTTCCGGCTCGCCCGCCCCCCGCCGCCCCGACCCTCTTCCTCTATAAATGCGGGCGCCGGTGGCCGGCGCGCTCAGAGGGGCGGCGCCGGGGCCATGCTGGGGGTCTGGCTGCTGCTTTGGGGTTCCGCGGCCCTGCGCGGCCGGGCGGACACCGCCTTCCTCCGCCGCGCCCATGACAGCTCCGGGCACTGCACCTACTCCTTCACGGTCGCCAGCCCCGTGGAGGCCGCGTGCCCCGAGGCTGCCGGCGGCGTGCCCGAGCTGCGCGCCGAGCTGGCCGCCCTCGCCGCCCGCCTGAGCCGGCTGGAGAGCCGGGAGCGAGGAGCCGAGCCGGGGGGCGCACGGGACTCCCAGCTGGAGGCTGCGTACGGCGATCTGCTGCGGGCCAAGTCCCGGCTGGAGGAGGAGAAGGGGCGGCTGGAGCGGGAGAAAGAGGAGTTGGGCAGGCGGCTGGAGAGCAGCGCGCAGGAGCTCACCCGGCTGCGGGCCGCCCGCTGCCCGCCCGGCAGAGAGGGGCCCGGCCGGGACACGCTGCGTGCCCCCGCCAAGGGTAAGTGCGGGGGCCGGGACCCCTGCGCGTCCCTGCCGCCGGCTCCGAGTCCCTGTGCGACCCCCACGCTGAGCTCCCACCGCTGCCCCCCACTCTTGGGGACCATTGCCCCGTGCCTCCCTGCCCGCCCCGCAGCAGAGGGGGATGTAGCGTTCCGTGCTGATCCGGGCTAAGTGAATGGTCGCAGATGTGCCGCGCTGCAGTGGGC
The DNA here is from genome assembly GCF_029582105.1 of Oenanthe melanoleuca. Classification (NCBI taxonomy): domain Eukaryota; kingdom Metazoa; phylum Chordata; class Aves; order Passeriformes; family Muscicapidae; genus Oenanthe; species Oenanthe melanoleuca. The sequence goes on from NC_079342.1 coordinate 26,095,708, forward strand.
TGGGGCAGGGCGCTCCTGCCCCAGGCACCGGCATTTCGGGGGGCAGCAGCCCGGCACGGAGCCCCCCGAGGGCGGCAGGAGCAGGCAGGCGGTGAGGGGCCGGCCGAGCCCCGCTCACGCTGTGCCTGCCCCGCCGCAGCGCCGCGCTGGGAGCCGCAGCCCCTCAGCTACCAGGAGCTGCAGTCGGAGCGGAGCGAGGTTCCCGTGTCGCGGCTGCTGGACGAGACGGCGCTCGGCCGCCCGGGCAAGGAGGACTCAGGTACGGGCACGCCGTCCCGCAGCGCCCCGCTGCTCTCGGGGGGCTGGCGGTGACCCCTCTGTGTCCCGTCCTGTCCCCGAGCAGGCTGCGGCCAGCTGGTGTGGGTGGGAGAGCCCGTGGTGTTCGGCCGCGCCGACTCCATCGCGGGCAAGTACGGCGTGTGGATGAAGGACCCCGAGCCCGTGGCGCCCTTCACGCGGGACAACACCTGGCGCGTGGACACCGTGGGCACCGAGGTGCGCCAGCTCTTCCAGTACGAGGAGGCCGAGCAGCTGGCCCGGGGCTACCCCGCCAAGGTGCACATCCTGCCGCGGCCCCTGGAGAGCACGGGGGCCGTCGTCTACCGCGGCGGGCTCTTCTTCCAGCCCCGCCACTCCCGCTCCGTGGCCCGCTACGACCTGCGGGGCGAGACCATCACGGCCGAGAGGGAGATCCCCGGCGCCGGCTACCACGGGCAGTACCCCTACTCCTGGGGGGGCTACACCGACATCGACCTGGCGGTGGATGAGACGGGGCTCTGGGTCATCTACAGCACCGAGAAGGCCCGGGGGGCCATCGTCCTCTCCAAGCTGGACCCCGAGACGCTGGAGATCCGTCGGACCTGGGAGACCAACATCCGCAAGCGGGGGGTGGCCAACTCCTTCCTCATCTGCGGCACCCTCTACACCGTCAGCAGCTACTCGGCGCCCAACGCCACCATCAACTTCGCCTACGACACTGCTACGGGCAGCAGCCGGGCCCTGAGCATCCCCTTCGAGAACCGCTTCCGCTACCTCAGCATGCTGGACTACAACCCTGCCGAGCGGCAGCTCTTCGCCTGGGACAGCTTCAACATGGTCACCTACCCCGTCCGGCTGTCCCGGCCGTGAGCCGAGGCTGGCTCAGCCCCCGGGCTCCCCGGGCGTGCCTTGGCACCCTGCTTCCCTCCCCATTTCCACCTCGCACCGCCTGGGGTGCTGCCGGGGCCGCACGCAGCCCAGCCACATCCCCTTGTGCTCCAGTGCAGCAGAGAGAGATGAAGCGCTGCTCCAGAGCCTGGCAGAGCCAGGGAAATGCCTCTCACCAGCCTCGGTGGGTTTCAGATGGGTCACAGCAGCACCCAGCCTGGCCACCCCAAAGCTGGAGCAGGCATGGTGAGGGCTGGCCAGAACAGGTGGTAGAAGGGCTGTTGCAGGAAGATCCTGCCTTAAAATAAACGTTTTTCCCTCGTTGTGAGCAGGGATCCCCTCTGTGGGGTCAGGGTTTGTTGTTCCCAGGCTCTTGCCCCACAGAGCTCTCATGCAGAGATCCCACAGGCTCCACTGGCATCCCACACTCCCAGTGCCCAAGGGCAGCCTGGAGCTCAGCCACCTCCAAAAATCATCGAGTAGGCTCAAAAGCAGCAGAAAAGACAGACATGCATTGCACAAGCCTTGTTTTATTGAGGGGGAAAAAAAAATCGGCCAAGAGAGCAGGGGTGAGGAGTGCTGGCAGAGCATCCTGCAGCCGGGTGGCCTCTTGGTACCCAGCCCTCCCAGCCATGTGCTTCAGCTTTACAGGCCATTCCAGGCCAGCAGCTCTCCCCAGCAGCCCAGAGCACGCTGTTTTATCTATTTATTGTAGAAAGCTTGTAGGAGGAGGCTTCTTTCCCCCTCTGGCATTCAGGGCAGCAGGAATCACATTCCCCAGGGGCTGCATTGGTCCTGGCCCAATAAACATTGCCCAGCACCACTGCTGCCTCACACCTTGTCTTTCCAAGCCTGTTTTCCAAGGAGTGTAGTGGGCTGGTGCCCCTCTTGATGCACCTACAGGCTGAAGGTGCTGGTGCAAGGAGCTGTAAAGCTTTGAGCATGAAAATGCCACATTTTGGAAGGCAGCTTCTGAGAGCAATACACCAGGTATGAGAGCAGTGGAAAAGGACAGAGAACACAGTGGGACACTTGTGATGATCACCTGCAGCTACAGGGATTTTCAGTGAGATGCTTCACCCCCATTGCAGTCCTCCTGACACTAACACTGTTGTCTTAAGTGTAGCACTGTATATTTGCATAGCACAATGAAGCATTTGGTTTATCCATCATCCCTACCCATGCTTTATTTTGGAAAAATACATGATGGTTGTAAAAAGTGAGATGGTATGTGTAAGATATGTTTGGTAAGCTGCAGGGTGGGCAGCAGGTGGGAGCCCATCAGAAAGAGGGAGGAGACTGAGAGATCCATTCCTGGGTCCTGTTCCAGAGCCAGGCTGGGAATCTCACCTGATCCAGGGCCAGTGAAGGTGTCCCCGTGGCCAGTGATGTCCCCAGGATGTGCAGCAAGGCTCAGCAACACATCACCCCTGTCACTGTCCCACCCAGAGCTGGGCAGCAGCAAACCTGCCACCAGGGATGGCAGAAAGGCATTTCTGTCCCAGAGTGGGATGGGAGGCCGGGCTGGAATCCCCTTCAGCTCCCCGGGGGGTGAGCCAAGCCCCGGGATGAAAGGCAGGGTTTGTGCAGAGCCCCGGGGACAGCAGCACCTCGGTGAGCCCAGACAGCGAGGGCAGACAGCGCCCGCCCCTCCCCGCGGCAGGGCTTTGCAGGCCGGCAAATCATCTCTTAATTGAGTGAGAAAATAAAGGAGGACAAGCCAATGTACACAGGATTTCCAGAAAGCTGGGCTGGAGCTGAACAGCGCTGAATACACTGCTTTACTTAACAGGCTTTGGGAAAACAAGCCCTCCCTGCCCACATCCCAGCAAGAAGCCAGCCTGAGCCCAGGGGGGTTGCTGGATCTGGCCCCAGTCACATTTAACATCCCTCTGGGCTCCTGCCCTGGAGAAAAGTTACAACCTTTTCACAGCCTCAACATTATTAAGGAAAAAGAAATCGAATTCCCCAAACAAAATTGTTCCCTCATTTCTGGGAGGAACAGCACAATTATTTCTGATGACCAGAGTCCTAGAAAACAGATTACACATCAAATCCCACTCAAATTAAAAAAAAGCAAGAGGTACTCCAGTGTAAATAGCCAGGAGCAAGTTATCTGATTAAATGTCATAAAAATATTCAATCAACCGGGGTCAATGACTGAAAGCTCCACCTGGCCTCAAAGACAGCTGGGCGTGGTTTGGGCTTTTGGAGAGGCACACATCAAACCTGGGCTATCTGGAGGCACAAAATGCCCGAGCATTCACTTTTAATTAAACTTCTGCAGGAACACTCCCCTTGCTCTGCTCGGAGCACAGAATAGTCCAAGCCTGGTACATTCCCACAGCCGACTGTGGGAAATTCCTCTGACTTCCCAATGGCTTTATTACTACAGAAATAACATTACTCCTTTCAGCAGCGTTTCCTTAAAAATAGAACAGTCTGGTCAATGAGTTCCCATTTTTGGGGTGTCCTTTTAAGAGGAAACAGGCTGAAGACAACCTCAAAGCAGGGAAACATCACAACTCAGTTACCTTTATAGCACATTTCTAGATGGAAGCAGTGTCCATCCACATTCACTCAGTTCCTCATGTCCACCCTCCTTTCCAAGCATTTACTACAGCTGTGCTCATACAGATCCTTGTGAAAAAGGCCATTTACTCTGAGTGCTAACTGCTCAGAGGTTCCTTCTGCCCACGGCTGCATTGTGGATTCCAGCACCTTTGATTTGCTCCATATTGCTGCAATTTTACCCTGAACAAAACCAACGTGGGCAGGAAAGGACTCCAGCTCCTCTGGTGGCCCTGAGCTGCTGCTTCCCAGCCCAGCCCAGCCCAGGCTTGGCAGTGACACCTCTGACCAAAGGTCATCCTGCCCAACTCCTGGCTGCATCCTGCCTTTCCTCAGAGGCAGAGCCAGCCAGCACCTTCTCCCCAGACGGGAATTACTCCTCAAACACCGAAGGCTCCTGGTGTTTGTGGGAAGCAAGTTCCCTCTGGTGGCCAGCTGAGTGTGTCCTGCCTCTCCCCAGCCCAGGGCACTCACCAGCCAATGGGACAACTGGAGTCATCCCAGCTCCTGCCTGAACAACCCCCAGCTCCACCAGCTGGAGATGGAATTCCCAGCAAGCCCCCCCAGATTCCTTCTGGCCACATGCTGTGGGCCCTGGGCTGGAGAAGGGCTGGAAAGTGCTGGGATACACAAAGCAGCTTCTGGGAGCATCTTCCTTCAAGGAGCCTTTCCCTGGAAGCTCTGCTCACCTCCTGCAGCAATCATGAGAGCAGCCAGGGGCTTTATTTAGAGAATACTTTATTAGTTTCTGTAATCAAACCCATGTAAATAAGACCGTACATATTTCATACAGTGCGTTACCCCTGTACAAATGGAAAAAAAATTAAGTTTAACATTTCTAGACCAATATGGCTGTTAATTTCTGTACAATGCCAACTCACACTACAAGTGGGATACTTTTTTCCAAAGTTGACATCACAGCTAGTTTCCAAAAATTCAAATTATATATATATTTATATAAAAAGATAACCAATAGCAATTCACTAGGCATCAATAGCAGCAACAGCCTTTCCAGCTTCTGCAGTCATTTGAACAAAATTATACACATTAGACTTTCAACTCTTCCTTCCAAAAAAACGTAAAAAAAAAGAAAAAAATCCCAGAAAAAAACAGCAAATTCTGCTACTGATGTGGTACCTGGTGCTTTTTATTAGCTTTTTCAATCATTGTCTGGAAAAAAACCTCTAGAATAACATTATTAAAAACAGCTCCAGTATAGCACAGTCACTACTACATATCATAAGCAGGTACAGGATATCTTACATTCACAGAAGTATCATACAGTACTGTCCTACAGCTAGAATACTAGAGGATACAATTAAAAAGGCATTTATTTGACTTGATTCTACTTTCCAGCACACTGTGGGCAAGGAGGTGGTGCGACGCAGCTCTGATATAAAGAATGCACCTTTGAGATAAAACTCTCCTTAATCTGATAAGGTTTCTTTTATTCTTGTGGCACAGTTTAAGTGCTCGTTGCTGTGTTACAGACAAACTGGAAACCGTTTAGGGACCACTCGCATCATATAAAGACAGCTGGACAGGGGTGAACGGAACAAATCTGACTATTGATGCAACGAACCTTCAACTCCAGGGGTGAGAGCCACTGAGGGGGCAGCGGGTGGAGAGGACACAGGTGGCCAAGTAGCTTTTTCATATGGTGAAGTAAATGCAGTAAATTGTCATCCAAGCAGCAGCAGCCAGCAAAGCACTGCCTTCAGAGGGAAATCCAACACTGCCAGTGTTACTCTGTGTTAGGTTAAATCTCACGTGGCAAATAAGTGGATCCCTCTGTTATACAAGATAGAAGCTTTTTAAGTCACTAAAAACTTAACACACATTACTTGGCCCAGCACCATCTTCAGATCTGCATGTTCTCATACTCATGGGTTTATAAAAAGATAGATAGCAGCTGAAGATCAGAGCCTGAAGAAAATAAGAGAAGTCATTGTGTCAGCTAGGAAATGCCTCCCCACCGGTGCTACTTCTCCGAGCTGTGGCTTTGGGAAGCAGGCGGGCACGAGCCAAACGGGCACACACGTGTGGGACATGCACACCCCAAAGCAGCCTTCATGCTGTCAGAGCCAGGGGGCTCAGCTGGGCACACAGCAGCTGCCAGCACAGCTGCTGCTGGCCTCCATGCCCCGAGGGGCTGCTCAGAGCCCGGCAGGGAGAGCAGGCTGCTCTTCATCCTTCGGGCCACCAATTGCTGACACCTCGCCCACCCTCCCTCTCCCCCCTCCACGGGAACACAGCCTCTAAGATTTTGTTTCCTCGGTTTTGATTGCCTGAGGTTTGATTGGTCCAGTTCGAACAGGTTTCGGTGTGGCAGCAGGAGCAGGGCTGGGCTTTTCCTCGGCTTTGTCCTGGCAGACTCCTGCAGAGTCGGCAATGGCCTCGCTGGCTTTGCTCCCGTTCTCCTCCACTTTCGGGGCTTTGCCGCCTATGGGTTTGTTCTGCTGCTGCTGCTGCTGCTCAGAAAAGAATCTCTGAGTGGACTGAAGGACCTCTGCTCTTTGCTTTGCCTTAAGAGAGGGAGAAAATAAGTTTACTGAAGAGAGGGCATTGGAGTGACTTCACAAGTATTTGCCATATGAAAGGGGAAGGACTGATCCCAGTGACCAGACTTTCCTAGAAAGGCAGTGTCCATCCTGCTGCTTCCCTGGTGTCACCACCTCTGGGTGCTTGGCTCCTCAGCAGTAGTGAACATCATGCCATCCTTGCTTTTCCCTAATCCTTCCCCAAAAAAGAGGATCAGGGACAACAGTTTGAAGCATTACCTAACCTCTTAGTACTCTTTGATGATGCCATCACCATCACAGAGCTGTACAAGTAGGAACTCTGCTGACAGCAGCTCCAGCTGCAGCTTCCCCTGAGCACAGGTCACACATGAGCTGTGCCTGGGCCCCCAGGGCCACTCCAGCTGCCCCTCCAGGGCACAGGGCCCCTCCCAGCAGCACAGTCTGAGCACCCCGTTTCCTCCTGTGGCTCTGGGCACAGACTGAGCCTGCAGCTGGGATGGGAATGAACCAGCTCAGAACTGTGAAGCCTCATCTGATTCCCCCTCTGAGCAGGTTCTCATCCCAGGCAGCACCAACTGCCTGCCTGCCTTCCCTCCTCTGAATCCTACCAGCAACCCTGACCTGCACCTGTGGTGGAATTCAGCCTCTGTGAACATATTCCAGTAACAGTTTTGATATTGTGCAGATGAGACACTTCAGAGCAAGCACTTGGCTTGCCTGCCCAGACTGCAGAGACTCCATTAAGAGTTCAGTCATTTGGAAGCTGAACAATAAAGCCCAGTGCAGTCAAACACCTTTTTATTTTAGACTAAAAAAGAGTATCTTAACATAAAGAACCCCAACTACAACACAGGCACTAAGCCTCCATGCACCTCTCTGAATATCTTCTGCTTTTTTACAAAAAACAAGGCTGGGACACACACACACAACGGGGAGACACAACAGCAGAAGTCGGGAACAAGAGGCCTTGGCTCTCATACTCTGCAGCTGCTCCAAGTAACTCAAGCAGCAACAGAACAGAAAACAAACCTGTGAACTCTTGTTTGCAGGACTGCAGCAACAGCCTGGGACACCCAAAATCTTCTGCCCAAATTTCAGCCATGTCCTGAGGTTAAGGCTGGATGACTTGATCACCAGTAACCAAGCAGGACAGAGTAACTCTCACTGCTCTCAGCAGTGTTTGCAGGAGATTAAAGACACCAGAACTGTGTCAGTATTTGCTCTGACTTGCTACATTTAACCCACAGTGCACACTCAGGACAATATGTTAAGCATCACCTAGTAGGCATCCAAAAGCTGCACAAAGTGGTGGTAGGAAATGAACCAACCACCTGGAACTGAAGGGTAATCAGTCCTCCCCCAGCCATGCATGAGCACAACACCACTCTCCTGCTCTGACACCTCAGAGCACAGGTTACAGGAATGGCAGCACATGAAGGAGCCCCTAAGCACCATCTATCCAAGCAACTTCTTTTCTGCAACAAACAGGCTCAGTGTCCAGCAGTGTCCCTACACAGATGTCCCACACTGTACCTGCCTCCAACTGAAGGGTCCCAAAGTGCTGTAACAAGTTAGGGTGACTGTCATCACCTGCTACTGAAATGCAGCTCCCTCTTCTGCAGAGAGCACCAGGTACTGCATTCTAGCCCAGAGAATGCACCACAGACACTTAAGCCACGGGGAAAGGACTCTCCAGAGTCCCCAAGGAGTGAGACTGGCTGGAACAGGAGGAGCTGGGGTGAAAGGACAGCTGACAGCCAGGTGTGCAGCTTCACTGCTCATCCAGAAGTAACCAGGCTCCTGACACCTCACTTTGCCTTGGACAGCAGTGGCAGCTCCACAGCTGCTGACCATGAAAGACCACTTGAGCTCCCTACAAATATCTCAGTCTAAAATTCTTATCAAAAAACACCAGGGTGTAGAGAAGCTCTGTGTTCAGCTGTTAAGAGCCTGGCTGCTGGCTTGGGGTCCAGAGGCACTTTCTGAAGCCATGCCCTGCAGACACATCCCTGCCCTGGGAGCTGTCAGACTGAACTGCTGGTAACAGCACTGCTGTTCACATACTGACCTTCACATCTCGTTCAGCCTTGGCCTGAGTGCCTCTGGCTCCAGGTACTGATCCACAAGGACCTCTGGCCACACGTGGTAACTGGGGGTGGCTCATAAGGCCTGTGCTCATCTGAGACGGCATCTGACTATGCAGAACTACTGGCAGCCTCTGAACAGGCGCTGGGAAGGTGTTAGTAAATGGGGCTCTTACCAATGGAGGGAGCAGGTTAGGCTGAGAGAGGATCTAAGTGGGGGAAAAACAACAAAAAGAGACATTTCTCAATTAGAAAATTGCCAACTCAATTGCAGGTTGGCTTTATCTTAAAGGGGAAAAAGCTGCTACTCTGCTATGAAATGAATGTTGAGGAAACAGGCCTGAACTGCCAGAGCAAAACAGCCCTGCAGTGCTGCTGGGCATGAAAGCCGCACCAACAACTTCAGCACAGCTTGTGAGCAGGGAGAAGACCCTCACAAGGCACTGGAGCAGCCACTGGTGAAAGGCAGCCCCAGCAAGGTGAGGCAGTTTCTGCCAGTGACAATCCAGAAATCAAATCTCAAGTCCTGCAGTCAAACACTCCAAATACTAAAAGGAAAAACAAATATCCTTTCTGTCTGAAATACACTTTCAGAGCTACATTTCCCTAGCAGCCTGGCTCCAGTCACCTGCAGCAGAGATGCACCACCCTTGTAGGCTGTGCTCCCTGGAATGCCAAAGCAAATCAAACCCTCTGCCATCAGCCCTGCCTTGTATGGACTGTGTGACCTCAGAGATCCTTTCCAACATGAACTGCTTCTTCAACACCTCAGAGCTGCAAACCTGCTTTGTCTTTACACCTGTAAAATATGCACTGGGACCCTTCTGAGACATGAATCTTCTCCCCTTCCCCAAGCAAATGATCTGTTTTTGCAGCAGCAGGTACATTACACTGCCTGGGGAAGCCACAACACTGTCCTACATCATCCACAACTTGTACTGAATTCCTCAGCATGCACAGAACTCCAAGTTCAACACTACAAAATCAGCAGTAATTGTTAGCAAGATCAGAGAGGTTATTTTTTTTGCTTTGATCTTGACACTGGGCTTCTTATGCCATTTCATTTTCAGGATTCCATTTTGTGTCTCCCCATGACAAAGCCTGAGGGGAGACAGTCAAGTCAGAGCCACCAGGTCATACAGAGGAATAAATCTGTTTGTAGGAAGCCACCAGTCACCTACCTGTGGTGCAAATTGTGCAGGAAAGGGCTGTGTCATTCTCACAGCTGCAGCTGCTGACTGGAACTGCTTCTGGTAGACAATGCTGTTCATTTTATTGGACTGATTGTTAGGACTTGTAGAACTGGCCCTAAAAGAAAGAACTCCAGTTAACACCAACTGCTTTCATTCAGAGGATGTTTCTGCCCTTAGTTACAACTAGAAACTCAGCACTGAAGGGGGGGAAGAATGAATCTCCTGGAAAAGCTGGTGTGAAGCTTTTTCTATATAGAAGCTTCTACGTGCAAAAAACCTCAGAACTTCAGAACTCAAAGAAAAGCATAATCAGAAATACTCAATCAGAAATACTCAGGCTATGCAGAGATTCCAGGGCATGTCTGTATGAAAGAGCTCTTTCTCCCAAGCACTCATGACACAAACACTGATGTTAGGTTTGTGATGCTAGATGCAGTTTCCATCCCTGCTATCTCATGTTCAGTCCTGCTCCTCTGCAGTCACTCTGTGCTCTATCATGGCAAGTTCAGAGCTTGTCACAACAGGCAGTGAACATGCAGCTGCTTCTACTCTGACCTGTTGTCAAATGTTTCAAAATGCACTTGAACAGACTTCAAGAATTCACAGAAAATGCTCTCTCTGTTTTATTTGGCTAAGAACGTGACCCTCTGCTAAAACCCTGAATTACATGAAGCTTGACTGATTATCTGGGGGAAGGGCAGCAAACAGCCCCCAAAGAGAAAGGAATGAACAGAAAAAGAAGAGTGAATAGCCCTCCTTAGGAAACAGAGCTTGCCTTGCAGAGAGTTCTTGTGCAGAGGGTGTGGGTGATGCACTCCTGGTAAAATGAGCAGAGGGGCACCAGGGAAGGGACACCAGCTAAGCTCCACATACCAGTATTTTGTGAGCTTAAAGGAGCCTGTTTTCTTTATTGATTTCACTTGTGAGCAGCTTAGAGACCTTGCAACAACACCTACTCCTCTAACAGAACTGTTGCCACAATTGCTGCCTAAGTTTTTAAGCTTTTTTTACTTTGAACATCACAATTCAGATAACCTGTCTTAAAGTTTTATCCCAAACTACATCAGTATTTTTCACTTTCTATTTCAGAACTCCTTCCTTCTGTTTAACTACAGCAGATGTGATGACCTGCTGGAATGCTGCTCATGAGCTCAGATTAAGCACTGCATTGTGTATCAGTGGCCCCTCACCTCATACCTGCCAGAAAAGGCTGCTCATGCATGACTAGGTACATTTTCTAGCTCTGGTTTTAAGGAATTTTGAGCTTAAGGGAGATTTACCGGAAGGGACTGGAGGTTGGGGTAGTACTCCTGCCAGAAACTGGTGGTGTTCCAGGTTTAACATCAATGCCACCTCCAAAGGCCTTCAGGTCCATTTCTGATATCTGAAAAACACAGCAACTGACATGTTAATTCTAATTAAAAAAATTACATTTGCTAAGCAGCTGTTAGCTTACCTCAATGAAAAGAGGTCACTTAAGTGGAGATGAAAGCCTGACTGCAGAACAGCCTCTTATAATTAGGACAGGCCCAGCACCACAAGCACCTCTGTGTACAATTTTCCTGCCCTATCTGGCACTTGCAGCAATGGTACTGGCTTTCTAACTTGGCCCTCCTACATAATGACAGGGGGTTTGAGAGTCATTTCATCTATTTGGCCCTAAAAAAAAAAGAAACAATATATATGTTTTGGAGCTGAGATCTCCTTATCCAAGACTCCCATCTCAGGTACCACATGAAAATATTTAGAAATAATCCCCAAAAACGCTGAGATGAAGAATACCATAATAGTCCAGGTCTATAAAAATAAACAAACCCAAGGCACAGCAAAAATGGAGCTGTCATTCATGCAAAACAATCTCCAGGCTAACTGGAGCAATGACTCTTCAATGCTATTTTGCAGATACACTCAATAAATTAGTCTTTGGAAGAGTGTATTTCCACACATGGCCATGAAGCAAAACAGCAACAATAAATCACTTTAAAATGAGAAGCTGACTTTCTTTAGCAGCAACATGATGGGAATCTTAGAGCAGGGCAGGAAAGTCATCTAAGGCCAGCAATCCACTGCAGCTCTTCCCTCATTTTTTGCTGAAATGAGCGATCATTTTCCAGTGACAACTGCAGCAAGAAACATGCTGCTGGTTGCAAAATGGGCTCCAACAACTGCAAAGCTGAAAACACTTGGCCAGATCCCATGAATCTGGAAAACTGCACGGTGCAAATATCACTGTACACACTCTGGGGGTGAGGAGATGCAAACTTCATCTAGGTGCTCTGAAATTCTGGTTGCTATTACTGTCTGAGATGTGGAGTTAACACCCGAGATTTTCCTTATCACAGCTGATAAATCACCGGGACTGAGGGGTTCTTTTATATTCCAAAGCACCCTAAAATCTGGGCCAGAAGCTGCAGGGATTTCAGGTGCAGAGGTAGATGATCCCTGAGGGGAGGGCCTTGCTGCTCCTGCCAGTCAGCTGAGCTGTGTCCATGTGCAGGGTGACACCCACTGCTCACCTGGAAGCGGACTGCAACTGCCGAGTGCTGCACACTATCCGAAAATCCCCGGTGCCTGTAAAGCTGGGATTCCATCTAAGACAAGAGACCTTGTGATTGGAAACCAGCTCCACACATCCCCTCATCAGCAATTACCTCAGCAGCTTCACATAAAGGAGAGGAGAGAATTCCCCCCCATGATATTTAAGTTTCTTGCACTATTTTATTTCCTTACCGGACCTGTCCCTCAGTTTTCCTGAGCTGCAAGACCAGCCTTTTCTTTTTTCATTACAGAAAGATCCTGTCCTGCACACAATGCTACTCTTAATATGCACCATACTGTACTATTCAGGAAGGAAAGGCAGACCCCAGCAATAACAGCAGAGTTTAATTCTGCCTTATGGCTGATAGTGTCCACCGAAGCCCCTAAAACTCCCCTTTTTGCACTGGAAACCCTTGAACCCAAATAACTTGCTCTGGTTTGAGTCCCAAAGCATAGCAAGGAACTCAAGCAGGCCCAGAACCTGCCAGCAGCCCTGACACAGTGGTGTTGTTCCCCAGCTGCTCTAACAACACCTCAGTACTGTTTTCCATTTAGCTTCTACATGAAATCCCCTACTAGTCCATGGTGTCACTATCAAACCAGGCATTCCTGCAGGGCAAATGGACCAGCACCAACTTAGCTACAAAACCTCAGCTAAATGCATAGACCCAGCCCCTAAGGCATTAACCCAGACTGGGTTTTTATCTTTTAAAGCTGAGGCAGATTTTTAAGATGCAAGAAGTCAACGTGAGTTGCTGTGCTGGTTATATAAACCAGCAAACAGCTGTGCTCCACATGAATTTGTGTCCTGTAGCTGTGGCAATTTGTGTTGTTACCTTTCCAGTTGCAGCAATCATGCTGTGCTGAGTTCCTGCTGGGATCAATCCTCTGAAAGGCTGGGTCACTTGGGCAGGTCTGCTCAGGTTTTGAGCCTGAGCTTGTGGTGGGGTGTGCTGTAGTGGTGGCTGTAAGGACTGGGGCAGGGCAATCAGTGGCTGTGCTGTGGATCCAAAGTTGGGCAGAGAAATCTGTGATCCTGGCAAAGGTACCGTCACCTGGAGAGAGAGCACAAAATCACCAGTAACAGAGACATGTCACCCTCATTACTACCTCTTATTTCAGCTTTATCCCAGACAAATGGCTTAATGGGTTCATTTATTTAACCAGAGAGCTGCAAGCAAACAAGTGAATTTATTGCTCAGTTTGCCTTTATAATCAGTTCTAATGGCACTGAGGTATTTGCTTTTCAGAAACAAAGGTGCATGAGATCTCCTACCTCCAACATCAGTCAACATGATTTCACTGTGTCACAGGGAAATTTAATTCAACCCAGAAAACAAAAGCAGAACAAAATAACCAGTTTGGGGGTGGGTGTACAGGACAGGATTGGCTTATTTGTTTACTTCAAATAATTCTAGTCATCAAAGGAGACTGGGATAAAAATTAGATTTTACTTTCCAGGAGTTCCAACAGCCAGCAGTTTGAGTTTAAAAACAATGCCAAAAATACACAGCCTGTCCCTTGTTTGTGTTTGCTATGAGTGCTGTGGGCTGAAAACAGCAGAGAATGGTAACATGGAAATACAACAGCAGTGACCAGACTGGCAGGAGCTACTGCTTGTCTTGGTCTGACAATCCACTACCTGCAAAATTATATTCTGAGTGTGACAAGGAGAATGAGCTGAGGCTCCCAAATGTGAAAGGCTTACTAGGATTCTGCTCTGAAGGGTAACAGACTAAAATCAGAGAGACAGCCAGAACTGAACACACTGAAAGCACCAACTCTTCTAAAAGGTCCTTAAAACTGTCAGATTTCCAACAGACAACATCCAATCTTTTGCAATTCTTCTAGATTTCTGTCTTGGCAACTTTTCATATATTTGAGGTGGGTTATTATAATAAATCAATCCATCACAAGCTTTTTTTTTGGAAGCCATTTCAATTAAAAAAAAAACCTAATCAGAAGATGGAAACCACTACACAGTATCAATATGACAAAATGTAATGACAGCGCAATTCAGCAGTTCTTTCATAAAAAAATGAAAAAACCTTCAAATCAGTGGAGTTCTTTTACTGATCACCTATCTGCTGACTTCTCAGTTATTTTCTGTGAGCACTCCTGGGTTCCAGCACAGTGAGAACTGGTGTTAACAATCAGGCTGCACCAAGCACCTAGAGTTTGCCCCTCTCTCTCCACCAGTCCTGATATCTGCTTCCATAAAGGCATCATGTGCCTCAGTCAATGAGCAACAGCACTGTGCCAATTAAATATCTGCCCATCACTGAAAGATGAACTATTCAAGAGAAGGATGCCAGGGACAAATAATCAACATGAACTCAGGCCATCCAACTTCTGAGCCATTCAGTTTGTGCAGTGCTACTGCTGCAGCCCCCTTCACTATTAACACTGCATTTTTATTTTGGAAGAATTAAGGGTTTTCTCAGGCCTCCCCTCTATTCCCAGCCCACAGACACCACCAACCACGACATGCTTTTAGGAAGAATACAACGTAGGAAATTTACCATGCCATAGTTTACCTGCTGGAGAGCACTGGGAGACTGTGCAGTGTTGTAGAAATTGCTCTGGCCAGGCTGCTGAACTTGCCCAGAGTAGAGATTGGAAGCCTGAGTGAGAGTAGCTCTGGCCTAGAAAAAGCAAGAGACACCACCCCATTAAGAGCATGCAGGAGAGCAGTTTCCTGGTGCACCAAGCAGTGCAGGAGAAACCCCAGCATGGGGAGCTGGCAAATGTCAAAGTTTCACTTTGTGATCAAGCTCTCACATTGCAGGTGGTGGAAAGCCCTTTATCACCATTAACTGAAATTAAACCTGAAGCTCTAATTAATGACAGAAGCACAAGGAGCCCTGTAATTTGGGGAACAAGCCTCAATTCAGAGATTATGCTAATGTACGTTTATTAAATTAAAAGAACATCCTCCTCCAAGTATCTTAAATTTCCTGCCACCCAAATTGAGCAAGACTTGATTTCCTCTATCAGCCCACTGCAGAAGGTTTGCATGTGGAAATGTGGAGCATTTCCTACCTGCAGGAGGTGTGTATCAATCAGCTGAGAGCCTCCCAGTCCTGAAGCCTGCCCAAGCTGATGCTCATACAGGATAGGAATAGGCTGAGTATTGGAAGTCTGCTGGAATGCCAGGCTGGACTGTGCCTTAGCCAGCTCCTGGTGCTGCACTGCTGGGAAGTTGTGTAAGGCTGTGCCAGACAGGACCACTGGTGATGGCTGAGACAAACCACTCTGCATAAAAGCTTGCTGGGATCTGCAAAAGATTTGAGTATCATTCATAGAAGTTCTGACAGAACTCAACAGTGAGCCACCAAAAATGAAAACACAGCTTGTATTCTTCAAACAGAATTGGGATGCTTAGCTCTGTTGAACATACTTTCACCTGAGAATGGCAGATTTTTTTCAATTTATTCTGCACACAACAAAATAACAGCTGCTACTGAAGGAAAAAATGATAAGGCTTCTTACTAAAATCTAAAATTAGCTGTTTAGATGTTCATGCTGCAGTAACTCTTGGATAACTTAACTGTAACATAGAAAAGCTGCCAGCTCTTAGCTCCTGTGCTACAAGGCAGGATGGGAAAGCACGTGTGAGAAGCTCCACTCAACCTTTAAGTGAACTGCTTCCTTCTCTTGACTCCACAGAGCTCCACAGTCCAACTTCTAATACAGCTTAAATCACTGCATGCTGACCATGGTAGCTTCCAAATGAGTGTTTTGGTTTCAAAAGACCTCACAGCCTTTAATTTTAGCCAGCTATTCAATTCCTGTGTCAGCAGCATGGGGAAGTTGCAGTTTGGTTAAAGCAGACCAAAGCCAGTACAGCAAAGCACAACAGACAAAGAGTTTTTAAATAAATGCTCCTCTCAAACCTTTTGAGCTCAGAGGAGAGTATTTTTGATGTGAAAGCACCTTGTACTTCACCTGGTGCTAGCTGTGTCTGAGCACAACACTGATCCTGTTCACCTGCTGTGAGCTGGGGTTTGCTTGTGCCCACCCTGGGGAAGCTTTTCTCTGCACCCTTCCTTCACTGCAAAACACTCCTACAGCCATCCTCTGAGCACTGGAAAATCTCTTCCAGATTGGATGCAGAGGATTTGCTTCAATGGAGCCAGAATTTTTTCCAACTAATTTTTTTAGCTCACTTTCAGCTTCTGGTTGTAATGTTTTAAACCAGTGACTTGTATATCTCCAAGCTTATCCTCTGCACATTTTCTATGTGGAAGAAGCATTCACACTGTTAGAACTCCATTAATGCCATGTTTGTGTGTGATCAGATTTATTTAATCTGGACCACATGCCAGACTGATTGTGTTTCTGCAATTAGCCAACTGTTTGCAACAGCTTTTGTCAGCTGTAACAGGACAAGCAATATTTGGTCCCACAATGTCAGCCAAGCACCAAAGTCAGGATACAAATGTAGTTAATTAAACCTTCTGTGGCCTCAGCCTTCTACATTGCAACAAGCAGATTTAACTACAGCTCATGCAAAACTCTCTAATTAAACTCCCAAAGCAGCTTTTCTCAAAGTGGAACTAACATCACTTGTTAGAATTACACTGCTGTGAAGCAGTTTTGATAGGAAGTGCAAGGAAGCTTGGAAAGGCTTACAGTGGAAGTCTGCTATCAGTGCCACTGCAGAGATACTGGTTTTACAAACAGTTACTTTCTGCAGCAGAAAACATTCTAAAACACACCATGCAGCCCCTCAACATCTGGTATGAGGTTTTTACCACCTACAAGTTCAAACTGGAACCTCACAGTACTTCAAGACTGTTGGTTTGATTAAGAAAAACAAATTGCTGAACTAAAGGGACAAACATTTTATGTTCTCTTAGTATGACAGACTGATGCTTTCAGCTCTGCAGCCTGGGTTCCTAAAGATACAACTATCATGCATCATTTTTTTAACCCATGATTTCACAACTACATCTGTACAAGGCAGACAATCTGCACACAGAGTTCTCAGACAGAAGGGATTTTGGGGGAGACAGGAAGATGAGGCAACTATGGAGCACAGAACAAGTCTGCAGAGAACCAAATTCAATAATTCTGACACTAAAACCCCATAGAAATCTGCATATGCTACCTACCTGTAAGGTTGTAAGGAGGAATTGAACAACTCCTGGGCTTGTGAAACAGCTGGTGCTGCTCCTAAACTCAGCTGAGCTTGATGCTGTCCTTGCAGAGGTGCATAGATGGGGATGGGGATCTGCTGAACTGAAGCAGGCTGCATAAAAGAGAAAACATTACAATTAAGTTAGAAAAGCAATAGTTAAACCTCTGCCAGGATTTGTGCAGCATTATGAAAAGCAAAATAAGAATGTCAGATCCCAAGGCTGCATGCAGAGCTAGTATTGCTGTCCTCATGAAAATTACCTTCTAGTTGAATTTCACACTTTTTCTCACAACCAACCAGCAGAAACTGAGTAAAATATTCAGCTCTGCATATAAAACAACTGCTTGAGATTGCATATAATTCTGTACAGAATTATACTTCTGACAGAAGTTGAGTAAGCCTGCACTCACATGGCCACAGAAACACCTCCCAGGAACATGAACTGTCCCATATATTTGTGAGTGGAAGCTTTTTCTCTCAACTTCCATGGCAAACCATCAAACACTGTCTGCATGCACAAGAACAGACAGCAAGGGCAGCCATGACCTCATTTTTTGCAGTCTCTAGTCTCACTCTCCCCTGCCCTCATCAGATCATTAGTAGAACTTTAAAGGCAATATGGATAGGGAGGGGAAAAAAAAAGAGAATCAGGAATGCCCAAATACCTGAGAAAGGCCTGGCTGAAAGCCTTGCTGCTGGGCCAGAGAAGGAGGTGCCAAACGGGCGTGCTGGGTATTGAACAGATGACTTGTATCCATATAAAACGCTGGGATTTGAGCTGTAGTGCCTCAGGAAGAGAAATACAATTAGTACCTGATTCCCAACACCTCCCTACCAGAAAGGTTTTCATCATGCAGCTACTGTCAGCCCTTCCCACTGTAACAACTTCCAGAGAGCTTGGGAGAAGGAGCAGCACTGGGGAGTTGGGTGCCTCAAAAAGCTTGGGTATCTTTTTCATTCACCCCCAGAATCTACCAGTCTTACACAGGTATAATTATCACACACAGAAACAGATTCTGGCCAAAAAAAGGCATATGGGTGAAGGAAGGGTAAGAACTTGTTATGCTTGTCATGTAAATTAACTAGGTTGTTAACTAGGTGTAGATTTTCTCTAAAGAAAAATATCACAACTCTCAACCATTATAGCATTTTAAGAAAAAAAATTAGAACTAAATCACCCTTGATCTTAAATAGCAATTTACAATTCTGCAACAGGAAAATGGTGCATGAAGAGACTCAAACTTACTTTCTTCAACAAACTAACACAGAACTACCTTTGTACTTCCTGATAAAACACTACAGATTTAGACTAAGACAATTAGTGAGTCTCTGAGTACAGAACACTCTTTATCATCCTGTTTTTAATGCAGAGAAAAACCAGAATCAAATTCAACTCTCCAGCTTCAAAATTAAAAAAAAAAAAAAAAAAAAAAAAAGGAGATGTGTGGCCTCTCAGCCACAAGCACCATTACCTGCTGCAGACTGAGATACATAGACCTGGGGACTTTGCTGCTGCTGGGCAATGAGGGATGGCATGCAGCTCAGCTGGGAGAAGTGGCTGGCAGAAGCCAGGCTGCTTGTCTGCAGCTGCTGGGGTTTCACTTTGCAGATGTTAGGAGGGTCTGAGGTGCTTGCAGTCTTTGTACTCAGTGAAGAGGTTGTGTATGTTCCAGCTCCTAGGAGGAGAGAAGCAAAGGATGCATCAAAGACACTTCAAAGCCTCATCATTCACAGATTAATTGGGACAGCTCTGTAAAAGCACAGTCACAACTGGCAAAGAACACTGAAATCCAATGCAGCTGTTTCCACCAACACAAGAAAAACATGGAGCCAATTCTGCTGAGCTCACTGTGGGAAGTGCTGCAACCCTGATACGTGTCCCTTCTCAGGCACAGGAGCACACACAAGTACTGAAGGAGGCAGCTTGGTCAGTTATGCAACAAAACATTGCAACCCAGAGTGGCTGTGCCTCTCATGGACATGTATTTTAATATTCCAAGGCATGAAGATTTAACCATATACATCTTTTGTTTGCTGTCAAGAACCAAGGTGGCAACCAGCACTCCTTGTGAAAAGCAGCTGGACATTTGTTTTGCCTTTTGCAAACAGGTTTTGATATCAGTTCTTGAAGCTTTAACTTAAAAAGCAAGAGCACAAAAAAAAACTTAGCTGGACATCAGAATTATCCTCTGCCACAAAATCTATGTGCCTGCCTCCATCTGGCTGAACAAAATGAAACCAGTAGACAAGAGAAGTTCAGCTCCTCTTTCAATATAAGTAGCATAGGCAGAGACTTCTCAGTATTATATTCAGCTGATTGAAGTCAAATGGGTGAAGTCAGCTAACAGATTACTTGGTGAGCTGCTGTTCAGCTCTGACATTCCATTTCTAGCACAAACCTCTTGCTAGCTTTGCATTAAACAATTCCAAGGGGAATCCAATCCCTCGAAAAACATAAGCAAGGAACAACACAACAGGACACTACAGCTTTGATATGTGGTACCTGAGAGGGATGTTGTGGGGGTAACTGAGGCCACAGGAATAGGAGGCATTGATGCACTTGAGAAAGAGCTGTAAGTGCCACTGCTTGGCCCAGTGTTGCTGCTGCTGCTGCTGCTGCCACCAGCAATGGGAGATGCTGCTGAGGTCACTGGTGAACTCTTCTCCCCCATGTTTGGGGAATTCTCCCATGCTTTGCGTGCAGACTCCATCTATTTAAAAGAAAAAAAAAATTTCCTCATCTATTAGGAAGTTTCAAGCAGTCCTCCTTCCTCTTTTAACAGTTCTTTTTAGTCAAAAGGCAATTCAGGCTTCATGCCAGCCTCTTTTGGAAGTCGCTGTAATCGTGCAACTCTGGTCATGCAAAAAGCAAACAGCCTGAAGTTGGAGCTGCTCATCTGTTCCATGTGCACAGTTCATCATCTTAACATCCAATGCTCAAAAGAGAATTCACTCACACTAATTTGGCTTGGTTTTGGTTGACATGAAGAGCAAACACACAGTGAGCAAAAGAAAGGGAGAACCCCCCTCTAAATATTTCCATTAAGTCCTTTATTTCCAGGTTACTTGGGCCATTTAAATGAAGCAGCCCCTTGCTTTCTTTCTTGGTCAATCATCCACTTTGAGTGACCACCAAAGATACCTACTGCACACTTCAGTGAACATGACAGCAGTCAAGTTTAGATTTCCAAAGCAACTGCTGCTCAAGAAGCAACCACAAACTGGACCAGCTTGTGTGTGCTGCTTTATGCTAAAGTTAAAATGTTTCATGCTCCTGTAATTCTACCATTATGAGCTTCTGTCTTGCACAGCAAGGGAGATGAAACTTTATTATAGACACAGCTACCTTCCACCAGAAGTGGAAACAACCACTGTTTTACTGCAGCCAATATTATCTAATTCTTGCTACATCAGACATGCAATGCAAAACCTAAACTGAGACACTTCTGAGGGTCCAGTGAACAAGAAATATTAATGTTTAGACTACACTCACTCATGCTCAAACATGGTTCATGGACTTCTGCACAACCTTCAGCTGTCTCCAGTAGAAACAGAAGTTATGCTAGCAAAGCAGAAATTGCTCACTGTATGTTTCTGGAGGCTAGGTGCTGTCTTTAGTGGTGGACTAAGGGGCAAATATTTACTCACCACACATCTGCCCTCACTGCCTACTCAGAAGAGTCCCCCTAGCTGGGACCTGCAGTCTCTCAAAGCCACACATGTCAACCTGCCCTGCTTTATATGAGTTAGGCAGAGTCTGGACAGACCAAACATGGCTTAGGTTATTTGTTTAGATGCTTCAGAAGTGATACAAAAGCAGAGCAATATCAAAAGAAGTGGGTCACAGGTGATGAATACACACCCATGTGGAAAATGGGGTTCTGGATTCCTGAAAAGAATAAAGGGGGAGGAGGGAAACCTAGTTACACATTGACTCCTCTAGGGGCAAGTACTCTAATCTCATTTTTGAGATCATCTTCCCCAGCAATCACACTCTGTTTCCCCTCCACAATATTCTCCTCCAAACTAGTTCTGATTCAAGGCAAACTTCATTCACCTCTAATGTGTTGGAAATGATTTTGTTTACCTGTACTGCACTGGCACTGAAAGAAAGTAAGTACCTGTGACTTGACAGACTAGAGAAGGTGTAGAAGGTTCTATGTTCACTGGGTTTCATGATGTCCTGGAGAAACTATTGATAGCAAAAGCTACACAATGCATCTTGTCACACCTAGGGGGACATATAACAGAGTCCTGAAGTTTTCTTTTGGAAAACAGCTTTGCTTTTGGAAAGCTTCTTAGCAACTCTAACTTTCATAAGCTAGAAAAAAAGATGCAAGAGAGATTGATGCTCTAGGAATGCCTTTGCAGCACCATCTACAGACCAGAAATGGAGGAATAACAGGCTCTAAACTAAGTGAGACTGGGGACAGTACTGAAGTTTCACTGCTCAGAAAGGAGGGCAACAAGGAGATTGTGGCTGCTCGAGGCTTCTCTTCATCACTGATCCACTGGGGCCTTCACACTGCAGTAAGTCCTGCCCATATTCCCCAAAACTTCCACTGGAGACAAACCCCAATGTGCCTTTCCTCAAATATACCAAAGTCTTAATGGTGAGAAAGAAAAGTCCAAACGTGTCAGATTCTGGACCTGTAGATGCCTACACAGGAATCTCACATGAAACCCTGGACATGAAGAGGGCCCAGCAGCTCAGTCTGAGATTGCTCTGGGCTTTCTTCTGCTCAGCTCCTTACCTACAACAGCCCTAAGAGCCAAGTCCTTAAGAGGATGACTGAGTGAAGGTGTCTCAGCAAAGTTACTCCAAGGAAGCAAGATCTCTACAAGGATTCCCATACAAGTACCTTCACCAAAAAATGATGCCAAGCAGTGGGAGCAGTTGTGGCCTCGTTCCCTACAAGTCTCTTCACAGACAGTTTTCTGTGACAGGATGGAGGGAAGAGGATGTGCAAGGTTTAATCCTTTATGCAGGTAGAACCTGGACATTTTGTTCTTTCAAGAAAATGAAGGAAATCCTTTCCTCTCTCCTGCTCCAGAAGTACCTTTTGGAAGATGCAAGGGTTCTACTGAAGAGGATGACAAGGAGCAGAGCTGTGCCTGGGCCAGAAGGCCTGCTGTGACAGTGACAGTCTCAGTGTGTGCCTCAGAACAAGCCTGCTGCCTTCTGCATTTGTGAAAAGGAGGTAGAGAAATCAGGGACAAAGCTGCTTCCAAATAGCTTTCCATCCAGATTTTGTTCAGAGGGTTCTTCAAGGCAGCCTCAAAACATGGATCTTTGCCCCATTTTGTTACTACATATCCAAAATCTACCATGCCCTGAGAAACAGCGACACCACAAGAGCAAAAAACTGCAGGATGAATGAGACAGACACCACAGTCTGCTCTGTAAGTGTCCCACGCTCTGAGGTACAGCCCTACCTGTATGACATGGGATTCCACCTCCAGCTGCCCAACAGGCAGAGACTATTTCAGAACAACACTTTCACAGTTGCCACTTTCAGACGCCAGAAAGACACATTAGGGTAACTCATTACACAAGATTGCCAGCAGAAAACCAGGCTTTTTATAAACTACTTGTCCCTCCACAGTGCTCTCCCCACTTCTGCAGGTCTACTGTTTGCAAGAGGTGTTATACTTTTTTGAGGAAATAAAGTGTTAACAGAAGAAAAGCAAAGATTCAACAAGAGAACATGAATATTTCTCATCTGTACAGAACACAAGCAAGCAGCTGTCAAACTGTGCCAGTGAGACAAGTCTCACTGGGATTGACAAGTTCCTCCAAAGCATTAGTTCTGCATCCAATCTCAAGTTTCATTTCTTCTTTCAAAAACTTAGACAAACTAAGTTCCAACACCACTATTCCTTAATACCAGAAGCAGCAACAACACTTCTACTGGCTCAGTCACCTGCAGTCACAATTACAAAGCAGATCTAGGACACCAAAAAAAGAAAAACCCAACAACTTCTAAAAATACAATAGCAAAGCTAGAGCCCAACTCTGTGTTAGTGAGTTATACAATGCACACAGTCCAAAATCCAACAGAATGGGAGAACAGCACTCAAAATGTTCTCCACACTTGCTCTGCACTGGAAAGCAAGAAACAACAGAACATTTACAACACAACAAAACACGTTCTGACTCGCTGCTCTAACTGCCTTTCAGAGACACCAACACACCATCTACAAGGCACTACTTGGAACTTCAGCCATCCAACTCAAAACCACATGATCACTGCACCAAAGTCTTAGAATTAAGATGAAATCAAGCTTGGTTTATCAAGCAAATCCTTCAAGCCTTTAGACCAAACCAGGCAACTTTTTTCAAGCTCAACGCTCAAAAAACCTCAGTCAGATTCTGATGGTTTGCCATGAGCACTGTGGTCCAATGCTAAAACTCTAGGATCTTGGTTTTTCAGGGCAGTGGGAGCCAAGATTGGTTGAGATGCCAAGTGTTAATGCAAAACGGGGTTAGAAATTTATGGTTCAAATGCATCCTTCGACAGAGTCTCGTGTTTCAGCCATCCATTTATATGCAAAAGCAGTTCAGCAGAGGAAACAAAGGAAGGCTCTAAAAAAAGGTTCACCAGCAAGTTCTCCAATAACTTTTTTCCCCTGCATGCAAGAAAATGACCCTTAGAGGGATGTGGTACATACCTTGAGGGTGAGGTCGACGGTAGCGGGAGAAACTGGAGTTAGGCTGGAGCTCTGTTGTAAAGTCTCCCTCCTAGGGAGGGGAAGGGTGTGGGGCAGGGGCACCTGAAAGGCAGGCAACACACATCACATTCTAACTACGTCTACTAGAAAAGCCCCAGAAAGCAAAGCTCAAGCTTTATCAAGTGAGCTACAATTTCTTCAAGGCTTGAGCATTTGGTAGGGAGACTGATAAAATAAGGTGAAAATTTGGTAGGCAAGGAAAGGCCACTCAGCAGGTGCCAAGATGCTTGTTATCTCTCTGAAAGGTTGAAGATTAAGGTTTTAAGGTGTCCATGTCCTCTGCATAAACAAACACCAATTGTCTGTTTGGGGATTTCATGTCAAGTATCATTTCAGTTTACTGATATGCAAAAATTCTTTCCAAGCCAGGTTTGTCCCTTTTTGTACCAATACAGTACATGGGGCTTTTTGACCTTGAGTTCTGGGATGCAGTTTCTGAGAAGAGGAAGCTTTTATAGATCTGCAAAATCACAGGACCATGAAACAAACTACAACAGGTTTGCCATCCAATAATTGAATTCAGTAATTTTCTCTTTCAAAAGATGAAAGATGTGATACTCGGGGAAATAAACCTGACATAATGCTACTGCTGTCTTTGCCTATGAAAACTCTAATGGATTTCCTAGAAGTTTTAAAGGAAATGAGTCAAAAATACTGCAGTGTCCAGTCTGTTACTCCTGACTACTCCTTTCTCTACTCATAGCATAGCTAATGGACTTCCACTGGATGAGACAGGGCTAATCCAAAAGACAGATCTGAAGCTTTGAAGCAGGGGATGGCACAGATCCTTTGTGGCCAGGAACCCCTTCCTGTGTTAGAAATCCAGCTCTAATATCCACAAGGATTGGACATCAGTAACACAAAAGACTTCAGTCTTCCACACTAACCACCAAAGTCAAAAACCACAACACTATCAGAAAAGCCAGCAGAAGAGTAAGAAGTTCAATCAGTACTGCTTCAACACGGTGCTGCAGTAAGCTGAAAAGCATTTTTAGATGGAATTCACAAGACATCTTCATAAAAAACTGAGATCCTGCTGTATGATTCTTCCTTCTCCCATCAACAAATGACTCAACCCTGAGCTAATTCTGTTCCTCAAACAACAAAAATCACAAGATCCAAGCTCCCTGATGCCCCAGCATCAAAATCCAACTTGATTTTGCTACAAGTCACAACCCAGCTGTTCTCTCAATTGCTATGCCACGCTCACAAGTCAGGATGACTGCACTGGCTTTGAGGGCTGCAAACATCTAATCTCCAGATCAACTGAGCACCTGGAAGCCTGCTGCCTGCTCTCACAACCATTCAGCTGCTCCCTTTGCATGCAGTTGCTGTGATTTCAGGCCACAGTTGAAAACTCCTTTGTCAGAACCCTTCTTCAAACTCAGCCTACAGAGCTTTGGTAGTGGTACCAGGCTCAGTCCCAGCTGCTGCCAAGAACACACTCCCTCATTATGCCTATCTTTGCTTTTTTTCAGAATTGCCCTATAAACATCTCCACTTTCTGTGCTCTTTAGCTCACTGTGATTGTTCAAAAGACGAGAAAATACCTGAAGAAATTCCATAGCAGGTACTAATCAAACCAAATGTCCTTCAGAGTAAGATTACAGGAAAAAGCCCAGCTAGTTCACATGAAAGGAACCCTGTGGACTTGTTCACTGAAGGCACTATTTGGTGCTTTAAAAGAAGTGTGAAAATATTTTCTTGTCTTCAAAGTCAAGACGATCACTGCAATGGACTTACGTTCGTCACCAAAGTCTCCTCCATTTTTGTACTGCTAGTAGCCACTGTGTTAGGATGAGAAGAAGGTGTAGTGTAGTCTGTTACAGACTCCTGTGAAGAAAAACAATTCCATTAAAATATCTCCCTTACCTAAATTCCATTTCAGTTTCTTGGACAGATGTCAGCCTTTCTACAGGATGAGTTCACCAAGCAACAGAAGATTAGAATTTCACACTGCTTTTTCTTACAGAAAATTGCTACTGAGGTCAGGAGGACTCCTAGAAGGTTACAGTTTGCCTCATGACCTCACAGTGTACATCTGGAGAAAAGTTAAAACACAGTCTGTAAGGCAAGAACATACAGAGCAATGTATTGCCTGGGCACTGTAAAACTGGACTGTGCTGGTGCAACCAATTATCATTTGTCACCCAAGATGTTTCAGCCACCTGCAGTTCCTTTCAGTCTACTTAAGAAGTACAGTATCTTAGCTGAATGCTTTCTGTAGCTTTAAATAAATATAGAAAATTCTTAGTATGACAAGAAAGGCCCTCCAGATTAAAAAACACAAAGGGATGGTTGCAATTTGCGAAACAATTTTCTTTCCTGGAAGTTTTGTCTCAAAGTTGCAAAACTCAGATTCTCCAGATGGTGCAGGCTACCTTCTGATTTCTGCACTGCGAAATGACTTCAAGGAAGAAAAGGACTGAGGTTTCCAGTCTCCTCAAGAGGTTTTCCTTAAAGTTATTTGTCACAGTTAAGTGGCCCTTCATGTGCTCAGCAAACAAGGTCCTGTCAGTGGTGGCTGTAGGCAGTGATTCCTGCAGCTGTAGATACAAATGGTCTGAGCAAAGTTTTACATGTCTGAAGTTCTACATCCCTGAAGCCCAGAAAGGCTCCATCACCTTTATAGAACCAACCACCACAAAAGAACTGAAGGACAAATCAGCAGAACTGTTATTGAGTGTCTGGACTTGCCAACCCATAATGATTTTGAAGACACAAACCATATAATGCTTGTTTAATTGCATCCAACCAGTAGGACGATAAGCTATTAAAAAAGTGCACACTCAATTTACTCCTCAGGCCTGTGGCAATGCCTCTAAAAAAAGCAATTAGAGCACTGAGATAATAACTGACAAATGACAAAGAATCCTCCTAAAAAGGATGAGCTCATTTTGGTAAAGACCAGAACAAGCTAAACCATAATGGGGTGAGAGGGGACAATGTGCACAGTGATTTATTTTTGTAATTTCTGAAGAAAATAGAGAACTTTTTTCTCCATTTATTTACTTCCTCTACTTGTTAAACTGGTGAAATACAAGATATATGGTGCTTCCCACATCCCAACCACTGCTAGTTGCACACTTGCACTGGATTCCAAGAGGCAAACTTCATCCAAGTAGAACAAGGCAAGCACACAAGGCTGATTTAATCACAAAGGCCTGCTAATGAAGTAATTAAATGGATCCATATTTTTTAAGGATGCATTACTGCATAAGAAAGACTAAGTGTTTATTAAATTTCCTTTAAGGTCTGGATGCAATTTCTTCAGGGTTTCAGCAATGAAATTCCTTATGAAAGAAGACAGATCAAGACTACTGCTAACCTTTTTACTTTGCAAACTCACAGCACACAAAGAGCTTTTTCACCAGAATTAAACCCAACCCACTGTAGTAGCTCTGGTGCCTTTACAAGTGCATGTGCAATGCTGAAGCTCAAGGGTGGTTTATAACATGCAGACAAGACAGTGCTTTAACCACATGAACACCATCCCATAAACTGTAGATCAATCTCCATCCTGCATTTCCTGGTACAACCTCCATAACACTTCCTCTTAGATGTGGCTTATCACCACAAGCTTTTGTAATTCAGTTAAAGTAGTGATTCTCCTGTACAGCTGTCTGACTGAAGAAACCAACTGATTACTTCATTAATAAACTAGTAACAGCTAGAGCAAAAAGCTCATGTTTATGCTTTTTTTGGAGTTCTCTACAAATTGTTTATACCTGAAGAAAAAGAACAGGCAGACTTTTTGTAACTCTCCTTCAAAAAGAAGAGATCACAAAACCTCAAGTGATTTGATGAACAAAGCACAAGGCAAATCTCAGAGCTGACCTTGCTGTAAAGGATCAAGGCTACTTTATGGGATGAATCAGGTATTTGATTTGTTTCTGATTTACATAAATCATCCAAATTAGAGCTTGAAATATACTAAAAATCTTCTGGAAAACCAGTGTCCAAATACCTCACAACCAGCTATTGGTCTTCCTGGGATTTGACAGGTTCAAATGGAAGGCTGGGAAAGGCAAGGGCTGAGATGTTTTACTGAATTCAGAAACTTACACATCAGACTGCCTTCACTACAAAAATACTGCAGTATCCAAGACAAACAGCTGCAATGGCTTCTGAGCATCATACTTATGGACTAAACTTAAACATCTCACTGTAGGAGATCATTTATATTTATACAGTTTCTAAGCAGTCTTGTATGATTAAATGCACATGCTTTTATCAAGATACTTGTTTTGGAATGGATAGAGTACTCTTACAAAGCTTCTGAGGGAGGACAGCTGGCTTTTACAGACATTTAAATCACCAAACACATCACAAGCATGCCTTGCTGGAAGCTGAGCAGTCATCTCTGAGAGGGATGTTTAAGACTATCAAAAGAAAAGCCATTTAGGTTTGCCAAAATTTCAGTATTTGACACTGAAACAACAGGTTAAAGATGTCAACACCTCTTCCCTCATGAGCTAGCAATGGAAAGAGTAGCAAGACAAGAAAAAGCAATTGCAATGTACATTAGTACAAGAACTCTAAGGCTGGAGCAGTACTTCAACTCCTTTTAAAAGCCTCTTAAATAAGAAGGGACATTTATTGCAAGTTTATTCCTGCAAAACCTAGATGAAGGTTATCTTATCCAATAAATTTGCAGATTGCTGGTTAAAATTCCAGAGATGTAACTCTATTGTTTCAACTTCTACTTCTTTTCTAGAAAAAGCAACTTACTATTGCCTCAGGAACTACTCCTAGCAAAGGAACTTAAAAGCAAACCTGGTGCTGTTAAGACAAGTATTTAAGCCTATTGAAAGCTTCTTTAAGCAACCACTCAAAGAAATTATTGAGAATTTTCATATGCAGCACAAACTAGAAAGCTTCTTTCCACTCTGGTCTTCCTTCTAGAAGACAGAATCTTGGTGCTTTAGTACTTAGTCCAAAGAACCTTGGCAACCCATGTTAAACTAAACCTAGACTGGCACAAAGGCCACATTTTCCTTTTGAAAAACTCTTACTTCAAAAACACAACTGCAGAGAGGAAATTCTGCTGATTTTAGCAGAGCTACCTGACTACATTGAGTCAGCCTGCAGTAATCAAAGCTGAGCCTCCTCTTCTGTTTGTGGCTTAGGAGAAGCCTCTTCTCCTGCCTTGAGCTCTGGTCACAGGAGTTTGTGGGACCTTGGGAAGCAGAGGATACAAACAGCTCACCAAACACCTGAGCAAGCTGGTGTTTACTGCTCTACACCTCTGAATCTCATACAAGAACATTTTATCAGTTTCTGGTATGGACATAAACCACTCACTTCTACCTACAAGATGGAAAATATCAGGAAGGATGAGAAATCCCTGCACTGAATTTTCTTAAACCTGCAGCTTCCATGCTGAACACAAATACCCTGCCTAACACTTGCTCTGCAGCAACACTTCATTGAGACAGTATCTTTTCTGGCAAAAAGCTGCTAAAGCTGTCCTTTGCTTTGGGCTTTTTTTCCTAGCTGTGGGTGACAAAGACGAATTGGAAATTATGCACATTTCATATTCTTCAACTATTAATGGAACTTTTAAAGCAGATCAGTTTTCTTAAATGGCATCAGAAGATTTCTGCTTAAGACCAGGATGGTTGAGACAGCAGGCAACCTGAGTCTACACTTAGAAAACTGCTTTCCAAGCCTACAAGAAACATTTCTCCTTTACCAAAGCAGGTGTAACTATTAGGGAGCAGCTACTCAAACTGCATGGTTACTTTACATTTGAGAGGTGACAACCAGAGCCCTTGCTCAAGACACAGACAGAAAGGAGATGCCTCTAGGGATGTTTTTCAGCCATATCTAAGAACTGAGCTGCAGAACAGTAATCCCAACACACTAGATCATATCTCACATATCTCACTGCTGAGTAGTTACAAAGGAAACAGGGGACTGTGATGAGTCCTAAATATTGTGAAGTTCTGAAAGGAATATATCAATATTGGACAATATCCAAGCCAAGAGAATATACATGACCATTTAGGGAAACAGAACAAGCCTTATCCAAAGCTTTAGCACTTCCCTAGTTTAGAGATTTCTTTTTTTTACAGAACAGCACTTAATTCACAGCTTGAGGTCATCCATACACTCAAGCAGCAACCATGCACACGACTTCACTTCTCTGCTGGAAGTCATCTTGCATTCAGCACACTGATCTGAGGCTACACACTCTGCCTACACCAGGCTCAGTGCCACTCTGCACAGCAGTGCTCAGGACTGAGTTTTCCCATTCAGCAGAACAGACTTCCAAGCTGATCTGTGCTCAGGAGTGTGACAAGACAGCATGGCTGTAACACTTGTGAATTCAAGCAGTACCAGTGTTTCCTATCTGCTACTCAGTGGGCTCCAAGCACCACCAGCAGGCAGCCAAGCATCAACCACCTCACTGTAATCACATTTCACATAGAGTGCTCAGTAATATTTTATTGTATTTTTTTCTGGCAGTGTTTCTCTTACCTTGGTGTTTGTCCCAAACTCTGGAGCAGACACAGATATCATGGTTCCTATCTCCGTGCTCAGTTCACTTGCTGCTTTGGTCTCCTTTGCAGTGACAGGCTCTGGGCTCCTGACAGAGGTGGGGGATGGCTTCTCCTGTCCCTCAGGCTCTCCCTGCTGGGCATCCTTCACCTTCCTGTTCTTTAAAGAACGCTCTTTGCCAATAGGACCGGGCTTATACTCTTTGTTTTCTACCGGGCTCAAGTCTGGAAGCTAAGTTAGTGTTAATTTGTCAGTCACGCCTTCCTCTCTGTGTCCTAACCAACAAAAATACTTCAACATGCTAAAAGTCATTGTTTAAACATAAAGCTTTCCAAGGGGAAGCATTTTCTACCAGGTATGGAATTTGAGACTAAGTTAGTGATAGGCACATGAAATGCATTGAATCTGAACATCAAGAATGTAAACTATTGTTTTCAAGCAATGATTTTTTTTTTTAATGTGAAGTGGCAGAGTTCAAATAAAATACAAAATGGTGTCAGTTTGACTGTCCTTACAAGAAAAGCACAAAAAAATACAGAAATCACATGACTTGGTACACCTACAGGTTATTTTTGTTTTCAGATATGCAGAATTTTAGGGGGCCCCAGGAAACTAGAACAGAAGACTCTGCCTTTATTTGAAATCATCTTTACATACGGATGTTGGCAGCATTTTTCCCTGGAAACTGATCACTAAAGGGATCCAGAAAAAATAAAACACCTACACACAAGTGTTGCATTATACTGCAGACACCATGGCTGGATCACTGCTGCAATTCAGCAGTTTTTTTGTGCAACTGAATTACAGCAGAATGAAGGGCCCTAGGGAACCTGAATGCTCTGCTGTTTCAACATCCACATCCTTTCTGGCTGAGACTCTCAGCCCACTTCACTACTGAGCAGCAGAAAAATCCCTTCAAGGCAGTCCTGAAAACCCAGTTCCTTAAGCTTTGATAGTGGAAAGACAGAAGCTGCTGGTAATTGTTTTTCTCAACACAAATCAGTTATTTCAGGAATGCATGAAGACTTTCCAAAATACCATGGTTTAGGGGAAGGTGGGAGTTTCCCAAAGGGTTTGGTACCCTCAGGAGGCTAGCAGAGACTGGCTTTCAGAGGGAAGGGAGGAACCAGTAGAAGGAAATGCTTGAGCTCTGAAATGTTGCAATCAGGAGCATCAGGCCCAACTCATCCCAAATATTTTTCCCTAAAAAAAGTGGCTAAAATTCCTTCAGTCACTTAAACCTTCACACTTTGCCCTTGGAAAGGTAAATTGCTTTATTTCACGTTGCCCAGATTAATTCAACAATACCAACCTTCAATCCTCCAATGAACATAAGCTTGCATTTAGGCTTCACAGCAAACAATATAACCAGAGGGGTGGGTGAGTGGATGAGTTAGAATTGTTTGTTTGCTGAGATTTATTTTTTGTCATCAAGACAGTTAAAAAGATTTACAGCCACTTCACTCAAAGGAGTGAAAAAAATATTACCCTCCAATACATTTACTATTTAGTCTCATATGTGTCCTTCAACAAAATCTGAAGAAGTCTTGATAGCTCTAAACAAGCAGAAAAAAAGAGAAACTTTCTACACAGTGTCAAGTAGACTGTCTCTATATATATTTAACTTTGGAGTTCAGTATCTGAAAGTGATTTTATTGGGCACTTTTAGGTATGCTGCAGTGTATCTGAGGCATGGGTTACTGCCAGTCACCAGCAGTTTTAATTAATGCACATTTCTCTGCTGAACAGGTTTTATATTCTGCAATGAAAGCCATGAACTGCAACATATCCACTCAGTGTCTCATAGAGCAGAAGTTAAATTCATTCTGTGTGTGACTGAACTTTCAGATTTCAGCTCTTTTTTGGGAGGGGGGAAAAAAACTCAACAAATAATCAAAACCCAAATAACCAACACAAAGAAACACCCACTCTTCTAGAAAGACAAAAGGGCTTTAATTACATCAGGACTGCTGCCAAATCTCAGACATCAAGAGGGACTGGAATAGCTGATGCTCTAAGTCACCAGACAAGTTTATCTGCTATAACCTTCTCTTTCTGAGAATTAGAAGCTGGTGCTGAGTGCTAGTGATGCACAGATTAGTGTGCACTGGAGGTGGAAATAACAGAAAATCTCTGGAAGGCAAGCAACAAACACACTTATTTTTTAAGCCGATATAAGTTTGATTAATTATTTAGTATCAGCTGCAAAAAATGTAATTATTCAAATATCTGTGCATTTGAATTGGAGACTTAAAACTTATGTCTCTAACATTCCTACCTTTCCTCAAAACACTTATTTTTCTGCAACTTCATGTACTGATCAACTGAAAACCTGGCTACAAAACTAAGCAGGGCATCATTCATCACTTGAAGGGGGCAAGGCAGGAAGAACCAATGCACCTGCAGACACAGCCAGGGCAGCACTGCATTGCTGCTTCCAAACAGCTCTCAAGGCCTGAGTGAAGCAAGCTCCAGAAAAAACAGGAAACCCAAACTCCACCACATTCAAAGTTTCCCAACAAATCCATACTCCCATCCCTGGCCCCAAACACAGAACCAATGTGCAGCCTCTGCTGGGCTAGGATGCTGTTTAATTGCCTTGCATATTTTCTCTGCAAGACCCACCTTGCTGATTGTTTTAGGAAATATAAAAAGGGAATGCAATTTTTATGGGTCTAGACCTAACTCAGTAAGTATTCTATTCTGCTATTTGTAACCCTTTTCTGACTGAACTTAAGTTTACAAGCTTGTACTGAAATTATGACCTTTTACCTTTTGTGCTTTGATGGGTCCAGCCCGAGGCTGTTTCTGTCTCTGCTCTTTGGGTTCTGGTAATTTGTCAGTGGACTTCTCAGAAAGCACAGGACCAACTTCATTGTCACTGCCACTGGAAGCTGGGGCTCCAAACTGAATGGTTTCTATGCCAAGATCAACTCCACCTTCTTGTCCAGGCTTTGTCCCCTGGTTAAAAAGCAAACATTTAACCCATTCTGAAAAATTTCTGGATCAGCACAATGACAATAGTACCCAAAAGAGCACAAAATATGCTTAGCTGAAAACCACTAGAAGGGTACTTTTATCTTTTGCCAGAGGTACATTCGTGACTGCAACAGATTTACAGGAATAAACAGTATTTGAATGTACACTTCCTCCTTCAAGTTTCTATTGTTAAAGGAGCTCAAAATAAAAAGCAATGAAGGAATATGTAAACACCATCAAGATCAAGAGGAATGAGTGCAATCCAGATTCAGTCTCACAACACACTGAAGTTCACAACTTAATGCTCAATTCAAGAGGAATAGTAAGAAATATAAAAGTATTTCCAGCTCTCTTGTGCAGCTTAGATGGTCTCCTACAACAACTGTCTCAACATTCTTGCAGTTTAAAACCATTAAGACCAAGAAAGTACCAGGAAAGTAGAACCACAGCACTTTGAATGTAAAATTTAAGGCTTTGCAAATTCCATGGGAGTATCCACAGATAATACAGTTAGAAAGTATTGACTGCTTTTTGCATCTCCAATTTAAACACAAAACCCCTTTAGTTCTTTGGAGACATCCTGTTTCTGTCTACATTACTGAACCCTACACAAACAGGCAAACTGGGCATTTTTCCTCTGGAAATTAATAACAGCTATCAATAGAATCTGTGAATAGCTGAGTTATTATCAAGAGAACAGGTTTTCCATGCTGCAACTGAAAAACCACCAGCCTATATCCCACGCTTCTGAAGTCAAAATTCCTGACTTCATGGAATTCTACACACATTAGTTTATGTATTTGCACTCCTGGATAAATGGATAATCTGTACCAAATCCAAATGTGATATAAGCACACACAGCTACTCTTCTTCCCCTCATTCTTACCTCTGGAGATGGAGCTGAACCAAAAGATGTCAGAGGCTTGTTCCAGGCACTGACTGAAGGTGGCTGAGGAGGGCTAATGGGTCCCACTGGCAATTTAGAAAAGAAAGAGTTAAAAAAACAGTAAATATTGCTAGAGGTATTCAAATCAATGTATTGACTGACTGAGAATTAAATTACAGCTGTCTTGAGTAAATAAGCTTTAATCAACCTATTCACTGGTTAAAAATGTGCTACCTATTCAGCTGCTTTCAAGTGGGGCAATTATCATGTCTGGAACAATGACCAAGTCTGACAAAACAGACTCCTCCTGGGAGTGACAGTTGCTCATTTCTTGTGAGCCAAACACAGTAATACAAAATACTGACTAATACTATACTGCAAAACCCTCTTTTTGGAGGTTACTATGCTGCACTTGGATATGCTGCCCTCATTCCCTGTGCAGAATCCATCTGCAGGCAAACAGACACCCAGCTGTCAATCAGCTTTCTCTAAATACCACGCTTGCTTGCCCCCACCTCAAAGCCAAAAGGCAGCACTTACATTTTTTGGAGATGTCATTCAGAACTGCTGTAGGAGGCACTTTGTTGTCCCATAATTCAGCTCCCAGGCCGTTGTGAGGTTGGGTGTTCTGCAGGACTTTGCCTGACACGGTGTAGTCTGTGCTGGCTGTCCCTCCTGCAGCCTGGCTTTGTGCTGCAACAGGAGCCTGTGGCTGGGCTGGAGACTGGGCTGGGCAGGGAGGCTGAGCCTGAGCTTGTGCCTGAGCCTGAGCCTGCTGTGCAGCTGCAGCTGCTGCCTGCTGCTGCTTTTTGGCAAATCTGGGGGGAAGCTTGGAATTCTGACCTCGGCCTTTTTCGCTCGATCCTTTTTTGGTCCAAACCTGTAAGGAGAAGTAAATTTTATTCTTCCAGCAGACAGCAATGGTAGAGAGCAAAAAGCAAACTGATTAACCCAGCCTTACAGGAAAATTTGTTTTTTTTTGGGGGGGGGGGGGGGATGGGGAGGGTATTTAACCACAGTAACAATGATTTCTCACCCATTTTCTTCTTGGAATCAATTGATATACAAGCAATAGGGTAAATTTTTATCAAAGTATGAAAAATGGTATTTTTATCAGTTTGCCAATTCCACCTGCCTGACAGCGCCCCATTGAGAAGTACAGAATCCCAAAGTGACTAAATAAAAATTAATTTTATTTAATAAATAGGAACAACTTTAATATTAAATATAACTAAGTAGTTATATTTAGAAGGGAGAAAACATAGCTTTTTTGGAAGGAAGCTTCTGCATCCTTGCCAACATTCCCAGTACTGCAAGCAGCTTTTTCCCCACTAGAAATGCTGGTCTTGTACCTGCACTGTTTGTTCTTCCTTCTTTCTGCGCTCTTCATCTTGCAAGCGTTTTTGCTGCTTCTTAGACACCACTTCTGTGAAACCATCATCATTCAAGTTAGATTGGGAGTCTTCAACTACTGTCACTTCAGGGTGATCATCAATGATCACAACACCTATAGGAAAAGGAAAGGTATAGATGCTGCTGTTTCAACAGCTTCAGGTGCAATGCACCAAGCCAAAATTGGCTCTGGAGTGGAAGTTACTTCCCCACAGACACAGATGGGGGCCCTGATCAATGGCAAGCTTCTGCTTGCCATGTGCTTTGCTGCTGAGCTCGAAGGCAAGGAGTTCATATCTAACAACTTAAAAATTCGAGCTTCCTTTACCAGACTCCCCAGGAAATTACTAAAACACAGTAAGAAATAATGAACAGCCCTCCCAGACATCAGGTCTAAGTTTAACTGTGATAACCACTGCCTTTACTTTCAAAAATTAACTAAGTTATGAGAATGTGATGGAGAATGGTAGAAATAAAGGTTATGATTGTACAAAATTGTTCTAATCTACACCTAACACACAATTAGGTTTGCCACCTTTTAGAGGCACATACATTATTAGTTATCACAAGATAGCAATGCTCAAGTGTACAATTATTCCGGTGCTTAAAAAAATCCCCTTCTAAAAAGTTCTCAAACATCTAGCTCTATATGCAACAAAACTAGCAGAACTATTAAAAATTATTAGGATATTATCAATACATACTTGCATAATTATTAAGATCAAATTGAGACAAGGCATCCACTTTTTCCTTAGGCTTCTTTGGACCAGCTTTTGGCTCTTCTCTCTTTTTGCCACTAGCATCCTTGGTGGTCTTCTGCCCTGCAGCAGTGACACCTCCATCCTCCTGATGTAAAGCATTGCCGTTGGTGGGATCAACACCAGGCACAGGTGCTGCCTGCTCTTCAAATGGCCTGTGTTAGAAAAAAAAAAATTTGAAAATTAAGCCAGAGAGAATGCTCAGGAGGGAGCCAAGAATCCAATTCAGATCCCACTGTAGGGCTGAAGTGTTTAGGGACTTTTAAGTAGGGCCCAGACTTTTTACGTTCAGCTCCTAATGAGAAGCTCAACAGCAAAAGCTATTTTGTGGAAATATCAAATGCCCTGCTAAATTTTCCATCAAATTAAGCATATGGAAAAATCAAGTTTAATCTAAATGGTAAGCATTTCTCAACCTGCTTGTCTGTGTTAGGTGATTGATCTAAAACTCAATGGCAGCAATTTATATACGAACATGAATATTTCTGCTTGCATCCAAATCTCAAGAAACGTAGCTCAACTCAGAAACAGCACTGCATTTTTTTTTAAATTAGGCTTTTTTAACATTGTGCATACAAGAATAATCTCAGCTTCAGGTTCCTGGCATTTGTGTATGAACAGAAAAAACAGGAAGCACAGACCCACGGGTGCACATAGCAGTGTCTTTTCCACCACTCTGTGGATCTAAACTAACTGCTGATGGTTTCAAGCCACAAGAGGACAACAGAAGACCATCACCCTGTGTGCATCCTCCCAGGGGCTGGGTACTCACCCTCTTTTTCCACTTCTGGGAGGAGGACCACTCCGCCTTTCACTCCGGGGCCCTGAGAAATTCCTCCCTGGCTTGGCTGGCCCGTTGTTGCCACGTCGGTTCTGACGGTCTATTCCAGGCCGCTGACTAGAGAAGCTTCTCTTGGCTATTTCCCTTTTTGGAGCTCCAGCGTTTTCTCCTGCCTTTGCAGCAACCTGTGCTGCTGCATCTGCTGTTTTCTTCTCATCCCTTTCCCGCCTCTCATTGAAGTCACTGCTTTCTGAGGCTGTTTCCCACTCTTCATTGGCCTGGTCTGAAGAATTCTGGTTGGACAAGTCTGGTGTCTTACTTCCTGACACGTCCAGAGCAGGGTTGGAGGGCTCATTGACTGCATTATTGACTGTGGCACTGGTTGTGGAGCTGGTCACCACCTCACTGATCTTGGATGCTGCCTCTCTCTCTTTTAGGCGCCTGAAGCGTGGTGGCTTATCCTGCCTTGGAGGCCGGGCAGGCCTCTGTCTTCGTGGCCTCTCTCTGTTTGGATCAAACTTTCTCTCAAATTTTGGAGGTCTTTTATCAATTGGTATAGGACCATAATGCTCATTTCTTCTTGGAGGCTCCCCATCTTCTGGTTTAATGATCTCTGTTTGCCTGGGGTTCCACTGGTTGTCCCTGTAGGCCGGTCTCCTTATTGTGGAGGGACGTGGAGGACGTCCCCCGGGATCCCTGCCGCCACGTCGGTACATTCCCCCTCGGCCTCGCCTAGAAGGCTCTCCTTTAGGAAGAAATCCTGGTTTGGGCTTGTTCTCATAATCTCTGATGTATGTTTTTTCTAGGGATCTGTTGTCTACTCTGATATTATTCTCAGGTTTGAAGGACAGAGGCTTTGGAGGCTTCTTGCCATCAGCTCTTTCTTCTCTTTTTGGGTGCTTGCCCTTGATGATGCTGTCTTTGTCTGAGAGCAGGGTGTCACTCGCGCTCTCGTGCACTTCGCTGTCAGAA
This sequence comes from Oenanthe melanoleuca, assembly GCF_029582105.1. Classification (NCBI taxonomy): domain Eukaryota; kingdom Metazoa; phylum Chordata; class Aves; order Passeriformes; family Muscicapidae; genus Oenanthe; species Oenanthe melanoleuca. The sequence continues at coordinate 26,133,909 of NC_079342.1, forward strand.
TCTGTCTCCGAGCCGTGCTGGCGCCGCCGTTTCGGGATCACTTCAAAGTCAGAACTCTCACTACGAGTTTCACTCTCTTCTCTCTGCCTAACAGGCCCTGAAGGCACATGCTCTGATCTAGGCTTAGGATCTCTGTAGTGTGGGTACTCTCTGTTATGGCCTCTACTGCCCCGACCACGTCCCCCGTAAGAACCCCTGTAGCTACGGCCCCTAGAGTAATACTCGCCACGACCTCTGCCTCTGTAGCCCTGATCTGGGAACCAGTCCCTATCCCTGGCCTCTTTCCAGTATGTCCTAGGTGGTAAGCCAGGCTCTCTTTTCACTGGCCTGGTTTCTAGGCGTGGTTTCTCCAGCACCTCCTTGCTCAGCACCTTCTCAGCCTGCTTGTCCTCCTTGCTGGGGGGAGCGGGGGGCTGTGCGTGGGGCGGGGGCTGAGCAGCCGGTGGGGCGGCCAGAGGCTGCGGGATGGCCGGGGGCAGCTGCCCAGTGGCTGGCTGGGCAGCTGGGAGCTGCTGCTGGACTGCAGGGGCAGGGGGCTGCACCACAGCTTTAGCTGCTGCCTCAGGCTGACTGCTCTCCTGGCTTGCTGGTGCTGGGGCAGCATCCTGGGTTATCTTCTTAGCCAGAGGAGCGCTGCTGGAGGCAGATCTCTCGGGCTCGGCCTGAGACGGTGGCACTTGAGGTGCTTCCTTTTTGTCACTTTTTTCAGGCTTGCCTGGTTTTTCACTAGCTGTCTTTTCTCCTTCCTTCTCCTTTCTCTGCTCACGCTCTTCTCTCTGTTCACGCTCTTCCTTCATATCCCTAAGCACAGGTTTCTTAATAGGACCCGATCTCCTCACTGGCCTATCGCCACCTTCGTCTCGCCTGCCGTAACCTGGCCTAGGACCCCATCTTGTTTCAGACTTAGGTTTGAAAGTTTTCTCAGGTTTTGGTCCTTCTGATGTTCTATTAGTGATCAAAATTTCTTTTTTTGGTTTAATCTCAAGTCTCTCAATTGTCTCCTTTGTCTCTCTGTTACTTAATTTAGGGATATTTGCTGCTGTTTCACTCCTCTGCTCTTCTGATTTTAGAGAGTGACTTGAACCATGGGAAATGCTTCTTTTTAATGAAGAGTGACTTTCCCCCACAGGCACCAATTCTTCTGGAGAACTACGTGTGACCTTCTCACTCACTCCTTCAAAATTAACTGCTGTATTAGGTGTGTCAGTTTGGAGAGGTTGTACATCTTCCAAAGGCCTGCTTGGAAACTTCTGTACCTCTACCTCTCCTGATTCTCTGAAAAATTCTGTCTTTGGATGAGAGTCCAACTGGTTGTGTTCTACAGGATAAGCACTGGCAGGGACAGCAACTCGGTCTTGCTCCAAGTGTGCCTCAGACCTAAGCACAAAGCAATTAAGAGCATTAGCATGAGGGGGGGAAAAGTTTATTCATACATAATTACTCAAATAATATTATTTTCTATTAAGGATCCATGTTGGCTCTGGGAAATAATAGGAAATAATTTTTAATGGAGCTGCCAACTATTATCCAGACAGCAGCAGAGCAAAAATAATTTCTGACTACTACTAAGAAGCAGAGGAAAACCCTGATCATTCACCATGGAGTAAAGGCCAAAAAGGGACTTTTGCTTAATACCACTTGTACTTAACACACCATTTTTGAAACAAATACAAATTGGACAAAAGTTCTCTAAAACAGGGAGAACAGAGAACACTGCAGGAATGCAGTTCTACAGAACTGCAAATTCAAAATATTCTGGCAGTCACCATTCATTTAGGCTAATGATCCTAAACAAGGAGTAAATTGTCTTTCTAATTATCTACAGAGCAGGCATGTCTTCTGTTTGGTACAACAGCACCAAGCAACTCTGCATCCCCCAGTCACAACTCTTCCTTTCAAGTGCTGTGTGAAACTACAACCCAGTCAGTCAAAACTGCATTTTACAACCTGTGTGGCTTGGAGAGTGGCACAACTGAGGCTTACCTCAAATCATCAGGCTCTTCTAAGACCTTGGGAGGAGAAGTGGACTGCTGAGATTCTGCGTGGGGGTAGGGGTCTGAGCCCCACATCATGCGCGGCTCTGACAGGGGCACGCTGTGCTCCCTCGCAGAGCGAGCCATGTGCTCGAACGAATCGGACCCAGCTGCTGAGCCCTCCAGCTGCTCTCTTCTCATCAGTGGCTTGGGAGGCATAATTCCTGTGGCACAGTGAAGTTCAACAATTGAAACTTATTTAGCATCAGCAAAGAAACCGACCTCAATACAAACAAAGCCTGTCAGGAGGTACCAAGGAATGCTATTCTCTCTCCTCCAATCTCCTTCCCTTTGTCTGTGTTGAAACCAAATGTCTATTCCCTGCCAGCTGACCCCAGATTGCCTAAATCACACTCAACACTTGTATCCCATGTCCCACCAAAAGGAAAAGGCTGTCTTCTTTCACTATAATGGGAAGAATCAGGCCTGTGGACCCCTAAACTCATGGATGGAGTTTCTGCTGTAACATCTGAATGGCAAAAATCAAGATGAGTGCATGCACAGGCAGTTTTTAATACTCTATTATTCCAGCTTTTTCCCTCACACCAATTCAAAGAAACTCTGTAGTTTTCACTATCTCTGCTTAGCCTGCTATTTCCTCCATTCATTCCTTGCACCCACTGGGGATACCCTTTCCCTTGCTCTTTAGATGGGCAGGTATCTCCATTACATCACACAACAGACTTGATTATTTATGCCCAAGAGCTTTCCTAACTGCAAATCAGATGGCTATTCCACAAATTAGAAAGGACTTTTTAGGGTCAAGAATCTGAAACCACAATTTTATTAAGACTCTGGAGCTGTTAATATGTAATGTAAAAATAGCAAAGTTTCATGGGATTTTTTTTAAAGAAGCAATGTCATGCCAAGTGCTAAGATGTAATGAAACACAAATGTTAAATACAATTTTTCTCATTTCAACCTAACTCTTGCCAGCTTTCTGTCTGTAACAAAAGGCTTATGCTGACATTCTCAATCATCCTAACTGTCATTCACATGCCTGCAGTGTGACAACTTGGATTTTACTTTGTAGTCAAAGCTATACATTCTTTTAGGACTACAATTTTAGTCACATATGACTACCATCTATTCTGTCTCTAACAATAAAATAACGTAGATTTCTTCTTAAAAACCCACCCATTCACTAAAGAAAGTGTGGTTTCTACTTCAAAACCAAGTAGATTCAACAGCCAAAAAATGTTTCCAGCTTTACCTGGATGAATAGGAGGCATATCCATGGCAGGTCTTCCAGACATCATCCGTGGGTCCATGTAGGATTGCATCATGAGCCAGCGGGGGTCAAAGCCCATGGAAGCCAAATGCTGGGGATGGGGCTGCATGGGCTGGTAAAGGGGTCTGTGCTGGGGTGGTGGGACAGGGCCACTGGAAGGCTGGGAGGGAGCAGACTGTGGAAGGACACCTTGCTGCTGTTGCTGCCACTGCTGCTGTTTCATTTGCTCCTGCAGATCAAAAACCAGTATTACAGGACTTCTTGGTAAGATGAAGACTTGAGCACAGCTCTAATAACCCTTGGAAAAAACAAGCATAATTGTCTCCAGGACAGCAAGTATTTTGAAAGTTAATTGTAAACATGCAAAGGGAGAAAACAGACTGGACAATTTACAACAGCTACAGCTTAACTGGTGTGCAGCTGAGACACAGAACAACCTATACTTTGTGCATGTCATTAATGAAAAGTGCTCCTCAGACCACAGTACCCAAGTCCATCTGTGTCACAGCCTTTTAAGAAAAGCTGCAGAAATAATCATCAGACTTCAGGTTCCACAGGCAAGCCCAGGGCAATGCCATTGTGGGCCAGCTTTAAAGCCTCTCTTGCCTTCTGCTCACTTACAGACCATACAAGTGACAAGAAGTGTTTCAGGCAGAGCAATTCCTGCCAATACCATTTTCTAGAAGCTTGAAATCAAAAACTCAGGATTTCTGAAACTCCTATGGTCACTTTCTTCAGAATGAGGCAGAATACAGCATTCTTTAAATGAGCCTCCTTTTAATGAAGTGCTTTGTTACCTGCTGCCTCTGAAATCTTGGTGGTAATGACTTCTGGAACTGCTTAGAATAGCCCGAGGAAACAGCAGGACGAGGCTGAGATCCTGAGTCTGGCTCATTCTCATGAGTCACCTGTGAAACCTCTTTCTCATTCCGACCACTGTCTTGTCGAGTAAAGACTGCTTGATCTTCTGAAATAAACCAACAAAAAACCCACCTATGTGAGACAACAGACAATCTTCAAACTGACAATTTTACCATAATGTCAGCTAAAGAATGTTCTAAAATGCCTGCCTTCTCTAATTTCACAGTCTCAGTTTCCAAAACCAGCAAAGGCACAAAAAGTCAAGGACAACCTCTCAAAACAGAGTAACTGCTGTTAATACACTTCTGTCTTTTTTCAATTTAAATACTTTGAGAAACCAACCACTGGCATTTAGGTTGCAGCTATTATGTGATTTAAGAAGTGCTGTATCAATGACACAGTATTGCATTTGGATCAACTTTTTTTCATGAACTAAGGTTTGGTTTTAGAATCAATTTTATCCATTTCAATACAATACAACCTCACCAAGCATAGTCTAACAAACTTCTCATGGCATTCAAGTTTCAGTACAAAAAATGAACCACATTTAAATACGTGCCCTTTGTGTCTACTTCTCTGGGCTTGCGGAAAGAAAAGAATAGCTGAAATAATTTGCACTGCTTAAGCAACATGGGTGGCTGACCCTTCTTTAGGAAGAGAAGAAAGCCAGTTGTTCTTTCTGTATTCCTCGAAGTCCAGCCTAAATCACAGAAGCCATTTTTCTCCCTAATCTTTTGAGCTGGGCAAACAGGCTTAGCTCAAAGGACAGTTATCAGCCAGGAAAATAATTGGTCTAGATGCACTAGGTTAATTAGGTATGCAAATGAGACTTCTAGACAACAGCTATGCTCTGTGACTCAGCTTTAAAAAGACAACTCCTACTTGCGTGCAAGCATACCTTTTTCTTCCTTGTTACTCTTGGTTTCACTTTCTTGTTTTTCTACTACAGGTGTTGCCACAGGTTCTACAGGCTCAGGAACCTCATGTGCTGGTTTCTCTTCTTCTTTCTCTTTCTCATTCTCCTTCTCTTCTTTCTCCACCTCTTTTTCTTTCTCTTTCTCCACTTCTTGTTCTTTTGCCTTCTCCAGTTTTTCTCTTTCCTCTTTTTCCTTTTCCTTCTCCTTCTCCCTTTCCCTCTCTTTCTCCTTTTCCTTCTCCCTCTCTTTTTCTCGCTCCCTCTCCCGCTCCCTCTCTTTTTCCCTCTCCCTCTCCCGTTCCCTCTCCCTTTCTCTTTCCCTCTCCCTCTCTCTCTCTTTCAGAGGGTCTTCCCGGGAGGGTTTTGTCACGCAGCCGAATTTCTCGTTTAACCGTTTGAGCTTTTCAGCACAGGCTGCTTTGCGCTGCTCTTCCATTCTCCTCTCTTCCTCTTCTCGCCGCTTACGGGCTCGCTCCACTGCAGCAGATATCTCTGACTGCTGCCTTCTCCTCTGCTTCCAGATTTCATCTTCATCTGGTACTGGTTTAGGGGGAAAGGGTCCCTGCCTGCCCATCTGGCGATCAGGGGGAGGAGGGTGCTGCAAGGAGAGAAATGAGTCAGGTGTTACATAAGCACCCGGCTGAAATACTACATTTTAACTATTTGTCAACACATGTGTATCTGCACGGCATCTTTAAGAAGCAAGACTTGGAAGAAAAAGCCAGTCCCCACCTTCCTGATCTGGTTGAGACTCTCACAACCTGAGCTCAGAAAGGAAAGGCAGAGAATCATTTGGCCTCATGCCAGCTCTCCTCCCCATCACCATCAAGGCAAAGCGACAGTGAAGATCACAAACATATTTTAGATTTGGTTACAGGCTGCTCTAAATCTCAGACAAAAGCCCCTCAAGGAGCCAAGGAATTTCAAGGTAGCTCAGGATAAGAGAGATTTTAGTTCACATTTCATTTGGGACTTCATCTCCTGTCTTGGCAGCCCTCCCTCCAGCACTGTTCCCATGTGCCTGTCCTCTCCAGTTCCCAAGTGGGGCTGGCTAACTAAAAGCTCTCAAAATTCAGCTTTATACAACGCAGAGTGGCTGTGTTGGGGTCCCATTCCTGCCAGCCCCAGGCACTATGATCATTTTACTCGTTAAAGAAAAGGTCTGTCATTATGTGAAGCATATTTTTAGTTTTCTTTGTCTAAATCCCTCCAATACAGCATTAAAGAATTTAACTCAAGGAAATAAGGACAATTCTAATCTTTCTTACCGGTGGTAGAATAGATTTTGGAGGAGGAGCAGGGCCACCTCTTTCATGTATAGAAGGCTGTGGTGGACCTCGATCCTGTTGGGTTAAACACAAGTACCAGGGTTCAGCAAGATTCTAACCACAGCCAAGCTGAAGAATTTTAGATTTACTGCTTTCTACTGCATTAAGATACTACACCTAATTAGGCATCTGCATTCAACACAAATCTGCATGCGAAACAAGGGCAGAAACACTTTCACTTTTAAGTACTGAGAGCTGAACAATTTATGCTCCTGTACCATTTTTCCTTAGATTCAATGAAGCATCAAACCTTAAAGAACAGTGTGATCTTTAATACAGAGAGAAAGTGCAGTAAAACCAATCCCATATTTCCTATCTTCCTTATTACTGGCATGAATAGAAAATATTTCTGGGAAATTTTCAAAACCAACAGTAGCTTTTCCTTGGGGCGGGGGGGGGGGTGGTGGAAATAAGGCTGTAGCAGGCATAAATTGAGGAGGATGGCAATATTCCTCTCCTAGAGGAAACCAAAAATGGCTGAGCTGATGAATTCTACATGGTCTGTATAATATCCATTAGCATGATAAGTGAACTCACATTACAGCTAAGCTGCACTGCAGAAAGTGGACCATAATAGTAAAAAAATCCCCATATCCTAGAAAATTGTGTGGGCTATTTATCCAGTGGAAAACCTGATAACACACCAGAAAGGCTTCATTCAGTTCCAGGTGGACAGACGAGTACTGAGCCCATCAGCTGAGCCCCACTGCCTGATGCAAGAGCTCTCACCCCTCAGGGGTGTGGGGCAGGACACACTACATAAAGCCATGCTATTTCTGTGCTGCAACCAGAGGCAGCTAAGTTGTCTGAGCAGCACCTGATCAGTCAGCACAGCTCAGATAATGCTTTCAGCAGCTAATGCCTTCCTTCATGTTCATGACCTTAATTGACCTGACAGTTTGGAAAGACACCTCAGTCAGAGCTCTCCTGACAAGGCTGTTGCCACAGGAGCTGAAGAGCTCACAAACCTGATCAAGCTGAGAGCTTTTGCTGTAAGGCCCTTTGGCTGCTGCTGTGGAAACCTGGGTGGCAGACTTGGCATTTGTCTGTTCTTCTGTCTCCTTCTGGCCATCAGGACTCTGGGAATCTTTTGATGGTGTTTGCTCATCACTATGTGCAAAGAAATAAAAACAGAATGCATACTCCACATAGGCATTTGGTGATTTATCTCCTAGCCTCAGTGTTTCTTAGGATAATTTCCACTCCACACCCAGCTGACTGGAGTCAATTGAAAATAGTATTAAATTACTGGAATTAGTGCTACTGAAATGAGTACTTGCACCCATTTAATTTAATCTTTCCAAAGTCTAGTTAAGTGACATTTCACATCTAATTGGCAAAACCAACTCACCCACTTTCCTTCTCCTTCTGACTGCTTCCTTGCTCATCATCATCACTGAAATTCAACTGCTCAGTGTAATCCACTTCGCTCTGAGCACCTGATGCATGAATAAATGTTCAATTAATATTTCAGAAACATTCAGCATACAAAATAACAGACCATTAATCTGGTGTTCTTACCTGCCCAGCCTTCATCAGCCTCAGCATCTAGATTATCAAATTTATCAAGCTCTTTGAGCTCACTAGCACTAAGAATGGATGGGCGTTCAATAGGTTCTGAGCACCATGAGGGTGGGCCTCTTCCCCTTGGGCCTCTAAAAAATGAGACAAACAAAAGCCAGTCACTACTTATCCACAAATGACAGAGAAAAGGTCAACTTGTATGACCATTATTTGAAATATACAGCACTGTTGTTTCAAGCACAGTGAACTCTCATCCACATGTGTATCTATCAGAATTCAAATAATTACTCTTGCATGGGCACAGCCATCCTCCATATTATGGAAAAACACACAGGAAAGTGGAAAATAAGTTTTGTAGTGCATCAGAGCTCAACTTTATTTGGAAAGCATCAAAGCTGAAAAGCAGGAATTGACTACTTTCACTGTGACAATGGAAAAGTCCTTTTATGGGCAAAATACTGGTTTAAGTTTCAAAGATGTTCCTGCAAGTGACTCCTGCTCTTCACAATCAAAAACCCTGTAATATGCAGAACTGCCTCAAGTTTTGCAGTTGAGCTCTCAAAACTCTCCAACTCCAGACACTACACGGCACTGTTCCACATAAGCAGAACTTGGGAGACTGACCAGTGTCAGTTCTTATGCAATGTGTAATCACCATTGAGATACTCAGTGCAAATGATTTCTTTTTAAGATTAAGTCACAGAGTTCACACCCAGACAAAAACCACCACCACATGTAGGTTTCTTACCTGCTAGGCTCAGAATTAGGAAATCTAGTTGGACCTTGCATGGAGGGAGGATACGCCATTCTGGGATATTGATTAAACATCTAAAAAGGGATTAAAAAGGAACCATTCATTAAAAAGTATCATTGCATTAAGTACACTGAGACCATGAAAGGAAGTAATGGAAATAAAGCCAGACTCTTCACTCAAGACAGTTTGCTTCATATCACAAGTGGGTGACATCAAGTACCCAAAGGGAAGTGACTGGAAGTGTTAATCTCCTGTTAACTCCTGACGAGTTCAAACTCCATGCAGCAACAGTGAGGTGCTGGCTTTGAACCCTGCCCTTCCAGCAGAACTGGTAAGAATTCCATGCAGGGGAGAGAAAGGGGTGTAAGAAATCCCACCACCCAAAAGCCAATCCCTGTTGCTTCATGCAAGCATCACTCACGTAAGGAGGCATCATTGCTCTGTACTGGGATGAGATGGGTGGCTGCTGCTGGCCATTCAGCTTGGGCTGAGGGACCTGTGGCAACCGCACATCCCTCTTGTCTCCTGCCTTCTGGCCATCATTTTCTGCGGGTGTAGCGCTGCCATCTTCTTGTCCCAGAGCCTTAGCTTCCTGATCTGTTGGAGAACAGGGAGATTTGTTCTTATTAGCCCCATCCCTCCAACTAGTAGCATCTGCATGGACAGAATCAGCAGAAGAAAAGCCAGGAATAGACTTTAAATTGCAGATTGCCAGCCAGGGATGGTGAAGAACACGTTGTTCCCACACACTTCTTCGTGACACAGCAGACACATCTGTTCCTATCTGCTACTGAAACAAGCAGTGGCCACTCAAGAATCAACAGAAGCTGCTTCCTGATCCTCTTCAGCCCTAGGTCCAGCTGTGTTCCTGAAGGGTGAGAGCTAAATTTATGGACTGCTCTAGTTGTCCCATTCTACCTTCCAAAACACAGTGCAATTTAGGAAGGATACAGATTACAGCACGAGAAAGAAAACAGATTTAGCTGTGCTAAGTGGGCCACTGTTGACTCAGTGTGAAGATGCTGTCAAGGCAAAGATCAAGGTTCCTAAGCAGCAAAGGCCTACCAGGAAATTGTCAAGCAGCTCAAAAGAAAGGTAATGCACAAGTACATATCCAAATGAAGACAGGTATTGTCTGGTTTGCATCTTTGCCTGGTAAGGATGGCATAGAAGTGATAAGGGCTGTACTTGTGCTGTGAGTGTCTAGCAAATTGTCCAGGGAAAGTCAGGGATTTTAATGACCTATCATTTGTGCCAGGCACTCCATTTTTTTAGCAGTTTCTGCCTGCAGAGCACAGGTTAAGACAAAAAACCCACCAGAGTAAACTTAGCAGTGCTCAGATCAATGGAGACCAACAAAAATTCAGAGACACAAGCTGCAAAAAATGTTCCTTTAGGGACACAAACTCTTTAAGCAGTGTTAAACTCTGCTCCTGAGTATCCATTACAGCTCTTGCACTTATCTTTGCTGGGAAGCACAGCTGCTAAAGGGGGACTACTTGCCAAGTTCATTTAGCTTTCTGCTGTCAGACAGGAAAGAAGGGCTTAATATAGCATGTACAGTGCTGACCAAAACTAACTGCCTGCAGGAGGCTGAACAGACATGTAGCTGCTCTCACTTGGTGCTGGACATCTCTCCCATTTCCTGACAATTTATTCTTTAGATCAAAATCAAGAGAATCTTGGTCTGCAGGACCTGGCAAACAAATCAAGGCCTGTAACAAGGAAAGGAGTTACAGATTCCCTGAGAGCCCAAGCCCTCTAAAGTGCTTGTCACTGCCACATGACACTGCCAGCCACAGTGCAGGACGTCCAGTCCATCAAACCTCATCAAAACCAAACTTTTGAGGGAGAAAGGAATCTTGTTTTCCACTGGTAACAAGCAGAGTCCCAAATACCTTCCCATTAAAGGGATCTGGGGAAGAATGACACATTTCTTTCCCGAGAGATGTAAACCCAGCACAGTTATGGTTGCTTTCACCAGATCTAATCCCTCACTGCTGAAACAGATCCAGCTGGTCAGAGCACTGCATCCAGGAGCTGAAGATGCCAATGCCTTTCAAGGCACAGCCCACTCTTTTGGCATCCTGTAGACTGAACTTCCTCTTCAGGAATTTTCAGGCTTCACTCATAAGAGTACTAAGCACTTAAGGCCAGCCCTGATTACCATTTGTGTAATCAGTTAATTCTAGGAGAGTTCTTTAAAGAGGTATCTCACCTGCTGTGACACAGCAAATGATCCTCAGAGCACAACTACAGTATTGAGTAGACTGGGAAAATGGGAAGTGATAGGATTAAATTCCCAATTTTCCACACACCAGGGACACAGAAAAGCAGTATAAAGCCCCAGATAGCTAATCCTTCCAAGTAGGAGTGTGCTGATTGAAACAACATATTCACCAGTTTCTTCTGCACAGGGCACAAGCAGCAAGTTCCACACAAACCAATCCAATTTCACAACAATTTGGAGCTCACACTTACTCTGTGGTCGCAGGCTGGCTCCTGATCCATCTTCAGCTGCATCCTTATCTTTGCCTGACTTTTCCTGATCCCCAGCTGCCGGCAGACTGGGGAATTCTTGCTGGAAATAACTATTGATGGGAATAGGTGGACCTGCACAGTAAGAGATTCAGAAAGTCACAACTTGCTGAAGTCCAAACAGTTCAGAAAGCAAGAAAAGCCTGATCATCCTTTAGAAGTGAACATCAAAGCTTTAAAAGAAGAAAGTTAAATGTTTAAGTTAAAGCCACAATCATTTACTGGTAATATAAAGGGTGCACATTTGCTACCAAAGTTGTTAAATTTACTAGACCAACTATCACAGCTGTAGAGGCTGAGAAAAATCCAGAAGCACTAGAGAGCAACAATGGACAATGGAACAAGACTTAACCCAGAGAGTACCTGGAAACTCTCAGCTCTGTAAACACTTTTCCCCATTCCTTCCTGACAAAGATTTCCTTCTTTTCACTCTAAAGCTATAGTCAAGAATGGGAAACTGTGTAATTGCAAACACATTTATGATTAATTACTGTTCTAGTAAGAAACCTCGAGGACTTTAAAAGGCCACAGCTTTTACATTATGAGAAAAATAACAGAATGACATTCTTTGATTTTTAAAACCCTTAACATCATACTCAAGATTGAAATTTAAGCCTTCTGTTGCATGTGGGATGGAAGCCACATCTACAGGTTGTTTTCCTTGTCAGAAGGTTTTGCTGGCATCTGCTTTGTACCAAGTTCCTCCCCATACACATAATTTATAGTGACCTATTAGATCAGCAGCACTCCTGTGCCAAATCACTAATAATCTGAGTGCCTGGGGTTTCTATTCCAACAGCCTGTTCCTGTACCTATCTCTACTACTGACTACTCTAAGGCTACATGGATTATGGGAGAGGGCAAACTCACAAACAGGGACCTGAATATATGGTGTCCAAAACCCCCCAATCCCTACAAGGAGCTTTTTTTTTAACAACTACAAAAACTTCTGTTCTCTCCAATCTCTGAAAGAATCATTCACAAAGATAAAATGCAGGGATCCCAGTGGGCCTTTATTTGGTTGATTTGTCTTTTTTTTAAGAGCTAAACACTGGATAAATTCCTTACTCTGTGCTCTGTAAAAGCATGTCATCAAATACCAGTATTTATCCCTCTGTCTACAAATTTCCTTGAACTCTTTCAATTTTCATTCTGATTTCACATACTACAGACCATAATAATTTGTTTTTTCTTAAAGGACACTGGACTATTGCTGCTCCCAAGCAGCTACATCCAATGACTTGCTCAATGGGAAAGAAAACCAGTCCCACTAACCAGGCAAGGGAGACCCTTCTGAGATCCTGTGGCAAGCAACATTCATGAGTTTTATCTATCTTGAAAAAATGCTTTCTGCTCAAGCCTGTTCTGTTCACACAGTGAACAACAATGTTTTAATGGCAAAGTAACAGCACCAGAGATCTCCTTGACTGTGTTTAAACCTGAAAAAGCCAGACTGGCAGCCAGCAGCTCAGAAAGAAGTTAAAAAATTCAAAGATATTTTGGTAGCAATTTAGTCCAACTTTTAGCTGAAGCATTTCATAAGCCTTTCCCTTTTCCATGGCCGCCAAGAGGATGAGAGAAAGATTTAGCCTTGCCCCACAAGTTTTACCGAAGTTTTTTTTGGCTCCTTAAGAGCACGAGGCAGCTGGAGAAATTGAAGTCCTAAGAGCCAACTGCAGCTCAGGAAAGCAGGAGCACAACAGGTGGATCCTGAGTTTGCAACCCACAACAGCAAGCAGCTGCTGCCAATTCACATCCAGTGCTGCTTCTTGAAACAGCAAACCCAGTGCTGCATTAATTGAATGAAATGAGGGTGCCATCTGGGCTTGGCACACGAGCTGCCATGGTAACTATGAAATAATTAGCTAAATGCATTTTGAAGCTACTGAGCCGAATCACTGTTTCCTGTGTCATGGAGATGATCTTATCAGCTTCTGCAGGAAGGCTGCTATGCAGATCACTCTGCAGCAGTGTTAATTCTTTTTTTATTCCACAGAAATCCTATAAAAGCTTAAAGAAAAGTTTCTATATTTGACAGCAAAATACTGAACAATAAGCAGCAGGAAGTGGAGAATTTAGAACTGTCACTTCTAATTTTCAGTACAAGAAAAGGCCCAAATCATTAGATATGTGATGTTAAACTCCATATAATATCTACAAAATTATCTCCATTGTATTGATATTTTATTATTTTAAGATGAGTACTCAGAAAAGAACTCAATTCTTCCACAGGAAAGCCTAAACTCCATTTTATAGTAATGGAAAGCAAACAAGCCTCAAACTTACAGAATAAAACACATTCCTCTGTCTCCATTATGATAAATTTTAAGTTACCTCTCACTTTACAAGCACTTTTAAAAGTCTGCTGAATATCTAGTTCTTGTCTGTAGAGAAAACACTCAAGCTGAGAGTCACACTGATGGAAACAATTTTCCATCCTTTCATCCAATTATGTTAAATAACCCTCAAACCACACCTTTAATGTTTTTCCCAGAAAGAAAACTACTTAAACACGATCACTTTGATAGTAAAATAACCAAGGAATTTATAAAATGAAGGAAAAAGTATTGCTGTTTCACAGGTTTAAACAGAAGTAAAACTACATGCACTTTGCACAAAATGATCCAAAACTATGATCAGAATGACCAAAAACTGTTTAAAGCTCTCCTTCCCACGCCAAAATTGTTTGTATTCTAAGAACTGACAGTGATTTGCCCTCCTCACCTCAGCCACACTGAAGATTTTATGGTGCCAGCACCACTTCCCTGTCAATTCAAAACAGGTGACTACACCAGCCTTGTGGAAGTCAAGCTGAAAAATCAGCTGATAAATCCAGTGACTGGGGATGGGCTCATTTCCCAGCCTGGAATGCTGCTTCCAGAGCTTCCCCCAGTCCCAGCTGGCCTGGCCAAGCCTCAGGGGACTGCTGAGTGTGGGGGTCTCTCCCAGCACAGCCCCAGCCTGGTCTCCAGGGCAGAACCCCTCCACCCTGAGCAGCACTCACCGTCTTGTCCCCCTGGCTTGGTGTTGGCCCAGGATTTGGCAACAGGAGCTGCTTCTGGAGGAGCAGGAACGGCAGGTTTTGGCTGTGTCTGCGGCACGTCTGGCTGCCTGCAATGAGGGGAAAAGGATGAGCACAGAATGTCATGATGGCTACTGCAAACAAGGGAATAAAATAAGGGAGCTGTGCAGCAGAAGAACCAGTAACTACTTTTCCTCAGAAAAGGCATTTTCTTACATAAAAGGAGTTGTTATAGTAACAGTTAAAAAAACTGAATAAATTAGCTAATTATTTCAAGATTCCATTTCCCAAAGGGAGGAATGAATGAAAATGGCTGGGAAGAAAATGCAGCCAGGCATGAACTGAATTACAGCTTCCAAAGAAGTGTATTGGACAATCAAAAAAACAATCCATCTACAACCATCAAAGGGAATAATTTAGATTAATGTTCTCTTGCCTTGGGAGTTAACAGAGGAAAGCATTTCAAGACCACCACGAATTGAGAGAAAGAAGGCAAATACATGTCAGAAATTACCAAATAAATGAAACTGATAAGGAAAGCTAAAGACATAATGAAAAACTCTATGGGTACCATGAACTGGAGCCCAGAACCTTAAGTCTTAAGAAACTATCCCCGTCTCACCAAGTTAAAAATCAAGAGGCCCAAGCACTCTTTTTGTCCAGTGTAAAAACTCCAGTGTAAAAAGCCCTTTCCAGCCTCAGTCATATTGTTCAACTTCTTTTAATAAAGGCTATTCCTGAAATCTGCATATTCAGGTAACTCAAGACTCAAAGCATTAGTATCTAAATAGGTAAGCCTAACCCTCCAACTCCTTAGTAGGAATTTTTGATAAAATAGGAACTATGGGGCAAATCCTGTAAGTCTAGAATCACTTTATTACATCAGTGAAGAGAGCAGCAGTGTGGTATCATGTCATTTAAGTGACAAGAAACAACTGTAAATGCTTAAGTAGATCCTAAAGTGATCCTAAATTTGAGGACTATCACTAAGAAATCAGTTCCATTTGGTTCTGCAGTGGTCAACCCAAAGCACTACACAGGACTCTCAGAACTGAGAGAAGCAAATATCATAAAAAAGATCACTGCTGAGCAGAAACACACAGGCTTCTCATAGGGACAACTAAATGCAATTTTCATGTTCCAAGAGAGAACCACAATCTAGATAAAAACCCCAGTTCTCTTTTTTTTTTTTTCCTCTGTTTTTCACTTGTATTTTCTAACAGCTGCACATTTTCTAAGCAGGCTGTGGGTAATTTATGACTTACATGCCTGTACTGTGTGACACAAGCAAAACAAGGAACAAGACTTAAAGAAACTACTCCCTGCTCTTCTGTTTCAAACACAAGTCCGTTTAGAATTTTAGTTATCCAAGC
Organism: Oenanthe melanoleuca; assembly: GCF_029582105.1. Classification (NCBI taxonomy): domain Eukaryota; kingdom Metazoa; phylum Chordata; class Aves; order Passeriformes; family Muscicapidae; genus Oenanthe; species Oenanthe melanoleuca. The sequence goes on from NC_079342.1 coordinate 26,149,489, forward strand.
ACTGCCCTGCAAATATGGATGAGGGAAAGAACTCTGAATTAATCAAACCAATACATAACAGCCTGCACTATCCAGGAAAGAGACTGAGGCAATACCCACAGAACGAGTGACAACTAGACAAAGCACTAAAATAATTTTCATCATTACAGGGAACAACACATTCATGTGAACTCCACTGCAATGATACAAGAGAAAAGGCATCAAACTAAAGCAAGCTGTTATCAAGATGTAACCTTTATCTGCAACACTTCTGAGAGAACAATAAAACACTTCACATGTAAACAGCAGCATTTCAAGCACACTGAAATATCACAAACACAGCAGTAATCAAACAAATCATCTTAAGATCTGAGCAAACACATTAGATGGCTCAAATTTAGGAGAATTTCCTCATGGCCTGGGCATACACATCTGTTCCTGGGAACAAATCTCTCCCCCACTGGTTTTATATGTGGACTCTGAGGCCTTTATCAGAGTAATACATGTGAAAACACAAACAACTTCCAGCTGCAGATAAGGGACAGCTATTTATTTGTTTGTAAACAGAACAACTACTGGTATCTTGTGACACATGGCCATGGAAAGGCCTGTTTTAGTCAAACAAGCTACCAGCTCAACAGATTTAACAGGGCAAAGTGTTAACTGACCTTGAAGTACAAGGAGATGCTGTTAAAACACGGCAGAAAACTGTGAATCTGTAGTTTCAGAAGTTTAAAATAAAAGGCTAAACACGATATGCCTGAAGTCTAACAGCTTTTAAGAGAGATGTCAAAAATTGGTATTTAAATGTAGGAATGTATATAAAGAAAAATAGAGAGAAAGATGGAGAAGGAAACCTTTAAGCCTCATCTTTTGCTTCCACAAGCACTAGGAACATACAACCACTGTACCTAAATTCCAGTGGTTTTCAGAACAATTTGTATGAAAAGAATTAACACTTTAACCTTGCTTCTACTTATGTAGTGACAATCACATCCTATTTCAAACTTACATGGAAAAACAGAATTGCTTTAAAATACTTTCCAGTTAGAAACTGTAAAGTTTCAGTTTCTATTTAGTTTCTTCCTGTGCAGGGCCAGGAGTTGGACTCAAGGACCCTGATGGGTCTTTTCCAACTCAGCATATTATATGATTCTATGATCCTTTAATTCTATTTTCTTTAGCTGTACAAATGTGAAACAAATCTAACATATGAAACTTAATTAAGCATGGGAAATTTGTTAATAGAAGATATACAGGGCATCAACACTGCCACAACTTCTGTCCTGTTTATATCAGGTGTTGGAGGAGTCTGGAACAACAGTGTAGAGCTTAAGATTAAAAAAATCTTGAAAGTCTGTAGAATTTATGGCACTCTAGCAAAAAAAAAAACAAATAAAGTGCAAACATTAAGAACCATCAGGACAATAAAGCAGATTTAAACAAACATATGCAAACCAAGAATTTTGGAGTTTTTCCCTGCCATACATCAGCACAAGCACAATTAAGCAGATTTTTGCATGCTCTCGTGGACTTGCAAGCTATTATCTGATTTTCCTGCTGTGTTCCTTGGGGTTTCAAGACAATTTTATTTAAGGTGATAACACTGATCTTACAAAAACGTGCTGAAGTATTTCATGTCAGCAGACATCAAAACTTCCATGTCCATGGATATATTCATCCCCTCATATGAATTTTATAAGCAGACCATTTTCAACTTATTTGTGAGGAGGTTTTTTTATTAGCTATCCCCTCTACCAGCAAGATTCTTTCTCACAGACATTAACAGTGGTGCTATTTTCTCTCTGGTAGCTCCACCAAGGACACTCCAATGTAGCCAATTTCTTCCCAAGTCCTGCCAATCCCAAGTTTTGGGCAAACCTGAGAGAAACGGCCCAGCAAATCCCAGCAGAGCTCAGCGCTCACTTACTTCTCTTCCTCGTGCTGTTCTTGTTTTGAAGCCCATCCTGTGCCATCTTTAGGCACAATGTTCACATTGGGGTCGTTGCCTTTGTTCTCTGCTTTGAGGCTGGGCAGATTAGCTGGGGGAGGCATCCTCCTGGAAATAGCAACTTTTCCAAGACTCTGCAATCCATGGCGTGCGGCAACTGCGTGCCAGAACAGAAAGTGCAAGTTAACAACTCTGCTTAGGCAGAGCTACATAAAAATGTTTTGTAAGAAAGTCAGAAAAATTCAGGAGTGTTAAGAATTAAAAGGCTTCAGAATTGAATATTTTAAGAAGGGACCTGAGAACACTTGGTTTGGGAAAACCTGAGTACTTTCTGAGTGGTGAGTCATTACGGTTAGCCTATTCCAGAGGTAAAAAAGGATATATAACCCCATCTTTACACAAAACATTCAGTGACAGAAAGCTAAAGAAGCCATTTATAATGTGATGTTAATGTCAAGCATTACTCTCCTGCTCTTTAGAAGCTTAATGTACATTGATGAATCCAGGAATACCGCTATGGGTCCAGCCCATTTCTTTTTTGCAAATTTCAGCTGGCAGATGCTGCCCTTGCAAAAACATTCCTACAAATAGTATTTACTCCAGACCACAAGTCGAGCTAATGCACCCACAGGACTTTCAACCTACCAAGTAACCAACTCAGAGTTACTGCCCTGGGTAAGCTGTATCATAACAAACTGTTCAGTTTCAACTTTTAAAAATAATATTGCTGAAAGCTTCAACAAGCTTGGGCACTTTTTCTCTTTTACACACAATTTAGGCAACTTTGTCAAGTCAAGTTCAAAACCTTCAGAATGTAATTTCCCCCTGGCTTTCCATTCAATGACTCATGAAAAACCAGGCTCACAGTCACTTTATTTGAGATATCAGTGTAAGTTTTATCCAACTGTTGTCCAAAAATCAAAGTCACTGAGCTGGAAGTGAGCATTCCCTTTTCCTTAATTAAACACTTCCAGCATGGCAAATGTTAATGCACTAAAATGCACAGCTGGGGAATGGCACACATCTTTATTTACCCACATTTCACCTCCTACTAGACTGCAAATGTTGTCTCTCTGAACTGACAGTCTTGTTTACAGCTAAGCAGAAACTAATGAATGCTGCCTTCCACAATCCTTCCACTTCACTGCTGCACCAAGCAGTTATGAAAAACCATGCTGTGGTTAAGTGCTCACATACTCTGCACTCTTAATTAGCACTGCAGTAATGATGAAACTGAAAGAATGCAACTCTAAAGAGAGCTTACTCACCTGTGGTTTTCTGAGTTTCCAGTGACTTTCCCTTGTAAGTATTAAACAGACTGAGTGTTGCATACTTTGTTTTTCCATCCTTTGCTTTTGTACTCTGGCCTGACTTTTCCGACATTTCGCTGGAAACTCATCGAGTCTGGTACCTCCCGTTCACTCCTCAAAATCTGCCTGTAAAGAAAAATAACAGAAAAGTAAAACAATTTGAACAGGAGCCAACTCTTAAGTCAGAGTTCACAGTGGACAGCATATTTAACACCATTAGCACTGTTTCATTTAAGCATTCTGCAGGATGCCAAGGAATGCATTAACTCCAGAAACCTCATCCTTATGTAACACCAGAATTTTGAAATGTTTCTATCTCTTCAATACAAATGTCACAAAATCAGGAAGGTCAGCATTTAATTAACACCAAAACTGTAAAAGTGGTAAATACCATACATGATTTCACTAGAAAATAAATAATAAAAACCCAATCCCAAACTCCACAAGCACACAGAATTTCCACCAGCAGCTCTTTCCCCACTGGGGAAGCTCAATGACCTCACCCACTCCCAAAGCCAAGTACTGAGACACAATTAACAGATACTGCAGTACAGCATTACTGGAATTTGCTTCTTTTTTCCCCAATTAAAACCATCATGAAACACACCAGACAGAGACTAAATACAGAGAGTAAGAATTTTTTGTTTGTCAAAACCAGAACACAGTATGCTCAGATGGGAAGAGCAAGAACTCCTTAAACCAGGAGTTACACTATTCTTCCTGCAGCAGTAAATTACAGGGCTGGTGCAGCAGGTCATTTCTCTCCTCCCTCCTTCCCCCAGAATAACAGGCCTTGAGAAAAAGAACCCAGCAATTAACTGTGATACTTCTCTAGAAGTTCTTGGAAGGAACTTGCAGAGTTGCTGCTCATCACCAGGCAGGAACACAAGTGAGCATTCACTCAAACAGAACATTATTATACAAGTTGATTTCTGTTAACAGTCAAAAATCCTGCTACTCTCTTCACAACAGTTTTTTTTCTATTTCTATATGAATTCCAGAAGAGTGATATATGCTGAAAGACTTGTGGTTCATTCTAAAAGCAGGCAGCCAGAAGCAAGACATCCTGCTCAAACCCTGCAGTGATCAAACTCCCATGTCAAACTCAGAGCTGCAGATCTTCAAAGGGAACTTGACTGACATTTAAGGTGCCTGGATTAAGAATGCAAGGACAAGCAGCCTAAAGAACAAAGCACTTACTTGGTCATGACAGACATTCAGCAATGTCAAAAGGCCATGGAAATTTCATTTATATAGGTATGGTAACATTTCCATCCTCCTCAGCCTTCTACCTCAATTTACAAGCCATGATTGAAAAGAGATTAAGATGGCAAATAACCTTGGGATGGTTCAGCTTCAGCATAACTTGGGCCAGCAACTTTTCTATTACAATCCATGCAGATTGCTGCAAAGGGGGCAATTTCCAGCCTTGTATGAGGCCACATACATGGCCAAGAAATATATTCTCCCCTCAGAACGAGACAGCAACTCCCAGATTACACAGCATTTGGCTATTTCAACAGCAAGTGTTACACCAACAGTTATTCTATGTGTCATCCAAAAATATGAAATGTGGGATGGGAGCAGGGTGAACCCAGCCCACCAAGCAAAACAGATTTGGGATAGAAACTTTTATGAAATAAAATTTAAATTTTACACTTGAGCATACTGTAAGCATAGTGATTGTAGTGTATGACTTGACACAGTCAAAGCTGGTTTGCCACTCTGTGCTCCTGGCAGTCACTGCCCAGGATGTTCTCTGATGGTCCAGAATGATTGTGGTGGATTCTTTACCATAAAAATGAGGCCGGGAATAGAGAGGAACAGAAGAGTGGAAGGGAAAGAGTTTGCCAGGTTTTTTCATAGACATTTTACTGAACACCCTATGGTGAACTGAGTCTCCTAATAGAAGAAAAAGCCAGTGCAAGCCTCATGTCAGATTTAGACTCAGCCTGATGAACAAGTCTGCCTGGACTGAGGTCTCCAGACAGGCTGAAAGCAGGAGCCTGGCCATGAATAATACTGATGGGCAAAGCCTGACATGTTGAATTGCAAGTAAGTATTGGGGCAGCCTGGAGAGTCAATGGTTGCTTGAAATCTGCTCAGCTGATAACTCCAAAGATAAGCCTGTCTAAATTAATGTATTAGACTGGGTGGGTTTTTCACTGTAAAGATTGAATAGTGAGCTTTGGCTTACAGTGAAACCTTGTGGCATCAGTGTAGTTTTTTTGGATGGATGAGGGACAGCCTAGCAGCCAAGTCTGTGGCTGGAGTCTAGATCATGTGTTTATGATAGAGTCCACCACAATCATCCTGGAGCATCAGAGAAGTAATTGCTAGGAGGCACAGGGTGGCAAACCAGCTTTCAGGTGAGCCTGTAACTGTATCAAGTCATACACTACAATCACTATCCTCACACATTCTTTCAGGGGCAAAAAACTCCTCCAGAGTTTTAATTTTTGGCCCAAGACTCATCCCACAATGAGTCTGTAAAAAATAAATAGCTTCACAATGGTAAATAATCCAGAAATTGACAAACAAAACAAATAAAAAAAAGGATGACTAATTTTTTATCCCCTAAATTCTCAACAGCAGCAATGCTCCAAGAGATACAGACAGAGGAGAAAACAGTTTGAGGGTACTTTAAGGTAATCTTTTGTCATATCTTCCAAAGCCTGCACCTCTGGTAGAGATGAAACAACTGAAAATCTTAATCATAACACTCTTCTTCACAGAGCAAGGCAGACTTCAGACTTGGGGAGACCTTAATTGTGACAACTGTTGTTTCTAGAATGTTTGACAGCTTCAAGAACAGAGGACAGTGAACATATTCCCCAAATACACCTTCTTAGTTAAATTTACAAAAATTAATCTGTTCATTACAGCTGAGCTCTATGCCTTTTATACTATTACAATTCATACTGTTCAACAAGCTTTTCCCAACTTATACTACATAGAAAAAGAAACTGAATGTTTTACAATTATTAAAAATGCACATTCCTCAGTGATCTGACTTGGACAAAATAATTTCAATTAGGTAGGTCAATATATTCAATAACACATATGTATTTAAGTACATTTAGACCTGACACTAGTTGCCAAAGAAGGTATTCTTGCAAAATTAGACTTTAGACCAGGTACTCAAGCCAGGGATGACAAATCCTCCCTCTGAAGAGTCCATGTGGCCTTCAACAAACATCCTGCCGAGTCACACATTAAACAAGCCCTCAGTGCCATCTGACAACAGGTATGAAGAGACAGCTGCAGGATTCTGAGCCATGTGAAACTACCCAGCTCCAAAATTCCCTGCCCTTTCATCCAAACTCCAGTTGTGTATGCTACATGCCTACACCTGAGCACCTCTGAAATGTTTCAACATGAAACACATTTAACTTGTGCATACAACACAACGGTGAGCACTCTTCTCCCCAGGTGATTCCCAAGCTGCCCAGCATTTCCATATTTTGTTACTATCAGTCAAATTCCTACAAGTGAAGTGCTGCTGCGCACTAGGTTTAGGCTGTGTGCACCTCTGAAAACACACACAAGATGTCAGAAGCACTTTCCAAGCTAAGTAAGCACCGTGACAGCCAACAGAAGGACAGGAACAGCACAAGCCATAATGGCACTTGGCAGGGTTCACTGCACCATTAAAGAATTTAAGCAAGTCAGCTGTTCATTCTGAATGATTACAGTCATATTATTCACAATTGCACAGAGCACAATGCTCCCAAAATTCTGGAGCAAAAATTTACTTTTCAGCTGCTCTGCAATATCATTAACTAAGTTAACTAAAATTCATTGTGGCTCGAAGATTTTAGGGTAAAAATTATTACTAATTTCTGTACCAGACTATTTTTTCAGACTCCCAACTGGTTGATTTATTTAGATCCTGCAAGGAACTCAGAAGCTTGTGTACAGAAAATAGCACACAAAGTAGCTGCCACAAATTCTAAATATCCTGGTCTCTGTTAAAGAACATTTACTTGTACTCTCTGAGACATTTAGAGCTGGTACAAGAACAAACTGAATGCAATGGATTCCAGACTGCAAAAACCATGCTTTTAATTGTAAAACCCCAGCAAACAAAACCCCACACAAATCACACAGGCTTTTCCCACTAAATTCCCAGCTCTCCTGATAATTTCAGAACTCACCTCATGATTTGTTTAGAATTTAATGATACAATTTATTACACCTGCAAACTTTGCACAGTGTTCCACTGGGGTCAACTGCAGCCTCAAAAAGATGTCACCTCTGCTTCAGAAAAAAAAGTTTTACTTAATCAAGGTAAAAATATTACATATTTTGAGGTCCCTTTTGAGACTGACTGGTAAGAAGTATAAACCATTTAACAATTTAACTCCTAAATTCTTTTCAGTCCAGATGACAAACTCTCTCCATGCATTATTTTATACACTGCATTTTTAAACCCCTAGACAGACAAAAAAAGGTCTGATCTTTAGTGTAACATGTCAAGAGACTTCTTCAGCAGTATTACAGTTAGCTTTAATACCTTTCATCTTAACCCCCCCCACTCCACACCTCTTTACCCTACAAGCACTCCATCAGAACAGGTAACCTGTACAGGACTTTGGATTTTGAAGTCTTAAATCATTAGAAATACTGGAATAATTCTCACAATTCCTACTTAACACAGCAAGGACATCTAGTCCCTGTCACCTCTACTCCAAAGGCTGTGTTTTGGCCAAATTTGGAGGAAGATGCACTGGAATGACTTGAGGCAAAGAGCAGCATTCAAGACTCAAACCGGCTGAAGATTTGAACTCTCAGTGCCTCAAATGCCCATCTGTGAAGTGGGAAACACCACAAAAAATACTACATGAAAAGTTTATTCCTAACTGGGACACATTAGCACCTCTCTTCAAAACAGAAACCAAGAAACCAATCCAGAAACAATTTTCATACTATGCTATTTTAAGCACACTGAAAGCAGTTAAAGGGTAAAAAACCATCATATACAAATCATATTGCATCCAGCCATAACTTCACTTTTCTAAGAATAGCTTTCTTTCTGGGACACTGAACAATGTGGTTCTGGTAAATTCTGGAACCAAATACAACTACTGAAAAAAAAAAAAAAAAATTAATTTTTTTTTACCACGTATTCCATAGGTTTTAGAGGCAAGTGCTACCAAATCAGTGTTAGAAGTTTAAAAAAAAAAAAAAATCCCTGCACACAAAAATCTGGCATTAAAAATTTCAGAGTTTTCATTTCAGCTGTAAGTCCAGCATATTTAGATTTTAGAACTGAAGAAACTACCCACTACTGCAAACACTAAGCATAATCTCCAGCTAGACACTAATTTTGAAAAACACACTGTTGATCTTCAGAAAAAAAGACCAATTTAGATCAACTACAGAAAGATAATGCCAATTTTAAACAAAGAAACAGAGGATAGTGGAGTCAAAGTACTTGGAGTCCAAGAAAGCCTTTTTTGTGTTTTCAGTAGCCCATTCTCAAGGAATCCTATTATTTTAAAAGGACAGTCCAAAATATTGTGTAATTACTGCATACATGGGATTTGAATGTGGTTGTGTACAGAGAAGGTTGCACACCAATAAAAAAGTGCAATTAAAATTAAACAGCCTGACATCACTTCTCTGACATGGATGTTTATAAACAACACACATCAACAATCTCTTCTTGATGGCCTTTCAACTCTGGGACCAACACTTTTAGCCCAATTTTTATTTACAAAAACAACAACAAAACAAGTAACAGTTTCAGCCATTTATCCCACTGTTAAGAACTCTTAAAAACTTCAGCACAATCAGCTTAATATGACTCAAAAATAAGCCAAGAGGTTTCTGTCAAACCTAAGTATCTAATAAAGCCTCTCAATTCAGGACTTCCCTTCCTTCCAAGAGCCACTTGCAGAAAGGTTCATTCTCAAGCAGACTGCTGCCAAGTAGGCTGAAAATTGCAGGAAAACTTTGGGGACTCCAAGCTTTATTTTCATGTACCTCCATCATGACCTATAAGAACAGAAGTTCTTCAAATCTTTGATGAGTTCTTGGGTAGATCTCAGTACAATTAGTTATTGAACAAGACCTGCACAGGTTTTATTTCCTTAGAAAGTCTCACTAATACACTTCTCCATCTCTAGATTTTGGGCTCACTGGTTTCCAGCACAGTTTGAAAGAGGGTACAAAGCACTGATTGCATGGACTCTATAAAATCCATGGAGATTGGCAGCCAAGGACAAGAAAAACCTTTAATCACCATCTCTTCTGTACCCATCAGCTCTCAGTGGGAGAAGTGCAGGATGGGCACAATCTACAGAGGAGGTAATAGCCACCAAATGGAAAAAAGTCAAAATTAGTTTGGCTCTTCAGAACCAAGACATTCTTCAAATAAGTCCTCTTTCAAGCCTAAGAAAGTCTTTCCAGTATGAGAATGTCAGGTGGAAAACACACCATGACACAAGACAGCCATTTTAGGGCATTATCCCCACAGATGCATCTATAAAAATGGAGTTTGTGGATGCCAGAAATGAGCATCCACAAATATGTCTGCATCAGTTCTAACAGACATCCAACAGCCTAAATAGAGCTGCTAAGCTAAGCAAGGAAAAACAACCCAAATTAGCCACCCAAAGAAAAAGTCTACTCAGAAACTAAATTCACCACAAAGCATATATTACTTTGAACCAGCAATCTATGGAGAAAGCAAATCTGCCTTAGAAAGCTTGCAATGCAGCTTATTGAACTGATTTTTTTGGGAGAAATACTAATCACCTAAATCCTGGCTTTCCAACAGGAAAACCAGCAACAAACCACAACAGCTCAGGGAATTTTTGTTAGGAGAATTTTAAGACTAACATGGCACTAACCAAACTTTTAGGACACATATTGCAGGAAAAAAAATTATGTCAGTTCGTTTTTTTTTTCTTGAGAACAAAAGAAAAAAATAATTAAAAATCCCACAGACCCAAATACAGCAAACCTCAAATTTGTCTCTATCCAGATTTTAATATATATTCAACTGTAGGTGCACGAGTATTTCACAGAAACCATATTCCTGTGGAACAGCCCTGCCAGAAGCAGCTTGATCAGCAGGATCAATCAGAACCAGCATGACTTAAATGTGTCCACATAACAAGGGATTAAAAAGCCACAGACAGGTTAAACTCACACTTGCAATAAAACTGCCAAAAACGCACTGAATACTTTCATGTGTCACACAGCTGCTTTCCTTCAGCTATAAGATAATTTCTGGTATTTCTACTGCTACATTCTCCTTTTTAGATGACCTCAGGTAACTGAGAGATTCTGGTCCCATCCCCTCCCCTCCCAGGCAGAATGATGCCAGTGCAGCTGTTTAAGAACTCTGAGGGGAAACAAAGCAGTTTTCATTTTATTTAGTCAAAATTTTTTTTGCATGTTTATATTCAAACCATCAAATAAAGCTGTTCAGCATCCTGACAAATACTATCTAAATATTACCTAGAACAATGCAGTTATCCAGGAATTCAATGCTTTCAGTGGTTGTCTCTTTCTTCCATGTTTCACACCAATGGCCCAAATTTGGTCTCCAGCTTTCTACTGGATAAGGGAAACTGTTCATCAAGACACCTCTTATATTTACTTCTGCCTTTTACAGGGAGCTAAGCAGAAAATTTAGAGATGCACTCAAGCATAATATAGTTCCTAAAACAAAATGCTTAAATTAGGACTGTCATCCCTAAAAATTTTATTCAGTTCTCAAGTAGTGCACATGCAGAAGATGTGTTACCTCTGCCTGCTTTAGCTTTATAATTAAATACTGTTACTTGTATTTTAATGATAACTTCCCAATTAAAATAGAAATTGATTTTTAAAAATATCGACTTTCAAAGTGGAGTATCAAACAAGGTCAAACTAAGAAGCTCCCTGAATTTTGTGAATTTTGTGTTTGGTAATTCTTTGAATTTCCAGAGGTTAGAGAATGAAAAATGAATGAAAAAGTACCACCAGAGAGTTTTAACAAAAGCTCTTCTACTACTCTGAACTGAAAACCCAACATCTGCCACGTCAAGCAGCAGCACTTTAAGCAAGTAAGACACCTACAGAAATCCTACTTTGGTAGTTAAGCACCTTGAGGAAGTGAAATACATGATGTCCAGACTCAGCCTTAAGGCTCAAGTCCTTAGCCAAAAACTCCAAAAAACTGATAACTGGCTTAAAAGATAGAAGTGATTTTAATTTGGTGTCTGAGTTTAGAAATTTTACTTTGGACATTTTTTTCAAATTTCTTTGCAACAAGAGGAATAGCTCTTTAGGCTAACAGAGTGATGGAATTTGCATACAATCAAATACTAAAGAGAAGGGACTTCAAGGCTGAAGTTGTGAACCTGATTACACAGGCACCACAAAATCACAGGGATCAGAAACCCTGGATGTGCCACTAGACCAATGCACCCTGGGTTCAGCACTCCTCTTTACTGCAATGGTCCAGTGATCCAGGTAGAGGCACACCAGATCACTCCAGCAGTTTCGTAGGGCTGCATTTGTCCCAGAGAGCTTCCCACTGCTGATGGAGGTGATGTGGAACCATGCTTAATGAAATCGTTCTCCATATGTCTGCTTGCAGATTCCAAGAGTAACGACCATCAGACTTGTCCAGCTCTTTCCAGAGCAGTTCCTAGTTTGGGTTGAGGCACAGCAAGGCAGGAATGCAAAACAAACCTTATTTCTCACTGACACATGAATAAAAAGCTTCCAGAGGCCAAAAAGACTCCTGACTGTAGGATGAGAACACCACAGTGGAATAAAGTGATCAGGTAACTACAGCACAGCCTTCACTGGTACTGCAAGTGTCCAGTTCATTTTCTCATTCCTTCTACACAAACCAGACCAGTGGAGAGAAACTTAACACCACAACCACAGCTCAAGTGTAGCTGTGCAAATGAGGAGCAACTACCAATACCTGTATTAGAATATTCCTTCAAGTGTCAGCCCTGAGTTTCTTTGCCAGAAAGGATTTTTCCTGACATTCCAGTGAAGAGACTGACAGTGTGTCCCCAAAGTCAGAAGCAGCACTGGACAAAGCCAATGCACCAACCCAACACAGCTCTTCTGGCCATGTACTGACAATCCTCAGGCACAAATTACAATTTAGATGTTTCACTAGATTATCAAACATACTGCAAATATAAATCTATTAGTTTCTGAAAACCTAACATCCCAGATTTCTCTGTGGGTCACTTTTAGAGCAGGCTATTTTATTTCTCCTTAGCCTGACAATGTCCTTACAAGTCTCTTCTGACTTCTTTGACACCAAGCATTAAGCAAATTTTTTCCAAGACAGATTTCTGATTTTCTAGTTTCATGCAGATGGTTAAGAAACTTTCATAAATTGTGAATTTTTAATTGAAGCAGGAGTTTTGAAGTTCTGGAAGGAAGCCAGGGCCAGGAAAAAAACCCCAAACAGTTTCTATAGAATTAAAGAGAGCATCATAATGATATGCATTCTCATTATTTCTGGGAACAGAACAATGTAAGTGCTTTCGCCCAATTAGCTTTTCAACTTGCAGATGCCAAATGAGCCTTATTTTTAAGATTTGCAAAACCATTTATTAAAGAAATTTCCATTATTTGGAAGAATGAGAAAACTTCAAAGCTCAAGAAACTGAATCATTGCCTATTTGAGCACAAGATAAGGGAATAAATTAAGGCAAACTCTTGCAGAAACAAGCAGTGTACCTGCTATCAAAATGAAGGATTCAAAGAGCAGCCTGGTAGGCAGCACTTTTCTCTGAGTACAGAAGACTACCATGACCTGTCTTACCTGTCAGAAGGATTTTTAACTGAAAAAATTACAACTATTCACCAGGCTTCTAAATAGCTAATATAGATCAGTTTACCCAGACCACAGCAGCTCTCTCTAAAGGCATTTGTTAATGGTTAGGATCACAAACAATCCCCTAAAAATTACAAACACACTCTGCAGACTGTCACAAGCACCACTTTGTTTCTTGCTCAACTGAACCACACCATCCAGCAAGAAGCCTGAAAAGGCAAAAATATCACAAACCTCCTCTCCCCACACACAGACAAAGTGATGTGGGGAGTGTCCCACTCCTCCTTGGTGGCATCCTGACTAGTGGCTGCTGTGTCAGGCTGAGAAAAGGGGGACAAAGGACAAATCCACAGCTCTGCAGGAGCTGGCTGAGGGAAGTTACCAGGAACAGCTGAGGTGAGCAGGAGGCAACTCCTTAAGTAGGTCCCAGTGATAAGTGAGTGCAAAACACTTCCATTTAGGAAGCTGAGGAAAGGAAATCAAAAGTACATGAAAAAAAGACCTGATTCCCAACAGATGAGCAGAAATTGCAGCCATTTACAGCCAATACCCATCTTTGCACGGTTTCATTTTTCCTTTTCACTTTCATACTTACTGCAAAAGCTCCTTTAATTACAAACTCTTAAAAGCACTTTTTTACAAACCCTTACTGAGCTGGTGACACATTTTCAACCGTTCCCACCCATTCCATGTAGACTTGGGACCTTAGAAGAGAGCAGGATTAGGAGAAAAAAGTTAAACCACTCTTTTGCTGGGAGTAACTCAAGGAATCCCTTTCAAAACTTCCATTTCCTGATCCTTTACCACAATTTCCAAGCCCCACTGAAATAATCAATATTTTTTCACAGAGGAAGTGACACCTTTTTTCAGTGTTCTTCCCCAGGAACAACAACGTTGAGCAGTAGGTTTCTCTCCACATCGTGCTTTTCTGCATCTCTAAAATATCCCTGACCTCATCTGCAATTAAGTAAAAATTTTTATACATAACTTGTTTTTCCAAAGCCCCTATTCATAAATTAATCCTTAAATAATAAATAATTACATCTAAGGGCTTTATTTTGGAAATCTGATAGAAGCTGCTTTGAAATAATGATCAGGAAGCTTCTCCAGAATATTCTGACAGTGCACAAGAACCACTCTAGAGCTACATCCTTCAGGATTTTCCCTCTTCTTTAGAATACATGTGCCAAAATTAATTCCCTTTGTTTTTTCCCCAATTCTTTTCTGTTCATCTTCTCAAGATATTTTTGTTTTTGAAGAGTGGAACCTGAAGATGGAAGCACTTAACAGTAGGACTCTACAGAATAAAATTTCGTAGTCTTGTACAACCTCACTATTAAAAGTTCAAAACTGATCAGTTATGTGATGACTTAAGCTACTTGTCACCATGTTCAAAACTTCCCACCTTGACCAAATTCTTTGCTGCCTGTTACTCCTATCATATTCCTAACCTGACTCATGTACATCAAAAAGAAACAATTTCTTCTCTGTATTAAAGAGAAGAAGTAACAGCACATTTTAAAGGTTTTTAAGATGCTCCCATTGATAGTGAGAGCCAGACTTGCCAAATGCTCCAAATGACAGAACCAGTAAAAGATTTTCACTCCAATGCATATAAAGGTGGTAGAATTTTGCTCCTTGGTCTGGTCCAGCCTGGAGAGAGCTCACAACTGCTTAGTCTCTTTTACCTGCTGCCCATTATCCTCTGGATCTCTGGTTACATGCTTTTCCCTCTGACTCACTAATTTCTTGGAACAGACACATCTTGCTCAATGAAGAATGCTCAGCATGGAAGAGAAGCAGCTGCCAACATCACACTGACAACAGCTCTGGACAACACCAGCTAATTACAGTAAGGGTTGACTTCAGACCTCTGCTTCAGACTGGATTTGACCACAAAAAAAGGGAAAAAGATGAGAAGCTAAATTTAAAAAGCCTTATCAGCATAGCCAGCTTTATGCATCTGTCTCTCAGCACTACAGAATCCATTTTCCATGGAAGTTAACTTGCATCTGCCAAATGGCTGCAGATGAGATTTAACATCTTCACTTGCTCTTGGTTCTCTGTTTATTCTGAAAAAAAAAAAAAAAAAAAAAAAAAAAAAAAAAAAAAAAAAAAAAAAATTCCAACCCACACGTCCCTTGACACTCTGCTTTCAAGATGCAGTAAATAATTCAGGCTCAACACATTATGAAAATACTTATCAAGGAACTTTCTGTTATCCAAAGCTCTGTCCATGCTGGTAGCTTCATCTGTGGCATCAGAAACATTTCTTAACTGAGTTGACTCCAGCAAAGCAACCACTTAGAAATGCCACAAGCCAAAGGCAACCTTTTCTTGCTAAAATACATCTTTCTTACTTGCATTTTCAAGGGAAAATGTTGTTGTTGCTTTTCATAAGAGGACTTCTGCTGTGCACCTAGACAAAGCACAGACTGTCCTAAACATGACTAAAAAATAAACCCTGCAAATCAGTATTTTTTTTTTCAAAATGAAAGCATCAATTCATTAAGACAGAGGTCCTTCAGTGGAATATCTGGTGATTTTGCAACAGAAGTCCTAAAGCTGTAGCAGGTCTTTAATGGGAGGAAATTATTGGCTTCTCAAACAAAAAAGCAAATGTTGCTGCCCTTCCACCTCACCTGAAGCTTCAAATCAGTTGAAGTACATCTTAAATCACTTCTGCAAACATCCCTTAAAATTATGACTGCAGATTGAAATTTTAAGTTAGAATTTTCAAATAATAAAATCTAGCAACCGTCACATGCTTCAAAATACAAGTTTTAAACCAAGGTGTAGTGGTTTATACTATTTCATGAGGACAGCCTGAAAAACGGCTGCTTTTCTAAGCAGAGAAAGTTTGGTTTGCTAACTTAAGCAAGCAGTGCAGCAAAAAATGAGCAGCCTAGTCACTGCCAAACTACAATTTATAGCCCAAGTAGGTAAAATCTGAGTAAGGCTGCCATTTCACTTAGGAATCAGCTGTGCATTGATTAAATTGGTATTTAAGAGACCCCTGTTCTCTCAGTTACCCAGGACTGGGTGATGCCCCAGTTCTACAGGCAGTACTTGTGCATTTGTTGCAGCTGAATATAAAGTGCAGCCATTCCTGAGTGTGATGTTGGAAGACCCTAAAATGAAGCCCACGTTATTTTCCAACACACATCAGCTAAAATTTATCCCCATCATCCTTCAGACTGAAGACATGTAAGGCTGATTCTGCACTCGTTAATCAAGACAGTGTCAGATAATTTAAACCATGAACAATGTGAATGTTAAACAGTTTCTCCCTTTAGTATGTGTTTGCAATCTGTAACAGACGAGCTCGTTAGCATTTACTTAGAATGTTATGCAATGGCTGAGGTATTTGTAATAAAAACAGTCTATTTCTGTTAGCCTGTTCTTCATAGACATAAAAGCTGTCTTCATCTGATTTTTATTAGGACTTCATCTTCCTCTGCTCTTGATGCATTTTTTAAGACTCCTGTGCACTCCATTTTTATTTCACCAATACTCAGAGTATTATTTTCTCCCACCTCCTCACAAGGATTTCAGCTTTTATTTTTACACTACTTTCACCCGGAAGCTTCTACTGGGTTTTGTAAAACCCAAATGCAAGAAACAATGAGAGCATGAAGCTGAGCAAAGGAAAAATTTCCTACAGAAGATGAACTGGTTCTACCAGTAAAACACCACCAGCAGTCCCGTCATTACAAGCCCAACATCCATCCTCAACTAGTGGGATGGTGCTGCATTTTCATGTGGTTTTTTTTCCCCTTCAAACCCTCCACTGCTATAGGAACCTCTGAAGAAGTCAGCTATAGGAAGAGAAGTGTTTTTCCTTCTCTCACATCCCCAATCCACTACACGAGGGTTTACTCCTCTGCAAAAATAACTGTGCAAGGCTTTAATTCTTCTGCAAGATTTTTATCTGCTCTTTTTACCCACACCACCCCTTATATGGTGTTTAGTCTCGGCTTCCTACCCTCTCTCCACTCTCACATCCCTGCCATTCCTCAGCCTGGAAATCAGCCTGGAACAAAGGAGTTGTGCTCCCAGTACTGCAGGGCACCTGGCTGAACTCGACCCCACAGAAGAGAATCCTTCCATTCTTTGCCTTAATTGCCCCTCAGCATTCATTCAGACAGCTCCAAACCCACACGGGAGCTCCCTCTGGAATTGCATCATCTCTCCCCTGCTCACTGGGGTCTGTTTCAGCTTCCCTAGGGAAACAGGACCTATGGAAGGTGCATCCCATAGCACTGGACCAGGAGCCCAAGTTAAAACTGCAGACTGATGTAACTGTTCTGCTTTACCAAAAAAAACCAGCGTTCTCATTATGGAAAGTCTAAATGAGAACAAAGATATTATAAATTGCTACTAAACTGCCAAGACACAGAATATTTATATTACTGAGACTCACAGAAGCAACTGTATATTGAATTATACATATTTCATGGGCTATTATCTACAAAAGCCAAGAACTTGGTACAAGGAATGTCTCCACACACCAAGGCAGAGTTTGAGGTTGCAGACAAAGCCTCAACCCTGTTTCCGAAGCAGTGGCCTAAGAGAGAACCAAGCTCTCACTTCAGTTTAAAGAGCCACCTCTCAAGCCCACATCATCAAACCACCTTTCCACTGAACATTTATCCAGTCCAAACAACTCCCAAAACTTTGAGATTCTTTACTCTCAAGGAAATGGTTGCAGAGTTGCACCAAAACACCACTAAATTAACGCAGAAGCAAAATTCTCTAGACTATAGGATTAAAAAAACAAAAAAACAACCCTGACAGCCATACAGAGATCCTGGCAGGCACTATTTAAGGCCAATCCTTTTGTTTCTTATACACGGACAAATGAGATCATGTCCTGTTTCCTGCCCCTTCAAAAGCAGTTTCTGGTGTGAGCAGAGCTCTTTAAGATGAGACACCAAGTAGGCCAGGTGTCTCATTGCACAAGAAATAAAGCTATTAAAAATTTATTAAAAATCACAGCCCCATTCCTTCTGCTGGAAATATTGCTAATTTCCAGTGACATACCTATCTAATCCCAAATATCAGGGCAACAAGCAGAAACAGTCCTTCCTTGAAGATACTGAACTCAAGATGCTCCACCAAAGAATGTATTTACAGAACACCCAGGTGAAATACAAGAAAAAGGGAAAAAACACGGTGTTCCATTCAGTGCCCATGCTCTCATGCATGTCCCCTTCCTCAGGAAAAGGGCCTGAACTGGAAATTATCTGGGCCACTTTTAACCTCAATTTTTTCAATCCCTGCATCCCTGGGTTATGCCCACTGCAGACCAAGTGCCTGAATTTCAGCCGTGTCATCTCACCACCCTTTAAGCGATATCCCTGAGAACACTCCCGGCTCTGACCACCCCACCTCTCCAAATCCTCCAAATCCTGGTCCCAGGAGCACAAACAATGCCTTCCTTCACTCAGCCCTGCATCGAACCACCCAAAACCCGCCTTTTACCGTAGGCCTAGAGTGAAAGAAGCGTGGATGCGTATTTCAGAGTAGGAAAAGCGAGGCGCCCTGCCTACAGCACCCCGCAGGAAAAGGCTGCGCTCCCCCGCTCCTTTCTGCAGCGGGAATCACGGGCACGAAGTGAGCGCAATTGCACGCAGGGCTCGGCGCGCTCCGCAGGAATCTCTAGAGAAAGGGAGGGAGAGAAGGAGAGGGAAGAGAGAAAGAAAAAGACCAAAAGGAGGGAAAGCGGGGGGCAACGAGGAGGGCGGGAGAAGGAAGCAGCACCCCCGCAGGAGCGGTCCCAGCACACCGCCCCTCCCGCCGGCCCCGGGCGCGGCCCGGGCTGAGCCCGGCGGGGCGCGGCCGGCCCCGGGCGCAATGCGGGGCGGCCCAGCGAGCCCCGGCCCGGCCGCTGCCCGCCCCGCTCCGCCCGGCGGCGGTGCCGGCCCGCGTTGCCCCTGACCCGCCGGCCGCGGGCCCGCCCGGCCGGAAGCCGCCCCCGCCCGGGGCCATGCGGCGCAGGCCGCCCGCCCGCTCCTGCCGGCTCCGCGCCGCCGCGCGGGCCCGCGCTCCGCCGCGGTGAAGCGGAGGAGCCCCCCTCGCTTACCGGGCGCGCAGGGCGGCGCTCGGCTACCCGCGGGTCCCGGTGCCGGCGGGGCCGCTGCCTCTACCGGCGCCGCCGCCTCGGCCGCTTGCACACAGGGGCCAAGATGGCGGGCGGCCAAGCCGGGCGCCAACGACGTCTGACGTCACCGCGCACGGCGCGCGCCGCCGGCTCCGCCCCCCGCGCCGCTGGTCACGTGACCGCGCAGTGCCGCAGTCGCGCGAGCTCCCGGGGATGGGTGCGCCCCCTGGCGGCGCGGGGCGGAGGGCGGGGCCGCGCCGAGCTGGCTCCGTCCCGGTTCTAGCCCGGCCCTACCCCGGTTCTGTCCCGGTTCTAACCCGGCCCCATCCCGGTTCTGTCCCGGTTCTGTCCCGGTTCTATCCCGGCCCCATCCCGGTTCTGTCCCGGTTCTGTCCCGGTTCTATCCCGGCCCCATCCCGGTTCTGTCCCGGTTCTATTCCGATTCTATCACGGCCCCATCCTGGTTCTGTCCCGTTTCTATCCCGGCCCCATCCCGGATCTATCCCGATTCTAGCCAGGCCCCATCGCGGTTCTATCCCGGATCCATCCCGGATCTATCCCGATTGTAGCCCGGCCCCATCCCGATTCTATCCCGGTTCTAGCCCGGCCCTATTCCAATTCTAGCCCGGCCCCATCCCGGTCCTGTCCCGGTTCTAGCCCAGCCCCATCCTGGTTCTATCTCGGTTCTATTCCGGTTCTAGCGTGGCCCCATCCCGGTTCTATCCCATTCTATTCCGGTTCTAGCCTGGCCCCATCCCAGTTCTATCCCAGCCCCATCCCGGTTCTATCTCGGTTCTATCCTGGCCCCATCCCGGTTCTATTCTGGTTCTATCTCGGTTCTAGCCCAGCCCCATCCCAATTCTATTAAAGTTCTATCCCAGCCCCATCCTGGTTCCATCTCGGTTCTATTCCGGTTCTGTCCCAGCCCTATCCCAGTTCCCATCCCAGTTCTATCCTAGTTCCCATCTTGGTTCCCATGCCAGTTCTATTCTGGTTCTATTCAGGTTCCCATCCCAGCACTATCCCCAGTTTCCATCCCTGCCCTACCCTGGGGTTCCCATCCTGGCCCCATCCTGGTTCTATCCTGGCCCCATCTCAGTTCTATCTCGGATTTATTCCAATTCTATTCTGGCCCCATTCTGGTTCTATCTCGGTTCTGTTCTAGTTCTATCCTGGCCCCATCCCGGTTCCCATCCCGGTTCTATTCCCATTCTATTCAGGTTCCCATCCAAGTTCCCATCCCTACCCTACACCGGTTCCCACCCGGCCCCGTCCTGGTTCTCATCCTGGCCTTATCCCAGTTCCTATCCTGGATCCCATCCTGGCCTTATCCCAGTTCCCACCCCAGCCCCATCCCAGGAATTCAGGGTTCCCTACAATCCTAAGGCTGCTTGGGCAATGGCAGGGATGCTTGCTTGCTTGGATTTGTCACTGTATGTGTCATTTATTATTATATATTGATATATTAGCATATATAACATTTCTTACATATCTTATTTGTTGATATTTCTATCTCTATAATGTATAGATTGTATATGTACAAGGGCAAGACTCTCCCCTCTGCTGCAGCTCGGGATCCACTTCACACAGCCTGATAATAAAACATCCACAAAGACCAAATCTGTGACGTTTATTCGTGTCCCAAAACTTTTCAGACACAGAAGCGGCTCTCGACAGTTCACGTTTCACAAAATCTCAGGGTGGTGTGGATCTGCCAAAATTTTTGGGAGCAGGTGGGAGGAGAGCTGGCCTCATGCTCACCAGTTCATCCCAGAATGGTTCAGGGTGAGTGTTCCATGTCTCATCAGCAGGAGCTGGGTGGACACCAGACAGCTCCAGGCTCTTGCTGGTGCCATCTCCAGCCCTCTGGCAGCACCTGGCACAGGTGGCACAGCTTTGCACCATCCCCAGATCACCTGGCAATGCGGCTCTCCAGGTTTCCTCTACAGCTGGGGACCTGCCCAGGAGTATTTGGAGAAGAGAAAACCTGCAGTGAGAGCTGCTGGCAGGGCCAGGAGGCACATCCAGCACCAGCTGTCGGAGCTGCCGGAGCTGTCACCCAGCACCCGAGTTCTCAAGGGCTTCAGCGTGCGCTGCCACTGGCTCAGGATGGCAGCCCTGGCCCCGCTCCAGCTGCCCCGGCCCACCAGCCGGTACTGGTAGGGGGAGCAGGGCCCAAAAAAGATGGCCAGGGCCAGCTGGGGGTCAGTCAGGAGCAGCCTCACCACGCTGGGCTTGACGCCGGCACACGCAGCGATTTTGTCCATGTAGCCGATAAAACTCATCTTCAGGTTCTCCCTCTCAGATGGATTCCTTCGAGGGGAAGGAAGGAATAAAAGTCAGATGGCATCATCCTATCTCAGCTCCATGGAAAGCAAAAGCCAAGGGCTCAGACATCAGCTGAGCCCCAGTCTCTGGGGCAGAGCTCTCAGTCCCAAAAAGCCTCTGTGGAGTTGATCCCAACAGTTCCCCGGGGCAGGAGATAAGCAGAAGCTTGTTTTGTCTCTGCAGCATTGTTGTGGCTTCAAAATCAGCTCTAACTCAGCAGTAATGTACTCACTGTAATCCACAAGTACCCCTGCCATGTCCTTCCCTAAGGTTCAGGGGTGTGGATTTGGCTGATTTGGAGAAATAGAGATGTAGACTTTCAGAGATACGAATGCCAAGGGACTAGGGAAATCTAGGAAATGCAGAAAGCTTCCCGTGCTGGGAGGGATGCCCAGGATTTTCCTGCTGCTGATCTGCCTCAGGAAAATTTTAGACAGCCTCAAGTTTGTTTCCCTTGCCCCTCAGGCTTCCATATTTCAGTGTAACAGCATTGTAGTGGCTCCTGGTCATAATCCCTGCAGCTCTGTTTTGTCCCAGCTTTTTCCCCAGTGTCCCATGAGCCAACCCAACCCAGCCTGCACTCCAAGGTCCCCTCCTTGCTCCATCATCATCCATCCCACATCCTTGTGGACACAACCTCCTGTGAAATCCCAGTGCCAACAAGGCTGGCTGTCAGCTGCCACCCACAGCTCACCTTGACCTGCCAAAAAGGGACACAAAAAGGGACACTGGGCTCTGGATGGAACCCAGCGGTCCCCACTGCCTGGGTTTGGGAGGGAGAAGCCACGAGATGGCACCGTAAGCCTGGAGGAAAGCAAACCTCCATCCTGACACGCTGGGAACAAGGACATGGCTTTGGAGGCCTGGCAGGGAAAAGGCAGAAAGGGAGGGAGCAAGGAGATGGGAAGAGAGGGAAGCTGCAGGCCCTGGTCTTGTCATCAGCTGCTCCAGAGAAGCTCATGGTGTCTTGTTCCATAAAGCAAAGCATTTCCACTGCAGGTGGTGGGGTAATAAATGCAGAGTTGGGTGTCCTGAGCAGGTCCCTCCCACATCTGCCATCCTTCCCCGAGGTTATCCTGGCACACAGCCCATCTCATCCCGTGTGCAGGAGCATCACTCACCTTTTCACTGGTGGCTTGCTCTTCAGAACCTCAGCCATCATCCTGCTGGGGGGAGGCAGCTTGTTCCAGCCTGAGAACAGAGAAACCAGCCAGCTCCAGCAGCACCTTCAGAGGAAATGTTCAGCCCCTTCCCAAGGTCCCAGTAGCTTTCCCCAGGTGTGGAGCAGCAGGGATACAGGGATGCAGCTGCTGCACAGAGCCTACCACAAAGCTGAAATATGCCCTAAGCTCTGTGGACACTCCCACCCAGAAGATCTGGATGAGCTAAAAAATGACTGGATATGGCATTTGGTGCCATGGTCTAGTTGAGGTATTAGGGGATGGGTTGGACTCAATGATCTTGAAGGTCTCCTCCAACCTAGTCATTCTGTGAATTCTGTGAATGTCCCCCATCTCCTACCTGCAAAGACCCCTGTCACCCAGCGAGCCTGCATTTCTGCCCCCACCATAATGGAGCCTGTCAGCTGGATCAGGCCAATGATGGCCAGCGTGGGCTTCTCCAGCTGGGGAGGGAAGATGCATTTGTAGAGGGAACGGTTGTCGTCGATGGCGCTGCCAACAGACTCCTCGAGGAAGGGGAATGAAAAGTTGTAGCCCGTGGCAAAGATCACCACGTCGATGTTTTCCTCATTTGTCCCGTCTTCAAAAACAGCAGAGCTTTCAGTGAACTCCTTCACGTTTGGCTTCAGCACCACAGTCCCAGAGAGGAGGCAGAATGGCAGCTCATCGTTGATAATCATCTTAAATTTGGAGCTTGCGGTGGGGAAAAGAGGGAAGCAGTGTTAGCATCTGGGAGGGACCTCAAATTACTTTTTTGCATGGTCAGAATTCCCCTCCAGTGGTTTGCCATTCCACAACTATCCCCCAAAACTGAAAATCAAGCATTATAAAGACCACCCAACCAAACAATCAGAAAACAACACCTTTTGCTGGAAGCCAAGCCATAGTTTGTGTGGTTGAACCACGAATTGAACTTCCGAAACTTGATCCTCCTGGTGAGGGCTGATGGCAGAAGCCACTCCAGGAGGTGGTTGAAGCGGGTGGTGCCGACCATGTCAAGGGGGAAGCCGTGCTCTGAGACCCGGCTGAGCACCCACGTGTGGCTCCTGGTGCTGAGGAACACCTGGGGAGGGAGGCAGGTCTCAGCCTCCTCTCCAGGCACCTTGTTGGTTTGGCCCCGAGTGGCAAATCCCAGGCAAGGATCAAGCTTTGATAAAGTGGTGGCTTTGCTAAAGCTCCCACAGCTGCTCAGCTGCCCATCCTCAGGCTGCCCAAACTCTCCAGGAGTGGCAAAGCTTCTTCAACAAGAAGTGGAATGTATTGAGGAATCGAGGCTGAAGCTCCCTGGGCTCTCACTCTCCCTGTCTGGACCACCCTGGAGCTGAAGTGGAATTTATTGAGGAGCCTGGGGCTGAACTACCCTGGGCTCTCACTCTCCCTGGAGGGTCTCTGGAGCACCATGGAGCTGTACCTTGGCAGCCACACGGCTCAGCTCCACGGAGAGGTCGCCGCCGGTGTTGCCGATGCCGACCACCAGGACCCGCTTTCCTCGGAACTCCTGCACGTCTCTGTACTCCCGGCTGTGCAGGCACTGCCCTTGGAAGCGACTGTCAATGCCTAGGCACAGAGCAGGGAGCATCTCCTACTGCCAGATGCATTTACTCACCCCTGTCTTGTGCCCAGATCCCCAAATCTCACCCCTCCCACCTCTGAGAAGCCCGTGGAAGCCCCTTGTACCTCCTCAGCTCAGTTCTGCTTTGCAAATCCTAAAAATAAAGCCTGCCTGCACCTTTACAAGTTGTTTTTCCCCATTTCCCCACCATTCCATGGGGTCAGGGTCCTGCCTGCTCCTGTGTGGGACTTCATGCCTGTCAGCTCCCACATACAGAGCTCACCTTCACCTGCCAAAAAGTGGCACAAGCTGTCCCCTCATGTCTTGGGTTGCAATACAGGATGTAACCAGAAATGTGCATTCTGTCCCCATCTGTTGAGCCGGGTGGGGCAGTGACCCTGATCTCCTGGCACATATTATCTGCTAATGGGCCATCTTTAAACCAGCTGGGCAATCATCTTTATCTTTCCCACAGCCCATCCTCCCTCCAGGAAGATATCATCTGCTGCTGGCCCATCCAGTCCCACTGCATGGCTGATAAAATTCCATCATCCCACTGGGAGATGCTCCAGCCAGGGGAGCAGCCAAGCCTTTCCTACCCAGAGAAAAACTGACATTTTGGACACCAAGGGACCTTCTTTCCACTGCATTCCAGAGGAAAGCCAGACCTTTCCACATCATCCCTGCACCTTCAGAGGAAACTGCACCTTCTCCAGGAGCACTCCTCCAGCTGAACCACATCTGCCACTGCAGGAGGATGCAGCCACCATTGAATGGGACTGTGCCAACACCCTGACTGACTGACGGGTGTCAGCTTGGATTCTGACTCTGGCAGTGTTTTGGGATTGTTCTTTGTAATACTGCATTTCTATTTTAATTTTCCTAGTAAAGAACTGTTATTCCTAATTCCCATATCTTTGCCTGAGAGCCCCTTAATTTCAAAATGATAATAATTTGGAGGGAGGGGGTTTCCATTCTCCATTTCAAAGAGAAGCTCCTGCCTTTATTGGCAGACACCTGTCCTTCAAACCAGGACACCCACCCACACTGCCCCACTCAATGGGGGGTTCTGGATGGAACCCAGTGGTTTCCACTGCCTGGATTTGGTTTTGCAGAGGAATATACAATCAGGGGACCCATGGGTGCTAGGAGAAACCCCACTGCTGGGACAGGGCTTACCTGGGAAAGAAGCCAGTGGCAAGTAGGGCTCCTGGTAATGGCCGGTGCAAACCATGACAGCATCGAAGACGTGGGACTCACGGACACCACCAGCCTCGGTGACCACCTCCCACTGGCCTGAGGCGCTGAAATCCGGGCGTCTTCTCACGCTGAGAACCCTTGTCTTGCACAGAAGCCCAACAAAACCAGCAGTCAGGATCAGAGATGTGCCTGTCAAAGGCTGGGACTGCTGGGAGCAGGCTGGGTCCCTGGGGTGCTGCATGTCGTGTCTGAATCTGTTAAATCCCACCCTGCACCTTTCCCCTGGTGGTGGCATTGGGGGCAAGCCCGTGTTGGAGCAGCCTTGTTTAAAACATGGGGCTAAAGGCTGTGTTCAGGACACACAAACAAGGCAGGTGGTCCTTGTGGGCTGGAACCCAGTCATGCACCTGCAGCTGCCCATGGCTCTCCTGCCCCTGGTTGGGGTCCCTGCTCACCTGGAGGCGCACGTGGCGCAGCAGGCCGAAGTGCCGGGCGTACATCCTGAAGTATTCCAGGACGAGGCCGTGGGGCAGGTAACTGGGGAAGTCCTGGGGGAAGGGGAAGTCGCTGAAGCAGGACATCTCCTTGGAGGTGTTGGTGATGACTGAGCGGTACACGCTGACCCTCCTGCTGTCCCTGGAGTCCTGTGTGAAGCCAGCGGTGGTTCCAGATGTGCAGGGAAAGACTCTTCTCTCCCCGTGAGTGTTTTTCTTCCTCGCGGTTTGGTACAAGGGCTAGCACCCGGTGACAATCTCTGCTCCCTCCATTCCTCCTCTCCATTTAGGAGCCAGGAGGAGCCCGGTGAGTGGGACAGGGACAGTCCCTGAGGGTGTGGCCACCTCTTGGAGAGCTTCCAAGGCAGGGGACAAACACAGGGACCAACCCAGTGGGCACTGACCGTGTAGCGCCAGACGCCGCCGATGTCCTCGCTGCTCTCGAAGCAGGTGGGCTCCAAACCCTCCTCCAGGCAGCTCTTGACAGAGGCCAAGCCCCCAGCCCCAGCCCCGATCACGGCCACCCGCCGGACCATGCTGGCCTGCAGCAGGCGACAGGCTGGTGTGAGAGCAGCTGCAAACACAAACACAGCCCAGGCATCAGCAGAAACGCCCCTCCCTTCTTGCCATGCCCAGCAAAACACCTCTGCTCTTCTCTGGCAGGTGTCCACGAAGGAAAAGTGTCCTGGAGAAAGCCATGGCCAGCTCCTGGTTCAAGATCCTGCTCATTGCTCTTCCCGCTGTGCTAAATCCACAATGAGGGTCCAGGAATCTCCCTCCTCCATGGGGGGAAACGAGGAGGTGCTTTTAAACCTCACTGTTCTGCTGCTTCCATTCATTCCCTTTTCCAGCCCAAAACAGGGCATGCAAAGAAGTTGAAGCTATCTTCTTCTGCCTGTACAAAGTGATCCCCCTAAGACCTTTGTAAAAAACAACTCCAGCTAAGCTGGCTTGTTTTCATGCTTTCCTTTTTAATTTCCCATTAAAGAGCAATCTCTTGAAAACAAAAAGGATTAAAAAAAAAAAAAAAAAAAGGGAAAAAAAAGCAAAGTAATGCCTGACTGAGCAGGAGCACAGCACAGCCATTCACAAGTTAGACAGCTCAGTGAAAGCACGGCTGGGATTACAGGATATACAAAAAGTAAGAAACCCAGGAAACGCTGGGTATAAATGGGAGGAACTCAAAGCTGGGGAGTATAAACTGAGCTACACCCAGCTTGACTGGAAAGCAAAGAAAAAATGAAATGGAAAAAATGAACCCATGTGAACTTTGATTGAGTAAGAAATACTCCCACTGCAGAGTCTGCAGAAAGAGTAATTTATAACTTTTTCTATCAGTTTCATGTCAAAAAGTAAGTTAACATAATTAGAACCCGGAGGAAACTGAAGACAGCCAGGGAAAAATGAGGGAGGTGCAAAAAAGCCCCTTTGGCACCCACAAGCCTGGCCTGAGCCACTCCTTGATCTGCAGGAACAGAGCAGGACATGCCCAGAGCTGCCTGCCTCATTTCTGGAGCCTTCAGGAAAAGACAGGCAAGCTCAGGGTGCTCCCCTCACCCCACTTTTACTGGTTTTACTGCAGAGGCTCCCTGCAACACCCCTCTCCCCCCACCAGCAGCAAGGCAAAGCCAGCAGTGAATCCCCAAACCCTGGAGAGCTGTCTGCCCACTCTCCAACCCTGCCAAGCCCATGCAGAAGTGAGGAGCAAACCTTGCAGTTCAGTGCTGTGCCTTCCTGCTCAGCCCTCGGCCGAATTTCCCTTGGGTTTCTCTCTTGTGCATTTGAAGGGAAGGCTGAAGTCCAGGCAGCTCTCCACAGCTCTTGCACCACTGACCTTTACACCTGCATTCCCCCGCCCTTGTGGGATTAAATGCACTGGAAGAAAGTTCCCAACCTCCCTGGGGCAGTGCCAGGTGGAAATGCAGAGATAACCCCAAAGGGAATGTGCTTGCACGGTGTAACTTATCATTGCTCCAGCCCAGGCAGCAGCTTGGGGTTGTCGTGGTTTATCCCCTTTTGTGGTGCCTGTGCTGGGCTCGTGCTCCCTTGGCATCCCAGGAGATCAGAACATGCTCCCTTTGCCAGCAGGCAGCGTGGATGTGGGACATGGAGCACTGTGCAGCCTCTTTTTGGGGAGGCAGGGAAAGCTCTGAGAGCCCACAGCTCCGACTCAGACACAGGCTCCCCCCCCCAGCTCTTCCCATGCACACAAGGACAGGACAGAAAGGCATCTGCAGCACATTCCTGCCACAGCCACTGAGATTTTATTAATTTACAGTCTCTCCATGCACCAAACAAAGCCTCAGGATTGCCCAGTGGTGGGCATGCAGGGAAGCAAAGCCAGGAGTGCCCAGCCCCACAGCCTCACGTGTGAGAAACCACCACAACCACTGCACTGCAAAGATGCACCAATTCAGCCCCAACATTTGGGGTTTTAGGCTTGGAGAAAGGGACAGCCTGACCTGTGTACACAGCCCAGATAATTCCTGGGGACTTTTGCTCCTGTGACCACTTTTGCTGGTCTTGTCCTCACTGCATCCTGTCCTGTGTGATCCAGGCACAATTATGGCATCAATCCCTGGCAGCAGGCAGGGGAGAAGAGGGGCAACAACCACTTGGGCAAGGTTGCCATCCCTGGCTAATGAGCTTTGCAGAGCTGTGCTTGGGGTTGAGCTGGAGCAGAGGGAGGTTTATGCTGCAGGTTGCAGATTAAAGTTTGTTGCCATGTAAGTGAAATCCTTTTCCCCACTCCTGTGGCACACTGAGGAGCTCTCTTACCTGAGACAACATCTCTCAGGACAAAAAAAAACAAACCAAAACAACAAAACAACCCAAACAAACATGCTGTAGAAGCTATTTGAAACCAAAAATCACAGCAGCCAGGAGCAGAAGGAATCCCACAACCAGGAGGGAAGGGAAAGAGCTGGAGTAGCCAGCAGGGACTCGTGTTCTTGTGGGCTTTATGACACGGTCCCACTGGGTGAGGATGGCCTGCCGTGCCCCCTGCCAGCGCCCAGGACCCTCCAGCCTGAACTGGAAGGGGGAGCAGGGGCCAAAGAAGATGGTGAGGGCCAGCTTGGGGTCTGTGCAGAGCAGCCCCAGCACGCTGGGCTTGGCACCGATGAGGGAGGCCAGCGTGTCCAGGTAAACCAGCCACTCGGTTTTGAGGACTTCATCATAGGTCAGGCCAAACCTGAGTGAACCAGAGAAGAGAAAGAGGCAGGAGAAAGGTCAGTGTCAGCAGGGCTCAGAGGAACTGAGCTCCTCTGCATGCTTGTTGTTATTGCAGCTGGAATGCAGCTGGGGTCTTTTTAGGAAAGGACTGGATGTACGTGCAGTGGGAACCTGTGGCTGTCCAGGACACAGCACCCCTAAAGTGATGCTGGTTCATGCCAATCTTTCCACAAATTGCACCTGTTCCCCCTCTTCCCCTTGCTTAACCCTTTGCCAAACCACTTTCCTGTCTTTTTCAAAACAAATAAAGAAACAAAAAGATCCCTCAAACCCAAATCTCTTTGCTTTTTTGCAGAAAAGTCATGTGCAGCATGAGAAAGCTGGCACCCTTTAGTACCCCTCACATTCATTTGCACCAAATATTGCAAGAATACATGGTAAGTTGAAGAATTGCTTCCAGTTCACCTTCACAGCTTCATGTCCCACCCTCAGAAGCCTGAAAAAGCCCATATCCATTTAGCCTTGCATTGTACAGCAGTTGTTCTGTGCAATTCTGTATTTCACTCTTCTGTACCTTTTCTCCTGTAGCTATGTATTTAACCATGGATTTATACATTCACTCATTCATTCCCTAATCCTTTTTAGCCTTTTGCCTGCCTGTGAACCACACACCAGTGTGCTCAGTGAGTCAGGTCTCCATGCTGAGAGAGGAGACAACCCCTGTGTACACCTCATTGGCTGTGGGTTGGCTTTTTTCCCTCCTAGATGAATTACTTTGCATTCATTACCATTAATTTCTCTGCCATTTTATCTCTCAGTCCCTAGGGAACCTGGTGTTCTTCCCCAACTCCCAAGGAAGCTTAAGCCTTGAGTACCCTGAATTAAATTCTTCCTGTCACCAACAGGCAAAATATCAGTGTTAAATCAAAGGTTAATGGCTCTTTGCAAGTTAGTAAAGGGGAAGCTGGATCCAGGAATCCTCCCCTCTCCTCTGCAGAACAGGAACAGTGAGTGCCTGCCTGTTGCTGCCCCAAAAACTCCAGGGATTTCTCAATCCACCAAAAAACCTTTGGGGCTCTGGGGAATGACTTACCGTTTGACTTTGTTTTTCTTGTTCTCATTCACTTCCTCCTCCATGACAGACTGGGAAGGCAAGTGACACAAACCTGGAAGAGAGGAGAGCACCCCGCCAAATTTAACTCCTGGGGGGAATCTGTGAGCTCATTCAGTGATGCAAAATGTGGGAATCCCTTCCCTGGGAGGGCAGGAAAGTCTCATTGCTGGCAATTTATTCAGCAGTGGCAGTCCTGCCAGAAACTAGCCCTCCAGTATTCCAAATTCACCCACACCTTTTCCTGCTCTTACAGATGTGTGCTGTCAGGGCACAGGCAGGTGATGTGGGGTCAGATGGGCTGTGCAAGCCCCACAGAGGATCATCCCAAAGAGAAACCCCAGAGCTTCTCATCTCTGTGGGGCAGTCCTGACCCAGCCCTCCACGAGGTTACCGTCACTATTTTTATTAAAAACCCCAAACAAAACACCAGTAGGTTTCTTTCCTCACTCATGTTGCTTTAGCTTAGCTGAAGTGAAGTCTGAGCCTTGAAAATGCTCCCTGCTCTGAAATGCTTAGCTCTGGGATCTCCCTGCCTGGAGGGATAAAAGGTGTCCAGCCTGAATTTTTGGGGCACAGGAGGTTCATATTTGCTCCCCTACCTTTGAAGACACGGCTCACCCAGCGTGCCTGCATCTCTACCACGGGCATGATGGGTCCAAAGGGCTTAATCAGCCCGAGGACAGCCAGGGTGGGCTTCTCCAGGTGGGTTGGGAACACGTATTTGTAGAGGGATGCGTGCTTGTTTTCCATCCTGACCACAGATTCCTCTAGGAAGGGGAAGGAGACGTTGTAGCCCGTGCAGAAGACAACAATATCAACAGGCTCCTCCTCGGGGCAGCTGTGGAACAGCACTGAGCTGTCCCTGAACTCCTTCACGCCCGGCTTGATGGTGATCCTGCCGGTCAGGATGTAGCTCGGGAGGTCGTCGTTCAGCAGGGCCTCACGGACCAGCCAGCTGTGGAGAGCAGGGGCTCTGAGAGTGGGACACCACCAACAGGCCTTGTCCTCTGCCCCTCCTCTGCCCAGGCCCACCAGCTCACACCTCCTGGTGTCATTTTCTCTGAGCGAGCAGCCCTGCCCATCACCTCCAAACAATGACGCGAGTCACCGATGTCACTCTGTCCCACAGCGGGAGGGATTCACAGACATCTCCTGCTGCCTTCACTCTTTAAATCATCTCTTTCCAGAACTGATCCATGCTGTAAGCCTTCCTTCTCCTCTTTACTCAGAGACCCTCACAAGGAAAACTCCTCTGGGCTTTTCCAGCATGCCCAGTCTTTCACCACTTAATGGAGCTACACCTCATTTTCTCCTCCCCAGTCTGGGAATGAGTTAATGCTGGTTGCTAAATATCCACCCATCTGCATGGGATGGGAAGCACCAAGAAGTACCTGTTGTCTGGTTGAAGGCCATAGTTTGTATGGTTGAACCTCTTGTTCGCCTTGGAATTAATCAACCACCACGAAAGGGCTCCGGGGAGGCTGGTTTTGATCAGGTTCTTGAGGCGAGTGATGGAAACCATATCCCAGGGGTAGCCACGCTCAAACACACGGCTGAGCAGCCAGGATCCTCGAGAGGTGCTGATGGTCACCTGGAAGAGAAGAATCAATGGTTTGGGCCGTGAATTTGCTGCTTTTCCTTTCTAAAGAAACTTAGAGGGGCACGATGCAAACAGCCATGCACTGGAAAAGCAGCAAGAGCATCTTTAAGACCTCGTGCCTGCTGGTGATGGAGGTGAAACAGGAGACAAGAAGAAAACCAGCTTGCTTTCAAGGTAGGTTTTTCACCAAAAATTCAAAATTTTTTGGTCAAAATTCTTTTTTTTTTTTTTACTAAAAATATGCCACGTCCCTGTGATGACAGTTCACTGAGCTACTGTCCCCAGTGTCTCTGTCCTCATGGCCCTGGGGTGGCAGGGTGGTGGTGTTGCCTTGAGGAGCTGGAGCAGAGATCACACAGAGATAAGGGGAATAAAATGGGTATTTATTGAGTACCAGTGCCAAAGCCCCTGCCTGGATGGCTCCAAGATGGAAGCAAAAGAGAGCTTGGTCACAAAATCTCACATCTTTATAGACTTCAGTCCATTTGCATACAGGAGTCAACCATCCAATTAATAGTCTCAAATTGTAAGATTTCACCCTCCTCTCCTCCTGGCTGGCCCACCCTCCTCTTTTCACGTTGTTTATGCATAGGGCCTGGAGTTGGAAGAAACTGTCCTTGAATCAATAGCTGGAATTGGACTATTTAGTCTTCATCACCCTGAGCACAACGGAAAAGCACCCCCAAGCAGAAGAGAAAACTCAGAACTTAAGGCATGAGTGGCACCTTGGCAGCTACACGACTGGCCTCCACTGCGATGTCCACTCCCGAGTTGCCCATGCCCACCACGAGGACACGCTTGCCCTGGAACACGTCGGGGTGCTTGTACTGCCGGCTGTGGAAGTACTGCCCTCGGAACTGCTCGATGCCTCGGGAAGAGAAACACGGCTTTGAAGTACTGCAGCACTTGTGGATTTAAAACAAAAAAAACCAATCTGGATGGCAAGGGCAAGGAAGTGCAATCTCTGGTGGCCAGGGACTCGGGGAGGCACAGCCCTTCATCCCATGTGCACAGAATTGATGCTTCCCCACCAAAATGGGGTCTCAGGCACAAGAAAGTATTGCTGTTCACACCAGCAGAAGCAAGAAAAGAAAGGGAGGATGTCCCCCAAATAATCCCTAAATCTTCTCTCCCAAGCCCCTGGACCACAGGCAGCCCCATACCATACCATACCATACCATACCATACCATACCATACCATACCATACCATACCATACCATACCAGGGAAACACTGCAGGGGGAGGGAAGGCTCAGAGAAGCTGCCACTGCAAACCATGACAGCATCGAAGACATGCGACGTCTGCTTGCCACCCGCCTCGGTGACCACATTCCACTGGCCCGTGGTGGCAAAGTCGGGGCTCTGACGGATGCTCACAACCGTGGTCTGGAATGGGGAAGCGAAGCAAAGTCAGCCAAGGCCCCAGCAGGGGTGGGGAGCAGGGAGGAGCAGGGCAGCATCGCTCACCCCAAGGCTGATGTGCTGGCGCAGGCCGAAGCGCTCGGCGTAGCGCCGCAGGTACTCCAGCAGCAGGGCGTTGGGCAGGAACACCGGGAAGTGCTCGGGGAAGGGGAAGTCGGAGAAGGCTGACATCTCCTTGGAGGTGTTGCTGATGAGCGAGGGGTAGATGCTCGGCCGGCCAGCCTCGATGTGCTCCTGCCACGGCACCCGCGGGCGCATCAGCCTTGACTCGGGGAGCTCAGCTCACACCCTGCAAGCTCTCCCACACCCAGCCCAGCCAGCCCTCACCCTGCAAAGCTGCAGGAGGAGGACGGGCCCGCTGGCTCACCGTGTAGCGCCACAGCCCCCCGATGTCCTGGCTCTGCTCGAAGCAGGTGGGCTCCAGCCCCTCGTCCAGGCAGCACTTGGTGGCTGCCAGCCCGCTGACCCCCGCGCCCACCACGGCCACTCTCATCCTGTGCCCTCTGCCGGGATCCCAGGCTGTCCACGGGGTTAAACCTGGGAGAAACCCCACAGAGGATCACTCTCAGCAGGCATGCCCTCCATAGGGAATTTCTCTGGACGCTGCTGAAGGCCTAGGCAGATTTTAGCCAGGCCTTTTCTCAGGTTCTGAGTCTTTTTCTCTTTCTCAGGCTGGGAGGATTTTTCCCAGGCTGAGACAGTTTCTCAGCTCTGGTCTGAGCCCAAGATGATAGCTTTCTTGTAAATAGAAAAAAATTGATAAACAGAAATTAGCACCTCATGTTAACTGAGAGCTCATAATGTACATAATGAAATTTTTTTTCTCCTATTGTCTAGTGAACTACTGTCCTGCTTTAAGTTTGCAAACCACTCTAAAAATATAGTTCAGTTTTTCAATAAAATGCTTCTTTCACCTAAGAAGTTGTTAATCATTATTATTCGCCGCTCTCTACGTATAGCAACAAATTTCTCTATATGCTACCCCCAGACCTCATTCCATTTACCAGCATTCTGGGCCCTTCATTTACAAGTTAGGTTTAATGTCTTAAATAATAATTTTCTTTTTTCCTTCCTCCTTTATTTTCAAAATCTCTCCTTTTTTTACAGTGCACTCCTGGATTGCTTTCAAACCCTTGCAGCTGCCCTGGAAACTGGCTTTGAAAGTATGTGGTTGAGCCACAGTTCACTTA
The DNA here is from genome assembly GCF_029582105.1 of Oenanthe melanoleuca. NCBI lineage: Eukaryota > Metazoa > Chordata > Aves > Passeriformes > Muscicapidae > Oenanthe > Oenanthe melanoleuca. The sequence goes on from NC_079342.1 coordinate 26,183,892, forward strand.
TTTACAAGCTGGGTTTAAACTCTCCTGCCTTATCAGACTCGCAAATATTTGTATATTATCATTGGATATCTGCCCCTGCCTCTCTCAGAAGAAAAAAAAAATTAAAAATGCACTGGGACTATTCAGTTTCTGCCTCTCTGACAGGCTCCTGTCCCCCATCCCCAGGGAAGATGAGGCTGACTTTGACATGGCCACTGAGGCTGACAGAGGGGCTGCAGGTGTGGCACACCTTGGATTGAGGATGATTTTGTGTCTCTTGCAGGGCTGAGAGCAGCTCCACCCCAGGGCTTGAAAGGCAACAGCCCCTGGGCTGACACCCAGCCCTACAAAACTCCCAGTGGGGATGATGGATCCTAATCCTTATAGTGCCAGGACTAAATAAAACTAAATACAACAAGGGGTGATGGCCAGGCTCTGTGCTTTGGGCTGGGCAATTCCAGAACCAGGATCCCCACACAGGTGCCCTGGGGGTGCTGCTGCAAGCTGTGGTTTAACCCCAGTTATTAATTCAGCATAGCAGGATGTCACTATGGGTGGTGCCACTTCCCCTGGCCTGAGAAGTGCTTTCTCTTTCCACCAGACACAATGCACGGTGCAATCATCAGGAAAAAGAAACAAAACAAAACAAAACAAAGTCTCCAGTAAAAAAAATGGGGTTGGACACGGTGTTTTCTAAAACCCACCAAATCCTCCAGAACTATTTCAACTTTCAGCCATAAAACAACACCTGATGAGTACTCTGCTTTCCCAGACTGGAATAAAACCTGGACCTTTTTCCTTTGTAAGTAAAAAACCCACTAGAACGAGCTGCTCACTGTTTACTGTTTTGGGGGAGGCTTTTTTTTTCTTCTTCTTTTTTTTTGCGTGGTGGGAATTAATTTATATCACAAACAGCTCCCACCTACATTTGCTATTTGACTTCCTGTCTTCTTGCACAGAAGTAACACGCAAGAAACATCAATTCTGCCACACTATCCCAAATCTCCGAAGTGCCCGGGTGTGGGGTTGGGAGGGAAGGAAAGGTTTTCCTGGGAATACTCACCTCCAGCCACCCAGCTCCGGGTCACCTCCGTGCGGGAAGGGATTGGGAAGGGAAGGCTCCTCTCGCCCCAGAGTTATGGGCGAGAGGTGGAGCTTGGCCAGGAGGGCAGGAAGACAAGGAAAAACACTCGATTTCCCCAGCAGTTACACAAGTGGCCGTGGGAGGAGTGGCTGGAGCCCTGCAGCCAGCTGGACAGCCCAGATGTTGTTCCCTAAAAGGGGGACGGCCAGAGGAGCGCTCCAGCTGTGCGCCCCTGGGTGCATCCAGATGTGCGATGCCTTCACTCGCCCCGTGGCTACTTGCCGAAGAAAAGGGCTTTGAAAGGACTTTGCAGCCGTGGCACTTTCGAGGAAAGAGGGCTGGGTTAGGGAGCTCACGGGGGAATGTCCCATCAGCCGCACCAGAAAAGAACCGTGGAGAAAAGACCCCTCAACCAGCTTTTAAAGTAGGTGTGTTTATCCAGCGCCGGCGCTCAGTTCATGAACACTTCATCTCATACATATTTATGAAGGTTTCGACATCGCCCGTGCATTTTCCTAACTGTCCCTGCCTGCTCTGGCTCCGTGTGTTAATCAGCTTTTCATGCCCTGAGCTTTCACTCTCTCTTCTGGCGGTCCTGGATGAGCTAAGTGGTCCCGATGTCCTCTGGATGAACCTGGTCCTTGCACAGGCTCTCTTGGTATCTGGCCATCCTCCAAGGCTTCTGGCCATAGCCCAAAACATAGATCCAGTTTTTACCATTTTTTCGAGCCTAGTTCCTGCTTTTCAGTCTCAAGCAACAGGCAAAATCCTGTTGTTGTATAGCAAAGGTCCATCTGCTCTTAGCACACTTGATTGCACAGCTAACTAGAGACTGTTTAAGCTTAGTTATAAGTTCCCAATATCAGTGCTGGGCAAGAGGCTGCCCATGCAGAGACAGCATGAAATGGCCCCAAAATCAGTGTACCAAGGTCCCAGGCACAAAGAAAGGGGACTGTGGGCTGAAACAGTGCAGGACAGTGTGATAAAGGGGCTAGGAAGGTGTGACAGGAGCAGGACTGGCCTCTGATAAAAGTAAGGATTAACTGCCTGGAGTATCTCAAACCAGCTGAAACTGCTGGAGAAATGCCAAGGGTCCAAGGAGCAGGAGTGGGGAACAGAGGTGAGAAGTCAGCATGAAGAAGAGGAGCTTACTTCATCTGAAACCCCCTAGCCCATGACTACTAGAAGCCACTGAAACCACTGAGCAGACCCAACCAGGAGGAGCCAAAGGCAGGGACTATGGAAATTATTTCCCAGAACTCATTATAATCAAACCCACCCTTTCAGGGAAAAGTTTAGGCTGTGTTGTAATTATCTTAAATATATTTTTATGTTAAAAAAACATTTTTATGTTTAAAGGCAGGTATCTCCCAGGAGTAAGTGAGCATGGAAAGAAAGGGGATAAAGGTGGCTTTGGATGGGGCTTTGACCCCAGATATTCAATATATTTAGGGGTGACTGGCAGGAAAGTATGAAATCCCTGCAAATGAATCCAGCTGGGCATGGAGAATATAGAAGCCATGGAGAGACAGTTGATAGAGGACTTTAGGAAAACCAGAGTTTAGAAAAGGACAATGATATTCAGCAAAACTCATAAAGTGAGTGCAGGGGACACAGTCAAAGCTGCCAGCCCCATCAAGGCCTCACCCTGTCACTGATAAAAACACTCCCAGGGCAAAGGGCCCAGATTTGATACCAGCTCTTTTAGCAGTTTGAATAACCAAGGAGTCCACAAGGGAAGAAGAGAAAAACCCACCCAAGGTCTGCAGGACAGAGGGTGGTGAATAAATATCCAAGAGAGATGCCTGCTCTGGCCCTGGATTTTGATTTGCAGAGGCTGAGGGGGCATGTTTGCAATTAAAAAAAAAAAAAAAAAAAAAAAAAAAAAGGAAATGGGCAACAAGGCTTGCACATCTTTGACAGTGTTGGAATTTGCACAAGCTCTGTCTCCCAGCTCTCCCTCATGCTGGACCCTTCTCCAGGTGCTCCTGCAAAGATGCTCACCAGCACTCAGCAAAAAAAAGAGTCAGGAATCCACTGAGGCAGATATGATGTTCTTTATATGTTTCTGCATTTTTTGAGTTCCCCAGCAGGCATTCAAGTGACTTGCACTTAGAGGGATGCTGTGGCAGCATTCCAGGAGTGGTGTTAGTGCTTTTAGGAGGGCAGTTCAGGGAAGCTTTCTGAAAGAACAAGTTGTTTTTGGCTAAGACTTGGCTGGTACAGGAATGGGACCAGATGCCTTTGCTGGCCCTGATTCTGGTGAGGAATCCAGTTCAGAGGTGCAGAGCTAGATGCAGTGAGTGATACCATGTGAGGATAGGGTAGAAACACCTCCCAAGCCTCAGCAGTCTGCCTTAGGGCTGTGGTGTTCCACCCCACAAATACCCCTGGCCAGGTGTGCAGAACAAAGTGTTAGAGGAGATGGAGATGAGATAGCAGGGAGGCAGTTCTTGTAGTTAGGCACACACATGCCCAAGGCACTGAAAAGGCCTTGTCAGAAAACACAGAAAAATTCCTGTTCCTTTACCACCTCTGGTGCTGGCTTGGCAGCCCTGGCACACCTGAGGAAGAGCCAGGGCCAGGGAATGGCTGAGGATGAGAACCAGGAATATTGGGATATAAGGGATATTCATGTGCCTGTCCTTTGTCCCCTAGAGAAGCAAAACTCCCCAGCAATGTGGCACAAGCCTGGGCTCTGCAATAGCCTATTGAACCCTTAAAGTAGAAGTAAGGAGAAACTAAATATATCCATTTAGTCAGAATCAGATGGGAAACTCACCTTCTCTGCAAAACTCTGGCACCAGCTTTACAATTTCTGTTTAAAATAATGCTTTAGGCCAAGGAGGGGCAAATCCCTGCACAAACAATTCTTACTTTGCTGTTTTCTAGGTTTGTGTCAGCAGCTTTTAGCATGTGCCATGCTAAAGGGGGAAAAGAAAGAGGAAAATGAAGTGGAGTTTCTTGTTAATCCAGTCTCCAAGTGAGGCAGGGGACTCATCTCAGGTCACTTCATTTTCCCCTCTCCAATATTATCACTGCCTCCCCTCACTGTCCAGAGGCTTTAATTGATATAATTTAATTGACCCCAAAGGTGCTGCTGCCTCCCACTGCTTCCTGCAGAGCTGCAGGATAAGGCCATCCACAAAGGGATGCACAAGCAGCTGCTGGTGGAAAAAATGTATTTCCCCACCATTTCTTGGAGCCTGGATGTTGATCTTTAAAAAAACAAAAACAAAACAAAACAAAACAAAAACAAAACAAAACAAAAAAAAAAAAAAGGCAAGATTTTCCTTCACCTCCAAGGCCAAAACCAAAACCCCTCCCCATGCAGGCTGTTTTCCTGTTTATTATTCCCAGTACACATAATCCCAGTGACAAACACTGGCAGGACACTTCTGTTTCTGCTTAAACTGTGCTAGATGTGTTCAGATGTGATCTTGAACTCTTCCCAAATCCTCTCAAAATATACCACTTTTAAGGAGATCCAAAGGATGTACTGGAGCAGACATGGGCTGTAGAGTGACTGTGGGAGAGGGATTTGCTTGTTAAGCAAGGAGGTCTCTGCATGGAGAGCAGAAGTGGTTTTTTTCACTCCAGCATTCTTGGCAAAATTTAACCTGATTTAATAAGTCACCCTGTTTTCCAGGCATGTAACCTGTGGAATTTCTCAAGAGAAGGCTGCTGCTGTTGTTAAACCTATCAGGTTAATAAATGCTGCAGAGCTGCAGTTTTTAACCTTTTGTGTTTGGAGTTTTTTTAAATGTACATTTTACATCTTCCCAACCCTGACGGGCATTTACACCCTGCCTTTATCACTCCATCCTTGTGCCAGGACTCCAAGGGATGAACACACAGGTTCCCTGTGTGACACACAGCTCTAGGAAGGATCTCAGACCCTTCTCAGCTCTTCTGAGCCATTCCTCAGTGCCAAGAGGTCTGTGAAGTGCTTTCAAAAATTCCACTCAGTGCAGCTCACCCTTCCCATAAATATTGACTGAGCTCCCAGACCAGGCACTTGGGATGCCTCCAATTCCTGCTGCCTCTGTGGCTGGGCATTCTCCCCCCCAGCACAGGAACTCCTAATTCAGGCAGAGATGTGCCCCTGCACCACCCCAGGAGCACTTTTGCACATTTAATCCCCAGAATTGGGGGTTTAAGAGGACAACCCCCCAACCCTGAGCGAGGTGCTGCTCTCAGAGCCCTCAGTGGTACCTGGCAGAGGAGCCAGGCACTGTGGAGCTGCAGCATCTCTCATCAGCTGCAGATCTTCCACCTCCAAGAGCTTCATCACTCTCCAGGAGATAGGATGAGAAGGGATGTCTGACCCATCTCCTCCAAGTGCAGCTCCAACTGACCTGGACCACCTTGTTTCCTTCACCTGTTTTAAAAACTTCTGGTTGTGGAGACTCCCATACAACTCCAGGCTTGCTTTTGGTGGGGCCATCAAGTTTTCTTTTCTCTCCACATCCAAGCCAGGCTGACCTTTGGGGATAATTGAGAACATTTTGCAGCCTCACTCCTCCTTCACTTTCTGATTAATGGGATAGAGGAAATCTGACTGGCTCGTGCCTTGGATTGCTGATTGATCTGAGAAGCTGCTGTGCACCCACAGGTGATCCTGCACTCCTGGGGTTGCTCAGCACACTGAAAATGAACCCTACTGGCTGCTGTTTCCTATTTGCAACCTGGAGGAGGACTTCTATGAAATAAAAGATTTGTTTTGTCAGAAGAGAACACCCAGGAGTGATGTACAGCATGAGAGCCAGCCTGCTCCTGGCCCTGGCACAGGGATAGGAAAGGTCATCCCAGGGCAGAGAGAGGGGAATAAAGGTGCAGGAAGAGTTAATAATTTACCTGGATTGACACAGATGTCAAGCAACTGAACCAGGAAAAGGTCATGGACCTCTTGACTTGTCATTTCCCAGCTGCAGTTTTCCTCAAAAGAGGAAAAAACCTGATTTTGTACATTCTTTCTGAGAAGGAGAAACAAAGGAAAGAAGAACTGCAGGTGTGGGAAGGCAGAGAAAAGAAGAAAAGTTAAGGTGGTCAAATATCCCCAGAGAGAGAGAGAAAAATAAAATCAAAGCTTCAGCATTTCTAATGGCAATAAAGGTAGTTCTGCTCAACATCTGCAAACTTTTGATGGAATTTTTGTCACGTGCCAAAAGAAAACAAGAAGAGAGGGTTCCCAGCATTCAAAAGAGCACGAAAGAAGCATGGTGTAATGGTTTGAAAGCAAAACCAGGGAGAAACTCCAAGTCAGAAATACAATTTAATAGGAAGAAAGAGAAAAATATAATACATGCAATAGCATGAAAAAAAAAAACCACTGACAGAGTCAGAAGACAACCTGACACAGTTAGGGTGATGGCAGCATGATGAAGTGGTCTTGTTGAAGTAGGGATCTTGTAGCTCCTATCCTCTGGATTCCAGTGGAAAAGGCTGCTCTGATGTTCAAAATCTCAGTTTTTATCTGGGTAGGAAAGGCTTGGCTGCTCCCCCTGGCTGGAGCATCTCCCAGTGGGATGATGGAATTTTATCAGTCATGCAGTGGGACTGAATGGCCCATTAACAGGAGATATCTCCTGGAGGGAGGATGGGTTGTGGAAAAGATAAAGAGCACTGCCCCACCTGGTTTCAGCAGATGGAGACAGAATATAAACTTCTGGGCACATCTTTACATTGTAACACATGGAAAATCCTGCCATCCTCCAGCCTGAAGCTGACATGCCATGGCAGGACTGGACATGCTCAGAGGGTGTCACAGCAGGAGTCCTGCTGGGGATGATGCCTTGGAGTGGCCACTTAGAACAGAGTCTAGACAAGGTTAAGAGAATGAAATGGATATTTAGTAAAGGTCTTCAAATAGGCATCAAATAAGCCTCCCAGAGGGGCTACACCAGAAATGGACAATGGTCAGGAGTTTTTCAGACAGTTATAAGTTTGGTCCATTTACATATCAGGGTTTAATCCTCCAATTACAGCTTTAGGTAATGAAGTAATTTCCTCCCCCAGTTTTCTCCTCCATAATTCACTTTTATTGATACTTCTCAGGGCCCGAGGCAGTAGGGTGTCCTTGAGTTGCAGGCCTAGAGGGATTTTGTCTGACTAAAATATGAAGACAGTGCCTAATACTCTACATGGAGTTTAGAGTTGTACACTGAAGCAGTACAGGATTTGAAAAATAGAAAAGCTAAAATCCTAAGGCACCAGGGACAGCTACAGGAGGTCAGTGGCACAGTCTGCCTTGGTGTGTGCCATGGCCCTGGGGCTGTGCACAGCTCTGTGGCCTGGGCTGGCCATTCCCAACCTTCCCACCGGGAGCAGCAGCAAAGCAGAGAGGAAAATCCATCCAGTTTGGATCCTTTGGCTGCCTGCAGAGGCTCTCAGAGGCAGGAGCTGGAGGGATGCTCAGCTCATGCCTCGGCTGGATGTGCCACAACATCCACAGATGCTCCCCCGACGAGCATTCCAGCTAAAACAGCTGGAAACAGCTGGATTCCTCTCTGCAGCCCAAGGGAATAAACCTCAGCACAGTGCCTTGACCAGAGAGCTGCAGCTGGGATGATCCAAACTGGCTGGGAGCACTGGGAGCACTGGGAATCTGTGCCCCACTGACACCCGTGGGGCCAGGGATCATCCTCTCCTCCCTTTGATGTGCAGCTGCATTGTTGCAGCATCTCTGAAGTCTGAAATGAGAACCACCCTGTGTGGAGGCTGGGCAGAGCCCTCGGGAGCTGCCAGCAGCCAAGGCTGGTCAGGGGACAATAAATCCACAGCTGCAGCACAAAGCCAGGCACAAGAACATTCCCCTCGCCTTGGCTCTGCTCTAATTGCATCCCCAGCCAGCTCTTGTTTTTCTTGAACACAGCTAAAAGTCCATATTTCATTTGCTTTTCCACACCCTTCTCCCCCGTTTTTGTTTGTGAGCAAAATCCTTCCAGAAAAGGCTCCAGGGCTGTTCCCAGTAGGTTTGGGGTTGATGAATGGAGCACCCCAAGGGGAAGCCAAGGCCTTGTGAGAGGGAAGAAAATATTACAGTGTCTCTTCACCCTCCTTAAGCTTCCATCTGCCCTGAAAGTTGCTTTTGCCATCCTCCAGGGAGCTGTTCTGACCTTTCAGTGGAGATGGGAGCTCTGAGGGCATCCCTCACCAGACAAGGAGAAATCAAACAAAAACCCCACCTTGCCTCTCATGAAATCTCTATCACACAGAGATTTTGGATAACACACAGAGTAATACATCTCACTGCATCTGTCTCAAAGACATCTCTCCTCTGTCCAGCAATCCATGTGCCTTGCAGGGGGCTTACTGCAGTTCTCCTGGGGCCAGAGACATGGAGAAGCCATGGGATCTGCTCCCAAATACAGGAAATAGTGCCAAGGGTTACCCTTCAATAAAACACCTTTCCTCCCCTGGTTGATTCTCTGACTCATACCCTGCCAGTGATGCCTTGGCATTTTAGCTTTATGTTTTTCATATATTTGCAGTCCTGCAATTCTTTAGTGTATAACTCTATCTCCATATACCATGTGAGCTGCTGTTCTCCCATTTTGGTCAGACACAACAATTCCTGTCTAGGCCTGGAATCTCACATCTCACTCTCTCAGGCACTGAGAGATAGAAACAAAAGTGAGTTTTGGAGGGAGCAAACTGGAGGTAAATTATTTCATTGCCTCAAGTGGTAATGGGAAGGCTAACCTGCAATATGCAAATGGACCAAACTTATAAAAGTGTGAAAATTTGTGACCTACATTTTGGGTGTAGTTCCTGGTGGGGGCTTTGTCTGCCAAAATGTACTTGAAGTCGCTTCAATAAATATAACAGCTTTTTATTCCCTCAATTATGTCTGGCCTCTGTTTTCAGGTAAGCCCCAAAAAGGCATCAGCAGGATTTTGTCAGTGATCTCCCCAGGGAAACAGCTGTCCTCTGTCACTGATGTGCAAGCCTTGCTTGGGACCCCAAGTCTTGGTGAGGTCCCAGGCTGGGATTTCAAGGTTTGACCTGTTTTTCTGCACAAGGAACAAACACAGCCTTTGTTCAGCAACAGGACAGCAGCAGCTCAAGTTTTAGCACCAAACTGCTGCAGGATGCTTTGTGACCCCACCTGCCTGGAGACTGAGCAATCACAGATTTCCTGATGATTACCTGTGCTTCCTCTTTTGTCCTTGGGAGAGAGGTACCAGCAGAAAGTGTCTGGTTTAACCCTCTGGAACAGGAACAGGGAATAACCCCAGAGCAAACCTCTCCCCCTCTCCTCCTGCCTTCCAGCCCCATGGCACTGACACGTGTCCATCCATGGCTTGAACCACTGCATTTAACTCATCTGCCCCATGGAAAGGCAAGGATCCCCTTGTGAAAACACGAGGTTCACTTTCCTGGTAAACTTTAAAAGGTTTAATAAAAGACAATAAGAGACAAACAATAAAGCAAAAGGTTATACTGGCTGGGTGCTTGGCATTCAGCCAAGAGCAATCCCTAACTCAGAAAACACTTCTTTAAATGCATCAAAATGTTGTATATTCATAGACCTTTATGCATTATTCAAAATCATCCTCCCCCAACCTGTAAATCAATTTTTTTTTTCCTTGTGGCTCCCTCCTGTCAGTCTCCCTGATAATGGAAGATCAATAAATTCCTTCCCTGGGGATCTGGTGTCTGATAATCCAAGAATGTGAAGAATTTCCCACGTATCTTTTTTACTATTCTCTGAGTTAGTTACATGAACAAAAGCTTTTTACATCACCATGCTATAGTCCAAGAAAAATACATATTTATCACACTACTATTTCTAAGTTTTGTTAATAGCAGAACTAAAAGTAATTATATTCATACAGCAGTTTCCCAGCATTATACATATAGCATTCATTTTAATATTTGAAAAAAGCCAATAATATAATATGTACTAATAGTACCCTCCTTGCTTCAGCAGAGAAATTTTCCAGAGGTTTGGGTGGGTTGAGGGGTGCAGAAGAAGACAGCCCAGCACATCCAGGGCTACATTTCCATGGGGGCAGCTCCAGTGGAGGTAAGACCCAGGGTTTTCCAGATTGGTACAAACCCAGAATTCCCAATTTCCCCCATTTCCAGTGGGAAAAAAAAATTACACCTTAAAAAAAAATCCCTAAAGTTCATCTCGAGCTCCCTCTTGTGACTCCTGCATCCAGGCTGCTCTAATCAGGGCTTGGATAAATCTACCCTGCTATCACTGTGGGAGTATTTATAGCTCCCAGTCATATCTTAGAATTACTTAACACACAATTAAAGTAAAATGTGTCCAGATGCTTGAAATCACACCCGTGATCCAGTTTGTCCTGCTGCTGTGCCAGGAAACCTGGGAGAAACTCTGAATCAGCAGGTGAAATATTACTGCCTTTCCCATTCAAAGCTCAGATTTTATCACACAAAAGAACACCTTGCATTTGGGTTTCCATGTCCACACTCTCATTCCAGCTGGGTCTGTCCTTTCAGGATGCTCAATCCCTGCTGCCCCACCACACATTTGATTAGCCCTGTAAATTGCTTTCTCCAAGTTGTATTTGGTCACACCAGAACTCTGTCAGCTGGTTTATGTATTTATATATTTTATAAGCTCCCCTTATCACATGCTCAAAAGCAATATGCCTACAATTAGGATGTTTTTATGTTGTGTTCTCTGTTCTGCTCACCTCAACACCCACAGCTTGTTTGTAATTCCAATTCCCATTCCCAGATGGTCCTAATGAGCAGATGGGTATCGAGGCAAAAGCACCAAATTCCTGGTGGTACAAAGCAAAACACATTGAGCAGCAATGGGTGCAACCCAAATCCCTTGGGTTTGGGACTTGCACTTCAACACACCTACAGAATTCTGCCCTTTTTTTTGTCTCTGCTTCTCCTGAGTAGGAGCTGGCAGCTTTTGGGTGGAGAGGACTTGTGGCAGTCACTCCTCCCTCAGTGCCTTCCCACAAGCAGTTTCCTGCTCTGTGAATTCATCAGCCCCTTGCAGCACATGGAAATATCTCTGCATGGGAAACCACTGCTGGGGCTGCTCCTCTGTGGTTTCTTGCCCCCAGAGCTGTGGATGAGCAATTCTGCTGGCTGAGCCCATCCCAAGCCCCACAAGAGTGGGACTGATTTCTTTCTATGCCTGTGCCCTTTTCCCATTGTCTTCTTGCCATTGCTCTGCCTGTTGTGCAAAGCATGCAGAAATAACCTCAGAACAGTTCCTGGCCTTTTTTTTTTTTTTTTTTTTTTTTTGCTGTAGGGATATTGCTAAATCATTATTCTTGCTGTCATGCTAGAAAAAAAAATTATCCACTTCAGTACAACCATTAACCATAATTAGTGCTCAGTTGCACACACAATCTGGAATGAAGGGATCTGATCTTCTGCTACCAGTCAATAAATCTCTCCAAGTGCACGGGGAGCAGACAGCAAAGTGAGCAATCACTCATTTCTGCTCCTGTAACTACTTTTGAATGCCCTGCCAACAAGCTCACAAGAATATTCCCCCCTCATTTTCTGTACCAGTGGTTTCTATTCACTGCCAGCATCTCCTGCTGGTGGATTTCCCTGGATCACCAGCCTGGGAAATTAAGACCCAGGCACTTTGGGAACCTTGACAGATGCAGCCCTAAAATACTTGGGTATCTAAGGTAGAAAATCCCCCCAGTCTCATGGCAGAATGCTCCTGACCCATCCCCTGCCTCTTGGGTGTGTCTGGGAGCATCTTCTGTTCCCTTCCAGCACATCCTTTACATCTCTGGCTGCTCAACAGCCATTGAAATAAAAATAAAAAAATAAAACCCTTACCCTGGCCTGGGGATGCTCCCTATCCTTGAGAAGAAAAAAAACAAAAAACAAAACACTAGCAGTAGAAAGTGTGTCAAACAGAACCCTTCTACTCAAAATTAAGTGCAGAATTGAATTTATGGCTTGAGAAAATTCTCAGGAAAGAGAAGAATTCCTGAGCCTCCTCTCAAGTGGGACTCCCAGCACTGAATGTGGTTTGGGGGGGCTCAGCTGAGTCTCCTTGGGGCAACCAAAGCCCAGCAATCCCTGAGAACCTCGACACTGATGAATTCACTTCTTCCCTTAGGCTTAATCACAGCACAGGTTAAAGAGCAGGTGAGAAGCATTGGGGTGAAACAGCCTGGCTCTTGTCTGGAATGGGGTTTGGAGGGGAAACCTGTCAGTTCTGCCCTAAATCCCACCCCATGGGATAGCAAACATGGGGAAGGGGAAAGCACATGGAGCAGACACCCAGCATTCCCTTCCTTTCTCCACCTGCAGGCTCCAAGTACCAGGCTCTGGCTGGGTACCAGCAGCACCCAGAATCCACGTGGGGAGATGAGATGTGATGGCACCAAACTCACTCCAGTTTGCTCTTCATTCCCTGCCCCTTGCTCCAAACCCTGCCTGGCTTTTAATGAGCTGCTGTCCCTGGGCTTGTGCCAAGGTGGGAGGAGTGGGATGAGACATTTTCCTCCTCCCATCCTGGCTGAGCACCTGAACCCATCACCCTGTAAACTGTGGGACAGTCCCTTGTCCCCCTGGGTGACAGCACCTCCCCAGTCCCACCATTCCTGGGAAGTCAAGGCTCATCACCATCATCACCCTCGAGGCTGCTTGGAAGAGCCCCAGCTCCAAGGTGGGGGAAGAAATCTCAGGGAGATGTTTCTGGGCTGATTGAAGTTAATGAGCTCAAATGATGCCTCTGAAGGGAAATGTTTTTTATTTTGGGTGCCTGCCGACTTGGGCCCAAGCCTGGTTTTCATAAGGCCAGTAAGTGCAAACAGATAGGGCCCTTTCATTGGAAACAGGCAGAGCAGGACATAATTAAAGAAGTATGCACTGGCATGGCACAGAACCGTTTTCAATTACTGCTGTTTCAAGGGGATTAAGGGGAAATATTTTAAACAAGACCACTGCAAAAATAGATTTTGTTTGTCATTAGCTTCCAAATAAAATTTGACTTCAGGGCTGAAATTCCCATGTGCCAGGTCTGCCCCTGGTGGTGCATTCCCCCCAGGGGCTGGGAAGAGGGTGATGCATAGGGGCCCTGTTTCCATGTGGGAAGTACCCTCCTTTTCCCCCTGGTAATTATCTCTCTGTGCCAGCCTGGAAGTGCACAGAAGAGAGGAACACCCTGCAAGGGGCTTGTTTGGTGCCATCCTGGACTTGGGCTGCTCTGGGAACACGTTGCCTTCGGAAGGGAATGGATGCCCTCCTGCAGAGGGAGTGGTGGCTCCACTGCTCCCTGGGCTTTCCTTGGCCAGGCCAGCTGTGCCTCTGGCTCTGCTTGGCTGCTGTGTCCCTGCACACTTCATGGCTGTGAGTTTGGGATGGTCTGTTCTGCCAGTGGCCACTAGAAAATGCTGTCATTGTCCCAACAGTAGTGCAGCCCAGCCTCCTCCATCTCTGCCTCTCAGGAAAGGGATGGAATTGGAGCCAGGCACAGGAGTGAGGCAGCATCTGTGACCTTGCTGGGAGCCCCTTTGGGGTGCAGGTGTAGAGCTCTGGAGAAACAGGATGAGATGGGTTTGCTCTACTTCCCTTCCTCACCTTTCCCAGACTGTGAACAGGACATGCCTGAGGTGTGGTGGCCACATGGAGCTGAAGAGAGGCAGCCACACTCCAAAAGCTGCCATGTGCCCTGGTGGGACAGAGACCACCTCACCCTGACCCTAACTCTGTCCAGAGTTAAAGGAATAAAGCAGGGATTTATTAAAAGCCCTTCAAAGGATTCACTTTGGGCAGTGCAAGAGCCTGGCCATGGCTCCACCCAAGATGGGCTCAGAGTCACGAGTTTTCACACTTTTTAAAGATTTTTCCATTTCCATTTTGGGGTTAATTGTCCCATTCCAGCTCCAGGTTCTGCAGTCCCATCCTCCCAGATTCTCTCCTCAGTTCTGCTGTTTGCACTTTTTGGGGCTGAAGCTGCAGCATGTCCTTGGTTCTGGGGCTGGAAAAGGATTGTTTTGTGTGACTGAGCTGGGAGGAGAACTTGTAACACTTTATATGGAGTTCAGAGTCACACCCCAATGCAGTGCAGAATATGGAAAATGTGAAAGCTAAAATCTAAGGCCCCCCAGCACTTGTTGAACACCTGGTGAGACACCTGTCCTAGGACAGGCAGTCAGGGGGAGTCAGTTCCTATCCATGGAAAGGGATCCCAGAGCCATTCCTGCAGATTCACCACCCAATCATCCTTGAGGGGGTCCTGGATTCATCTGGCATGTGCAGAACAGGCACATTCACCCTCCCACTGGGGAGGCAAGGGCTGTTTCTCACAGCACCTGGGCTCCTGGCTCCCCAGGGGCTCCTCAAGGCCAGTGTGAAGGCAGCAGCATGGGAAGGGCCACGGAGTGGTGAGAAGGGCTCTCTGCTGACATTTGCCCAGGGAGCTCCCGAGGCTGGAGCAGCAGAAACACTGGCCCGAGCAGGATCATGAGAAACCATTCCTCTGTGCTATTTACAGCACCCAAGGACATATTTTTCCTTTTGGAAACACCACAAGGAGGATGTTTCTCATGGCTGCTGGGAAAGAGGGGTGTACCCCAGGGAATAGCATGGGTTGGGGTGCGTAGGCTTGGGGCAAGGAGGCAGCACATCAAAGGGAGCCAGGGACACCAAAAAGGGAGTTTGGCCACTTCCATGTCAGAGGGCAGAGCTGCTGGCACCAGCTCAGGCTCTGGGATGCGAGAGGAGCGTCAGCAGCCTGCAGAGATGTCCAACAAGCAGAGGCACCAAGAGACAGCTCCTCTCCAGAGGCATTTCCAACCATGTGGCCCAAAGCACAGCACAGCCCAACTGCTCCTAAAGTGGCAGAGAAAAGGATGGAAGGGATGGGCTTGCTGCCATGCCAATGGGGCTAAGTACCTGTCCTGGTTTGAAGGACAGGTGTTTGCCAATAAAGGCAGAAACTTCTCTTTGAAATGGAGAATGTAAACACCCTCCCTCCAAATTATTATAATTTTGAAATTAAGGGGATCTCAGGCAAAGATATGGGAATTATGAATAACAGTTCTTTACTAGGAAAATTAAAATAGAAATACAGAATTACAAAGAACAATCCCCAAACCCTGCCAGAGTCAGAATCCAAGCTGACACCCGTCAGTCAGTCAGGGTGTTGGCACAGTCCCATTCAATGGTGGCTGCATCCTCCTGCAGGGCAGATGTGGTTCAGCTGGAGCAGTGCTCCTGGAGAAGGTGCAGTTTCCTCTGAAGGTGCAGGGATGATGTGGAAAGGTCTGGCTTTCCTCTGGAATGCAGTGGAAAGAAGGTCCCTTGGTGTCCCAAATGTCAGTTTTTATCTAGGTAGGAAAGGCTTGGCTGCTCCCCTGGCTGGAGCATCTCCCAGTGGGATGATGGAATTTTATCAGTCATGCAGTGGGACTGAATGGGCCAGCAGCAGATGATATCTTCCTGGAGGGAGGATGGGCTGTGGGAAAGATAAAGATGATTGCCCCAGCTGGTTTAAAGCTGGCCCATTAGCAGATAATATGTGCCAGGAGATCAGGGTCACTGCCCCACCCAGCTCAACAGATGGGGACAGAATGCACATTTCTGGCCACATCAACCCAACACAATATCCCAAAGGGCTTCATATCTGCAGAGCAGCAGGACTCCCACAGCAGGAGAGGCTCAGAGGGCTCCATCTGACCCACAAAGCCTCCAAGCACAGGAGGATCTAGAGACATTACAGGTCTTACTTGGGGAACTAGAGTAAATTGTAAGGAGATTATTATTGTGTAAAATAATTTTTACAGGTTAGAAGTTTTCCATTAAATGTTCATGTGAATCTGAAACTTTCCATTCATATATTTTGAAGAAAAGTTCACTACTGGTGAACTACAGCAAGAAATGTGTGTTCTGGGGCCACAAAGCATCACCACGACCCCTGCCAGCACCAGTTCCTCTCACTACAAGGTCAGGCAGGCTCTCTCAAGACTCCTGTGAACCCTGCAGGAAATATCCTGTGGAGAACCAAATTAGATGTCAAAGAGCAGAAGGATTTGAGCTCTGGCAGGTGCCCAGTGCTGGGAAGGAGAAAAGTGTTATGAAAACACTCATCAGAGGGTGGTGAGAAATCAGATGTAGGTCACTTGAACCCTGGCCCTGAGGAAAGGGGTGAAGCCCACAGGGTAAAGCCCAGCGGGATGGGAGGAAGCCAGCAGTTTTTTGGACAAAGAGCTGCTCAGTTTGTTAATTTGATGACATCCTCCAGGCTGGGCTTTTCCCTTGCTTGGGATAACATGTCTGGACCTGGTGCTCCCGCTCTGTGAGTGCTGCCATGCCTCTCCTTCCAACCCCACAGAACAGCTCAGGCCTGGGTGTGATGCTCAGATTTTGGGTTCAGACCACACAGCACTGTCAGGAGTTTTATCAGACAGAGCACAAGTGCTGCTTGCCCAGAGGATGGGCACCAAGGAGCCCCAGGGACTGGCATTGAGCGAGGCCAGTATGATGTGAGCCTCCCTTTAACACATATTCTCAGGACTAGGAGTGGTTTTCTGGCTGCTATTTGACAGCCTTTTGCACACACCCAACTTCCACTTTCAAAACCAAAAAGTTGTCTCAAAGAGACCTTGTCTCCCAAGAGAAACTTCTTTTTGAAATGATCCTCTTAGAGCTCTTGGGGAATTTGCAAGATGTTCTACTTTTATATCACAGTCTTTAAAGGTCTGAAATTTCCATGTGCCAGGTCCACCCTTTTCCCTTTGGAAAAGAATGTGAGGCAGTGGATAGGATCTCACATGCAAATAAAGTCATCAGCAATCCTTGTGTTTATTTTTAACTGTGGGGGAAAAAAAAGTCCCTTTTCACTTTCAGGAACTGAGAGTAGCTGCATGCACCAACTGAGCTCACAAAATGTATTGATTACCTGGTCATGTGTATTGTGAATGTGCTACCAAGCAGGTGAACTGATGGGTTGACCTCTTGTCTTGGGTTGCCATACAGGATGTGACCAGAAATGTGTATTCTGTCCCCATCTGTTGAGCAGTGGGGCTCAGTGGGGGCAGGGTGGGGCAGTGACCCTGATCTCCTGGCACATATTATCTGCTCATGGGCCAGCTTTAAACCAGCTGGGGCAATCATCTTTATCTTTCCCACAGCCCATCCTCCCTCCAGGAAGATATCATCTGCTGCTGGCCCATTCAGTCCCACTGCATGACTGATAAAATTCCATCATCCCACTGGGAGATGCTCCAGCCAGGGGAGCAGCCAAGCCTTTCCTACCCAGATAAAAACTGACATTTTGGACACCAAGGGACCTTCTTTCCACTGCATTCCAGAGGAAAGCCAGACCTTTCCACATCATCCCTGCACCTTCAGAGGAAACTGCACCTTCTCCAGGAGCACTGCTCCAGCTGAACCACATCTGCCACTGCAGGAGGATGCAGCCACCATTGAATGGGACTGTGCCAACACCCTGACTGACTGACGGGTGTCAGCTTGGATTCTGACTCTGGCAGTGCTTGGGATTGTTCTTTGTAATACTGTATTTCTATTTTAATTTTCCTGGTAAAGAACTGTTATTCCTAATTCCCCTATCTTTGCCTGAGAGCGCCCTTAATTTCAAAATTATAATAATTTGGAGGGAGGGTGTTTACATTTTCCATTTTAAAAGAGGCTCTTGCCTTTCTTTACAAGACACCTGCCTTTCAAATCAAAACACACACACATGCAACATTTCCCACTGTCACACACAGCTCAAATCCTGGCACTTCCAGTCCTGCAGGGAAGGGGCTTTAAATCCTCCCCAAGCAAACACAACAGGGTTTTCCCAGCTTTTGGGACATTTGGATTAATTTTCCTGCTGTGAGAACTCCACGGATCCTTGCACAGAGGCTCTGCAGCCCTGGCTCAGTTTCCTGAGCCTGCAGAAGGATCAGATCCCAGGATTTCCCCACCACACCCTGTGAGCACCCAGGCCATGGAGTTGGTGTGGAATATCAGTGTCTCCTGTGCTCCAGCAGGGAAAAAAAAACATCCTCCACTGCAAGAAGGTGTGTGAGAGGCAAAGGAGACTCCCAAGGGGGGAAAGGCACTCTGCTGTAGCTGCTGGAAGAGAGGGTAACAGGAGGAGATGCTGTAAATCCTTGCCCTTGGCTCTCTGGGGAGATTCATGACTGCTCCAGCTCAAGACAAGGATTCATTTGCAACCTGGGATGGTAAAATATTGGCACAGAAAGGCTTTTAATTACTTTTTTTTCCCCACCCAGGCTGTCAAAAAGCCCCATTAGTTGTTACTTCACCATATCAGTTCATGGTTTTTCATCTTGTACCTCACTGAGTTTTCAGAGCTGTTAAGTTCTCAGCATCCCAGCCCCCTTCCCAAATTTATCTCTCTTCCCTGAGAAGTGGAAGCTGCAATTACCACAGCACCACCTGCCTGCAGCACAAAATTGGTCCTTTCTGCTGATGCCCAACTCCTTCCACTGCACCTGAACAGATGCTCCTGTGTCTGCCCCTCCTGCCCATGTCTCTGTTTCTGGAAATTAAAAGGCATGGCCAAAAGCCACAGACCTGTTTATGAGTTGTACAAACGTGATATATGACTGCTGAGAAAGTATCTCTGAGCTGCTCCTCTCTGCATTTTAACAGGCTGATGCTTGGGAATAGTTAAGTAGCTGTCTTGGCTTGTTTAGCTCAATGGAACCAGACATTTCCCAAAGCTGATGGGGGATTTTTGCTCAATAATGCAGTCATGTTTGGTAACTATCACATTTTTGGGTAGATTTGTGTGTTCTCAGCAATCAGAGAAGGATTTATAGGGTTACAGGAGGTGCCATCAGGGACACAGAGATCACTGCACCTTCCTGCTCAAGGACAACCCCTCGGAGAGGATGAGTCCTGGAGTGCTGCAGCCTGCTGACATATTGCCCTGCTAGTGTTTTTCATTAATAAAACTAAACACTCAGGGCTGAGGGAACTGCCTGGGGATGGAAAGTGTTTTGGGATGTGTTTCCTTCCTTCCTGCTCCCTGACAAGCAAGGAAGGGCAGGGTGGGACCCAGCCCCAGCAGAGAGCCCATCCCCATCACCTCTCTGGGAAGATGCCAGCAGGGACTGTGCTGCTTCCTTGCAGAATCCCAACTAGCAGCAGGGAGAGCCTGAAAGGAGCAGCAGGATGCCTGGAGCAGGGATGAAACCCAGGAAATAGCAGTGGGGCTACAGGACATGCATGAGATGGAGAAGGATCACTTAGCCTAAAAGTGAGCCAAACATTTCACAGCTCTGCTACTGAAGTGAGAACTGGAAGAGTTTGGGATGAGCTGCATCACAAACAAACATAAATTCAGCATTGCAGGTGGCTTTGCAGGTGACCTGTTCTGGTCTGGCAGGTCCCCTGTGCCTGGGCTTTTCCAGGGGATGCTGGTTAGGAACAAATCCTCATGTCCAGCAAGTTCAGGAGATCTTTCTCTCCACTAGGACAGATCTGGAGCATTGCTTTTCTTTAAGCTCCAATAGAAAATATCCTTCCTAAGACAAACCTCTTCGGGTTGAAATTGCTCCCTCCTGGGTTTCAGCCTGGACATACATCATCAACATTATTAAAATAATGCATTCAAGTGGTTGAATACAGGGAGAAACAAGGCTCCAGAGCAGAGCACTGGAAGTGCTGACCTGAAGGATCAGTGCTGGGAGCTGCATCACCTTTGCTTTCCAGCTCCCATTGAGACTGGATAAAACAGGGAAGGTTTGATGGGAATAAAATCAGCTTCAGATGTTCCACCCCTGGCAGTTATCAGGGTGAGTTTGGTCTTTGCTTGTGGAAACAACAGCACAGGTTTTTCTGTAAGGAAGCAGCACTATGCCCAGTACAGCCTCACCAATGGGAGAGCAGGACATGCTCTGCCTCCTCTATTCAACAACCTTTTGTCTTGAGAGTAGTATTTACTTCTTGCAGAATTTTCCAGGTACTCAGATATCATTCACTCAGCTGGCATTTATTTCTTATTAGCTGGTTATTATTTATTAAATAATAATTTATGTTATTATTTATGACTGGATAGATCCATACAACATCAGGATGGACTCTGTTCTCTTAACAAGTCTCTCCAGTTTGTTTGTTTGTTTGGGTTTTTTTGGTTTTTTTTTTTGGTTTTGTTTTTTTTTTTTTTTTTTTAATTAAGAAAGGTGAACAAAAACCACAAAGAGAAATCAGCATTATGGCTCAACTGTTAGTTTTAATAAAGCCAGCACATGCAAGAAAATTCTCTTTAGGCAAGGCAAGGAGAGCAGCCCTCCTGCCACCTATGATGTTGTTGGATACTGCTGGGAACCAGGGAAAAACCAGCCTGGGAGCCTTGGATTTCTCAGGCTGCTGGAGGACAAGAAATTACAACAATGATTAAACACCTGCTGGAGACATGATGTTTTTGCAGAAAGCATGTTTTCAGAGAGGTGTTGCCTTCTGGGACCAATGAGCCTTTTCTATTTTGTTGTGCACGATCTATCTTATATAAGAACGATGTCTTTTCAATTAATCCTTTCTTCTT
Source organism: Oenanthe melanoleuca (assembly GCF_029582105.1). Classification (NCBI taxonomy): domain Eukaryota; kingdom Metazoa; phylum Chordata; class Aves; order Passeriformes; family Muscicapidae; genus Oenanthe; species Oenanthe melanoleuca. The sequence continues at coordinate 26,204,447 of NC_079342.1, forward strand.
GCTGCTTTGGAGAAGTCGTGTGTGTTGCTGCATTATTTGCTGTTCCTAATCAGACAGCGACGCTATGATGTGTTTTTTTAAATCAGGGAACTCAGAACTTTGCTGATTTATCTGTTCTGTTCTTGATAACCACTCTTACTGTAATAAACAGCACTCAGCCTGGGCTCCAAGGCTAAGAACTGTTGATGGGAAATGTTTTGTTTCATAACAGCAGCTGCAGCCAGCAGAGCACATGAGAACTTTTTTTTTTTTTTTTTTTTTTCTTTTTCAGGAACATTGGAAGATTGGCTATTTTTAACCATTCTCTCCCATATTCCTGGTGCTTGGATACAAGATGCACCAGCTGGAACAACAACATGGAATGTTTAACTCACTCTGTGCCACGGGCCCAGGCTGGGGGCATGACCATGCCCATTGTAGACCAAATTCTTTGCTGTCCATCCACCCAGAGCTCCACAGACCATCATCATCAGGATGTGACATGACACTCTGTGTGCCCCAAAATGCACATTTGGGTGCTGGCTCTGGGCCAGCAGTGGGGGAAGAGCAGGGTTTTGTTGTGCTGAGCACTGCAGACACCCAGGAAAGGACATGAGAGCTCGAGCACAGACAGAGGTGCCCAGTGAGGATGGCCACCAGGTGGGTGTGAGCTGCCCAGGTGTCACCCAGTGCATTCCCCCCGTTTGTTGGCACCCATCTGCCCCACTGGAAGGGTCCTTTTCCTGGAACAGGGAGCAGACCTCGTGCCCACCATCTCCTCTTGTCTCCTTTGGGATGGCAAAGCCCTGTTCAATGTCACGGCTTCCATTCCTCAGTGCAGCACAGATCCAAAAAACCCCACACCTGGCAAAGCTGGAGGGGCCCCAACAGAAGGCTCCAGGTTGGTCCAAGAGCTCCCAAGACAGACACTGCAAACCCAACAGCATCAGCCCAGACAGAAGTGGCATCTAAGTGCATAGTTGGTCGAAACTGTGCTCCTCAGTGTCCAACAAAATAAGTTCATAATAGGTGTGGAGCTAAGTGGAGTCACCCAGAGTTATGATTTCCTTTCAGCAAATATTTCATCTTCAGGCTGCCACTTTCACTCAGGCCATGATTAAAACAATAAACCCTGGAGAAGCCACCCAGCCCCCCACCAGCAGCTGCTTCTCCTCCACGCTCTGTGGTGGAAGCCATTCATCACTGAAAAAAGGGAGGTGAAATCAAAGACAGATTATTGCTATTTTTCATTCCAAGATGCCATGTTTGGCCAGCAATCTGTCCTTGGTGAAGTGAGGCTGGCCACAGATGCAGACTGAGGTGGGAGAAGTCACCCTGTGGTTGTAGGAGATGCATCAGTTCTGCATCAGGACCTTCATCTCTGGCCTCTTGTGACAGGCAAGCCATTGTATTGGAATGGCTTTTTATCCATTTATTTAATTCATTTACCTCTGAAAATCTTCTTGGACATCTGTATTCCATCAGTGAAACCCCACCTTGACAAATGGCTTGCAAAGGGAAAGGGAAGAAAAAGGAAAAAATTAGAAAAGGAAGTATCATGCATTGCCAAAATAAGCAATTAGCACATTCACCATGAATCCCAACCCAGGTTCCTGTGCTTTTGGGCAGCCCATTCTCCTGGGGCTCTGCTCATCCCACCCTGAGTTTGAGTCTGGAGAGCACTGGGAGGTCCTGCTGTTAAAAGAACTGGGTGATGGGCATGGAGCAGGAAAACAGCAAAGCTGTTTTGTGTGTGCACACAATTCCTGTAAAGATCCATCCCTGGGCTGTCAGGAGACAGAACTGGCCCAAAACAGAGAAAACAGCCCAGGTCCTGCCAAGCTCAGGATGTGGAGCATCCTGCTTGGACACTTCACTTGGGGCACAGACATCACTGAAATGCTTTCTTGGAGTTTTCTTGGAGTGTTTTTTTCCCAAAAGCCCAACATGTTCCACTTCAGCAAGGCTGGAAAATCTATCGTGTCAGCTCTCCTGCCATGCCTGTGCATATTTGCATTTTCCTTGCAGTATTTTTAGAGATTTCCACTCCTAGGCCTGATCTGGGACAAAGTCAAGTATGTAAATCTTGGAAGCTGCCACAGGAAAAGAAACTCCATTTTTCAATCAGCTTTAGATACAGCCTTCAAGCCACAGCAGCAAATCTCCTGCCAGCCTGGGGAGCTGTACTAGCTTCAGATAAGGACTTAGAACATGGTCCAGAAGGTCTTTGTCCTGCAGCCAGTTTGGGGAGGTGCTGCTGTCCCACCTCTCCAAGGATGGGCTGAGGATTCCCACCAGATGCTGGTGGGAGGTGACAGCAGGAAGGACACGTGGCAGAGTTCCCTGGCTCCCTGTCCCATCCAGCCCTCACAAGCCAGAGGAGCAAAGAGCTCAGCTCTCCTCAAGATTTCCCAGAGGGTCCTGCCTCTGCAAGGCTCACACCCCTTTGCTGAGGCAGGGGAGGAAATGATGGGGCTGACTTGAAAATAGTTCAAATAGCTCCCCCCTGAGCTCCTCCTCTGAGGAGTGAGAACCCCCCACATCCCATTCTCACCTTGAGGAAAGCTCATCACCTCCTCTGCTCCTTGGGGATGGCCATGGAGGGCACTCATCTCCTCCACACAGCAGCTTTTTGGGCAAGTGGGCTGCTGAAATGTGGTGCTTGGTGATGTCCCAAGATGGGTTTATGGCCTGGCTGATTTTAGCACCTCCCATTTGAAAGCAGGGTTCCACCTGGTCCTGCTCTGAAAAACCACCTCTGGGCAGTGAGACAACATCTGGCAGGGCTGGGACAGGCAGAGGCAGGAAGCAAAGGAAAACTGTGTCTGTCCAAGCCTGCTGAGGGACTGCAGCCAGGCAGAGAGCAACATTTGGCCAAGATGCTGGAAAGAGTAACTCTGATCTTAAAATATTAAAAAAAAAAATAAAAAAAAAAAAGAGACATCATAGGATGCTGGTGGCCATTTATCATCCTTCAGCCTGACATTCCTGCCATGGCACAGGGATGTCAAACTGCCCCACCAAAGTCACTTGAGCTTTGTCTTCACAGCTGGAGACCTTGGGGCCCCATCCCAGCAGTGAACTCAGGACTCCAAGGTGTGGACTGGGAGACTGCAGGGAAGGACAAGGCACAACCATCTCCCAGCCCCACTGTAAATGTGGCAACTGCACCTCTAAATTAGTGGCTTGTCTTCATTTTCCTCTGTCTTCACTCAGAGTCAGGATTAAAATCATGAAGGAGACGAATTTTCTCATGTTTGGGCTTGGTTGTTTATTAAATCTTATCTAAAGTACAGACAGTTCTGCAGCACTTCTAGCTACCAGCTAAAACCAAGAAAATGGAGGTGAATTTAGCTAGTTACAAGGTCTTTTAAAGCTAAACAGTCCAATAAAGAGCTGACATCTATATTATTTATACTTTTGACCCAATAACCAAACTCCTGTGACCTGCAGTGCAGCACTAACTGTCCAACCAAAAACTACTGCCTGAAAGCATGAAGAAGATAGAAAAGAGATAATACCCCAAATCCTCCATTTTGTCCATACCTATTACTATATTCCAAAAATTCCAAATTCCAAACCCTTCACCACGTGAAATCACACATTTTTGTTTTAACTACACACCTGTGACTTTAACTCCATCACTCAAATCTGGAAGCCTTCTCCAAGGCCTTAGGTCAAAAGCAGTGTTCTCCTGGGGGTCAGTGCCAGAAAGCACAGAAAGCTCAAAACTCCCAGGTTTCTGGGCTCCAACACCCCCACTTGGAAGGGGCCACTCCTTGCAGTGACCCTTCAGTGTCATTTCAGGATCAACACCTGGCTCTTGGATGATACCCCAGCCTTGCCACAGAGTTTGGTTTTATTTTATTTTATTTTTTTTTTTCAAACCTTATTTCTGAACCCCCATGAGTGTACACTGCTGGTAGGACACACACACACAGGTCCTTCCTGGCTTGTGAAAGGAGCTGGGGTTTCCCCACTCCTTCTGTTCTCCTGAATTTTGGCTGCTTCATGTGATTCCATCACATCTGATGCACAGGTAGAGACACAGAATAACCCCCTTGTGCCACAGCTGGCTGAATTATTAAGATGAGAAGATGACAAAGAAGTGTTTCAGGTAGCTGAGAGGCAGAAAAACAACTGGTGGGAAGGCTGGCCTACTCCTCTTGGCAACCAAGGAATAATAAACAAGAGGGTGATGTTACTTTTAGTTCAGCTTCAGAGGAGGCAATAATCAGCTTTGCAAGGAATGCAAGCTTGGCTGGCTGCTGAGGGCCTTGCAGAGATGCCCATCTTCCCCTGAACAGGCTCTGCCCTGCTGAAATCCAGCTGCCCAGGCAGGGACAGAAGGCAGAGCAGCAGGGAAGCAGGAATGCCAGCCCAGACACAGCCCAGATTCCCAGCAGCTGGCTCAAATCTGAACCCATCACTCAGTGACCAAGAAGGGAAGTTGCAGAAGCCCCCCAGCATCTCCCCCCACCCAGGTGCAGCTCCAAGCCCTGGAGCACAGCTCACCAAGCCCAGATTCCCATCTGCAGGAGCCCAAACCAGCACCACTCCCAGCCCTTTCTCACTAACCAGCCCTGATGAGCCTCTGAGCTCCTTCTGCCCACCTGCCTTGCTTTGCAGGAGGGATTCCCCAGCTCTGTTCACTCCTGCACACATGATGGGACTCAACACTTCTCTCTTCATTCGTTGTTTTCCCTCCTTTTCCCCTCCTTCCCTGCTGGTCACCCATCCCCAGCACCCACAGGGGGATGTCCATCCCTCCCTCACCTCCCTTTTCTGAGGGGTGACCCCTCTGCTCCCCTTCTGCCCCACATCAGGGGGTGAAAGCTGGGTCTCCACTCTTCCTCAACTCCAGCTCTTCTAGGAGAAGGCTCTGTGGATGTTTCCTGCCTTACACTGCTGCTGAACCTGCAGCTGCCTGACCCCAAGCCCAGCTCCAGGGGCTGCTGTTCCCCCCTACACACTCCAGAGAGTTCCCAGCCAACACTGTAGGACAGGGCAGCAACACTTGACACAGATGTGGCAGCTTATAAAAAGGACTGGGGAGTCTCTTCCCCCTTTTATTGATCATTTCTATTCTAGTGCAAACACTGTACATTTTACATCACAAAGCAAGGGATAATTTACAGGATACACTTCCATCTGGAAATCCAGCCTCATCCATCACCCATTTTGTCATGCACAAAATTCCCACTTTGAGGGAACCAGTCACCTGTTCCTTCCTTGAGAAAGGGGGAGCCTGAGAAAACAGAGTAGGCAAGAGAAAAATGCCTTAAGACACATTTTCTCCCATGGATGGCACTCAAAATTTAATGTTAACTGTGGTAACCATGGCAACTTCCCAGAGCTACAACTGCACATCTACTGAAACCCTGGAGAACTCCACTCTTTGAGGATAAGGCCCTTGATTGGCACATACATTCACATGGTTTAATAAAATACAGATTAAATGTACACAACTCTAAAATTTCACTTTGGCTTGATTGACAGCAAGTTGCTGTCACTTGGCTGAGCAATAAGGAAACACCAAAAGCTGCCTCTTCATCCAGCTGGACTCTGGTTAGTAAATCCATGGAAGCAAAGCAATATTGGGTCACCAAAGGGGATGTAAAGCTCTTATCTGAACTGACAGCAGCTCAGATAAGGGTGTGGTGGCACCCCTGACCAAGCAGCCTGAGCCAGCCCAAAGTGGAGGTGCAGAAGCTTCCAGAACCTTCCTGCAGGAGCAGCCCCATGCCAGACAAGTCAGATGAAGTGAGGAGGCTGAACAAGGGCTTGCACAGGCCATTGGTGAGCCCCTTCATGTCAGCATCACAGCATGGGAATGACCTCAGCCCATGGCTGGGCAATGGGGCACCAGGAGCTTCACACCCCTGGATAACCTCAGGGAGTGGTGACCCTGCACAGACAACAAGAAGCTGCTCAGGGTGGTTTTTCTACTACAGAAAAGACCGGGGGAAAGCCCCAGGTCTGGAAACACTGAAGGAAAGAGCTGAAACTCCAGGGTGAGACCCAGGCCAGCACAGGGGAATTCATTCAAATGGTGGGATGTGGAAGAGGGCAGCAAGGCAAGGAGGATGGAGAGCAGTTCAGCCTTTGGGTGATGTTACTCAGAGGCTCTGGGTCCTTTCTGACCACATTCTTCAATAATCTGTGTGTTTGTGCAGGCATGGGAAGCAGGAGTGAGTTCCTAAGTGCAGCCTGAGATTTCCAACATCACTTGGCTCCAGGAGCTGGACCTGATACCTTGGGGTTTTAGCTTTTCTATTTTTCAGAATCTCTGCTGCTCAGTGTGTAACTCTGAAACTTTATATTAGGTGTTGGTAAGGTCTCTTAATAGGGTAGTTGGACAAAACAATTCCTTTCTAGACAGAGAATCAAGGACAACTGGTACCCAAAAAGCAGAAAAAATGGTGAGGGAAAGGGGGCAAGCTGAGACTTCATAGCCTGGGGCTGTGCTTGGATAATTGACCCCAATATATAAATAAACCAAAACTTATAAAAGTGTAAAAACTCATGACCAGGATCTATCTTGGGTATGACTGGTGCCAGGTTCTTGCACTGCCCAAGGTGTATCCTTTCCATAAATAACTATTTTATTCATTTTGCTCTGACTAGTCTCTGCTGCAGGCACTATGCAGGGTAGAAATATTTTGGTTTACACACATTAGATTCTCCAGACTGCAGGTGGCCAAAAAAAGTGATCACACAGAACATGATGGATTCTCAAAGCACAGAACTCCCCCTGCCTCCCCTTCCCTGGTGTTCTGCCTGTGACTTTCAGCTTTTTGTCCTGATCACAATTAGGTTTTTTCCCCCTCAAAAATACCCATACAGGGAGGGAAAAAAAAAAAAAAATCCAGCAGCAATGCATACAATCACAGGCACAACTTACTCTAGTTTGGATTTGGGGCTTTTTTCCTTGTGCTAGCTCAAGTATTTTTGGCTGGATTTCCATTCATCCTCTGCCAGTTTAATTTTCACCTACACTTTAAAGAGAATTTATTCCTCATTTCCTGCAACATGCTGTTTCAGACTATCAAAGCCCACTGTCAGACATCTACACATGCCCAGAGTTCCTGCAGCAAACACCAGGGTGGAGATCTAAGCTCTCATGACTGAGCTCCATTCTCCTTCCCTCATGCTCCTGCCTGGATCATGGACTAGCTCTGCTGCCTTCAGTGGGAATATTCCATGGCAAAGCCCATCTCAGCCTGGACACAAGTGCTATTTGTCATAAATCAACCCCCTCTCCCCCAAATGTGGGGGGCAGGCATCGCCAGCAACGAGAAATCCTAATTTCCTCAGGATGCTTGTGTGGGAGAAATGCCTTTTGGGCTGCATCTCCTCTACTCTCCATGGAGATAAATAAATTAGGTCCTAATTAGGTCTCCAGAGCCCCAGCAGGTAGGGAAAATGGTTAAGGTTATAGGACAAGCCTTGCTGAGCAGTGTTCTGGGATCTTTGGTGGGATTCCCTTGTGCTCAGAGAGACTCTCCCTGGGGATATCCCTGTTCCCCAGAGCCACAGGAGCCAGGCTGACTGCAGAGGAGATCCTTGCTGTGTTCTGTGAGGCTGCCCATGGGGAAAATCTGCAAAGCAGTGTGGCTCCCTGCAGCACCACTTCTTTGGGGTTTCTCCCAGGAGGATTGCCCAAGGCTGCAGGGAACAGCTCTGACAGGGTGAGGGAGGCTGGGGCTGGAATTTCAATGCACCAGCTCCACCTGGATGCAGCACAAACATCCTGAAGGTTTTCAATGGGTTTTATTTTGTTTAATAAAAAACACCAACCAAGCTTGCATGTATTATCTTATATATATAAATATATACAGTATATATAAAACAAATGCATCTGGACAACACCTTTCCCTGTGGCACAAACTGTAAGGCATAGAAAGGAGTGTCCTGACAGTCCTGTTCTTGGCACTACACAGAGATCCCCCTGCTAGCCTCCCCCTGCTCACACACCCACGTTGGCTTTGCTCTCTTCTTTGGCTTTTCTGGGAATACTCAACAAAACAATGGAGCTCTGCAGAGCCCAGGGAGGTTTTCCAGGCAACTCAAGACAGCAGGGATCCATCTTGTTGCATCAATGGGCTTCTGGCAGAGTGATGGGAATGTGCTGCCTCTGTGGCACAAGGGACTGGAGGGATGAGGGTGGGGTGGGTATCATGGAAATCAAACAAATTCCTCTTCTAGGGTGAGCTGGGGCAGAGGGGAGATGAGCAAGCTTTGCATCTCAGCATGCTGGTGGTGGCACTTGTCCGTGGGCTGAGAAGGGCAGGGGGTTTCTCTCTGCAGCCCCAGCGAGGGTGAGACTGTCCTTTAGTGAAGAAGCTCGTAGTATATTGAGCAGAAGCAATAAACCCGACGATAACAAGGAAAAATACAAAACGGTGGCATGATCCCAAAAGGAAGGAGGAACCTTATCACTCACAGGTTTGCTCCCCATGTTCAGTTCTGGGTAAGGGTTGGCTTTTTTTTCTTTTTTTTTTTTTTTTCTTTTCTTTTTATGGCTTTTTTTTTTTTCTCTTTCTCTTATTTTTTTTTTTTGTCTTCCAGCACAGACAAGTTGCGAAGCAGGACGGGTGCTGTTGTGTTTTCTCCTTCTTCTCCCCAGCTGTTAATTGACTGTGGGCACCTGATTCCTCTGTAAACTATATTCCTTTGCCTTCAGTCTCAGGTTGGCAATACTGTTGGCCATGTTCATGCCCTGTGCTGGGCTGGCATTGGTACACGTGGCAGAGTAGGTGGCCATGGCACTGAGGGATGGAAAGAGAAACATCAGGTCAGAAATCACCAGCAGAGCCTAAAACCTGTGTTTTTTCCATACCTGTGGGATGCACTCCTGGTGCCAGCAGGGAATTACCACTCCCCTTTATTTAACCCCCATTTATTTAACTTTATTTCTGCTTTGCTGTTCACTCACCCAGCACCAAAGCTGCTGGGAGTCAACAGGAAAAAATTTCCACATCCTCTTTTCTAACCCAAAAAGGTTTGCAGTGAGGTCAGCCTGCCAGTGAGACCATTGTCCTTAAAAGTATTCCCACTGGAAGCAAAGTCTTTTTGATGAGACCAATTGCTGGTTTTACAGCCTGTGAAATCACGTCACTTCTGAAACACATGTTACATTCAAGAAACACCCTGGGAAAAACCCCTTTCAACAATTGTGATGTTTTCTGGTTTCAGCCTTTTGGAAGGAAAATTTCCACTTTTTTTTTTTTTCCCTCCTCAAAACTTCAGCTGATTATAAAGAGCATGTGTTAAAGACTGAAGGAAAAAAAACCCAAAACAGAAACCACTTTTTCTCCTTTTAAACTGCAACTTTATTCATGAAAAACATCACTTCTGACAACAGAGGCTGAACAAAGATCTCCAACTCCCTTCTCATCCTACCAAAAAATCTGCAGAGCTGCTTCCCAGACCATCAGAAAACTTGTTTAATCCATGTGTCCTGTGGATTTCTGTGAAAAGCACCAAACACCCCAAAACCCAGCAGAGTATTTGACCTGCTGCTTTTCCTTTATGTGGGTCCAGCTGAGAAACACCACATGAACCAGAGGTGCCCATTCAACACAGAGTGCTCAGGAGGAAACCCCAAATTCTCTGCTGGAAGCCAGCTCAGCTCTGGTGCTGACTTTTCCATCTGCTTGCCTGGGTGGCTCACAGCTGAGGCTCTGCTCCATCCACAGACCAAAAAATCAGGATGGGTTGATTTTTGCCTTTTTGTCTTTTCCTTTTACTGTCTTTTTATTTATTTATTTTTTTTTAATTTTTTTTAATTATTTTATTTTAATTTTTATTTTTTTATTTTTTTTTTTTTTTTAATTCTTCCAGCACTGCCCTCCACAACTGGGAATGCCTTAACAACAGCAAATCTCCCTGCAGGGACACAGAGGGTACAGAGCCCCACAAGGTGTAAAGCTGGTGGCTGCTTAAGCCCATCTGCTTCCACAGGGTACATCTCTCCCTTGTTTTTGAGCTGGAAGAAATTTGGAGACCTCCAAGGGTACTCTAAGCTAGAGAAAATAGGAGTTTTCAGTCAGGGGTGTAAAGTGTTCCTGTCCAAAACCAGGTTGTAGGGCTGGAACTCCTGGGAGCTCCCAGCCCCCCAGAGGTTTGGGGAAGATGATTTCACTTACTGATGGCAAGTGAAATCTCTGCTAAACCCAAAATCTCCAGAAGTGCTTTCTTTCATCAAGTTATTCCACCAGGAGCAGTGCACAAGAAGGCTCTGAATAGCTTGAGGGTTGCTCCAGAGACTCTCCAGGGTATAACAAGGGTTGAAGTCACCCTGTTGCCCCCTCCCTCCACCCCACTGAGGCAGAGAAAAATCTCCTTCCTCCACTCAGCTGTCTGCTTTCATGAAACACAGAGGAGCATCGTGTTTCTGAGGCCTAAAATCCTTTTTTCAAATGAGGTTCTCAGTGGCCCGTGGAGTCAAAGGTTGCTGGAGTGGGAAGTGCAGGCTGCCAGTCTTGTTTTCTTAGGAACCTATGCTAAAAAATGCCTAAGCAAAACATTTTTCAGCTTCAAAAAAAAATAATAGTATCTACTTGGCTGTCTGTGTGACAGCAGAGATCTGCAAATAGCTTTGGCTGACCTGTGGCTGAATGTATTTGGAGAATAAACACAGGGACTGAAAACTTTCCCCAGGTCTAAGGGTAAAAGCAGCTCTGGCCATGCAGCTCTCAGCCTCCCCCCAGGAGCTGCTAATTGCTAATCAGGGGCTGGTACAGCACTGCTGGGAAGATGGGGAGGGGGCAGAGGGCCATGCAAACACTCCCCATGGCTGCAGGGCTCAGCAGGATTTCACTAAGGGTCCAACATGTGAATGACCCTACTGCAAAGCTTTGATGAGCTGTGACAGCCCAGCCCTTCCAGATGGATGGGATTGCCAAGGGATGAGCAGCAGGATAAGGAGCATGGAGTGTCTGAGGGTCCTGAAAGTGTGTCCTGAGTGTGTCCTGAGTGTGCAGAGCAGCTGCTGTGCTCCTCTGCCAGGGCAGGGCAGTGGGAGGGGGGCACTCCAGCCTGCTTGGATGTGCCAGCTGCAAATGCCTCTGCTGAAACATCTTCAGACAAGACAAGGGGAAGGTGTGGGTAGGCACAGCCTGGAGCTGAGGGGCTGAAGAGCCATCCCTGAGGCTCTCCCTTCTCCCCTGCACATCCCAGGAGCTGCAAGGGACCCCAGACAGCCCTTCCCAGGGTGCCCTTGGGATTTACCTTCACAGGGACTTTTAGCAGTGGAAACAACATCTCAGGAGCAATGACCTCTCTTTAAAAGTGGGAGAGGCAGAAATAAGCCATGGATCTGGTGCTGTGACCAGTGCAGCCTCACTGGGGTGGGGAAGGAACTCGCTCCCCTCCCCAGAATGCTGCACCAAGGAACACTGCACAGGGAGAAAGCCTTAACCTCAAAATGAGGCATTTTGACAGAGAGCAGTCCTCAGAAAAAACCCAAAGGATAAGGGCCCTTCCTAAGACAAAGCTGGTGGCCACCAAAAGCATCCTTTTCCATATCTGGAGTGGGTGGGTCTATGATTTGTTCTTCTGGAGACACAGGGTGGATATGAGGAAAATCCCTTTTTGAAGACCCTGTGTTTGCAGCTCTTACTGGGAGGAAAAAGAGGGTCAAGGTGACTGAGCAAGAGGGGTCCTGTGCCTGGTGTGGCTCCTGGAAGGCACTGGGAAGCTGGCAGTGACCAGGCCAGAAGAACAGGAAGAAATCCAGCCAAAATCTTCATGGTCCTGACCAACAATGAAGCCACTGTGCTAAAAAACACCCAACCTCATTTTTAACTGCCTGTGAGCCAGCTGGCTCCCCACAAACCAACACATCCTGTGGATCTGGTGTCCACACCCAGCCCCTGCAGAGCCAGGAATGGCACAGGGAGGCTTGTGATGTGCAGGGACATCCCAGATCCTCTGAGACTGGGCTTGCCACATCCGTGCTCCTTTCCTGCCATCCCTTAATGCACTGAGCACAGGGGCTGGACACTGAACACCAGGCTGTCACCTGGTGCAGGCAAACCACAGTGCAGCATCCACACACACACACACTTGTGCTCAGGCAGCAAACTCTCACAGCTCAGTGCTGAGCACTGCTCCACATGGATGAAGTGAGATCCCAGCTTTTCCTGGCATCCCAAGCCTCAGGACAGCCACAGAACTCCCTCTTCTGGCCACTGTTAGGGGCTGAGCCTCTCCAAGTGCTCCAACCTCCCCTCCCCTGCATCTCTGCCCCATAGAAAGGTTTCCTCCTTGCTATAAACCAGATGCACTAGGGAAAACTTTCTGTTTCCATGTGTTTCCACCTCTTTTGAAATTTCCTGAACTGCAGAGAGAGACCCCCAGAAAAGAAGCTGCCAACAACAATGCTGAGCTGGGGCCACGCTGCAAAACTGGCAATGAGATGGGGTGGGAGCAGGTGGGGAAAACCAGTGGGATGGTCAGGCTGTATCCTCCAGCTGTCCCATGTGGATAAACAGAGCTGTCTGAGGGACACTTTTGGGATGGTCCATTGTAAAGGCTGGTATTTGCACCACTTAATTGTCTGCATTGTCTTCTGTCTTTACTCAGAGCCTGGATTAAAAAAATGAAGGAGACGAATTTCTTGTGTTTGGGCTTGGCTGTTGATTAAATCTTATCTGAAGTACAGAGAGTTCTGCAACACTTCCAGTTACCAGCTAAAAGTGAGCAAAATTGAGCTGAATTCAGCTAGTTACAAGGTCTTTTAAAGCTAAACAGTCCAACAAAGAACTAACACCTATATTATTTATACTTTTGACTCAATGACCAAACCCCTGTGACCTGCAGTGCAGCACTGTCCAACCAGAAACTACTGCTACTACTGAAATCATGGAGAAGGAAGAAGACAGAAAAGAGACAACATTCAAAATCCTCCATCTTGTCCCATACCTATTAGTACATTATAAAAACCTCAGATTTAAAAATGTGAAATCACACACTTCTATTCTATTCTATTCTATTCTATTCTATTCTATTCTATTCTATTCTATTCTATTCTATTCTATTCTATTCTATTCTATTCTATTCTATTCTATGCTATTCTATTCTATTCTATATTCTATTCTATTTTTATTATATTCTATATTCTATATTCTATATTCTATTCTATTCTATTCTATTCTATTCTATTCTATTCTATTCTATTCTATTCTATTCTATATTCTATTCTATTTTTATTATATTCTATATTCTATATTCTATATTCTATTCTATTCTATTCTATTCTATTCTATTCTATTCTATTCTATTCTATTCTATTCTATTCTATTCTATTCTATTCTATTCTATTCTATTCCATTCCATTCCATTCCATTCCATTCCATTCCATTCCATTCCATTCCATTCCATTCCATGACTCTAACTCCATCACTCAAATTTGGAAGCCTTCTCCAAGGCCTCAAGTCAAAAGCAGTGTTCTCCTGGGGGTCAGTGCCAGAAAGCACAGAAAGCTCAAAATTCCCAGTTTTTTGGGATCCAGCAGTCCATGGGTCACTCACTCACCTGTAGGGCGAGGCAGTCCCCCAGGACAGATAGTCAGTGGGTCTGGGGGCAGGGCGAGGTACTATGGGCTGCTCCACAGCTGTCACATCCCCTGAGTAGGATTTGAGCAGAGAGGCATTCTTGCTGGCCAGCATGGCCCTCTCGTTCCGGCGGAACTTGGCTCTCCGGTTCTGGAACCACACCTGGAGAGGGGGGAAGAGCACATTTATTTATAGTAATAAAATTTATTTAATATTTATTTGTTTAATACTATTTATTTATTTAATAATTATTTATGTAATAGCATTGATTTATGTCTTGGGCTGCACTACAGGATGTGGCCAGAAATGTGTATTCTGTAACCATCTGCTGAGCCAGGTGGGGCAGTGACCCTGATCTCCTGGCACATATTATCTGCTCATGGGCCAGCTTTAAACCAGCTGGGCAATCATCTTTATCTTTCCCACAGCCCATCCTCCCTCCAGGAAGATATCATCTGCTGCTGGCCCATTCAGTCCCACTGCATGACTGATAAAATTCCATCATCCCACTGGGAGATGCTCCAGCCAGGGGAGCAGCCAAGCCTTTCCTACCCAGATAAAAACTGAGATTTGGGACACCAAGGGACCTTCTTTCCACTGCATTCCAGAGGAAAGCCAGACCTTTCCACATCATCCCTGCACCTTCAGAGGAAACTGCACCTTCTCCAGGAGCACTGCTCCAGCTGAACCACATCTGCCACTGCAGGAGGATGCAGCCACCATTGAATGGGACTGTGCCAACACCCTGACTGACTGACGGGTGTCAGCTTGGATTCTGACTCTGCCAGTGTTTGGGGATTGTTCTTTGTAATACTGTATTTCTATTTTAATTTTCCTAGTGAAGAACTGTTATTCCTAATTCCCATATCTTTGCCTGAGAGCCCCTTAATTTCAAAATTGTAATAATAATTTGGAGGGAGGGGGTTTCCATTCTCCATTTCAAAGAAAATTTTCTGCCTTTATTGGCAGACACATGTCCTTCAAACCAGGACAATTTAATATTATTAAAAGCACAAAGGTTTAGATATAGTAGAGCTTGTCATCACTTTTAACTGCTTTTGGTACAGCATCATTTGTCAGCTTTTGTGGTCCCTGTTGTAGCTTGTATTCTCAGACCATCATTTATGGATGGTATTTTATTTTAGTGGACAATGTGGTAAACATATATTATAGTTTTGGCCTTGGTAAAATATTAAAATATGTGTTGTGCATTATAATTTCAACTTTTGCAGAAGTAACCGTGGTTGTCAAACAACAACTAATGCTTTTATTTTTGTAACTAACTGACAATAATAAGGACAACTCATAGACATAGTTGTGAAATAAGTAACGTTGGTTCAAGTATTTGGGGAAGTGGCCAATGTTGTTCTATATGATTTGAAAACATTTAAGGGATGTGATCAATAACTGTCAGCTGCTGAAATCACTTGTGAGGAAGTGACACACAACCCTCAAAGAAAGGAAAATTCGCAATTTCTGCATGAGTCAGGAATTGAACCAAGCTAAAGAATTCCCAGAACAAGAAAACAAATTCAAAGGAATGTTTGAATATGCATAATGTTTATGAATATGTATTTGACCAACTCAATGGAAAAGTATGTAAGAAGAGTTGTTATGGCTAGCTGTGTGCCTCTGGCTCTGTTTACTGCCCCTTTTATCTTTCTGTTAAATCTTTAAAAATTCTGAACAGTGCAGCACGAGCTTGGTGACCCTTGTGTGCCACACACACCTCAAGGATTTCTTGCTGCCTTGCTGCTGTCCCCAGGTGAGGTGTGAGCTGGGGCATTACCTGAACTCTGGCTTCAGTCAGGTTGACTCTGCGCGCGAGGTCTTCCCGTACGAAGGCATCGGGGTAGTGTGTCCTCTCAAAGACCCTCTCTAGTGCCTGCAGCTGGCTGCTGTTGAAGGTGGTCCTGTTCCTCCTCTGCTTTCTCTTCTTCTTCTCTTCTGAGTTCAGCTGATCATCTAGGAGACACGGTTGGGGATGGGGAAAGTGAGGAAGGCACAAACTCGCAGCCATGGGGTGAACGACCTCGATGGCTTCAGGAGGGGAAGGGCTGAGGAAGGGGCTGGCACAACTTCAGCCCCACACATCAGCCATGCTGTGCTATCCCCACATGGAGAGGAGGTGGGAAGTGAACTGATCCCAAGTATTTATTCTTCAATTCCACTGCCTAAGACTTGTACCTGGTCTCTCAAGCTACTCCAGGTCCCAGATTCCTTATCTCTAAAAAGCAGCAAAAAAGCATCTCCTCATTCCTGACAACCCCAGAAATCTCCTCTGATGACAAAGAATCACAAAACCCTGCTCTCGTGGCTTCAAATTTCCAAGGATTGCTCTTAGTGGGATGTAATACAGCTCTCTGGGGTAAGAGCACATTGGATAATGTTAGTGAGGAGCAGTTGTGCCCTCTGCAGCATCCTCCTTGCCTTGCCATGCCCAGCAAGGTGTTGAACAACCACCTATAAAAGCAACTATTTTTTTAACCTGGCTTGCATTTACTCAGAAATTAACCAGTACATCTGGATCACACCAGTAAGTGTGGGGTGCCACCAAAAATTCCACATTAGCCAATATTCATGTCAGCATTAAAGTGTGTTGATCCCTGAATCCATAAAAATGCTCAAGCTAGTGAATCATAACCTAAGTTCATCACTGCACAGCTTGGCCCAGGTGACAGTGTCACCATTCAGAGTCCCCACTTTTGCCATGCACAAATATGACAGCCCCCCTTGTCTCCCTCCTCTCCAGGGGGTGTGTAAGGCACAGGGAGGGGCTGACAAGGAAATTAAAAGTCTGCAGTTGTTGTCCTCACCACCCGTTTGTGCTGCTTTTCCCAGCCCATCTGGTACCAGTTACTGCACCTGAACACCTTTGGAGCAAGGCCCATCCATTTGGGAACAAAAGGACATTCCTCTTAAATTAAAGCAGGGTTTTCAGATTCCTTGAGGTTTACAGTTCCTCCATCCCTAATCCTCTTCCAACAGCCTGATGATCCCCAGAAGGCTCCTTTCCAAGCCTGGGGATTCCTGGGTGCAGAAACACACCCTTGGTTTTCCTGTATCCCAGAGGAAGCATTTGGAGACCAGTTTTTAACAGGAACACTGAACTGTAAAGCTGAGCTGGGAAGGGACTGGCAGAGGCAGGAATGTGCAAGAAAAACAAAGGAATTAAAGCAGGGCTACAGGTGAATCAGGTGGTGGGAAGCAAAGCAGAGGGATGGGATTTAATTCCTGCTGTGCGGAACGCCCTGGTTTAACACTGCCACAGGGTCCATCCCCTACCAAGGAGGAGAAAAAACCTGCATGCCCCTCTCTTGACTCATCACCAAACCCTTCTCAGAAGGGGTCAGCCATTTCCCCCTGGCTCTGCTGGCCAGTTTTGACATAGCTGTGCATCACACCACAGCAAAGGAGCCTCGGGGCACAAACGTCCCTCCGGATGCCACAAACGCTGCAAGACCAGCTGCTGGAGAGGCCAAAGACAACAAAGGGGCTCCTCTGGAGTTACCCATTTCATGCTGAGTATATCAACAAGTCAATAAAAGCCTTTGGGACCCCTTCAGAATCCCTTCCAGGCTCTGAAGGATCAGGTTCAGCCCAGCAGACAACACCCGGCTGGAGGGAACACGAGCCCGAAGCCGTCTGGCTGTTTCTCCATCCTGCGTGACAGCTACACATGAGGAAGGGTGAGCACATCCCCCTGGGGAGCAAGAAGAAGGGGCCAAAGTCTGTGAAATGCTGGAGAACAAGAGTTCCCCCTGCCAAGCACGTTAACACAATTTGCCTGGTTTCCTCCCGGCGTAAAGCGAGACGCCGGCGGTGATTCACGGCTCACCTCGTAATTACTGTGCCCAAAAATAGGAAAGTGTCCGTGCTGGGTGCCAGGTCACCCCCAGCCTGGGCTGGCACGCAGCAGGGATGAGTCACCTCCTTTTTCCAGGACAGAGCTGCATGGGGTTGACAGCAAAGCACAACCTGTGGAATTTTGGGATGTCCCGTCGCCGTGCCTCTGGAACGGCGCAAAACCCAAATATCCACAGGAGCAACTTGGGTAGCAGGGGAAAAAACAAATTATGACAGGATTGATGGGACTGGTTGATCCTTTTGTTTTGCCACAGGCTGGTTACAAACTGCTAAATGAGGGACTGCACACACCTGAAGCCCAGCCTGCCTGCAAATGTCATCTTGCTCACAGCGCTGCCCGGCTGCCTCCAGTATGTCAGCAGGGTATTTCTGCTTCTCTGCCATCATTTCTTTATCAGGAAACAACACTGAGCACTGAAAAATGGAGTTCCTGAACAGTGCTGACAGCACTAGGGACTGGAGTCAGCAGAAAGACAGAGAGGAAAAGAGCTCCAACGCTTTTTGGGTAGGTCAGAAGTCTTTTGTCAACGTTCTTTTAATCAGAAAAATTTTCATTCCATGCAGCTTTCTCAGAATCTGAGCAGCTTGCAAATGTGCCTCGCAGAGGGATCAAAACGTGCGTTCTCCTCTCGGGAACCCAAGGCTGGAAAATGTGGGAATTTCATGGCCAAATCCCAACCTTCCACGCCAGGCTGGGGACTGTGTTTCCTGCCTCCATTCGTGCTTTCCTGTGTTGTTTCTACATTCCCCCATAACATGCAAGTCCTGGTGTCACACACAAGTGTACCAAAGCATTTTTAAGTGCTCCTAAATGATTCAGCATGAAACATCCCATTCTTTTTTCCTCCTGCAGCGAGGCAGATCCACACTTGTAGACACTCCAATCTATTCTCCTCACTGCACAGTGCCTGCAAAAATCACTGGGGCACCACCAGGCAGCTCCTCTTGTGATGCCACATTGAAAATAAAATGCATTAAAAAAAAACCCAAACCAGTTGAGAACTAAATGCCTATTCAGGAGTTTCAAGATTGGTATTTTTTTTCATCAATGCTTATGACCACAACATATTTCAGATTTCCAGTTTGCAGGCATGCTTGTGCATACTTGCATTCATTCCAGGTCAGAACAAAAGCTAATTTCCAGATGGGATTTACATTGTGTGGGCAGCTTGGAAAAGTTTTGACTAGTTCTATTAAGTCCAGAACCAGTTATTATAGTTCATTAATTGGATCCGAATCGAAAGTAAACAATTGGATTTAATTAAGGGAGGGACAGAGACACTTAACCACAGCAAAATGCACGGTAAGGCAGGGAAGATTTGTCACATCAGTTATAGAAAGTGTAAACTGAGAAAGGATTCCAGGAAGAAAAGAAGGAATTGCACTCTAATCACAGCCCTCAAAAAAGAAGTAAGGTTTGAGTGCAGATTTAAGAACAAGCAAGACAAATGATCTCACAGTGGAAAAAAATAGTAAACTATAAATTATAAAGGCAACAACTCAAAACTCTTAAAATACAAAAGAATACTGCAAGTCAGAGAAAGTTTTAATCAGATTGGTGGAGAAGGAAAGGAAAAGGGAGAATAGAAGTGAAAGGAGCAGGGCTTTTTATTGGGTTTAAACTTAAATTTCATGAAGGTTGACAAGAAATATTTATGGGTGCTTTCCAGCTCTGGGCAGGCTCTTCTCCCCAACATCAGCCCATCACACACACCCAGCCCAGTTTTAATCAAGCTCTGCTTTGCTTTCAATGCATTACACACCTCCAAAACATTGCATCACTTTGGGTGCAGGGCAGCTTTGTTAACTGGCATCATAAAATATCCAAAACCAAAACCCAGACCCAAAATATTTACTCAAAGCAAAGGCTCCAAGCAGAGGAGCAGGGGGACATAAATGGATAAGATTTCATGCTCAGAGCTGCCTGAAGTATCTTTCTAAAAAACTCCCAGGAGAGAAGGAACTCCAGCTCGTGCATTTTTCTGTGCACAAGGAAAGGATTTTCAAATGGAAATGAGGTTTAACTTCAGGGCACACAAATGCTACACAGAGAAGGGGTAAGTACCCCACAGCAGAAATGAAGGCAACATGGAATGAAGACAACACTTAAAAGGAAGTGAGTATATTAAGGTAGGAGATGCCTACTGTGTCATGTACCTCAGTGTGGCAGTGATATGGAGCCCAGCTGCACACAGTGATAACAGCAGGCTTTTATTTGTGAGCAAAGTCAGACTACAGAGATTCTTGAACTATCATCTTCCTCTCATTACACAACACCAGCTGAGCTTTTTTTCCAACCTCTGCAGTTTATTTGTATTTTTCCTGCACTATCCTAATGTTTAAATTATTTCAATTACACTGAAAACCCAAGTATCCAGAGTTCCAGTCTTGTTAAGAGCACCTGGAAGGCAGAAATAAAATAAAGTAACAAAGAAACAGACACTCCATTTCCTTCAAGAGCCATCTCTTGTGATTATCTCACAGCCAGGTTCAAGTTCTGCACATAAATAAGAAGTTGTTCTGTGCATGAGCAGGAAGCTTCAGAAAGGAGACACTGAATTTTTCCTTCTAAACCTGAGTTTTAATTCCAAACAGAAAAACGTGCACATTTTCAGCCTTACCCACGGGGCTCCAGCAGCTCCTCTCCCAAGTGCCTGCAATGTGGAACCCATCAGGGGGATTTTAGGCTGCCTGCACACGAACAATGACAGACCATTACAGAGCTGTGAACGGCGTGGAGAGCAGGGACAGCCCTGCCAGGACCTGCCCAGGTCCTGTACAGCCACAGCCTCCCCAGCACTGAGGATGAACCCTCCCTGCCCTCCCACCTGCACCAAAGGAGACATTCCCGGGGGGCACCCCAGGCACCACACTCTTTCCACCTGGAATGAGGTTTCCTTCCAGGTGGAGACTCTACAGACACCTCCAAGCTCCTGGAAATAGTTTCCAACATGCAGTTTTCACCCAGACTCACCAGGCACTGGGGACATGAGTGCAGAGGCTCTCCCTGTGCCCTGCTCTGCTCTTTTGTGGGTCTGCAGGGATCAGGCCCCTTTAAAATCCCCACCTGCCCTGCTCCTGATCCACAGACATAAGAACTCCTTTTCAGGGTGGTTTCAGCTCTGGTGCTCTGCCTCTCATCTGGTGGCAACCTGCAGAGCACATGGACAGCTACAGCAGCTAAGATGTGAGCCCTCCCTAACCATGTCCATGTTCCCACTTGCTGGAACTGACAGAAGAAATTATATTTGGTGGGGGGAAAAAAAAAAGGAGTAATCATGATCCCATGGAAATCCAGAGAGTCTCCCTGGAAAGACTTAATGCTAAGTGTTAATTATAGGGAGAACAACATTTGCAGGGGCAGAAGTTTACATCCTCCTCCAGGAATTGGTACAAAGCCATGGAAAGTCCCTCTACATCCCATACTGTTGAGCTCTGCTGCAACAGTTCTGCTTTTTTATTCACTAGGGTTTTCCTTCTGGGCATCCTGCAGCTCATAAGGCACATGGCTTAGTCCTGCTCTTCTAACAAGCCTTTCTGACAGGTCCTGGGGTCAGAGTGTTCCCATAATACAATAAGCACTGTATGGATCTCATAAGCTCCAAGGCACAGTATGTGATGTGTTTGGAATTCCTTGTGTGCTTTTATACTTTGTTTTACATATTGTAATTTTTATATGCATTACCGCATTGATCCTTGGAAAATTAATTTAAGGAAAAAAAATAACCAACAAAAACAACGAAAAAAACCAACCCCAACACACATAATCAAAAGCAAACACATACATTTAAAAGCCTGCCAGAGGCAAATCATGTTCTGTGAGACTGCACTTTGTAACTGACAGAGCCCAAACCACCAGGCAGAGATCCAGCAGTGGGGATTTATTTACCAGGCTGGGAGGGGATGGGATCCAAGGGGGCTGAGTCCCCCCATGTCCCTCTTTAGATCAGCCCCACGCCCCAGGGACACTGACCCATGGCAGAGGAGCAGGGATGCACTCACAGAGCTGTGCCAGCCAAACCCCACAAGTGTCACCACCACAGCCCAAAGTGTCACAGCCTGAATGTCCCAGCTCAGCCCTGAGCTGCATGGGGCCAGTGTGACCTCCAGAGCTTCCTGAGAGGCACCCAGCCCCTCCCTCAGTGCTGGTTTCACATCTGGACCGGTGCTTGGCACTGGAGGAGCACGTGTGAGCTCAGGGGTGTGACTTCCAGCGCCTCTTCCCATCAGCTCCCCTCCCCTGCCGTGTGTCCTCATGCTCCATCTTAGCAATGGCATTGATTCAGCACAGATCAAACTCCCCAACCTCCACCCTGCTCCATCAGCATCTTCTCACTCCCAAAGACACCTCCCCACCTTCCTGATCCCCTCCCTGCTCCAGCTCATTCCAGAAAAAAAAACCAAACCGTAACAAAAACTTCTCCTCTCCTGTCCAGCACCCTTTCCCTTCCCTTGAAAAGCCAAGCTGTGGGACTGTGCCCCCTTTCATGCAGACTCCAGACCAGCACACCAGCTCCTTCAGAGCCCCCACTGCTCTTACCTGACCTTGCAATTAACACTTTCCATGCAGAAGGGTCAGGAAGGCCAATATCCACCTGGATATACCCAACAAGCTGCCTCAAAGACAGTGGCAACAGGCACTGCTGCTACAGGACAGGTTACTAATTTATTTTCCATATTGGAGTGAGCTCCATGGGGTTACAGCTTATGCAAAAGGCACATGGAATTATTTTCACCTACTCCCCTGCTGGATTTTCTTACTGTCTCCTTCTCTTTCTGTGAGGTGACCCCCCAAGAACTATAGCTTGCATGAATTATGAACAGGTGGAAGCCATAAAGTGAAGATCTGGCACTGCATGCCCACCTGGACCCTGGGCAACACTGCTTTTAATAAATTTATTCTTGCATTTAGAAAAAGTGGCAAAAAATCCTCATGAACTTCAGCTAGAAAAGCTTTCATATAAGGAAAATCAGGTATTTTTGCAACAAGCTGACTAGTGCAAAAATAAAAAGGGGGCTCTGGGAAGAAAAAAGAAAGGGTTTTTGTCAAGACAGAAAAGAGCTGCTTAGGGGGGGATTTTTTTTCCAGTCCATATATCCATTGCAGATGAACTGCTTGGCATTTCAGCAGGCTCATTACTGCCTGCAAACATTCTCCAGCAAGCTGCTCTGATGAGGAAAGACTGACTCAAGCTGAGTGGCTCCATGAATGTCTCTGCTCCTCCAGGCCCCCACTGTGCTGCTGAGCAGTGCCACCCCTGGATCTGGAAATTCCCTTGGGATGGGTTTTTTGGTACGTGGGACCTGCACAAACAGACTGACCAGTGGGATGCACCCACCAGCTGGCTCCTGTGCTGGGCAGGAACACTGCTCCCAATGGATATTCCATCTGTGTATTCCTGGAACATCCAGGACTGCAGGCTGCATGGCATGGAATGGCCACACCAGGACCAAAGGGAGGCATGAACAGCAGTGAGAACACGAAAATGAGCTCTGCAAAGGCTGTGCTCCCCTCTCATTAGCATCCAAGAACTAATGTGTTCCAAGGAAACTGGACCACCAGCACCCCTTCCCAAGAAAACTGGACTGGAGCTGCTGCAAAGCTTCACTTAGAAACCCAATTTTTTTTACTGCTAATGGATTTTATGGGTCCCTCTTGTTCACAACTGGAAAAATTACAGCATCAAGGTCCAGATATAACATAACTTCAGCCTGGCTCTCAGCATCCAGCCCACCTGCCTTTTGCAAGTGAGCATCCCAATCAGGAGCACTCTCCCTAGGTGGAGGATAAAGGACCTTGACAGCTGCTGCAGGAGGCAAAGGGATCAGAGCATTTCCAAACAACTTTCTCCTTCCCAAGCCTGCAGTGAAAACCTGCTCTTCTAAGGACAAGGAGGCTGCTGCTGGTGTCTGGGAGATTTTTGTTGGACACAGGGACATCCAGAAAAACAGGAAGGCAGCTGGGATGGCCCATGGGCTCCAGGATGCTCCACACCCCAGCTCTGCAAAGGGAAACCAGGCTCAGACCCACCTCCATCCTCTGCCTCTTCTGGAGGGCAAATGCATTTCACATTAGCTAACAAATTGCTCCATCGTATGTTTCTTAGCCTGCTGGAATGATGAATATTTTGGAATGTATTTTGAATGGTTCCTTGCCAGGGCTGAACAATCATCCAGAAATCTGAAATCAAAAGGCTGAAGAATGGAAAGCCCTGTCTCTCCAGAGTTCACTGCAGTTTGAGAAGCACAACTCCCAGCAAAGGAGGTGAAATGATGATTATGAGAGTTCCTGTGAATTGGGGCACACAAGGGACATGCTGGAAATGACAATCCTTAATATGGAGTAATAATTTTTGCCCCTAGGTGATGACTGTGCTATAGGATATCTGTTTATTCCTGCCCTTAATCTGCCTGAAATGTCTTGGACAATTTAGGAGACCTGTGCAGAAACGTGGGATATAACAAAACACTGCTTTAGGTCTGGTGCAGGGTTAGCAGACAGCTGCTGCTCTTCTAGCAAAATTTAACCCAATTTAAGCCTTTTAAAGGGCTCTAGCTGATGAATAGTGCCAGACCAGCCTAGCACAGGAGTGTCTCAAGAGCAGTTGGATGGCTCGCCCAAATCAGCTCCCATGGATCATCAGCCACCAGGCTGAGCCAGCTCAGCACAAACCCCAAGCCTGGATGGAAAGTCTCTGTGGATAAAGGAGACCAGAAGTGGTCTGGTCTCACTGGAGCAGCTCCAAGAAATAAGCTTTTCTCTCCCCCATAGAGATGGGCTGTCTAGACACATTGGCAAGGCTGTGCTGCCGAATTTGCAGTGCTGCATCCTTCTCATATCCAGCCTGTCAAATACAGCAAATTCCTGTCCCCCAGCCTCTTAGCATGGGCATTTTTTCAAACTTCCTAGTGTTACTCATGTCCAGAAATGCCATTATGTTCAATGAGAAGTTTTTAAACAGATTTCTCCCTACACGTAGGAAAACACTTTATGATTTTCTTTATCAACCCTCTGGCAAAATAATTTATTATTTCATTAATTTTTTTTTTTTGCTCACAATTACAGTAAAAATAAAGTAAATTGAGCACAAAGTATTTTTAAGCCAAGAAACACTGATATGTGAATATGAATTGCAATGGAAATGTAGGAAAAAAATGTTTTCCGAATAATAAAAATACTACTCAGCAAAACTTTTGGGAGTTAGGTGATGTTTTTACTGGAAAAACAATGTTTGGGAATATTTAGAGAGAGCTAGCCTCAGGGCCACATTCAACACCATATGGAAGAGCAGATTTAAACCCATCCACACCAAAGCAAAATGACCTCCCAGCAGATTGAGGAGTGCAGGGGTGATTAGTGGGAGTTACAGAGATTTCTCCATCCTCAGAGGTCCTCAAAGCAAGCTAGAGGAACATGTGCCAGGGCTAGTGTAGCACATGAAAATTCCATATGGCCCTGGAGTGGAGGTGGACTGTTGACTGTCTCTTTGCTCCTAACACATCCAGCAGTGCTTAGAGGGGTGCAGAAAAAAAAGCAAATCACCCCCAAATAAATCATAAGTGGGATGCACTGGCATTACACCCACAATGCTGACCTTCACAGCACAGAAAACAAAACAACAGCAAGCAATAAAATCACTTCCAGTGTGTGGTATAAAGGTACAGAGAGCAGCTGTGTCATTTCAGTGTTTGTGAGTCCTGCAGCCCCATTTCCCAGTGCACAGAGCCTCAGATCACCCCACTGCTGACCCCACCTCACTGACCTGCTGACCCTGGCACTGGGACAGATTTAGACAGAAACATCCATGGGATGAGCTTTCTCTCTGCTTCACCAGCAGCATCCCTCAAGGAAACTTCTGAAACCACCTCATCATCCCTGGGGAAGAAAGCTCAGCTGCTCCTGGCTGCTCACAGAAACATCACCTTAGGAAATCTCAGCCTCTCTGGTCACACAAGCAAGTGTGCACCCTGTCAGAGGTGGCTGCAAAATGTCCTTCCATGCCAGGCACAAGGGACATCCCAGAACTGAAACATCCCCCACTAGAGTCCTGGAACATGGAAACTGCTACAGAGAGAGACCACTGCCATGCAGCGTGGTGTAACAAAGATCAGAGCACCCCAAGAACCCCAAACCAGCTGGGAGAGAACTGAAGCACCACGGGCTCAGCCTGAAACAGGCCCTCTTTTTCTTTTGAGCACAGCTCATTAAATGTTTGCTGGAAAAACAGAAAAGCATTTTCCACAGAGAGGAGGACATCCAAGAAAAGCCCTTTTGGACATGAATTGGCAAGAGCCTCCCAGGCATTTATCTTCAGCATAGAATGTGCTCTGTCAGGAGGGCTGTAACTAACAATACGCCGAAAAACACGCCACAGACTTCCACTGTGTTTTATTTGGCACTCAGGGGCTATTCCTCAGCACAAAGCACTCACAACTGGCACTGCTTAAACGAGAAATTACAACCTTCAAAAGGCCCATTTAGTGTCAGCTGCAGAGGGAACGGAATTTGCCACGGGCTTTGATGACAACAGATGATGCCCCATGAAACGCTCGGCACGAGCTGCTGCTCCAGCAGGGGCACTGGGAATCCTGCACTTCCTGCCCCTTCTCTCAGCAGGCTCAGCTCTGAGCAGGCTGCAAAGATATCCTGAGCTCATTAGCCCCACGGCTCGTTAGGTTAAGGAGGAGTATGAGGGAAGCATCTTGTTCCTCCAGGCTGGATGGTCGGATGGGATAGACCGAGCTCAACACCTGATCCTGCACAACTCAGCCACAATCAGGGTCCCTGCGTTGTTCCCACATTCCCAGGAGGAGGAAAGAGCTCTGCCACCAAACTCCTCAGGCCCTCAAACCTGTTTTTCCTCTCTAGCTCTGGAAAAGCTCAGAGCTGGGAATCCTTGGTGGTGTTTGCTCGGGATGGACGCCGGGTCCAGGGGAAGGGAATGGCCACCACTGGCTGCCTGAACTGCACCAGGAAAAACCTGGAAACCTGGGAAAAGTGACAGGGATTCTCACAGCCCACAAACAATCTCCACCCCAGCTCTCAAAGGGGGCTCCAGAGAGGTCAGCCTGAGCTATTCTTCCCTGCCACAGCCTCCGTGAGCTGTAAAACGTTCCCATCCCTCTTCTTGGCAAGAGCTTTTCTGTTTCCTCCCCCAGACCTACAGAGACAGGGGTTTATTGGGCAGATACCCCCTGTTTACCCTGTCCTGGAAGGAGATTTAACCATCCACAGGACTTGTGCAGCACCAACAGAAAAAGAAGGGGAAAACGAGTCCCTTTTGCAGGCAGCTGTAAAACCCAGACTACACCAGTTAAACCCTGCTCCTGCAAGGCCAGGAATTGAAATTAAGTGAGTTTTTACTGGGCTGGGGAGAGGGGAGAGCTGTGCCATGGCTGTGCCAGTCAGAGCTGTCCATGCACAGCAGGAGCAGCCAAACCTAAATATTCACATATGCTAAGCTGGATGCTCTCTGTGAGAGCTGTGCTGCTGGCCCTGCTGGAGATCAGCATCCACACGGGCTCCAGACTGGCTGTGCCTCCTCTTGCTGCACTTTCTGCTCCTTTTTAACCTTAAAGCTGGCTGAGCCTCATCCTTTTGCCATACACACACTGACAGAGTCGTGCTTTGTTTCATCCCAGAATCTGAAGCCTAAAATAAAAATAAAATAGATAATTAAATGCCACTGTCCTTCAAGGAGTCACAGCAATGCTGAGATGAGGCTTTGGTCTTGCTGTGCTGGCAGGAAGTGACAATCTTCCCAAAAAGGCTCTGGGCCCTCTGTTTGGAGAACCAGGCAAAAGCTGGCATCCTGTCCTTAGTGAGCTGGTTTGTTCTGAAAGTCTGTCAGCTAAACCCACCTGCAGAGCCCTTTGCAGCTCTGGCCACTCACAGTCAGGTACAGAACTAAAGGCTGAAATGCCCTGACCTTGAGGCAATGCACAGGAAAATGTGAGCCATTTCCCAGTCCACAAGTCAGATGGCAATTTCTACAAGGCAGACCCTGGAGTCCTCTAGGGGAAAAAAAAAAAAAAGCCTTTTAAAGTGACTCTCCTTACACAGCGACTGGCAGGGACACCAAGCCAACATCATCAAATGAGTGTCCCGGAATCCTGTTTTATTTCCCAACATCTGACGGGAAGGAGTGCATCAACCCGCTGTCATCTGCTGCCACGGCTCATTCCTGCCCAAAGCACCAACCACTCCCAGCTCAGACACTGCTCCTGCTCCCAGCACAGAGTTTAAGTGCCCCCTGATCAACAGAGACACTTTCCTGAATCAAAAGCAACAGGAAGAAAACCCCAAGTCTCCACACAAAGTCGTATTTCAACCAAATCGGGTCCCAGCATTAGAAGAATTACAGGAGCTGGAGATGAAAATCTCCTTTTAAGCTGGAAAACTCATCCCCGATGAAGGATGGATGAGTTACTAAAACAAATATTGCATTTCGTGCTGGCTAACAGGACTCTGCTCAGGGGAGCTAAAGTACTCCCAAAGATTATCATTTATGCACAGCTGACTTCAAGTCCTCTTGCTTGCTGAGCCCAGGCTGTGATACAACCTGCAGATTTCTCCCAAAAACTTATTCTGCTGTTTCTCAGCTGCTCTGGCATTTGTTTCTCAGTTCCTCTGGCAGTTTTATGGAATCTACCACTTGGGCACAGAGATAAATAACAAAATACCAAACTCTGGGGATAAAATACCAAACTCTCAGTCCTGGGCATGGGTTATACCCTCTCCTGGTTACCTGCCAGCCTATGGC
Organism: Oenanthe melanoleuca; assembly: GCF_029582105.1. NCBI lineage: Eukaryota > Metazoa > Chordata > Aves > Passeriformes > Muscicapidae > Oenanthe > Oenanthe melanoleuca. Next base: position 26,232,618 of record NC_079342.1, read on the forward strand.
CAAAATCAGGTGTCCCATCCTCACTGCCTGCCTTGGGAGCCCATGGCCACCCCAATCACAGATCTGCCCTATAGCTCCACCAGCACTGGCTGAAACAGGCCTGGCTGCCCCAAAACAACACCAAATCCCTCAGACAGCTTTGGGGAGTCCCACTGGGCAGCCCTGGCTACTGAGGACCAGCCATTCTCACTTTCACCTACTCCCCACACTTGCAGTTTTCACACAGAAAGTGCTTTGACTTCCCTCAAATCATTAGAGGGAATAAAGAAATAGAGGAAATAAGGAAATAAATGTCAAAGGCTTGAAACCAAAACACTTCAAAAGCTGCTGATAGTGACCAAAGAAGTTACAGGAAGGGAAATGCCTCCTGTTTGCTAAAGCAGAGATGCTGCTCCCAAGCCATTAAGTCTCCTGCTGTGGGTCTTGCCTTTAAACTCCAAAATAAAATAAAAGAGGGAAGAGCTGTTGGAAAACCCCATCAAAGATCTGCTCCTCTCTCCTTGCTCCCTGTGCTGGCTGAGCCTTGCTCAAAGCCCAGCTTGAGTGAAGCGAGTCGAGGACGAGCCTCGGTCCTTTGAAGCAGCCACAACAGAGAGAGCATCCTCTCCTCAGGGATGTGCACACGGGGCTGGCCTGGCCACCAGGACAGCAAAGCCAGCCCAAAATGTGTGGCAAGCAGCAGAGAGGAGAAGAAGCCATGGGCAGAGCTCACAGCAGCCTCCAAATGGGCGTTCAGAAAAGAGACTGCATCCCCAAATCCCAAATCCCTCAAGGTGCCTGCCAGAAGGGCAGCCCAGCTTGCCCAGCTGGTTTCAACTGGCTTACCAGAAGAAACAAGCTCTTTGCCTCCGATCTCCTGGCAGTTTTTGAGGATCTGGCCAATTTCAACCACGTTTTGACCATTTGAACAGGAATTGTGAAGATGATTCAGCTGCTGTTAGATTTGTGAAAACCTGGTGGCTTGGTAAAAGGAAAGAGGATTATTAATGCCAGCAGCAAAGAGCAAGCTTTTAGAAGACAGAAGAACCCTGTCTCACACTGCTGCTCTAACAAAACAAAGGAAGATCCCAGCAGAGCTCAGCCCAGGTCTCTGCATGGGCATCCCTGGAGGAGCACAGTGGCAGGAGCAGCATTGCCACCCACTGCCACCTTCACACAACCCCCCTCACCTTCCTGGTAAAACCAGAGCTGCAAGAGCTGACTGAGCACACCAAGCTTCAGATTTTGGTGATTTTTAGTTATTAATCGTGGAGAAAGCAGAGATGGAGAGGACAGGGAGTGCAGCATCAATTGTACCTGTAGGGAGGGAATTCAGCCCCTGCTCCTGGGGAATGCTGGCCACCCCACCCCGGCTATCCGTGCTCCATTCCCCCTGCCACAGATCTTCCTGTGGGCTTGGACCAGTAGATGGCACCAGAATAACAGGAAAGCCCCTCTGCATCTCCCCAGATCACCGGCAGCAGCATCCCTTCCTTCCCCCAGCACACAGGGCACAAGCACTGGCACCAGAGCTTTCAGCTCTATTTTAAAGTCCTGTTTAGAGCTCACCTCTTTGGGGCTTTGAAAAGCTCTACCACACAAAAGAGATTTCAAACTAAGAGACACCCTGCCTTTTTGAGGCTTATAAAACATCTTTTTTTTTATTTTCTCCTGCAACTTAGATGCTGATTTCAAATGAAACACAGAAACGAAGTATTTACCCAAAGCATCTGCTTCCTCCATAATTGCTTTAATTTGGAGAAGGCTTTCCCTATTCAGCCAGAACTGACAGACATTCTCTGCCTGTTGCATTTGAACAGGATCTGTGTTTCTTGATGTAGAAGCAATTCACTTGAGAAGTGCCAGGCTGTATTTTCAGGTAGGAAGGTTCCCTTCTCTCTGGCTCTAGTGACTGTCAGCACTGTTAGAGGAAAGACCAGTGCTGCCTCCCCAGCAGCTTCTGCTGTCAGCTCATGGCAACATCCCTGACCCCAGTGGGTTGAGCATCATCTCAACTCCCTCAAAACAAGCAATAGGACTGGCTCAGGTCAGGGTGGGCATTTTCCCCACCTCTTTTGCACACCAGGTGAGCAAGAATTTTTCTCTCTACAAAGAAGATGTCCCAAAACAGAATTACCAGCCAGTGCACATCCTGCAGCAAAATCCATCACAGAGTTAAGGATGATCCTATTCCCATTCCTGCCTTGTGGGACCTCCTGCTCACCCAGGTGAAATTCTGAAATGCTTTCAGAAGGAGCTGGGCAGAGATGATGCTGGTCTCCAGGGATGGCTCTGCAGCACAGACAGGATTCTCCCAGTCCTTCTCTCAGCTGTGACAAGATGTACATGGGCACTACATGGTGACCCCAAACACCCAGAGATGCAGAACAGCTCTGCCTGGGGCAGGTTTTGTGCTTTAGGGAGGCACCAGGATTGATCCAGCAGCTTGAATCCTGCCTGGAGGATCTGGGACAGAGACCACCTGACTTTTCCCACTTTTCAGACCGAGTTTTGAACACAGCTCAGCCCAGCAAGGTTTCCAAAGCAGTTTGATTATTTTGATCTCTTCCCCACATCCCCGTTATTCATCATCCCGAGTGTCATTCCTCCAAACCAAACCTCTTGCCAAACCATTTCTCGGCACATTTTTTACTCAATGTCCCTTCTAGGAACAGAGCACATTTGGAAACCTCCATGGCTCCACACTCCCTGTCCACAAACACTGAGCATTGCTGCTGGAAAATCGACCCAGCAAGGTGGAGAAAGGCTCCCACTGCCATGCCAAATTGCCCATTTCCCAATATTTTTCCCAGAAATCCTTGGAATTTTGGTCGATTTGGGGTGTTTTAGTACAGATTTCAGGACTTTTATGGCTATCTTTAATACAATTTTGGGAGTTTTTTGGCCATTTCAAGTCAGATTTCCCCTGGATGTTTTTCACACCTGTTTTCCTGTTTCTTTGGGATTTTTTTGTTTCTTTTTTTTCCTTAGAAATCCTTGGAATCTCATTGGATTTTGGGGCCATTTTGGGGGTTTTTAGTGCTCATTTTAGGAATATTTTAGCCATTTTCAGTGTGATTTTTGGGCCATTTTTGCGTTTCTTAATGCAATTTTTTAGGGATTTTTCTGGGTTTTTTTTAGGCTGATTTTTTTTCTGACGTTTTTCCCAGAAAGCCTTGGAATTTTGGCAGATTTGGGATATTTCAGTGCAGATTTTGGGTGTCTGATTTATGACTTTTTCAGGGCATTTGGGGTTGTTTTTTTTTTTGGATATTTGGATATGCTCAGTGGTGGAGCAGAGAACCAGCCACGAGGGCTTTGTTTTATGAACCTTGCTGGAAGAGCTGCCCTTCTCCAGCTCCTTGGGCATTCCTGCTTTAGCAGCTCTCTCCCAACCCTGCAAACCCTTCCCTTGGTGCCACCTCTGATCCCCCCAGGCAGCTCACCCACCACTTCAGAGATGCTCTGTCCCACAAGGATGCTGAGCACGTTTATCCCTCTTCCCACCACTGATTACATTTGCAGCTCTCCCTGTTTTCCTCATTTTACCCCAAGCTGGCAGGGTTGCAGTTACAGGAGACACTGCTCACTCAGAGCCTCAACCTGGCCAGAAATAGCAGAAATCACAGACAGAAATCACACACAACAGCCTGCTGCCCTCAGGGCTGCAATAAACTCCAAAGAGGTCCTGAAACACAAAAGAATATTGGGCTATTCCCATGGCTGATGTTTGCCCTTCACAGCTCTGCAGAGGCTTTCCTACCTCAATTCTGGGATTTTGGAGAGGGCATTGTCCCATAAACAATAGCAGCTGGTTCATAAAAGGGCCTGAGTTATGGTCAGAGATGAGGACATTGCTTTCCTGTTGTGTTTCTCGCTGTGTTTTGGTACAAACCTGTAAACAGACTCGTACCAAGTGGATCTGTGCTCCCCATCTGGCCCTGTGCTCTGATTTCCTGGCAGGAACATCCCTGACATGGGATTGTGCAGCACATCCTCTGTCCCCTGGCCAGAGCCGAGCTCTTCAGTTTCTGGGAGAGCCTCAGCCACAGCTTTTCACCCACTTACCCCACCAGTGAGACCAATAATTCATGGCTGACAAAAGCTGCTCTTCCAAAAGGCCTTCCAGACATTCATGGATGCAGCAGCCAGCGCTCTCCTTTGGAGTTATTTCTAGTGATAGCACAGCATCTCACAGCTAAAAAATGCATTTCCTACCTCCTTTGAATGCATGTCTGGCTTTTGCTCCCAGCACTGGCTCTCATTCCACCTTTCTGATGAGTTAAAGGCGGGGGGAGAAAGACTTCTACCTAGAAAGTGGCAGAAATGTGGATTCCAATCCATCACCTCAAGTGTCTGGAAGAGCCCTTGCCACTGTGTGGCCCTAAAGGGACAGTGATACATCACAAAATCTAAAGTGCTCACCATAGCTGTAGCACAAAGGAGAACAGGCATCAAAAAGCAAGAAAACCAGGATCAGCCCCCAGCTCCACAGAGAGTTCTTCAACCCTCCCAGAACAAGCAGCCCCTCCACTTGCTGGCTGCAACCTCCTGCAGCCATTGGCTCTCTCTGCTCAGAGGAACGTGTAAAAATACATAAAAGCAAAGATGGACCTGCCCACATTGATGAAGGGCAGCTTTCTGGGGTGGTTTTCCTGCTGATCACATCCTGGTTTTCCTTTTCCATCATTCCACCCAGTGACTGTGACCCTTCCCCATCCACATGCTCAACGGGTGCCTCCTGCCCCACAGGCATCCCAGCTGAACACAGCACAGAGACTTGCCTGCAATGGGGAGAAAATTCAAAGGCAGCCTGAATGACCAGCCAGATAAAAGTCAGGATTAAACAAGTTCCCACTAAAGTCACACAGCCACTGAAACTTGGGAGGATTCCCTTCCCAAGGTAGGATGAGCTCTGCACTGTTCATTCCTTGACACGTTTGTCCCCATCAGATCTGTGACTGAAGTCTCAATGAGGTTTCCTCCCACAGAAATCTCTTCCAAGGTTGCCTTATCCTCTCTAGACCTGGGAGGATTTCCCTACTGTCTCACTTACATCTGCAAGGGCAGTAGGTGGGCTTGGAAATCAGTTTGTAATTGAGCCTGATGTGTTGGGTTGATGTGACCAGAAATGTGCATTCTGTCCCCATCTGCTGAGCCAGGTGGGGCAGTGACCCTGATCTCCTGGCACATATTATCTGCTCATGGGCCAGCTTTAAACCAGCTGGGGCAATCATCTTTATCTTTCCCACAGCCCATCCTCCCTCCAGGAAGATATCATCTGCTGCTGGCCCATTCAGTCCCACTGCATGACTGATAAAATTCCATCATCCCACTGGGAGATGCTCCAGCCAGGGGAGCAGCCAAGCCTTTCCTACCCAGATAAAAACTGAGATTTTGGACACCAAGGGACCTTCTTTCCACTGCATTCCAGAGGAAAGCCAGACCTTTCCACATCATCCCTGCACCTTCAGAGGAAAACTGCACCTTCTCCAGGAGCACTGCTCCAGCTGAACCACATCTGCCACTGCAGGAGGATGCAGCCACCATTGGATGGGACTGTGCCAACACCCTGAATGACTGACGGGTGTCAGCTTGGATTCTGACTCTGGCAGGGGTTGAGATTGTTCTTTGTAATACTGTATTTCTATTTTAATTTTCCTGGTAAAGAACTGTTATTCCTAATTCCCATATCTTTGCCTGAGAGCCCCTTATTTTCAAAATTATAATAATTTGGAGGGAGGGGGTTTCCATTGTCCATTTCAAAGAGAAGCTCCTGCCTTTATTGGCAGACACTTGTCCTTCAAACCAGGACACCTGAGTACCTCTTCTTTCCTTCTAAGTTGGAGCTGGAGCTCTCTTTACCTCTTCCCTGGACTCTTTTTGACTCAGTTTGCACCTTCTTGACACACAGTTTGCCCAAACAGAGCCCACGGACAGCAGCACAGCGAGAGGATGCCCCACAAACAAGGCAAAGCTTTGGGACATGCTGGGGGTGAAAAACATCTGCCTCTCATAAAGATGTGGCGTTTTGCATTGAGCAGAAGAGCTGGTCCAAGGCCAGAGAAGCAGATTTCCAAAAGCCATGGATGCACAGCGCTCCAACAGAGTCTCTTTGCTCCCTCGACACAGCAGATCCCGTGCTGCCCTCCTCGCCAGGGCACCACACAGAAACTCTGCGCTGTGATGTGGGGAAATCTCCGTGATCTCACCAGAGGAGCACGGGCAGCCTCTTCCCCCAGCAAGCCAAGCTCCTCCACTGGGAATCTGTGGTGGAGACGAGCCGGATCCGCGCAGGGCTCCCGCGGGGCAGCGGCTCTGCCGCAGCTGCAGGGCTTGGCTGGTGCCAGGGCGCTGAGCAGGAGGGCTAGCACCAAAATAGGCCATTAGTGAGCAACGTGGGGTTCTGCATTCTTCTCCAGGCCCTGCATTTTCCTAACGGGAATGCCTCAGAAAAGCCAGTGCGGGGGGGAAAGAGGAATTTACAGTTCCCTTCCAAAAACCAGTCTTTGTTTGTTTGATCGTTTTTTTAAATGATCGAGTAACTTGTGAATACGTTTTCTGATGATTCCCACATCCTCCCAGCTGGAGAACGGCTCATGAACAGACTCCAAGCTCTGTAAATGAGCTTGTTAGTCATAAGTCTTCAAACAGGCTTGATAAACAACTTTCAGCCTGCAGGATATTCATCAACCATTCTGTCTGCCTGGTCTCCTGACACTAATTTATTATTTACAGTGAGAGATCCCTCTCCTAAATCACAGGTGATTGTTTCTTTTTACTGATTAGTTGATTTAAAAAAAATAAAAAATGAGGAGAAACAATGAAAAACAAATCACAAACAAGCATAGTGCTGCAAGCACTTATTCCTGAGCAGTCCTCCTAGTTTCCATGACACGTATCAGAAGTTTTCCAAATGAAACAAACTGTAAGTAACGATCTTTTTTGGCCAAACATTCAAGAGCAGGCTACAGCCAAGAAAAAGAGTGTGACCATCCCAACCATCCCAACTGGGAATTCCACTGCCTGCCACCAAACACTCCAGGGACCTTCCAGCTGATCAGCACATGCTGCTCCTTGCATCCTTTGGGCTTGTGGAGAGCTCAGGCACCTCAAGATGTTCAGCAGATTCACATCCATGTGCAAAAATCTGTCCCTCAAAACTGTTCTAGCCCATGGGTGGGTTCACACAGCATGGGGTGCACTCAGGTGGGTTCCCTGCAGGAACAAACCTTGCTGAGGTTGCTGCAGATCATGGGAGGGGATATTCTCAATGCTAACTCCACAAAGACAAGCAGATGAAATAGCAGTTTGCTGGGGATGGAGCAGAAGGAGGAGAATTGCTGTTTATGCCAAGTTCTTACACAACACATATAGCCAGAAAATTCCAAAGCCCCTAATTCGGGCCAAGGGTTATATTGGTAGGAAAACTGAGGCATGGCAAGGGGATCCTGGTCAAGTAATGGCAGTGAGTATGGAGAAAAACAGACCTCAGGATCCTGTGGCCAACACACAAAGGTGTATTTGAGCAACTAAAGATAGGCTGGGTCATCTGCTCTGATGTTTGGAAGAAGAAAAGCCCTTCTGCTCCAACTGAGATTTTGGGTGCAAGCTTTTTCTGCTCCCAGCACTAGCACACACCTGACCCTGAAAACCTGCCCAGGGTTCTCCCAAGTGGTTTTTTTCCTCTCTCTCAGTGTGAGATCACCAACACATTTGCTTGGAGAAGCTCAGGCACTCAGCACTGGACAGGCAGTGCTACCAGCCTGTGCCCACTGCCAGCCTTCCCAGGGACACAGCCTGGTCTCCAGCTTTCTCCAGCACTGCCAGCACAGGAACCATCCCCCAGCTCTGCTGGATGCACAGAGCTCTGCTCTGTGCCCTCCAGCCCGGGTAAAGGCAGGCTGCAGGCAGGACGAGCAGCGCTGCAAGGTGGGGAGTGCTGAAACGCTTTTTCGGAAACCAGCCCAGGCCTGCTGGGGACAGGAGCTGCCTGCAGAGCCACCAGCAAGGCCAGCCCTGTGCAGCAGCAGGCCCAGAGCATTAACACTCTGTTTTCACTGTTACACTCAAGCTCTTTTCCCTTTTAAGTCCAATCCATCCCCACAGAGCCCCGGCGCGGCTGAGCTGACACGGGGAGAAGTGACAGCTCTTTGAAAGCTGCAAGAATCCCTTTTTTTTTTTTTTTTTTTTAAACAAATGTGGATCATATTAGCGACACTTCCAAAAAAAGAAGATGATTTCCAGAGGCACTGAGCAGGTCTGAAGGGCCTTGAGTGGCTGCAGCTCAGCCCAGCTCTCCCACCACTCACTCAGCAGCCACGAGCAGCAAACCCAGAGCAAACAGAGTGCTCCTGCTCCAGCACCTACTCTGAGGGGGCTGGAAGCTGCTGGGATGCTGCCTTCTTGCTCCATCCTTGCTTTGATCCCAGTGCCCTGCTGCTCCCATTCTCCTTTTCCAAGTTTACCCACTCAGCAGCTGCTGCTGGCAATTCCCTCTTTCCCCAAGCTGGCAGGACCTTTGATTTTGCTTTGGTCAAGAAGGCCACAGGAGAAGTTCATCTGCTGGTGGGCTCAGAGCAGGAAGCAGTGTCCCCAGGTTCCTGATGAGCTCCAGCTCTTGGTGCAAAAGCAGTTTTGCTGCCTGAGCAGCTCATCAAGACGTGGAGAGGGTCCCAGCCAGACCTGGAGCGTCTCTCTGGACGTTTGCCCTGCCCAGCAGTCTTGCTGACTGGCTGGAGTTTCTCCTGTAGGAAAATTTCTCTAGCCAGAATGGGGGAAAAAATTTGGGTGGAATATGAACTGGATGCTGCAATAGGATGTAGTGATTTGTTAAGAGCTTAGCTGGCTCCCTTTGCCTCTCATCTAACCTTCCCTTCCAGGAACACGAGGCACCAGGATGTCCTGGGCTGCCACCCCAAGGCAAACGTTCACTTCACACGGGCACGTATGAAATCCAGACTGTCTGGGACAGTGCTTTAAACAGTGCTGTAACCTCTTCTCGGCCTCTGGAGGTGAGAGAGGAGCCCAGAAAGCTCTGTAAGCTGAAATAGATGCTCCCTGGCTTGCTCATCAGGCCTCTCTTGGCCTTCCCAGGCTCATCCCTGCTGATGCCAGGCTTTCCACTGCTCCCTTCCCTTCTCAACCAGAACCCTCCAGACATCCTCTCTTGAAAGGAACACCTCTTTGAGTGATGCCTCCAAAGTGCCAGCACACAGCATCTTCCAGAGATCAGCTGGGCCCAGCAGGAATTGTGCAGGAAAGGAAACACAGGAAGAAAAAGGAATAAAATTGATGGAATCCATCCCTGTGAGGATGGGGAAGCCCAGAGAAGCTGTGGCTGCCCCTGGATCCTGGAAGTGTCCAAGGCCAGGCTGGATGGGGCTTGGAGCAACCTGGGACAGTGGAAGGTGTTTGGGTTAGAACTGGGTGATCTTTAAGGCCCTTCCAACCCAAACCATTGTGGAATTCCATTAAACCAATCACAGCCAAAAAGCCACTGAGGAGCTCTGGGAGCTGTGCTGGCCCTGGACAATGGGAAAACTGTCCCAACACAGGGTGACAAAGGACAAATCCCAACACTGCAGGGCTGGTGGCACCTGCATGTACAGGTGTGAGTTTCCATTGACACAATCTGTACCACAGAGCCTCTGCAGGGATCTCCAGTGGGAAGAGGATGGATTCCTGCTGCATCTCCCCCTCAGGAGGAGGCACTGCTGCCATCCTCCACACCCTCCAGAATGCCATAAAACCCTCTGGGATTTCACCCCTCCTTTGAGCTGCCTGCTCTCCCACCAGAAGACATTTCTGAAGATATTTCTCACATGCAGCGATCAAAAAACAGGTTCTTCTTGGAGGAACCAGACTAAAAACCTGCTCCACCACCCAAGCAGAAGCTGAAGCCTTTCTGCACCCTGCATATAAAGCCAAGAGGGCACTTCAAACATCAGCTCCTCCAGCCAGCCTGTGATGATTTTCACTTCAAATCCCCATAATCCACCCCAAAAGCCAAACCTCCTTTAGGAAAGGCGAGCAGGGTGGGGAACCAGCAGGGCAGTGATTCATCCTCCCCAGAAACAGAGGCCCAAGTCTGGAATACTGTGACACTTGGTAAATATTCGTGATGTACTTCATTATGCAACAGAGGCCCAGCAGGAACACAGCTCCCTCAGGGCTACTTAATATGGGTTTCAAAAACGATTAAATATATCATAAACAACTCACAACCAGGAATAAACACCTATAATCCCATCAAATCATTCTGCTGATGTCAAAAACCATGGGAGTCAACTCGGTTACCGGGGGGAAAAAAATAAAAATACACCCTTGAAGGAATTACAGTCCTGTAATTCTGTGTCTGCCTTGTCAAAGACTCAACTTTCCCATCCCCTCCTGCTTATGCTCTGTCCATGCTCTTGCTCTTTCCCTTTCAGGCTTCCTCACATCACAGATTCTGATGCATTCTGCACTTATGAAGAAGAGAGGCAGAAGGACCGAGCTCCTGACTGCAGACAGCAGAACCCGCACAAAAATACTCCAAATACTGGCCAAAAAAAAAAAAAAAAAGAAGTTTTTTGCATGATTCAAGGCTGCTGGTCAAGTCTTCAAACACTAATACTCATCAACTGGCACACACATAAGTGGTCCATTGAAATAGCATGCAATGACTCGTGTGAGTAAGGCCTGCACAAATTAACCCTGAGATAATATTTTCCCATGCAATCACTGCTTTATACATCATCAAAAAGATGGAAAATAGACCAGCTAGCGGTGGAAACTCAGTGCAGATGACAGAAAGCTGATGTTCATTAAAAGTGTTCGAGCACTTTAGAGCAAACCTTTCGGTTTTATGAGAGATTTCAAAATCTAATTTTCATGGAAATGTTTTCATTACGTTAAGGGGGGAAGGAGGGAAAGTAAAAACCTTCGGCAAAATCTTTTTCAAATTAAGAACTTGGAAGGTCTGAGTGGATGGATTGAAAACACAAATACCATCAGCAAATTATGAGACCATGAGAACCAGGAAGCAAAAGTGATTATGATCAAAAAAAGTGAAATTCACAAACAAACAGAAGTTTCTTTTCACCTGTCAAAAGGCAAAGCACTCACAGACAGAGCCAGCCTCGAAATTCGCACGGCTCTTCCTTCTTTGTTAATAACAATACCTTGACCACTTTCATTTATTTCTTTGTGCTCTTTTTTTTTTTAAGACTCCAGATATGTTGCAGAGTCACATTTCCATCTTCTGTCTTTGTCCAGAAGGTGCAGAAATTTACATAAAAAAACCTTTTCCCACTTCAAACTGCAGGATTCAGATACGTCAGAAAAATATCTGACACTGCGACACTCGCTGCGATAGCCACGCATCCGCCAGCCTGAGGCCAAAACTGGATAGAAATGCCCAAGGAACATAAATGGAAAGGAGTTAATCAAACTTCTAACAACTGCTGGGTGTTAGTTATCTGTTACTCAACCTTTAGCCAAGCAAACTCTTTCCGAAGCCTGGAGGACACGCGCGGTAAAACCGGCGCGCGCGAAGGTTTTTCCGGCGAGGAGCCGCGATTTTCACGCGGATCATTTACAACAAGCGCCTTAAAAACAAGAATAGCCTGATCCTCGCTTTTCCTAAGAAAAGCCTGCAGAGTTTTCTTTTCTAAGAGGCCTGGAGAGCCTTTCTGGAGGAGGATTTGCTGCTGTCCGGATTCCCCGGCTCATCCCGGTGTAACCTGTGGACACCAGCACCAGCTGCTGCCCCAAGACTCTCTGTTCATCAGCAGGACAAGACAGGAGGAAAATTCCCAGATTTAATCCATTTTCCCCTCCTCTATCTATTGGTTGTACATCCCCTGTCTATGGACTCAGCATCTTCTGGGAATAAGGGCTGTGATTTATTAACAAATGAGATGCTCAATACTTCAAGATAAAGTTCACAGACAAAACCCTGCAGTTGTCCTAGGCTCTTCTTCTTGTCTTCATCCTCAGCCCAAGGAATTGCTTTCCACATTTTCAAGCAGAGGCAGAGCTTTTCCACCTCCTTTTTTTTTTTATATATAATTTTGTGAAGGATGGGGAGGCACAGGAGCACAGACAATTCAGTACTTAGACACACTCTTTCACTCCTGCAGCAACCTCAAGTGTTCTGATTAAAAAGAGGCAATTAAGGCACAATGAGCAGCCATGTGGGAGCAGACCCAAAGTCCTTCAGCTCAGGATCCTGTTTCAGCCAGCCAGGAACAGCAGTCAGAGGGTTTAAGCCCAGGCAGCAAGGGAGAGATCTCTGCCCCAGCTCATCCTTCCAGTCTGTGACTCGCAGCTCCCTGAGCTGGATGCTGTCTCCAAACCCTGCTGCAGTGAGCAGCCATCCTCATCCTCCCTGAATCTGTCAGTCCTTTCTTGAAATAACACCTATTTCTGCCTGAGCAGGCAAGGTGAGCAGAGGAACTCACCTTTTCCCAGCAGGATTTCTGAGATTTCCTTGACAAGGAGCAGCAGTACTGAGAGGTCACAATACTCACTGGGACAAAAAATCATGGGGGGACTCAGGCAGTCTGTGCTCAGCTTTAATTGTGAATCAGCTTGATATAATCTGTCAGCCCCCTGAGCGCCAGCACTTTTATACTGAAGAGAGATTAAAGTACAGCAATAACCCCAAAACACAGAACTTGAGCATGTAATGAACATGGTTTATTCGCTCCTTACAAAAGAAATCCCAGCGTAACAATTTTTCTTTTGCTGTTCGTGCTTTCTCCACACCATTTTATGAGCCATCAACAGAGTCTCAAACCAACCAAACAAAAAAAAAAAATTAAAAAGAAGCAGAAGTCAAAAATTCCCATCTGAAAAAAAAAAAAAAACAATCATTGAGAATTACCCCAGAGCCCACAGGCAACTGACAGGTTTCTGTCACCCTCAAAGGGCACAAAAGCAAAGGGAGCTCACTGCCTTTTTTTAGGAAGCTTGGGGGACCTGCATTTTCATCCCGGGATTAGCCAAAGTTGTGCTACCACAGCAAGAGTCGGTTTTATCTTTATATGTTATTTTGTGACAAATTGGAGCTGGGATTGCAAAGCCTTCCCAGCAAAGCAGCAGAGGGAAGGAGGTTTGCCCTGATTTTTATCAGCTTTTAGGGTAAGGTGCTCAGAGCCGGGAGTTGAACTGAAGTTGGGGAGAACTGACAGCTGGGCAGCACTGCTGAAAACTCAGCTCCTTAACCCAGGGACACCTCTCCCTGGAAATATTACAGTCACAGCTACTCCCAGAAATGGTTTTTTCTTCTTAAGAAGAGAAACGTTTTATCCTGAATCTCTCTCAAATGAAACAGTGGTGAAATATTTCCTTCAAATCTCAAATAAAATCTTTTGTCATTTCTGCATCAAACTACTTGTCTTAATTTTTGTTGATAAAACCGGCACAAATAATTTGGTTTTTCACTTCAGTTTGGGTCAGAAATCAGTGGCAGATTAGCTGATTTTCTTTCAGGCTGGAAGAACATTTTTAGTATCCTCGAGAAATCCACAATTTCTTCAAACAGCTTTTACCTTTTCTCACTTAAAAACGGAGAGAGTGCAACTAAGCCCTGTGTTAGGTTTTCCACTGAACCAGCTCTCATTTTTCACCGAGAAAAGCTCCTACCTCTGCTGAATTTCCTAGCTCCAGCACAGTCCTTTTCCTGCATGGACTGCACAACATGCAGCAGGTAGAGAAACTGAGGCACGGAGCCTCCCGGGATGTGCTAAATGCACTCATGGGAGAGCCAGAAAGCCCAGATGACAGTTCTGCCCAATAAACCTGGGAGAATTTATTCCTCCCCCTCCCTTTTTACTATTTTTTTTTTTTTTTTTTTTTTTGTCATTGCTTACTTTAGAATACTTCTAAAACTTTCTAACTCACCGCAACGGTATTAAAGCTTTTACAGCATTCAGAGAATTTATAAATTATTTGAGGCTGTAGTTTTGTCCCTGCTCAGCAGTGCTGGCTAGAAAACAAACTCTTAGACTGCTTTTTTTCGGGCTTCTTTTCATGCTCTCAAGAACAAGGTGAGTATTGGTGAAATGCAGTTTTTCCCCTTTTCCACGCTGACCGAGCTTGCAGTTGGCAAGGGGCAACATCAGGAGTAAATCGGAGAAAATGAGGAATAAATCCAAATAAAATATGATCAACTAAATTGGGTACAGAGCAGAAGTAAAAAAAAAAAAAAAGTTGTCTGCATTTGATATATTGGGAATTCTCCAGCGGCTCAAGGAGCTGAATCGGGGGCAGCCGCAATCATCGTTTTCCTCACTGAAATACACACCTTTAGAGCCAGAAATTGCGGTTTTTCGGGTGCTGGGAAGGGAAATCTTTTGAAGCCGTGTCCCAGCGGCTCTCGGGGGGCAGAGGAGCCGCGCTCCGCTCCCGGCCGCGCTCCTGGAGGATGCTCCCCGCCGGGAACGCATCCGGCCGCGCCGAGCTCGGGCATCCCACGGGCGCTTCTGCGAGCAGCGGCTGCTTTTGGGAAGGCTTCCCCCTTCCCCAGCTCGCTCTCCTTCGGAATACCACGAAAAACCACGTCGGATCCACGGGGGAAAGAGGGTCGGAGGCGGCTCCCAGGAGGGGGAAAAAAGCCAAACACAACAAAAAAACCAAACCAACAAAAAAAAAATCGGAAAGCGAACGAAAATTGCAAGTGGTGTTTTCGTTCGTTTCTCGTTTCGTTTCGTTGGGTTTTTTTTCCCCCCCGTTTTTCGCGGGGAGCTCCCTCGGAAGCGCGCCCGTGTCCGCAGCCGCGGGCAGCCCGGATCCCCACGGAACTGCCGGCCGGGGAAAGAATTATTCGATCAGAGAGCGGTAAAAGCGGGGTTAGTGACCCTGCACACCCCGCTCAGCCTTCCTGACAGCGCTGCCCTTGGAACACAACACGCGGCGCTCGGAAAACGCCGCGCAAGCCGGCGGGCTGCTGGCTCACGGCTGCTCCGATTCCCGAGCTCGGGCTCTTCAGGAATTCCGACACGGGCATCCCTGTCCTGTCCTGTCCACAGCGCTGGGACCGGGGAGAGCCGCGGCTCGGGGCACAGGGAATGTGCGGCTCCGCTTGGGAGCCCTCGGGCTGACTGCGAGGACATCGGACAATGGTGCGGAGCCCATCCTGATCCCTGAGCAGCCTCCCGGGGCCCCGCAAAACAGGGCGCTGCTGCCCGCTCCGACGGGCGGAGGGATGGATAAATGGATGGATGGAGGGATGGAGGGATGGATGGATGGATGCCCCGTCCAGCCAAGCGCCGTTCTCAGCCCACCCCGGCAAAGAATGGACGAGCCCGATCCTGCTCCGCTTCTGCTCCCCGGGATGTTCCCGGATCCCTACAGCACGCTGGAGCCACGGCACGGGACCCGACGGGAGCGGAGCGAAGGACAGCTCGCCCTTTTCCCGGGAAAAAAACACGGATTTCCACGAAGGGCGGCTCAGGGAGCTGGGGATGCGGGCTGGACGCACCAGCGGAGCGCCCTCGGAGCCGGAGAGATGGACGGGATGGAAAGGAAAGGATGGAAGGGGTGGAAAGGATGGAAGGAAGGGGTGGAAAGGATGCCCCCGCACTTACTGTCCTGCTGCGGGGTGTCGCTGCCGCTGGTCAGCCCGGGGGACTCCAACAAGCTCCGGCCGGGCTCGCCGCCTCCCTCCTCCGCCTGGGCGGCCACCATGTCACCCGCCTCCTCCAGGTCCAGCAGGTGACTCACGGAGAAGTTCTTCTTGGCTTGTAAATTGTCCAGGCCGGCGGGGCCGTCGAGGCGGGCGGGCAGCAGGGCCTGTCTGTCCATGGCGTGGGCATAGCCGGACGCCATGGTGGCGAGCGGGGCTTCTGCGCCCTGGCCCCCCGCGGCCCCCCAGCCCTTCCAGGGGGGAATGCGACAGGAGCGCGGCGCGGGACCCGAGCAGCGCAGGGCAAGCCGGAGGGCAGCGCGTTTAAAACATGCCGGAGGGGAGAGGCGGCCGGCTCGGGGCGCCGGGAGCTGCCGCCGGCCGGGAGGCGCAGGGCGGCTGTGGGGCGGCTGTGCCCCGTCCCTCCGCCCCCGCTGCCGCCGGCTCCGCTCCCTCCGCCCCTGCGCTGCCCTCCCCTCCCCTCCGAGCCGCACTTCAAACGGCGGGGGCGGCTCCGGAGCGCTCCGGGCACCCGCGGCAGGGAGGGAGGGAGGGAGGGAGGAGCGCGGGGGACGTGGCAGAGGGATGGGGATCCTCCGGGGAAAAGCGGGGTGATGGTTAGAACCCCCTCCCGTGCCGGGTTGGTGCTGCACCTGGAGGGTGGGAATAGCCCAAATGAGAAATGCAGATGGAAAGGTGGCCGGGGGTAATGGGAGAGAAAGTGCGAACAGGGGAGAGGGAAAGCAGCGAAAAGTGCAGCGGGGAACTGAGAGAAACGGACCGAAAGGGAGTAAAGTGAAAAGAACAGAAAGGAAGGGAAAAAAACCCCAAAACCCTAGGATGCAAGGGGAGCTCCTCAGGCCAGCAAGCAAAGAGGTGCCCGCAGTGTGTCCTGGTGGCCCTGGGGACAGGGACAGGGAGTGGCCCTCGGACCCTGCCCCAGGACAGCGGGGCCGCAGCCCGGGCCAGGAAAGGTTCCCGGTGGCTGCAGCCGAGCTGCCACAGCCAGCCCAGAATTTCCATCCCCCCTGATCTGGGGAAAGAACATTTGATGCCATCAAAGGGCTCCAGATTGAAAACAGATGTGCTTCCCCGAGCCTCTCCATGCATTTAATTAAGGCACAGGCATGGAGGAGACATTTTCATCATTAGTTTGCTTTCAGGGCACCCCCCCCCCCACCTCTGGTCCCAGTTTACCCTTTGCAGTCTCAAAAACCCAAATGAGCAGGGCAGGGCTCAGTTTGGGGGGCTGGGGGTAGACAAAGCTGGTGGGTACTGGGTGGAAAGGCCAAAAAAAAACCCCAAAAAAACCAACTTTGGGGCAAGTCATGCATGTGCACAGAAGCTTGTGGGTGTGCATACACCCAGAGTGCTGTGTGTGCAGCACAGAATGACTTTTTCTGCATCTGAAGGAGGATTTTGTGATGTCCTGTGGTGTATGTCCACTTGCTGGATGGGGAGGGAGTTGTGTCTTCACATGGGTGTGCAAGGCTGTGTCTGGCTGGCTTTGGTGAACTGGCATCTTGTACCCTGGCTCTCCAGGTTCAGGCAAGGCAGGGTGGCTCACCTGTACACACCCTGATCATGAAATTCTCTTTTCTCTGCCTTTCCCAAGTATCTGGCTGCTGCCTCCTGCCTCGATGAGCTGGGTTTACCCTCTTTCTCCCTGATCTGCTTCCAATGGATGTCATAGCTGGCTTTCCTGAGTGGGTGCTGCAGAGGCCCAGCCATAAACTTCCCTTTCCATGGCAGTGGGATCTGCTCTTAGCCTTGGGGGTGTCAGCAGGAGCCACAGAAACCAGACCAAGAGGTCTCTGTGCCACCTTCAGCAATGCCCTCGCTCACATCCCTGATGAGATCTCCCCATGTCCTTCAATGCTCTCCCCCAGCCCTGGGTTTGGGGATGCAGCTCCAATTTCCCCTGGGAGGAGAAGCACCCAGCTCCAAAGGGCTTTATCTTGAAGTGAGTCCCCTCACATGCAGCACCCACAGGCTAAATTCCAATACAGGGTGCCTGATTCACACTCTGAACGTGACCTGAACCCCTCCTGCAACATGATGGATTTGTCACTGGGTGGGAGGGACAAGCTGAGTCCAAGGGGAGCTCTGACCACTCTGTCTGTCCCAAAAGGAGGGAGGCTGGAGCAGTGGGTGGCCTTCAAGGCTGCACAGAGCACTACAGGGCTGCAGTTCATCCCTCAATTATCTGTTAGGAACAGACAGGCCCTATGCCAAGGCACACCTACCACGTGGAAATGAGTGCAGCAGGAACCTCCTGGGCTCTGACAGGGACAGTGCCTGTGCTGCCACCTTTATGATGCTCATCCTCAGCATCAAACCCAGCAGAGGTGATGGGATACCCCAGTTCTGGCAATCCTGAGGCTGGGAAGGACTCCCATGCCCCAGATGGCCCATGGCAGCAAAGGCAGGCACCCTTTTAACATCCCACAGGCCATCCAGAAGTTGACCAGACATTTATTTCCTACCTCACCACTGCTCTGGTGTCAAGCTGGTAGCTCCCCTTCCTCCCCATCCCACTTTTCCTCCCCATTGTGCACCTGCCTGGAAGCTGCTCCCAGTCTCACTCCTCCCTCTCCCAGCTGTCCAGCAAATGGTTGCCTTCTGCTCACACTCCCTGCAGGGCAGGAGCCTCTGAGCTACTTCCACCAAGGGAAAAGAAGAAAAAACCCAAAAGTCCTGAAGCAGCCAGAAGTCTGCCAGGTAAAGCACCCACAGCTGGAAGGCCCAGCCTCACACACAGCCAGTTTAACCCTTCCTGCTCCCAAAGTGGTTGTCATTTTGAAGGACATCTGTGAGACTCACCAGCTGGAGCCTTGCCTCAAAACCTCCCTCCCCTATGCTGTGATCATGTCCAACACTGGGAGAAAGTGAAGCAGAAACCACAAACTCCCCTATTTTCCCTTCCCTAGTTGCATTTCAAGAAGGGGAACCCCAAATATCTGCATCTCTGCAGATGACCAGCACATTTTGCTTCTGCTTTCTTTTTCCCATAGAAAATCACAAGCACCCCACAGTGCCAGTGAGAAAGTCCCTAAATGGAGTGTATTTTTGATTCTTGAAGTTTCCCATGAAGTCCAGCACTGGCAGCTCCTGTGGTTCCCAGCTCCAACATGTGGGCTGCCCAAGTATGTTATAAACCCTTAGAAACATTCTCTTCACATCTGTGTGAACAGCAGCTTTGTAGCACCACAGTCTCTGTGACATTTTTCAGGTACAACAAACAGGACCTGAGGGGCTCATGTGCCTTTATCAGCACAGATTGCTGTTTCATGCCTTCTTTCAGGCACCCTAAGTAACTTTTCTTCCACTTGAGTTTGAATAAAAGAAACCAGGAAGAAGAACCTGTGATACCCAGGTGTGTGTCCTCAGCTGGCTGACCCTATCATGGCACTCAGGTGAAGAAGAATTTTGCTCAGTGAAGGAAAGTCCTTTGGGTCTCCCCGACTTCATTTTCATTTTTGATCTGCCAAATGTGTTTCATCCTAGAAATTAAAGGGGAAAAAAAATAATGCAGGGGGGCAGTGAGGAGCAGGAGCTGACAGCCAGAGCCTGTAGGCTGTAGGAAACCTGACCAAAATGCACACACCATCTATTCCTGCTCTGTGCCAGGTGCTCAGCTATCTGAAGACATGCTGAATGCCCTCCAGCTTGGGTCTCTTGAGGGTCTGGATGGGTGCAAGCAGTTCAGATTGGTGATTCAGAGGGCAGGAGGGCACAGATGATGTTTATTCCTCTCCTAGGGCCATGGCAGCTTTGGAGAGGGAGTGCTCCAACAAACCTTCACCCCTTTGCACTCCAAAGCATCAGCCACAGCTCCTCAGGGGAAAGCTGAGTGGTTCAGAGCATCTCTCTGCCTCTGGCTCTTCTCAGCCTGCATCCAGAATGTCCCATGAGGGACAATGTCCCATGCCCTGCCCAGCCCAGTTAGGGCCCCACTGCTGGAGTCCTGCAGTGCTGTGGAGCCAAACCAGGATTCTTTCACCCTGAAAAGTTTTCCCCCAGCCATCCCATCCTGCTGGTTCACTTTCATGCCTGGCCTCAAGGCCTCCTGCACCCCAGCCAGGGCTGGATAAGATCTGTGTGGAGCTGGAGACAGGCAGCACCTGCAGGAACACGTGTGTGCATCTCACATCCCTTTACAGCTGTGAGGGAGGGAGATTTTGGGGTTCTGTGCACATATTGGGGTCTGCAAAAAGACCTGTCCCCCACAAACTCCTGCTACACTCTTGCACCAAGCCTCCCTTTTTTCTTTCCTCCCCACACTGAGGTGAGTTATTACATCTGTGGGGATCAGGTAGTCTACAGTCCTTCCAAGCTGTAAACTCAACATCAGGGTTTCTTTTAATCCCAAACATCTTGATGTCATCTGGAAATGCCATGAGCAGTTTATAATTAAGGTTTAGCATGCAGATTAATACCAGCAGCTCCAGGGTGAACAGACCATCAGAGCCTAATCAAAGCTTAAATGGGGCAGCAATTTAGCACTGAGATTTATTATTCCTCTGCACAATATTTTGAACCAGAGGCTGAGTTCACATCACACACAATCATTCCTGGAAGTGCTAGCACATCTCCAGTCAGAGCAAGGTGCCTTGTTACTGGTTCGTGGGGGTGATAAATACTTGGCTCTGGGAACTTCTTTAGGAATATTGCAGCAGTGACACTGTACAAGATTTAGAGCCTGAGGCAGGAGAACACTTGCACACATGCTCCAGCCCCATGTGGATGGTGGGGCAAGGCCATGTATTGTATTTTATTTTTTTTTTGCTGTGCACCAGGTGTAATAAGGGAGATGCCCCAGGATAGCAGGTGAGGCTGCCTTTTTTTCTTTTTTTTTTGCCATCTCCCCTGGCCATGTGTGGGGGAGGAAGGATGGAAAGCAGGGGCAGCTGGGTTGGAGTTTTCACTAACAGGGCTCCAACCTGCCTTGCTCAGGCTGGGCTGGAGCCTTTCCCTTGCCTTGTCATTTGTGAAACACAAGTGGAGGAGGGGGCTGAGAGAGGGGGAATTTGTTTATCACTTTAGATTTGTTTATCAGCTTTTAGATTCCAAGACAGAGCTTCCACAGCTGTCACCTAGTTTCAGCAGGGATGGCAGGCACATTCACCAGCTGCCAATGGCAAGGACTGCTTTTCTAGCTCATTTTTCCATAATCTTTCCCCCAATTGGGAGAGGGGCTATGAGGAATGTCCTGATCTCTTGCCTGGCTGGTTGTGGATCTGAACTAGAGTTCAGCTCTTCCCTCCTTTGGCTTTGCTCCTGCCAGGGATGCCATGGGGCTGTCAGCCCTGCCTCAGGTGGAGGGACATCTGTCACACACTGTGGCCTCTCAAGACAACCCAGAATTGTGGGTTCCACCAGGAAACCACAGAAGCATCAGCACAAACACCTCCTCACCAGTTTTGCTGTGAGCCATGTGAGCACAGTCAATAGAAAGAGATGGGACTTTATTTTTCTTACATAGAAAACTTGAATCTTTATTGTATAGCTTATATTTTTATAGGAATATTAGAAGGCACTGTGTTAAGCCTAATTGGTTAACAGTATGCTGATGTTTAGTTTGTTGGTTGGTAAATGGTTTGTGTGTATGTTTATTTTTCTTTTTAAGTTTGGATAGTTTACATGTCTTGTTTATTGATTTTTATGGCATAGATTTTTTGTTTTTGCAGGTGCAACTTATTAATCTTATAAGAATAGACTGTTATGTAAATTGATTTTTATTTTCATAATTTTTTAATGGCAACATAATAGATTAGTTGTTAGCTGTACTTAGTTGAAGTAGCAGGTTCAAGCCATGATTTTATGAGTCTTTCCTTGGTAAGATTTTTATCTATATGCAACAGTCCTGCAGGTGGATGATGCCTGTGATTATTGCTCCAGCCCTTTGGAGGACTTCAGTGGATTTAAGGTAAGAAACCAAGCTGTGGCACTTTTGGGTTGCCAATCCCCCGTGACAGTGACCTGGTGGCACTGGGACAGGCAGCAGGAGCTGGCCAGGCTAAAGGAGGGCTAAGCTTCGTGTTGGCAAGGGCTCAGACTGGAGCTGGCTCCAGAGCTGGCTGCCTAAGGAGCCCTGGGTTTGGATAAGCCAGTCGTTTAACCGGGGTTTTATTACCAGGCAGGGGAACAAAAGCACTCAGAGGTCACCCGGGAACTTTAATCAGCACCGAGGGTCATTGGATAGCAGGACAGGAGGGAGGAGGGCAGGGCCCAGGGCATGCAAATAAATAAATAGATGTATTGAAACCACCTCCTTCCTCCAAGTGATCTCTCTCTCCCCTTCTCCATGTACACACTCTGCTCCTTACAATCAGACCTGCAAATGGCCCTAATTTTCCTCAGCAGAAAGTCCAGGATCTCCTGCAAATTGAACTAAGAAGTTTATCCACAAGGTTTGGTTGGGTTTTTTATTTTAAATCCCTTGCTGCTGGAGATGAAAGTTCAGTCTGCTGGACTGCTCTTGGGCTGGGTATCAGATATCCCTAACCCTGGAGAGAGAAAACGTCCCACCAGCTTCTCTCCCCTGCAGGAAAGGAAAAAAAAATCCCCACCACCTCCCATAATCAGAGTCTGGGCAGACAAATTGGCACCACTCTTTTCTCCCTCCAGCCCCCCTTTCTGGAAGAGGACTAACCCCTCGGAGCACAGTCACAACTCACAAATATTTGTGGGTATTATATTGCAAGAGGGAAAAAAAAAAATCCAAAGGAAGGTAACTGTTAAAAGCTTAGTCCCTCTCCCATGGAAAGCAGCTTTATGCACGTCCATAAATCTCCTTTGTAAGTGGCCATTAAAATTGCGTCTTGTTTAATTTTATTTTTTTTTTTAAATCTCGTTTAAACACTTTTTCTCATCTTGCAAACGAATGATGTCATTGGCAGGCCCAGTAATGAACTGAAAAAAAAAAAAAATTTAAAAATCAACTTTCTAATGTTTTTTGGGGGCTCTCTCTAAATGCAAACCCTTCAAAACCAGTTTGCTAATCCAGCCAAATACTTAAGCACGTGCTTAACAACCAACTTGTGTTTAAGTGCCTTGCTCCCACATCTGTCCACACTCATCTCTGTGCACAAATGATGTGCCTGAAAGGGGGAGAGGGGTGAAGCTGTGGCAGGGTGAGAGTCCCTGGCTGCTGAGCACCAGCAATACAACAGGACAGAGACCCCACAGCAGCTGCACAGGACAAGATCCTCACTTTGGTTGAAAGGCTCCTTGCTGGCTACTTCTGTTGTTTGGGTTTGGTGTGTGGCTGGAGGTTTTAGGTTTATTTTATTTTTTTTATTTATTTTTTTTTTTTAGATTTTTTTTTTTGGAAGCTGTTTTAACGAAGTGGGAGCAAAACCAAATAGCAGGCTGAGCAAACGGGGAAAAATAAATGTGAAATGAATAATTGGTGTGGTTTTAATTAAAAAGTGGTTAACTGTTTCGGGGTGAAGAGCATGGGTTTGGGTTGACACCATCTGAACCCTGGAAGGAGCACGTTAAGCTGTTCACCATACTGCGGGTTAAGAAAATGGGAAATAAATACATCCCAGCCCCTTGGAAAACTAAACCATCTTTAGGGCTCAGCTGTAAACTTTCTTCAGCAATTTATTAGAGTTCCAGAAAACACTTGTTGAGTAGCCTTGGCCTGTAATAAATATCAGTCCTTGTTTGTTTGTTTTTGTAATGGGAACAAAACCACATCTTTTTCTTTCTCAAGTGGATAATTTAATTACATGGCAAGAAACACATTCATTGTCCAAAATACCCAGAGAAGATTGCCACGAAACTCACAGTTCAGTGGTGAGAGGAGGAGGGCAGAGCCAACTGATACCAGAACTGGTTTCAGGGAAGGTTTCTGTGATGGCACATCCACTTTTGCTGGAGCTGACACTGGGGCTGTCATTACAAGCAGGAGACTGCAGGGCACTTCTTACCCCACATGGAGCACCAGAAGGGAAAGGCAGAGGGATCCAGAGGGAATGAGGGACAGGGAAGGGAAGGGACCTGTCTGGGCCACACAGAGGGTCTGAGGTGGCAGCACGGGTGAACTGATCCATCTGTTCTCCTGCACTCCCTCAAGCCTAGCTCTGGTCTGAAAATACCAATGTTTTCTTCTAGAGGCTGAAAGACTTGAACATTTCTTGCTCTGCAGGTTGTTACCCCTTCCGTGGAGACTTGTCCTGGCCTTGGTGGTAGAAGGCAGAGAGTGATCCCAAGAATGTCTGGAGGTGACAGCCTGTGAGATTAGGGAGTGCTTGGGAGCATCCAGACCCTCTGTGTCCCCAGTACTCTTTCCCAGGGATAGCCTGGCAATTGTGGTCAGAATCCAGGAATCACATGGTTGCAGACAGGCAGACCCTCACTCCTCTGAACTCGTCTTGAGGGGCACAATTAACAAGCTGAAGTGATTAAAGCCACATTCAGCTCTGGGATAGGAGAGCCAGATGCAGCCAGGTGACTCCTCCAAAGGAGCTGGTTACCTGATTTGTAGCAAATCAAGTAGAAATCAGCCATTGCTGTCCTCACAGCTCTGCCGTGCTGTTAAACAGCCAAACCCTCTTCTCTTACATGTCTTTGAGGGAGATGAAATCCATATGGCCAGAGAGTGAGCACAGGCCAGGGATGGAAGGAAGGACAGAAACACCATTTCTTCAGGACACAAGACAATGGAAACGTTTCCACTGATTCCAACAGGTTCTGAGTCAGCGGCTGCAACCAATTTTCCTCCTAAATGGAGTTCCATGTGTCTGAAAGAGCTCACTGGTGCTGGAATTTGTTACAGAACAAACCTGTATTTTATTACTCTGCTCCCTGATTCCCAGCGTTTCTCCCTGTAAATTCCTTGGTCAGCCATTTCTGGGCTTTGGGCTTCGCTTCTGGGAAATGCTTCCTTTCCAAATCCAACCTTTTCCATGGAACAGACAGGGAATTCTCCCCTCTCTGCTCCCAGGTTTCACTTTGCTTTGCTGGGAACTTGTGCCTTCAGGTCCATCAGGAAAGAGGTGGCTCTGTGTGCAGAGGTGAGGAAATCAAGCTCATCAGTCCTGAAATCTTCTATACTTTACAGGTTGCCTCTGAAACGTAGATATTTGGGCAAAAGTTGAGCAAAGCTGGTTTCTAGCAGAAATTTTCTGTTTGCTGCATCTCTTAAAACAGAAGAGGTTTTGCCCTCTGTGGCAAGAATCTTCAAAGATTTTTCTATTTCCTTCTTTCATTAAATCAAAACAAAAATTGGCAAAAT
The DNA here is from genome assembly GCF_029582105.1 of Oenanthe melanoleuca. Classification (NCBI taxonomy): domain Eukaryota; kingdom Metazoa; phylum Chordata; class Aves; order Passeriformes; family Muscicapidae; genus Oenanthe; species Oenanthe melanoleuca. The sequence continues at coordinate 26,257,457 of NC_079342.1, forward strand.
GGACTTTTTTCCTTTTCATCAAAGGTTGCTTTTTGTGGAAAGAGAGTCACTTTCCTGCCCATGATACCATTTACTATATTTAAAGGTATTTAGGAACAATTGTACCATTTTCAGTAGTGGTTTAGGGACTACATGACCTGCTTTGTATCCAGATTTGAGTGCTATCAGTAAAGGTTAAGCAGTTAAATAGCTTTTATCTCATCCTGAGGCATCAGTGAAAGACAGGCTTTCTACAATATCTTGAAAATATGGCTCAAGTTTGATTAAGTTCCTTAAACTGAATATAATTTTTAAACTGACTGCTAATGCTACACTGAAACAGCCACAAACATTACAGTTTTCAAATTCATCTATTTAAGCAAAAATATTTTCTATTTCCTTGCAAGAACAAAAACACAGGAAGAAACTTTCAAATCAACTCCCCCAAAGAACATCCCTAAGGCCCCATTTAATTCAGAATTTAAAGAAGTTTCTCGGTTCCCCAAGTTATTTTTTAGTTCATGTTAACATTAGTTTAAGGGTGTTGGTTCAAAATGAAATCTCAAAGCTTTTCATTAGAAAACAAAGCCAAAACACTTGGACTTCTTTTTCTTCCTTTGCCAAAACAGTTCGTCAAGCTGATGTGAATTCCCAAACATTTTCAGCCAACCTAAAGCACAATCTTTGGCAAATACATAATTTGCCTAAAAAAAGAAATAATTGTCCTGTTCTAAGAACAAGGATAAAATCCATCCATGATTTTAAATGCTCAGACTGAACAATGATGGAGTATTTGCCCTGATGATAGGAAAAAAAAATAAATTTTGCTTATTACTTTACATATATATTTATATGTTTCTGAAATTTATATACACGCACGGCCCTTTCCGTCCAACATGAATATTTTCAACACAGAAAAAGTAAAGAGAAGAGATTTAGTGCTGATTAGAACAAAAGTTGCACTGTACCTTACAGATTTCAGCATGTCTCATTAAAGCTGGGCTTGAAATATACATATCCTTTAATAAATAAAGCTTAAGGTACATAAACACTGCAGCGGATATAAATTATTTTAACCAAAGTATGTAGGGAAAAAAAAAATTACTGGAACACCATGATCCAGGGGCATTTTACAGTAAATTGGACTTCATCAGTGGTTTTGCATTTTTATTTGATTTTGGAGTTCCTCCACTAAAGCTGTAAGTTTTGTAGAGTTTATTTCACACCTTGTAATTTAAAACGTTACACTCCATCGAAATTCCTCTCAAAAAAAGGACCCGAGTAATTAATGTCTTTGGGTTCAACGTTCATTATATCCCACTAGTGTGAAAATTCATAAAAATAAGACATGGGATTAGGAGCTTAACAGCCTCACACATTTGCAGAGCTGCTGCATTGGCAAATATTTCCCTGCCCTTTCAGAGCAGAGCACTCTCCTGGCTGCTCTCATTTGTTTCACTGGATCATCCAAGTCATTAGAAAATGCCTTAAAAGAAACTTCCATGTCTTCATGCTTGTATTTTTTTTTGTTGGAAGCAGATAAATAAGATGGGTCTTACAAATAAATTTCTTCCCGTGCTCCTCTCCTTTCTCCATTTGGTGTTTTCTTCATTTCATGTTTTAACTCCTCATGGAGACAATGGGAATTTTGGCCACGTGGAGCCAGGGCACTGCAGATGCCCTTGGAAAGGAAGCAGGACCTGGGCTGTGATTGCTGAGAGCTGAATCCTTCCCTTTGTGCAAACACCCTGGGTTCTCCTCACTGGTTCCAACAGCTCTGGGTTGAATCACAGGCTCCATTTTGCCCTGGGCAGATCCACAGATACAGAGGGTGAATTTGTGCAGCAAACAGTAATTTTGAGGAGAGTTTCATTTTGGAGGGACATAAACCACTCACAAAGTTGGGCTGAATTTGACAAGCACCTTTTTCCAAAAAACCAAACAAAACCAACAAGCCTAATACAGGAGGCTCTTTTTTAAACTTCAAAACATTTCATTCCAAAGTGTTTTCAAAGCAAAGGGGTTGACTTCATGTAGGTGTTTCTGAAATGAGCCTTTTGGAGATTTTATTGAAAAACCCGACTTTAGAAAAAAAAAAAAAAAAATTAAACTCTAAAATGGAACATTGTGTTTCAAATCAAACACCATGTCCTAAGTTGACTCAGTATTTCTCGTTTTTTTTCCTTTTTTTTTTATTTAATTTTTTTTTTTTCTTTTGGGGGGACCTGTTTTGGTTCAAAACAAACAGAATTGCTTCATTCCCTGCTCCCCTCCCCCAGATATCAGAATCTGACCACGGCACAAAGCATCCTTTATCCACCCAGCAGATCAGCCCAGCTCTCCCTGCATCCAGGGCTGCACAATTCCCTTCCAAACCGGGCAATTCCTATTGTGCTCAAGTCCCTGCCACATCCCAGCCTCTCATCACTGCTCCCTCTATGGCTGACAGGGAGAAATTCCAGCCCAGGATCCTCAGGACCAGCCACACTCTGATGTTCCAGGGAACCAAGCTGTCCAGTTTGGAGATGTTTGAAGTGAGGGGATGTGAGTTCTGCAACAGATCTAAGTGGAAATTGCTGCTTTCATTGCTGCACGTGGCTGTGTAAAGGAAAAAATCTTTGTCCAGGATAGATCAGCTATTGCATTCTTCCTGGAAATTAATCTGGAGACCTGCAGCAACATTCAAATGCTTCACTGCTGGCTGACACTTCAGATTTACCTTTCTGCCAAAATGTTTTTTGGCTCCAGGACCCTGCACGGTCACCAATCCAAGGAAGGGGTTTTCAGGAAGTTCTCCAAAGAAGAAAGAGCATGCCAAAGGAAAGGCCCCTTAAGTTTTACTCTGTATATTTTTAAGCAATGCAATTAGCTCCTAGCATCCTAACTCAGGTTTGCATGTTTTGCCCCAGGAGCAGTTCTTCTAACTGAAATGTTTTAACACACACACACTTTCAAAAAAAATGAAAGATGACAGATATTCTTTGAGCTTAAGGAAAGAAGTTCCTGCCTTCAAGCTTAATCTGGAGGCTCTGCTGAAGTCTCCCTTTGCTCTCAATCCCTGAGAGCTGTTCTGCCCTCAGAGCAACCCATCTTTGCAACCAAAGGGATTCTAAGGAAACATCAGGGCTCCTCAGATGGGTGAAAACTGGGAGATGTCTCAGCAAAGTTATTCTCTGGTTCAATCCAAAAAAACTGTCATCATATGCTGGGGCTGGTGAAGAGGTGATAAAATCACTCAGCTTTGGGACATGAGCACTTCTCTCAAATTTAAATCAGATGGAAATGGAGTCAACTTGTTTGGAGAAGTAGCTCAGCTCTCAGCAAGGATTATGACTCTAATAACTTTCCTGTAGCTGCAAAGGGAGCGTGTTTCAGAGCAGTAAACAACCACCATACTTTTCTTATGAACTTATCTTGCATCACAGCCCTGTCCCCTCGTGAGGACAAGCCAGCAGGAGCCTGGTGCTGTTTTCTGGGTGAGCCTGCAGGCCAGCAGAGCCCTGCCTGCTCTGAGCATCTCTCCACGAGCTGACGCACGAGCACCAAGATGAGTCACAGATGGCTCGGTTGCAGTTGGAACCTCAACAGATCTGAGTGAGTTTGGGATGCTTCCCATCATGAATTCTTCACTCCCTGCCTCACTGCAGAGCCTGCTGTGCAAGTGCTTTAAAAGGTAACACAGAGAAAGAGCTGTGCCTTGGGAAGAGAAAAACCATTCTCCTCAAGCACAGTTAATGGGGCAAGAAGAGCCAGGTTCAAGTGTAGCCATGGAGTTTCCAAGTTAGACCTTGGGTTCTACTGCTGAGAGACAGATTCTCCATCACTGCAGGAGGCAGAAACTATCAGACAATTACCAATCAGGACACACAAGGTGGACTTGGTTGTGGCTATGAGTTAGAGGATGTGTTGAGATCCTTTCCAGTTCTGTCATTCCAGAACAGGAGATCAGCCCAGCTACACCTTAATCTTGCTTGGAAGGTACACCCTGAAAAGACACAGGATACAGGTCAAGTCCATGCACAGCAGCTGCTGAAGTAGCAGTGTAAGAAATAACAGTAATGCAACCTTTCAGCAGGAGCAGAGTCATGTTTTTTCAAGGAAACATCATAAGCATAACACATACCTGCAAAGCTGGACAGTACTCAGACAGAAAATGTTGTTTGAGAGTACCCAGGACATGATTAAAACTATTGTGATCCCATGCAGCAAAACCCTGATGGTCATACCACTCTGCCTGCTCCAATTTATCCTCTGAATTGTCACAGGGTAACTGTGGTCCAACAGAATTTATGCCAGATGGGGTATAATGTATCTTCCTGCAGTCAGTGTAAAATGCAAAGCCAACAAAAACATGAAATACCATGTTCTAGCTAATTCAACACAAAGAACAGTGCACACACACGAGACATGGAGCAGATTTGTCCCACCAGGTGATTTTGCAATAAAGAACCTGAGTGTTACTGAGGTGGAATCCTAGCCCCACCTATTGTCCTGACAAGCCCTCACCTTGTGTTTCCTGCTGAAAGAACCCCCTGTCAGTTCAAGCTCACGTGCAGCACTCAGGGACACTAACACTGTTCTGACAGGTTATTCACTGGGAGCCAAATCTCCCAATTCAGCCTGTAGGGAACTTGGGAGAGATGCAAGAAGGAATATTGATGTTTGCTTTGTTAAGCTTTGGGCTTAACACCAGAGATTCTCTTTATGCCTCTTGGCCTTGAGATAAAGGAAAGGTCTAGAGCTGCCACAGTCCCATCTCCTCAAGGCAGTGCAATTATCAGCTGAAGGTTTAATTAAACTTGACTAAATTTCCACAGCAGGAAAGTGGCAGTGGCATGCTAACCCTTCCTTACACAGAAACACATCCCAAATGCACAGTCACTGGCACAAAAAAAGAGTGGCCACTCATTTTAGGGGTAGTTGGTCATTTCTACCACAGAAATGACTGTGTCAGCATCTGCAAGTATTCAGAATTCTCAGGCTTTCTTGCTCTGCCTTCTGGGCTTTTTTGAGGCTTTATGTCAGATGGTGCTGAGTTTTCAAGCTTTTCTCCACAAGGATGAGGCCACTGGGTGATCTATAGAGTGCAGAGCTAGACCCTAACCCTAACCCTAAAACTGGGGAGTTGTGTTGTGAGCACATACAGTATGGGGGGAAAGTCACAGAAGGAAGAGACTGGCTGTGGGGGGTTTAAAATGACCCTGAGAACATCTCTACATTGAAAGTTTGTAATATTGAAGGGGTGAAGAGGAAGGAAAATGTTAGACAAGAGGAGGAGAATTTCCTTTTTGTGTGAAGAGACCACCTGAGCAGGGAGTGGAGTGGAGGTGATACCTGAGCAGACACACTAGAGGACAGTGCAGCAGGTTTCCACCTGGGTTGTACCTGATCACCAAAACCAACCCCACTGTTAGGAAAACAAGGAGGCACAAATTTAGCAGAGGAGCCAGGGGAAATATTGTCAGTATTGTCTTTTAACAATGGCCCTGATAGGAACTTTTCTTTCTGACATAGGTGGGAAAAGCAAACAGAAGAGACCCAAAGAAATGTCAGCTGTTCTTCAGGTCCAAAGCAGAAGCAGGAGTGGGAAACTAAAGCTCTGAGTTGAATTAGCTCTGTACCAGTTGGTGCTGTGAGAGAAGCCAAGCTTCTACCTTGCACAGATTCCCTGTGCTCTGGTGTGCAGCTGAGCCCCGGCCGTCCACAGGGTGGATGTTTTAGTGCCTGGCTTTTTTTAACTGGCACATGTTAAGAGCTTTGAATTAACAGGTGCATAAAAACTGTCAAAAAACACTTAGCTCTCAAGACAGTCTGTCGGTTGTATTAAAAATATGGTTTTATGTAACCACATTCTCTCAACACTTGCTGGGTATTACGGCATGGGAAAGTCACTCGCCCTTTCCAAATGAAAGCAGTGATGTTTAAACCCTCCTGCAGGGAAAAAAAAAAAAAAAAAGAAGAAGAAAAAAAGAAAGAAAGAAAATGAGAAAGACTACAGACCCTCTGATCTTTCCAAGGATTTGCTCCTGTTTTAAACACTAAAGGTCGATTTCTTTTAGCAGAACAGGACCAGTCTAAAGCTCCAGACTAGGGGCAAGCACCCCAGCAGGTCAAAAGGCCAGTGTCTTGCAGGCTTAGTGAGGTGGAAATGAGGGGTTTTTGACAACTGAATGGGAAGATGTCTCACTTGCTGACTGAGGAGGTGGTATTTACTGTAAGCATGGCCTGGGTTTTTAAAAAAAAAAAAAAACAAAAAATGAGTTTAACAGGGGTTTAGAGCTAGGAAAGAAAGCCAAACTATTTGTGCCCATATTTCAGAAGAGGTTTAGAAATCATTTTAGTTCTCCATCTTCCCTCAGTCATGAATCCAGAACATCTGGAAAACAAAAGCATCAGGTTTCCAGAGTGGAAAGAGCTCTAAGACACAGGTCCAGAAGAATTTTTAAAACTCTCGAAAGCATTTCTGAAATCAGTTCCTTTTCAAATATGTGGCAAACACATTAAAGTGGGCTTTGGATTAGTTTTACTGCCTCTTGATAGAAGCCATTTGCACCTTTGATGTGTTTGAGGATAGCAGCCATCCCAAATGCCTTCCCCAGGAATTTCCTTCTGGCTCTCCCCAGCTGGGTTATCATTTGTCACCCCCCCAGAGGTGACCAACTCCAACCAGCCACCTCTGGGGTTGCAGGCATGGTAGGTGAAAACAATGATTTCTGAGTGCAAGTGTTCAGGGTGTAACAGTGAACATGGATAACCCCAAAGCCTGGGAATAGCAGCAGGGACTTGGGCTTCTAAAATTGGCTGTAAGTTTAATCCCACTGAGTTTTAGTTCTACGAATCAAAGCATTTTCACCCACCTTCTGCTCAGCCTGGTGGCTCTGGGGAGCCTTGGTTATTTGCCTGGCCTGGAGGACAGATGGGTCCATTAAGTTTTTCAGCAGCTGCTGGAAGTAGAAAGGGAAACCGAAAGACAGAAGGAGAAAACTGGTGGCTTGGAAGGGTGCAAGTAATGAAAGGCTCCAGTGTAGCAGACAGCTGGGGCAGAGGAGACTGACTAGTCCTTGAAAAGCAAATGGTGACTCCCTTCTCTGAAAAGCAGATAAAGCTTTGCTCATGTTGAGGCCAGAAGGAACATCATGAGGGCCCAAGTGCAACTTGCCAGGCCAAGGAAAGTATGTTCCAACAGCTTCTCAAGTTCTGCCAGCAAAAGCATCATCCTTGAGACTCAGAGGAGGACTGTCACTGACAGTACCAGATACTGTCCAGGAGTGGAGCCTGCCTGCTTGGCAGTGCTGGTTTCCTGCAGAACTGGTTAATGTCAGTGAGACTGATGAACACTCCATAGTAGTAAAGGGATGCAGTGGGATGTCATGGAGAAAAGTCCACTGCTAAATATTTTGATTTGAGGAATGAAGAAAAGAAAACAACTGGCATTTTAGCAGATGGGGGGAAAAGAGATCTGGAAGCAAGAAGAAAATCCTGCAGAGAATGAGGCATGACTTTTTAAAACAGCTGCAGGATGTTCTTCTTGGAGACTCAGAGAAGCACGTTAGGAAAACCCTGGAATGGACCTGGTTCTTCATGAGCACATCCTCACGCCAAAGAGCATCATCTTCTCCACAGAGCAAACCACCAAAACGTGGGAGCAGCTGCAGCTCACACGCCAGCCAAGCCAGAGACACAACCTCTAGGAGACCATCAGCACCACAGACCATGAAATCTGCACCATCAGCAGCCAGAGTCATCACCTAAACAGCCACAGAACTGTTTAGGACGTGATGCAGGTTTGGGGTGATGCTCAGAAACCTACTCCAGATGCAAACTGGAAACTTGGAAGAACATGATGTCTGAATTGGGTTAACCCCTCCTTGGGACAGGGACAGAGTCTGTCTACACTGGAATGGGCAAAGTGACTTAAGCCTGCAAAGGCAAAGCTGTACCTAGCTCGTGTGCCCAGGGCAGTGAATGTACTCAGCAGATTTTGGCAGAAGCTCACAGCATGGCTCTGCCAGGAGTTTGCTGCCCAAACTAATAATCCAATAATCCAATTTGTGACTCTTAAATGCAGTCAACAAACACATCTAGTGAGGTTTCCTTGCTGGACTGATGGCTCCTAGGGCACCTCCTAGGGCAGTGGCAGTACAAAGGGCTTCCCTCCCACCTGGAAAAAGGAAGGGAGCAAGGAAACCTGGCTTACTGAGACACCATCTGCAGGATACCCTGCTCCTACCTGTGAAGGAGTCACATCTGCAGGGAGCTGCCTAGGAATGACTCCCAGAGCTCTCCATCCCTTCAGTTCTCCTGGAGATACAGTGGTCCACGTGGAGGCAATAGCCAAGAAGGTCAGCTGCCCTTTAGCTCCATGGTAGGCAGCTGAAGGGCTCCCATTTCTGTTGCTGCTGGACTTAGGACTGCAGAGCAGCCACAGCCTCACTTGGTATCTGACACCACTGCTAAGCTTGTAGTTCATGGAGTGACTTTGTCCTTTGCTCTACTCCTCCTTTACTGGCTCAATGAAGGAAGAAGCTGTGGAGGTGATGGAGGTGAAATAACTCAGTGGTGTCTCCTTCAGGACAGTTAGGGACAAATGCAGGAGCAACACAAGGTCAGCAACTGTGCATTTAGAGCTGCTCCTGCTGCTTGTCCTTGTCTGCAGCTGTTCCATTACAAACCCATCACAGTATTTGAGGGCTCCCAAGCCACAGCAAGTTCAGAGCAATGCCTTCCCAGGCTGAGATCTGGGGCTCAATTTGGCCCTGCATAATCAGGAAACACAGCAAACCAGAACAAAGACAATTACTGAAAAATGTCAGACAGACACGAACATGAGAGGATCACATCAGTCAATCATGTTCAGATACATCACCAGCACTTATCAACTGCTAGAGTAAAGAAACCTTGTGTGGGGAAGTTAAAAAGGCCCATCACTCAGGGATTTATTGATGATACATTTCACTTTTCTTACCCACAAAACATTTTTTTGGTGTTTGGGTGTTTTTGTTTTACTCAGCTCCAGCCCTTGAAAGCTGACTGAGGGAGGGCCACAGCTTCATGGTCTGAGTGAAGTGACTCTGCTCCTTCATTCTGTCACATCCTCTCCAATCCTGAACAGCCTAAGAGACTGAAGGGATATCCCCAACACTGCAGCTTTCCCTTGGGATGATTTTTATCCAATTCAATGGCATCACAAGTCATTAAATGGGTTTTTCATCTCCTTTGCATTGCCTCCAAGCTTTTCTGCCTGCAGAAATGGATCCCAAGGCTCCACCAGAGCAGTGGGCTGGACTGGGTACAGGGCAACCCATCCCATCCCCAATTTCCATGTCTCCAGAAAACAGCACAGTCCTTACATGGTGGAGCCAAGGAAAAGGCTCCTGGAAAAAGAGTCATGTGTTCCATTACCCCAATGTGTGCTTTCCAGTCCCAGATATCACATCCCTGCTGCTGCTGCTGGACTTTCTGCACTCATGCCACCACCCACCACTGCCCATTCAACAGGACATCATTCCCAGCCCCTGAAGGACAGTGTGGCTTGGACTGCTGAGACAGTTGAATCTCTGCCACACCTAAGAGATGTTTTATCTTCTTCCCCAAGAGCAGTTTCGCCCAGCTCTCCCCTCTTGCACTCATGTGCCAGGTGTGAAAACCAGTTTAGACATCAAAACCCACTGCTCAGTGCTGGCAATGTGGAAAAATAACATCACTGGCTGATCAGCCAAACAAGCAGGTGGGAGTGGTAAGGACAGAGGCAGGAGAGACAAGGTACTAAACCTGCCCAGTGCTCCCAAGTGCCTCGTTAGGCTGATTTATGTTTAGCTAATTGAGAAAATGACCCTAACTACACAACCCAGGCCCTAATTCAGAAAAGCCCAGGCTTTTTAGTGTCTCTACCTGAGCCTTAAAAGGCATGATTTAAACCCTGTAACTAACAGGCTGCCAAAGGCAAGGATTTGAAGGATCTGATGTCCTATCATGCCGAGGGGGTGAGCGAGGCTTGGCTCGCTTCTCTGGTTACTTGGTCTTTCCCCACTGATGTCTGAGTTTTCTGCTGGGACATAAATCAGGGAAACCATGAAGGAAACCAGTCTTGTACCCCATCAAAGGAGCCAATGCTCCCTTTAATGGGACCATGCAGAAATAGGGCACTTAACAAGCATGTGGTTTCTATAATACCAACCCACGTCTCTACACCCTGCTTGCACTGCCACTGGCAAAACCCTTTGCCCATTACACACCACACCTGCTGATAGCCATGGAATTAGCAAAGGGAGCGTGATACAACACCAAAGTGCTGAACTTAGGATTTCTGGGATGGATCAGGCCTGCAGAAAAAGATTTAGCTATCTCTCAGCAACTGCATGAACCCTTACACATAGCTATGGCTTGTGCAGGAGAGGAGCACAGATACCCAAGATACTGTCACACAGAACCCCACTGAAGTACCAAGCTCAGTCCAGGACATGCAGATGCTCAAAGATCCCACATACGATGCCACTGGTGAAGTTCCAGGCCTCAGGTGTGGGTGTTTAACTTGAACCTTGACAGAGAGGAGTTAGGAACAGTAAGTCTTCAGGTCCTGCTGTCCTAAGCAGAAAATACAGACTGGACAGAATCCAGCAAGGGAGGGAATTTGAGCGTTTTGCCCCTTTCTTGAGCTCCAGAACTTCCCCAGAGATGAAGCTGCCATGAGCTTTCCTCTCTAGCATGTTCCTAATGCAGCTGATCAGGAAACACAGAACCTCCAACCACTAGGCCACTCTCTACATTTCTCTCTTACTGGTTTTTCCTCATTCAGTTCAGATGGGATCCAGGCCCAAAGGAAAGACTCTACTACATCACAGAAGGTATTAGGAAGAAAAATGGCTGATGGAGAGAACCTGGGTCTCTCCCCAAAAAGCTCCCCTAGGCTCAAACCTCTTGAGAGGCCAGCTTCATCTGGCTGGATGTACAATCAGATTGGGGGTTGTCCAAGTGTTTTACACCATGCTCCACACATCCATGGGAACCCCAGGCTGAGTCATGACCATCTGTGCTCATTTAAACATTTCTTGACAGAGGAGGGAGTGCTAATCCTGACATCCTGGCCAAAATGCAACAGAGATAATTGTAATGTGCTTTGTAACATTCTCAGTGGTGTACATTGGTGTTTTCCAGCTCTTCCCATAATGGTAATGTGGTGATCCAGCACAGAAATGGCCACGTTGCCACAGGAGAGTCCCCTGTGCCAAGCCCTGCAGTGTTACTGTCAGACATCACACATCTCTATTTTCCCTGCCGTGGGTGTCCAACCCCAGTGCACCTCACACTCAGACTTTTACCTCCACCTGTGCAAGAGGTCCTCACTAAAAACCTGCCCACTCACTCCTGAGCTGTGCTGAGCTTTCCATGTTCCCATTCTTCTGAAGAGATACAAAAGTGGACAGCCCACCTGCCCTTGCTGCGTACCTGGGGCAGCAGGACAAACACTGTAACATAGAAATGAATTTGAAGAGCCTCAATTCCAACAGCTCTCTTTCTCCTAGGAGAAACAAAAAACCCCCAAACCTTTTGTTGCACCAGAATCATCTCCTGGCGTTTCTCACCAGCACACATGTTGTTACAATTAGCACTGGACTCCTTGGCTCCGGCACAGGGGGAATTTTAAACCGGCACACTGGCACCCATCAAAACATTCGCCAACTTCCAAAGTGGAACTGACACCACGGTAGTGGTTTATATCACACGTCAGAGAAAGGCTTCACAACTCAGATCAAACAAGTTAACTCTTCACTCCCTGGCCAGGAGAGCAGCCTGATGCTGGGCTGCTATTGTTATTCCATACGGCTGTTCCACGTGGCTTCCAGCCAGTCCACTTCACTTCGCAGCCTCAGAAGTTAAAGACAGAGAGAACTGGCCAGAACTTCAACAAGGGATTTGTGAGAGAACAGAAACTGCTGATTGTAACAGCACCAGCACTATCAGAATGGTACACAGGAATGTTTCAGCCTTTAAACAGTTTTGTTGCATATAAACTTTCTCCCTTCTAGGAAATTCATAATCTTAAGCAGTTGTCAAAAAAAATCTTTGGACTTGGAATTTTTTGGAACACCATTTTCAGAGTTCAAACAATAATCTTACCTGTGACAACAAGGTGTAGAAATATTCTAACCACGTTAGCCTACCAGAGAACCATAAATTATATGCAAAATGGTGTCTTTGTGATTTCTGTAAATACCATTTGCAATTCAACTCTTCTGTCAGAAGCTCTTCTGTGTGTCCCTGACGAGCTGAACACAACTGTAATGAGGAACAGACCTATCTAGGCCTTTGAATCTCTTGAGGATTAACTGGGGGAGGCTGCAGAGGATGGAAAGGAGAATAGCACAACTAAATTATTACTGCACTTACTGGTATCCCATCCTGAAAACCATCAGCAGGTTGCTAGGTGTCCTGCAACAGCAGACACAGCAAAGGAAGTCAGTCACAATTTTCTCACAATACCATCAAATTTCCTGCTTTTAGGTTTTCCAGCAAAATAAGTGTACCAGCAACAACAGAGCAATGCTTCATACATATTTCTAACACTATTTTGGAGTTAGAATCTAACTCAAATTAGCCCAAATTATGAGCAGCTGCTCTAGGAGAAATATTTATCCCACTTTCTCCTGTGTATGGAAGGCACCAGGAGATATTTTCCACTGTTGCCCTGAGCCAGTTAGTTGAAAAGATTCCTGCCAAGCTGTATCCTGCCATGTCTTTACTCCATGCATTTCCATCTTTTGGAACAGCCTTTTTTGAGGTTTTATTTTCACACAGCGGAAAGTTGCCAAAGGACGTATCTGATCCTACCATTTATCATCTCCTGTGGAAAAACAGGCTTGGATCCCTCTATTAGTCTCAGATATCACAACTGAAAGTAAACACACTGCGTACAAGATGCACTGATTTATTAATAGAATAAAACTGAAATGTAGTGACATGTTTTTCCACTGTTCAAGCCATAGAGACAATCACTGTCCCATTTATAGACTCGGCGGCGTCATCCGGCAACTCATTCATAAACTCAGACCCAACACGTCCAGGTCAGGTATTCCAGGAACCATTCCCACACTTCCCTGGGACCAAGAGGTTAACTGTGAGTGCAGTCCCCACAGTTTGCAGCTGCAATCAGTCTATGAGAGATTTTCCTGTGTTCTCTTTTAATTCCTGAGGCTTTCTCCACCTGGAATAGCTTTTTAAAGCCTTTCAACAGCAATTGAGCAGACCAGCTGAACTTTTGTGGGATACTAACCTGCTCCTCAGGCAAGAAAATGCATTAAATGTTCTACAAAAATAGGCTCATTTCCAGTATGCTGTGGGGATTATTCATTACAAGATGAATTATTGGCTAATTATGGCTAATTATTGGCACTTCGAGGCGACTACAACAGAGCAAATCTCTGCCATGGAACAGCTTTAAATACAGCACACTCTCTTTTGTGTGTTTCTACTTCTACATTCTGCAATGTCTTAAAGTGTAACCCATCATTTCTGTTGAACCCTAGCAGCTGTGATTTCATAGCTAATAGTGTTATCAATGTACAGCTTCATGATTCAGCATTGAAAGGAACAGGCAAAGTGATAAATACGAGGTCTTACAACTGACTTTGCAGTTTGCCTCAATATGTAAATTTCCCTTAAATCAGGAAAGAGTAACCTCTAAGAAGGCAATTAATGTAAGCACTTGGGTTTCCCAGCATGAGAAACCGTTGGAAACTAATCCCTTATGGATACAAAGGAAGACAAACATCCTACTGCAGTTGTCACAATGTGTTCTGAAGCAGACTGAGGTTTCTCTTCTAGGTATTTTTCTCTTGCACACTGCTCAGAACTGGCATCCATAGGTACCAAAAAGCTGAAAATCTTTGGACAAACCCTACTGTTCACTTCCAAGTGTCCTGTTTCAGGAAGGTACAAAAGCCCATGAAGAGCTGGGCAGTAGAACATGAATGTACACCAGAATGATGACAGATAACGAACCCCAAATGCATCTTGTGGAAAGAAAAGAGCTTTTAAAATGTGAAAACAATAAAAAAGAAAGGAGAAATGAAGTGCATATTACTGGCACTGCTGAAGCCCAGATACAACATACAGCCACAAGCCTGCAGAGAGTACCTCATCCACAACCACTGGCTTATCTGCATCCAGCAGTCATGTGGCAGAACAAGCTGGGGAGCTTCCTGAGGTCACACTGACTGCCTGAGTTTGGCTGTCCACATTGGAGAGGGATTTGGTCCTGGGGTTTTGAGACTGTTCAGAAACTGCAGGAGAAGCAGCAGCAGCATGCTGGGCCTGGCTCTCCTGCCCCACAGCACTGGGAGCAGGGCTCTCCTGGGCTGTCCCAGCGTGGCTGTGTGCCTGGCTGGATTGTCTCCCTGCTTCTGCCTCCTGCTGCTGCAGCATCTGTTCCACCTCGATCTCCAGCTCCAGGTTTTCCTCATCTGCCTCCACGTCCAGCTGCTGCATTAACTCCTCCAGCTTCCTGGCCTTGCGCAGCTCGTTCTGCTGGATGATGGTGCACAGGTGCTCCGTCAGGTGCTCCTTGATCTCCGTCTTGTGCTGCAGCTCCAGCTTGGCCGCCACGTACTCCGACTCGGCCTTGTCGTAGCGCTTCCTGCAAAACCACCAGCATTCCTGCAGGGTTAATTCTCACAGCCCCTCAGCCTGACACAGGGACAGCTACTGCAGCAATCCCTGCAATGCAGTGCATCGTGCTGGCTGTTCATGACATGCTGCCACGTTAGCAGGAGGGAAGAAAATAAGAGTGAATTGATGGAAACGTCTCTGGATACAGGGGGCTCTGCTGTTGTGTATTCCAACAGTTAACTTGCCCAGATTGAATCACAAACACCCATTTTTTCTGCCTGTTTGAAGAGATGCATCACTGGCAGCAGAAAGAACCCATCAGAAAGTGCAGGGTTTTCACACTTCTAATGAACACCCACCCAGTGAACTGAAACACCACAAAGCAGTCGGGTGTTTTTCTAACCCAACCACCTCCCCACAGATACAGATGCTCGATGGAGCACAATGACATTTGGATCATGTGCTTTTCTGGCCACTCATATCCATATTCAGAAAATCAGGGGCAGGACAGACTGATACACACGACATCAACACAGATGTAGAATTTTATTGCAAGCATCCATCCCGACCCTCACCTCCTGCCAATTTGCACTTCCTCTCACAACAAATACAGCCAAAAGGGAATATTCTAAGTATTTACTGAGTTAACACACAGAGAATATCTAGCACTTTCATGGCTGGTGTCCACATTAATGATGCATCTTTCACTACATCAGTGAACCTGTGTATTAATTTTAATTAAAAGATAGATGAGCAAATTAATAGATAATAGATAGAACACACAAAGGTTTTTGCAGCCTGACTACAGAGCATTCATAAAGCAGTATTAGTTATAAAACTAGTATTAGTAAGGTGGTTCAGTGAAGAACCCAGCTCTTTAATAAAACCAGATTCCAATATCTGCTTAAACAAAGCAACAGAAAGACAGCAGAGGTCGTTAGCTTAGTAAAAAAGACATAGAAAAACCTTCCCAAATATCTTCTTCCATATAATAACCACATGACTTTTACCCAGCTGTAAAGGCTATGTCTGCAGTGGGCAGAAGATGCCCACTTATGTTTCCCTCTCAAGAAAGTCAAGATTTCTCTGGGTCAGATACCTGTAATGCTGTGCTGGAAACATCTGCACAGCTAAACCTTCGGGCTGAATTCCCACCTATCAGTCACACTGTATTTACAAAAATTCTGCTCCACAATTGTCAAATGTTGCTAACTAGGTATGTGCTCAGGACTATTGAATATTGCACTTTTTGACCCACTAAAATGCTTTGTGTTTTAGTCCTAAAACAAAAGGCAAATAATAAGAAATTGCTTAAAAAGACTCCACTTAAAAGTAAATTTGGCTCATAATGCATAAAAACTACAGCACTGAAAATATCTACCTCACATTGCCAAATCCCTCCCTCAAGAAAACACCTACTGAATTAATGAAAGTCATTAAGATTTTGGTGAAGTTTACCCACTTGTCCTACAAGCATCTCCTTTTGCTATTGTCATTAAAAACTGCTTTCCTAACGTCAAGAGCTGCTTGTGCTCTTTAGCCAGCAAGCATTTCAAATAGATATATTATTACAAAACTTGGGTAAGAAGATTTCATGTTTTTAGAAACCAGATTAGACCTAAAATCCATTGAAATGTTTTTCCTCTTGAGCACATGCAAACAGCTACACTAACTACAGTTAACCTTAGACATTTCAAATGATAATTACACCAAAGAAAACTGAATTTTTTTAGCTACTTTTTTTAAGACTAATTACCAGCTTTATTGGCCTGTGGTCATAGTGTGGCAGAAGTCAGAAGGAGAAATGAGCATTTAACACATTGAATGGTGAACCAAAAACCACGAGTGAACATTTCTGCTTTATGAACAGGCTGCACAAACATGCTGCTGTTTCTCTACTGATGTTGTGGTTTACCCACAGCTAATGGGGTGTTCCCATTCATTTCTTGCCTTTAAGGAACTCATCACACTCAGAGTGATTAAAAGCACACTGTGAAGGGTTAAAAGCTTCTCTCTTCCTTCAGTTTTGGTCCTAGCTGCAAAAATACTTCAGAAGGATTATATGTTTTAAGCCTAACTGGTCCCATTGATTCCAGCAGGACCAGAACTGTCATGAGCCAGCAAATTTTCCTGAACAGGATTTTCATTTCAGGACTTTTCAAGAAAAACTTCTTTCCCCCTGAGAAGAAATAAACAACCTTGAAACAATAAAGCAGGGCTTATGCACATTTAAAGCAGGACCTATGTCTTGTGACAGCAGTCTCCAGTCAGAAAACCTGCTTCAGTTCCCAGATTCTAAGTGAAAAAATGAGGAAATAAAAAGCATACTTTAACTTCCAGATCTGAAAGCCCCCCAGCCTGTGACCGCTTCAACTACACGTTATTACAGTGACAGGACTTCATTAGTGCTGCAGTGAGAGGAAACAGCCTTTTCCCCTCCCCTCAGGCAGGGCTGCTCCCTGTCCCCTCCTCCCTGGTGTCACTCACCGGGCATAGGAGTAGTCCAGGCTGGCCTGGTCGATGCGGTTCCTCAGGATCCCGATGTCAGCAGACACCATGTCATCCAGAGCCTGCAGCTCCTTCTGAATCCTCTTCAGCTTCACTGTTTCAGCTTGAGTTCTTTTGGATCTGCAAAAGGAAGATGGTATTTTTTTGTAGTTTGGTTTAATTTCCTTTTCAAGCCTCTCTTCTCGACATACTGGGCCCCAGTCCTGACTTCTTTAGGACCTATTCAGAAGGTTTCTCCTTTATGGTGTAGGGCTTTTGATCTTTTTTAGCATCCACAGGGATCTAAAATGCCTGCTATTAAAGGACTACGGCAAAATTACGTAATGACTATAATCAAAGTGCCTAAAGTGGATTGTGTTTCTTCACTGTGGAAACACACAAGAAGCTCCTGTATCTAAGTAGTTCTCAGTGTAAGGAAACAGGAAATGGCTTGGGGGGGAAGTGAGAGGGGGAAGGGTTTTTAGCCCTGCAAATATCTCCTTTCAAAGAAGCCCAGTTAGTAGGGGCCAAAAAGTCACCTAACCTAAGCTTGATTTCCATTTTGTAAAATTATTCCCAAAAGGCCCAGCCAAATCCCAATGAAGTGAATGGAAAGTTTTACATCAAACACAAAGGATTTCAATCAAGCCTTATGAAACCTTTTTCAACTGGGCCATTCATTCCTAAGTCCTGAAAACGAAATGTTACTAAGGGCAACAAGCTTTGATGGATTTCATTCCCAAGCAAGCCAAGTGACTTTCCACCACGTCACTTTGCCATCATTCATCACCACCAGCAAAATGATGCTTGTCAGGCACTGCTTCACACCCAAGGTCCCTGAAAGCAAGACTAGGTGTGCAGGCAGTGCCAGCACCTCTCATTCGACCAGCTGATGCAGGTGGAGGGTAACAGACATCCTGTGATATTCCTGGGAGCCCGAGAAAGGCCCTTGAGTGACACAAGTAACTCCTCAGCTGTCACCTTCCCTGTCTTGGCTCTCCTCAGGCTTTGTTTCCAGGAGGTAAGAACCAAACCTGATTGCCACACCCGTGTTTGATGTCCTACAGTAACTCAGAATAAAGGTGCTTGTGTTTTATCTCTGCCTGGCAAAGGAAAATGAAATTTTCAGGACTTTAGCACAGTAGAGGCTGTGTTCACCTGTGCTACCAAGGGCTCTGATGGGCAGAACATAACACAGGCCTGGGAGAGCACTGCAAGCCTGAAAACTTCACACCACTGTCCTTGATCCAGTGTTATCAGCTGTTCCAACATCCTTCCCTACAAACTTTGCCTTTCCTGGAGTCTTAAACTACCTTTGTGCCATAAAGCCTGATCCCCTGAAGAGCAAGAGCTGACAACTGTGAGAATATGTGCAATTTTATAATTTCTAGTCATCCAGTGGTGGTAAAACAGTACCTTCTTAAAGCTGATCATTTCTCCTTTCAACATTTTCACACACACTAATGAGCCCAAACAGAAATAGCTTCTTCTCACAGGTTACAAATCAAATAAACCTCCCTTACATCCAGCAAAAACAAATCAGGACAAATCAGAACACAGACAAGCAGCTGAGCACCCCAACTTCCAAACATGACCTCACTAACAAATTTCAGGACTTCAGCTAATCCTCCAGTTGTGTAATAACTTCTCCATCTGCACAGAGCTGCAGCTTGGGAAGTGTGAAAAGCTTAGTCACAACTTCTTAACCAGCACTTGTGTCATCCAAGGGAAACGTCCATCACAGCTGCTCACAGAGCAGAGAAAAGAGGAAAAAGTGAAATTTAATTGAAGATATGAAACTTTGCAGATGAAGAGTGAGCCCTGGCCCGGGCTCAGCCCCACCTCTCAGCAATGGCTCTGGCCAGGAGTGCCTTCTTGCGTTTATTCTTCTCTTCGATCAGCCGCTGCTCCTGCTGGAGGATCTCCCACCGGGATTTCTCCTGCCTGCTCATTGACAAGAACATCACAATCAACAGAAAGTTCATCTCTCTCCCTGCTGCCCATATTGCAACAGAAATATTCACTGTCAGATATTCTGGAGCAAACTCTTAAAAAAGTGAAGGAACAATAAACAGGTTTTGGTTCTGAGGAAAGAATAATCACCTGCAAGAAGCCATTCAGACCAATAAAACATTTCCAGATGAAATCTGCTGATCAGAACTAAAATCTGCATAACCAAAGAAGCTGCATGGAGCACTTTTTCAGAAATTGGTGGAATTTTTCATTTAAAGGATGTGCTTCCCTATCAGGTAAAAGCAGCTCCAAGTTTCTTACTAGCTGCTACAAGTTCAGTCTACCAACACAGCCTCTTTTTGGGAAATCTTTTTTCCCATGAAACAGATTGTTTCACAGCTCTGCTTTACAGTACAGCTCCCAAATAATTAAATGGATACAAATGCAAGGTTGGTATGAGTTATAATAAAAACAAGCAGCAAGGAAGAACAAGAATTCACTTTTGCCACCAGTGAAGGACTGATAGATTCCATTTCCTAGGCTACATCTCCTAAGAGATACAACCATCCCAAAGGATGGAAGGTCAGGTCTCAGGTGAGGGGGCACAACCCCTCACAGACAAAGAACAGTTTGCTGCTTTTCACCCCACCATGTTCTTCATGCCCTCACTCAAAGAGCCCAAATTTAAAACTACCCAAATAACTCAGCTGTTAAACATTTCTGCACATCTCTTCAGATTTGTCCTCATCACTCTATTCCTAAAACCTCACATACAAAAATATTTTTAGTAAGATTTAAATTCAAGCATCCAGGCTGAGAAGAATCCAGCAGATTCAGGAGGTGACTGTTGCAGCTAAATGTCATTTGCTTTCACCAGTGTGAAAAAATTCTCAGTGAAGCTCCAGCTGTTTTCACCCCAGACAGGCAGTGTCTGTGTTTTCCCCACCAGAAAAATGAGATGAGCAGCCAGTACTACTGGTGAGCTGCACCCACAGGAGGAATTTGAGTTCTCAAAATGCTGCTGTCCTGGTGCAGGAATTGCAGGCAGGTGATCCCAGGAAATCACAAGCAGCACAATCACCAGCCACAGCCTTTCAAGGAGCATCTCTGTAAGACAGAACCTCCTGGATCCTTCTGAGTTTAGAATTTGAGAGAACCCACATGCTGCTTCCCCACACAGATGCTGCCTGTAGAAAATGGAATTATCTGATCTTTCAGAGCTTCCTACCAGACACACAAAAGTTGACTCCACAACCAAAGAACGAATCAGTACAGATCAACAAACCCCACCCCTTGATTTTACCGACTTACTAACAATTCCACTTTCTTTCTCTCCACTTGGCTGCTGGGCTTTGTAGGGCGGGGCTGGGCGCTGCCATTGCAAGACTCTGCCGGTGTCACTCCTTCCTGCTGCTCTTGGCTGTCCTTTTGCCTCTGACCCCCAGCTGCTGGCCCGGGCTGCTGGGGGTGGCAAGGTTTGGGTTGTGGTGCAGAAAGCAGCTGCTCTGGAGTGACAGAGGCTGCTCCTCCCTGCAGCCCCAGCCTCTGGCTTTGCTGCTGGAGGGCTTTTTCCCTCTGCAATTGCTTCCGAGTCTTGGGCACAGCCTGGGGGCGAGGCTGCTGCTGCTGCTGCGGTGCTGAGGGCTCGTACAAATCTGTCGGTGGAGAAACAGGATTAAAAACAAATCTCAGGATCAAAGACAGGCTCTGACAGAGCTGTTCTGGGCAAGCAAAAACCAAAATAAGGCAAACACGAGGCAGGGTGTCACGGGAAGGCAATATGGGGCAAACCTCAGGAAGCTGGGGATGTTTTGTTAGGCTAAGATTGAGGGGTTTTCAATGATACCGCTATCCCTAAGTGAGGAGAGGGGGGAATAAAAGGCCTAAAAGAGAAACTATAGGTGTAAGTGAGGTGACTCTTGGGATAATCGTGACGAGGCAGATCTAGTGCTAAGGAAGAGTCCCTGCCAGCCTGGTGGGCAAACTGAGGTTATAAAGAAGAGACTGGGACCATGACGGGGGCGTTGGGTGCAGGACAAGGACCGAGAGGCCGGGATTTTTGGGGATTTTTGTCGGGTGGAGAGAGAGGCTGGATGAGGGGAGCAGGGGGAGATAGGGCTGGATGAGAGGGAGCGAGGGGTTTGATGCGGGCATGGAGCGGCTGGGCTGAGGGCATGGCCAGAGGTGTGCAGGGGCTGAGGGGAGGGACAGAAGTGAGAATGGAGGGGCTGCGGGGAGGGTTAGAGGTGGGGATGGGCAAGAATGATAGGGGTGTGGATGGAGCGGCTGAGGGGAAGGACAGAGGTGCCGGGCGACAGGAGGCAGGTGCAGCTGCGGGCGCTGACGGGGTGCCGAGACCCAGGCTCTTCCTCCGCGCCGCTCCGGGCCCCCCGTCCCCCGCTCCCCGGGCGCTCCCGGCGCGGTGCGGTCCGTACCTGGGCGCTGCCCCCTCAGCCGCCGCAGCTCCTCCTGCGAGAAGCCGGCCCAGGCCTCGGCCATGGCGCCGCCCGCTCCTCCCGCCGCGCAGGCCCCGCGGCTGCCCCGCCGCCGCCGGGACAGCGCCGCAGGCGAACGCCGCGGACAGCACTCCGGGGGCCTCGCGCCGCCGCGGCGCCGGGGCGGGGCGGGCAAGATGGCGGCCTGAGGCGGGGTAGGGAGAGCGGGGTGGAGATCGGCCCTGAGGGGTGGGGATCGCCCCTGCTCCGGGGAAAGCTGCGCTCGTTGGCGGATCTCAGAATCTAGTGCCGTAAAGAATCACAGAGATTAGATTGGAGAAGACTCCTGAGCTCATCGAGTCCAGCCTGTGAACGAACAGGGCTAATGAGGCTGAAGTGGAGAGGGGAAGCCACTCGTGAAAAGAGCAAACAAACTATAAGGAACATCAC
Source organism: Oenanthe melanoleuca (assembly GCF_029582105.1). Classification (NCBI taxonomy): domain Eukaryota; kingdom Metazoa; phylum Chordata; class Aves; order Passeriformes; family Muscicapidae; genus Oenanthe; species Oenanthe melanoleuca. The sequence continues at coordinate 26,279,365 of NC_079342.1, forward strand.
ACGTACTGCCATGCAATTTAATTAGTAATTAGGTAGTTGTAAGCAGGTGAGATCTTGCTCCTGCATGTTTTAGTAAGTTAGAGTGACTGTGAGGAAATCAGGGGTTCCCTGGATGCTTCAGGCTGTGAGGGATTTTAAAGTTCACCCAGTTGGAAACCCCTGGTTGCTCCAAGGCCTGTCCAGCCTGGCCTTGAACATTTGCAGGGGATGGAGCATCCACAAGTTCTCTGGGCAGTCTGTGCCAGTGCCTCACCACCCTCCCAAGAAAGAACTTCCTCCTAATATCTACACTCAACCTCTCCTCTTTTAAAGCCACTCCCTCTTTTCCCATAAAAAAAAAAAAAAAAAGTCACTCTCCCTCTTTTATTCGAGGCCATCAGGGAAAATATTGTTTTGCCCATACTGGTGTTTTTAAAGATCTGCTTTGACCATTGTGCACAAGAGCGTGCACACTCGCTTTCACCCTTAGGTATAAACTGAAAACACCCTACAACTTGCAGCATTATCCTTTGGTATCCATGAAAAGAAACATTTTCCTGCCTATCCTAAACTTTTGTGGCTGCTGCAAGCCAGTCAGAGGCTCTGTGGATGAGTCCACCTCCCACTGGGGCACAGCAAAGGCACGAGCCCCCGGCTTGCCCAGGGGCCTGGAGGCTTAAATAGTATACTTAAATAATGCACATTAAATAAACAATGGGCAGTAAACAGGGATGTTTTCAGTGCCACATCTCTGCCTGGCTCAAATTTGTGAGAGATTAGTCAAGCTCTGAAGCATTGCTGCCTCCCCAGGCAAATCCATGGCTCCACAGCCGTGTAGGACTCAGTGATCCAGCAGCTCCTGTGACTAACTCTTCCCATAAATACCTCTCAGGGGGAATATTCCCTGAGCTGGTAGGTGTTCAGCGTTTCAGTGTTGGGTTGATGTGGCCAGCAATGTGCATTCTGTCCCCATCTGTTGAGCCGGGTGGGGCAGTGACCCTGATCTCCTGGCACATATTATCTGCTAATGGGCCAGCTTTAAACCAGCTGGGCAATCATCTTTATCTTTTCCACAGCCCATCCTCCCTCCAGGAAGATATCATCTGCTGCTGGCCCATTCAGTCCCACTGCATGACTGATAAAATTCCATCATCCCACTGGGAGATGCTCCAGCCAGGGGAGCAGCCAAGCCTTTCCTACCCTGATAAAAACTGAGATTTTGGACACCAAGGGACCTTCTTTCCACTGCATTCCAGAGGAAAGCCAGACCTTTCCACATCATCCCTGCACCTTCAGAGGAAAACTGCACCTTCTCCAGGAGCACTGCTCCAGCTGAACCACATCTGCCCCTGCAGGAGGATGCAGCCACCATTGAATGGGACTGTGCCAACACCCTGACTGACTGACGGGTGTCAGCTTGGATTCTGACTCTGGCAGGGTTTTGGGATTGTTCTTTGTAATACTGCATTTCTATTTTAATTTTCCTAGTAAAGAACTGTTATTCCTAATTCCCATATCTTTGCCTGAGAGCCCCTTAATTTCAAAATGATAATAATAATTTGGAGGGAGGGGATTTACATTCTCCATTTCAAAGAGAAGCTTCTGCCTTTATTGGCAGACACCTGTCCTTCAAAACAGGACAGTTTCTGATGGGGTTTGAGTGCCTTGGGGGAACATGAGTGGCACCATTTCTCACCTGCAGCTCAGCCTTGGTGCCAATCAGAGATGCTGATCCAACAGAGGAGAAGGAGACTGTGGTTATCTCGTGCAGGAAGTCCTTCCTGGGGAAGCCTGGGAAGCCTTTCCTGGCTTCTCTGGGAAACCTGACCAAGCACTGGAGACATCTGAATGAGAACAATAATCCAACCTTGACTAAAACGCTCTCAGGCTCTGGGGAATCCAGATGGCAGAACCAGGTGTCAGCTTGAATTTTACAATGCAACAGTGCTGGCCAGCCCTACAAGGGTTGGCTTACTACAAGATGTAGGCACCTAATTCCCTTGGAGATGACTATATAAGAATCATGACTCTAAATCTGGTGTCTAAATCACAGTCATGGGCTGTACCAAACCCAGAGACATCGACTGAATGTGCTTCACCAAGTACAAACAGCAGATCTCATCTTGAACCTCAGTTGTTCTTTCTTCCTGCAAGTTTTAGCACTACAAACAAGAGTGAAGCACCATATCCACTTTATTGCTGCAGATATTCCAGGCACAAAGCTCCCACGTGTTTTATAGAAAAAGTAGAAAGAGTTTGGAGTTGTTAGTCGCTGTGGGCAAAGCAGCAATCCCTGTTAACAGTTTCCATCAGCCCAGGGTTTAATTGCCATCCATTGGGCCAGCTTGCTCCAGGAACAATTACAGCACGGTGAAGTCATTTCACGGAGCATTTACCAACAGCAGGCTCAGAAAACAGAGGCTGGCCATGCTCAGAAAACAGAGGCTGGCCGTGTTCTCCAGCTGATTAAAGTGGAACATGGCACTGAATGTTTGCCACCTAGGAATGAAGTTTTCTCCAGGACAGGCTGGAGGAAGCAAGATGAGGAGAAAATAGAAGCCTTTTCCACCTCCTGGGCTGATATCTCCTGAAACAATACAAATCTTCCTTTTACATCTGGAGCTGGATTTGAGTCCTGTATCTTTTTGTGCTTCAAGAGCTGCTCTGTCACGAGCAGGCCTGGAGACTTCTGTGACTGCTGCATCCGTTTTCTCTTGCCCTAACTGCCCTGGAGTCTGGTGAGCAGAAGCAGCCCAGCACCAACAGATCACAAAAACATCTTTTCTTGTGCAGTTCCCAAATCAGCGTGGAAATGTCATCATGGGCTGGCAAATTGGGCTGCCCAGGTCAGTGCTCAGGGTCAGACCTCAGATGACATTTCAACCCAGGACAGGAGCAATTTGTACCAGGGCATAACATCGATTTGCATCGGTTTCATACTGAAAACTTGTGGGGTTTTTAGGAATCAAATAAGATCTGCTATCAGGGGCCCCCCTGAGTTAGATGTATATTTAAAACTTCATTCTTGCACTGCTCTCCACGCTGTAACACACAAAGCAACACCCAGTAAAGGACTGAGCCCTAATGTGACACAGGGAAAGGCTTGCTTAGGGAAGGAGAATTTCCTTTCTGCTTCCATTTCTGAGCCTGTCATGAGCTTCCAAAACTCTGGGATATCATTCAAGAGACCTAGTGAAAAATACATCCTGAAAATAACAGAGTCAAAAATCCCTAAATCACTTCAGCCCTTTTTCTAATGAAAAAATGATCTATCAAATTGTATCCTTGTCAATACTACCCCATCCTTTACCAGATCATAACACAGGCTGCCTTAGGAAGAACCACCATGCCCAGATAAGCTATGTCACTGTGTGAGCAAGGAGCAAGTCTTTTCTTTTGATAATAACTCAGGATTTAATTTGTCCTTTAAAATCACTTTTCAGATCCATGATTTTTTTGTTATTGTTGTTGTTGATTTTCTGCTGGACCATCTCAGACTTCAAAGCCTGAGATGAACAATTTAATTTCTTAGCAGAAGACTGAATTAAAAAGTCCAGCACTATTCCTTCTCATCAGTTTGTGTTCCCTTAAGTGCCTGGTAAGTGGGATTAAGTCAGCACTGTCATTTCTGGGACCAAGGCAATCTTTTGGTTTTGTAAGAATTTCATAGAGGGAAACCAAAATCCACTTATCTAAAGAGCTACTGAGTGAAAAAAAAAGTGACATAAAACTCCCTGGTTTTTAAACAAGATAAACCAAAGGTTTTCAACATCTTTTGATTTGTGGATGTGTACACATTTTCTAGGGAAGAGGCAAACTTCCCAAGGGTACTCTGGGCTGTCAGCAGCCAAACTGGTGGGAGGTGGTGCCACAGGGACTCCACAGCATTGCAGGGCTGAACCTGCTCCTCTCTGCATCCTGTGCAGAGCTGGGTGTTTTTGCAGGACACTTCTCATTACAGTGACATGTTTGCTTTGAAACTGAGCCTCAAAACTTCTCAGCTTTTCAGGCCCCCACCCTGTGTTTCCACGTTTCAACTTTTGAGCTTTTACCTTAAGAAAAGTTCAGCTTTCAGATCTGAAATCTGAACTGGAAGGAAGCTCAGCATGCAATATAAATGTTTTTTAAAAGTATATAAATTCCTACTGGCATTTTTTGAGTCACTGTGAGTATTTAAGGTAAATTTTCCACATAGACAAACATATCGTGTAATAATTCCTCATCCTAAAATATTTGTTAAAAAACCTCAACAGGATTAAACCTTGGCTAATTAAAAGCACCATAAAAAAAAAAAAAAGGAAAAAAAGCTGGTAAAATAAAATAAAATTCATTAGTAACAAAAATATCCTGAAGATTATAAACTTAGCATTTTGGCTGGCACAACCAGAGCTGAGCAGTAAAACAAGTGGAAATGGGCAATTATTGATATATATATTTATAGAGTTTAAGAAATATTTTGCAGCTAATTCCTTTTAAAAGATACTACAAATCATTTAAAGAATACTTTTTATAACCCCAAGTTTAATATTTCATGACAGCTCGAGAATGCATTTAATTGCCTAATGTAAAAGTCATAATTCAACTCTTTATACAGAAAAACTGGAAAGCAATTGCTTTCATTCTAACCCTTTGTGTAAAAATTATAATCTAGCTGTCAAAACAGTTGATAAAACTAAAGATTTGAAGAGAAATTTACTGAAGATTTGTTATCTTTGGCATAACTTGAGTGATTAGAACTGCTGTGCTAAACAAATGGAGTATTCATCAAACAAACTCCTTGTTGTTACACGCTCCAGAGAATGAACTGTGCTTGTTTAGTCTGCATGGGAGAGAAGTGTGGGGGAGAGGACATGATAATCATCTTTAAACATATAAAGCACAGCTGTGAAGATACAGGGTGATGTGTTTCCAGGGCTTGTGGAGGACAGGTGAAGAAGGAAGTGAGACTCAGGCTAGAGATGAGGAGTCAGGGCAGCAGAACGTGGAGAGAATTGACTGAAGACCATCACAGTGTCTCCATCCAGGTATTTTTAACAACAAACATCTTCTGGGCAAGGTCAGTAGAGCCCTGGGAGAGTGAGATGCAGGTTTTGGAGATTTTGGGTGCGTGGATCCCAGGCTGCTCTGCAACTTTGGACCTTGCTTTCTGCATCATTCACGTCCTGAGCGCTGGCCAGCTCCTGACACCTCTGCTAGCCTTGTTCCTGTCACTGGTGCTTCCCACACCATTCCCACCTCTTCCCACTGCTGGCACAGCCCCATCACCCTCCCCTTAGGCACTCACATCGGCACCAACAGCTGGACCACTCTGGGTCCTGACAAAGTCTGTGAAAAGGGAAAGTTTCATCTCTAAAAGAGTCTAGTGAGAAATTCTTGTGTTTTCAGGGCAAGGCAGAAGGACAGATGGCTGCCAAACCCAAGAGCCAGCACTGCTTGTAAGGTGTATTTGCAGTAGAGTATTATATGATGTGAAAATCACTTTATTACCATCAAGTGCCAGTTAGCTCTGACGTGGCAGCCTGAGGCTGGTGTGGGTTAGCCAGTTCACTTCTCTCCTTCCAGCTGCACGAGGAGGATGTTGTCCTCTCACCTCTCCCAGTTCTGCAATGCAACACATTGGGCTGAGACAACTCCATTCTGCAAGTGAGATGCTGCTGATCCTCAGAGAGTGGTGGGGGATGCTGCTCCATCCTGCTGCATTCCCACAAAGAGCCCCAAAGTGCTGCTGGTGGTGTCTGAATCAGTGTAGGCTACTTTGGCTGAAGGGGCACCACTGTGTTCAGTGTGACAGCACCTTACCTGTCTGCAAAACAAGCCTTCACTTTTCCTCTATTCTTGCAGCAAGACACTCTCCATGAAGCCTTGTTCAGAGCACAGGGTCTCTGAAATACAAGAAGAAATACAAGGCAGAAGAACCAAGGAAGCCATTTGGAGACTGCAGGCACCTCAGGACATGCACCAGTTTGCTTCTCCTCACAGTCCTGCAAACACTGAAGCTGCACCAGGTACATGTGCAGGGTTAGGATCTCCCCATCCCTGGGGAGCCCAGGCCATCCTCATCCAGGTCAGCCAGGATATTCTCAGCACTGCTCAGAGATAGCCCAGCACAAACTCTGCCCATGCCTGGAGGGGCTGTGCCCCCAGCTCCTGCCTCCTCTTGCATCCTCATCCACCCCGCAGATAACGCCTGCTACAATTTGGAAGTGTTTAGGATGAAACGTTGTGTCTTTCCTGCAATAAAGTTCACAAACTGTCGGTGCTTTGTCTCTGTAACAAGCACGCAAAAAGAAGATATAAAAGCCCACGTGTTTATAGATGCTCTCAGTGAACTGCTGTTTGCCAAGGCTGGATCTGTGGGGAGGTTTTCAAAGGATTGCTGTGCTTGGATCTCACCAAGGCTTTAGTGGGTATCTCCTTTCCATGGCTTTGGAAAGTTCCCCCCATCAGTTAGTTGCTGCCTTTCACAATGTTTGTGTAGAAGGTTTTTTTTCCAGCACCTTCTACAGAAGAGAGTGTTCACTTTAGTTTTTACTTTAGTTTTTAACAATGCCATGGCTGCACACCAGCTGACACCCACAGGCTTACCAGGGCCACGAACTAATGAGGATTTCCAAGTGTTGGTGTCACTGGCAGGGTTTGAAGCAGAGCTGTAAAGCCTGCAGACAAGCAGGCTGCTGGCCAGGGAGGCTTAGCAGCTCTTTGGTGAGGTATCCGAGATAGTTGGAGAGAGATCTGTACCACACCCTGGCTGCAAACTCCCATATCACAGAGCTCAGCCTTCAGCACATCGAGAGGGGAATAAAGATTGGAACAGGAGCAACCAAAATTAGACCCCTGACTGCTGCAGCAGGAAGGTGAAAACAAGGATGACTGGTTTCTTCTAGTGGTGGAAAGTTCTGGTTTTGGAGCTGAACTAAGAGGAAAGACTTAATATAATGAGGAAAGCTCGATTCATTTTGGGTTGACCAAAACCATTTTGCTTGACCAGTAACAAAATCTTCTGGTTTGCTTGGAGACTATTCCATCTTTTAAAAAAGTCAGTGTAAAAAACCACAACCTTTTTCCTTTTAAATTTAGGTCTATTGAAAATGAAAATAAAAAAGAAACATAAATAATGTTCAATAAAGCAAAAGTGAAACATCTCAATATTTAAGGAAGTAAAGGAAGACTTCTATTGTTTTGTCTTGTCATTGACTGACTTCAGTCCAGATTTGTGAGTTATTTTGGTTGCCTTCATTTTCACAGGGGACTTAATTTTTTTTATTTTTCAATTCATTTAATACTCTCTTCTTGTTCAGTATGAAGTACAAATGGTCAGGTTCAGCAAAGGTTCATAGGAACATGACTGACCTGACAATTTGCACAGATATCAGGCAAACTTCAGGGCTTTTCTCCCCCTCTTTGCATTTTAATTTTCCTTTGAAATTGTACCTGAATTTCAAGAAGCTTGGGGGGGGTTCTCAAGACCCCCAAAACATGCACAGAACTGTCAAAGTCTGTATGCTCTGCTGGGTAACCTGCACACCACAAAAATTCAGATGCCATCTTCAGTCCTGCAAAATATTAAGGCAGGCATTTAAGATTTACCCGAGTGATTAAGCATGAGCAGCCTGTAATTGTTTCCAGACCCCTCTCCTAGCAGGGGAACAGGCTCTGCAAGCCCTGTCCACGTGCTCAGTGTAGCAATGTGCTCACAGACAGAGAAGATGAAGATGAGCTGGGGAGGACAAACACATATCCTGAGTTCTGAGAACAAGCCAGCATTAACTTTGAGTCCATCATGGACTTTTTTTTTACTGAGCAGGGCATGTCTGTGTCCTGCCTGGAGCAACACCTGTTCACCAGCAACTAGAAACCCCTCTGAAGTACACGTGGTCACATGCAGTTTGCAATTTTTCATCTGGCTTGGGAGTGTTAAGTGAAGATCAACTGCTGAATTTGGGGAATCTGGCTTTCCAGAGAAGACCTTTAACCTCCAGGTTTTTATATGAAGCCCCAAAGATTGCAGACTTTCTGTGTAAGCCACGAAAAAACCCAGCAAGCATCTGCCTCACATCCCAAACTGTTCCCTCCATACAAGTCTACTGATAGATTTTTGCCACCGACTGTTTGGTCATGAAAAGAGATCTTCTCCAACTCACTCATGGCTTCAGAAAACCTCAGAGAAAACCTCAGCAGTCCCAGCCCAAGTTTGAAAGCAAATTTGCCTTTGAACACAGCAGGGCTCTACTCCAACAGGTTAGATCTCAGGGGCCACCTTGCTCCCAGGATTTAAACCAGACCACATGTGAAATGGCAACTACCTCTTGATTTTATATTTTATTTTATTTTAAAATAGGATAATTTAGGGGCTATGCTCTTCTTAATATTATTCTTACTACTATTTTAATGGCAAGTTTGTTGTGTTGCCTTCCCTCCTTAATGAAGAGAACCAGAGATATTTACCAGAGCTCAGTTTCTCCTATTTTCTAGAAACAGTACCAACAAATCCTTTGTACAAAAATAACCACAATTCTTTTCCCCCTTCTCTCTCCTGCCTGCGATGGGGTTTTCATCAGCTCAGACCATTTTTCTTCCACCACCTCTTTATCTTAACCTTTTTTCAGAGGTTACATTTATTTTCTGAGGTCCACAGCCAGGACACTGCCTTTTGAGAATCACTGTCAGCACGGCAAGAGGCACAATCCTGGGGGGAAGGATGTCTCTGGAAATGGCCCCTGCCCTCACCCAGCCCAGTTCACCCAGTCAGGCCCCTGCACAGCAGCTGGAGTTGCTGCCATCAGAGCACATCCTTGAAGTCCTGCCCCGGGACTCTGCAATCTGCTTTTCTCCCCCTTCCCCAGCCCTGGCTATCGCCTGCACATCTGGTGGTTCTTCTGAACCTCTCTGCAATCATTGCTTCATCCCTGTTCAGCTCCAGGCTGGAATGGAGCTGTTCTCCCTCCCCTGGGACCTTGAGTGAGTCCTCCTCTCTTAACCAAATTCACTATGCAATGGATCCTTCCATCCCTTCTTATGCAAAACCCTCAGAGAAGGGTCTTTTTCCAGGATGGAAATCTTGGCACACTCCTCAAGTAGATGATCTCAGATAAGCCCACTGCTGGGGAGAGAGGTTCACCACCCTCCATGGAAACTTTGCAAGCTCTGGTTTTCATCCAGATGAGAGTCTTTTTTTTTTTTTTTTTTTTTTTTTTAATTTAAATTTGAGCAAAAGTGCTTCAATCTTTACAGTGTGAGAGAGGAGTGAAAAAACACATCACTGCCATTATAGTGGAGGGGTAAAAAAGTAGTTCAAGCTGTCTTTGAAGAGCCCTGGTGCTGAAACAAAGCAGTTAAGTTGATGAGAATGGTTCTTCTGCCAGAAATGGCCTTTGCTTGCCCCAGTGAGTGAAGGGCAGCATTTGCTGCCTCCTGCCCAAGCCCATCTCTCCACGGGTGGGGAGGCTGGCACCAAAAGTGGCACTGACCCCAGTGGAGCCAGAGAGCTGGGACGTGGCTCTGCCCTTTGAGTAGCAGCTTTTAACCCCATTTACACATCAGGGTGCAACAGGGAGCTCTTCCATCAGAGCACAGCCTCAAGGTTGTGTTTTATTCAGCTATCTTGTGGACAGAGGAAGGTTTTTGTTTGTGTGCTCGCCCATGTGCTCATGGCCAAAGCCAGGTCGATTCTGGTTTGTAGAGCTGAGTCCTGGCCACGCTGTCCCTCCAGGACATCTCAGCCCGTGGTGCCAGCAGAGCTCCTGGGATGTGCAGTGGCCCCGTCTGCACCGTGACCCAGGGCTCCCAGCTGAGTGGCAGCAGCAGGAATTGCCTGCAGGGAAGATGTTGAGAAAGAGATGAGGAAAATCTGCATCTCACCCCAGCCAAAAACCCAACTCACTTCCACACACCCACCGAGCACTGGGACTGCGGTAAAGCCAACCCTAAAGGGGCCATTCAGCCCCTAGAGCACCTTTAATTATCCTTTTCCAGCTCGGACAGTGCTGGGAAAAAACAAATTCACAGCAAATCCCCTCAAAGCATCACCTAATGGGCTGCAAACAACATCTCCCGGGGGAAAACAACCCCAGCCTTGGAAAAGCAGCGGGGAAAGCACAAGGGCAGGGGCTCAGGGTTGTTCCAGCCCCGCCGGGGGTACCTGCGGCACGGATTTGCCAGACCCGGAGCCCGGAGCGGCTGTCGCGGCGTGGAAACCATTAGCGTTTAAAAAATACTTTTAAAAAAAGGAATGGAAGGGTGGGGGTGGGGAAAAGGGGAAAAAAAAAAAAAGGTATTTGCGGAGGCCCATTCCTCAGCACACTTCATGTGTGCCAAAGTTTGTTGGCATGGCTCTGAGTTTGATAGGGAACATCTGGGCTGCTGTTGCTGCCTGTGCATTGGCTGAGGGCAGCGAACAAAAGGGGTTTGTGCAGGAATGCGCGGGGAGGGACAGCTGCGAGAGGCGAAACGCAGCGATACTCCCTGAAGAAGAAAGCCTAATGCACATCCCATGTTCCTGCTTTTTAAAGGGGGATAAAAGCCTTCCTCCGCCCCCGCTTCTCCTCTTCCCTGCCGGGGTACTGGAGGCGAGCGGGGCTCAGACAGATCCGTGCCCTGCACTTCCCATTATCGGGGCTGGAAAAACACTTGGGGTGGAGGGAGCAGGTGAGTGGGAAAGCAGAGTCTGAACCCAGCCACGAGGTGCAGCACCCAAGGCACAGCCACCCTGATGCCACAGTGACAAACCCCCTTGAGACCAAGTGACACGGACCCACCAGGAGCAGCACTGATTCAAGCTTCTCCCACTCCTGTTGGGAATGTGGGGTCAGAGGATGAAAATTTGCACTGCCAGCATCTCCAAAGCCAGAGACTGCTTCCTACAGACACAAAGTGCTGTTGTGTCTGACACCAGGGCGTGGCATGGAGGGGTGGAGGAGGAGAGGGGTCACACTTGAACAAAGCTGGTCTGTTGGGAACTGGCTGAAAACCACAGGTCAGGTGCAAGCCTTGGCTCTAAAGGTCACAGCAGCCATGCTCTGTCACCAGGGAGTCACTGCTGCCTGTGCACAGACAGCAGAAACTTCTGACTGAATCACCCTGGCACATGACATTCTTCCTTTTGGAGCTCCTTTCCACCATCCCACAGTACTGGTCACCCAAAGGTGTTTGTAGCATTCACAAATCTTTAAAAAATTTCTCTCTCTGGAGTAAGCCTGTCCCTCCACAGGAACAGCATGGGTGTAATTTCCTACCCACTGACACCTCTCTCTTCATTCCATTTTTGTCCAACTCAATACCATGAATAACAGTTTCAAGAGTTTAAGGTTTTTTTTTTTTTCTCTTTTGTTGCTGGTATGTGCATTTGGCCTGAATCCTCCCTAGCAGCCTACATCCCTCCTTGGCTCCAGTCTTCAGCAAGGACACACATTGGGTCTGCTACCTACACCAAGATTTCCATTGCCTGTGCCTTTGGGTCTCCTTGGAGTTGCTCCAGAGAGGGTATTTGGGTAGCACTTATAGTCCACACCCCTCTTCCTTGACAGGAAAACCCTCAGGGAGCAAAACCTAAATACAAAGGCTCCAGGTCAGCAAAAGCCCCGGGGTCTGGCTGTCAAGGCAGCTTTTTCCAGCTCTAATCTCCTCCCCAGGTCTCAGCTGCGTGCCTACACACCATCATTTCGAGCTGACTTCAGCCCAGCCACGCAGCCCAGCGTGATTGGGGCTGGGGGTGCTGGCTCCAGGGCTGGGCATGTTTGCAGATAAGCTTCCCTCAGCGATATTTCGATTACATCAGTGTCAAGACAGCTTTTGGCCAGAGCCAAGCAAGCTCCCAGCACGCCAAAGAAAGCAGCCAGGCCGGCCAGGGGCTGTGCAGAGCCCCAGGCAGGGGCATGAAGCAGGGGAAAGGCAGCCCAGCCTGCAGAGCCACCTCTGTGCCACACACACATCCCCACCACCCTCCTCTGTGGGCTGGGAGAGGAGCTGTGGGAATCCCAGCCAGCCATCACCGGGGAATGTGAAGCCCTACATAAATATACAGCTGAGTTTAGTGGTTTTAGAGAGGAGGAAAAGAATTGAACTGCTGTGTTTAGTGCTCCTTGAGCCACTTTTGAGGACCAGGAGGGTTGGGGGCAGCCAATCTATTCCTGCTTTAATTTGCCAGCCCTCAGGGACACGTCTGTGCCTCCATTCATCCTCTCCATCCTCCTCCAGGACACCTTTCTTGGCTCTGCCTGGAAAACTGCATGTCAGTGCACCAAGGGACAAAATGTTGTTTTCCAGCCATGCTCCCACCTGATCTCACTCCCAGCTGTCCTCCCTTGACTGGTCACTGAGAACTACCAGTCCCAAAAAAAGCAAATTTCAAAAGCAGAGAAACAATCCAAGAACCAAAATCTCACTTTCCATGTGGTTAAAGGCCCCATCAGGAGGCAGACTTTTAATCATCCTAAATGCTTTTGAAGGCTGCAGTAGGAGCTCATCTCTATCTTCAGTGTCCCAAGGGATTCCTGTGCCTTTGAAGTCCCTGCTGAGGGACCATGATGGTGGTGGCTGGGAAGGAAGACAAAATCCTGGAGCCACAATTAAAATCAGGAGTCCAGGGGATCTCACAGTGGTTCAAGCTGCTCCTGCAGCTGTGGCTCCATCCCATTTCCCCACCATCCAATGGCCAGCTGGAAAACTCCCTGCACAATGCACCTGGGAAGGGGAACAGTGGGAAAATGCCCATTTTACTTTCTGCAGGCAAGAGTGGTTTGGACAGTTGTTTCAACTGGGAAAAAAGCTCAAACCCTTGTGCAAATTGCCCAAATGTTTGGCTTTTGTACTTCCTTCAGTGACACATCCCAGGGCTTTTGTTGAAAAGGTCTTCTCTCTTCAGAATTAAGCTGCTTATAGGGGAAAAAAATCCTGTCAAAACAGGAAGTTTGAAATTATCAAAGAAAAATATTTTCATTGACCTTAAAAGATCTTACCCTTTGGTTTTCTAGTTCGCAAAATTTTTCAGAACTGACTTCTCATCCCCATGAGACATGAGAAATACTGTCAGTACCTCAAAAATGTTGCCAGAAGGGAAGAGTTATTAATTACCAACCTCTATTTTTAACCTGCAACCAAGAGTCACTTCTAATGGGTGACAAGTGAATTCCCTTGAGGCTCTGCCATTGGCTTCACCAAGGCTTTAAAATCAGATAGTATTTCTTTTTTTCTTTTTTTTTTTCTTTTTTTTTTTTTTTTAATAGGAAATGCCCCAGGCACTCTGCAAAGCCCAGCCTATCCATTTCTAAAGCAAGCATCAGGTATCATAGGCTTTTGCTATCCATCTCTTTAGAAAAATGATGTCATTACCTTTTCCCCCTCTCCTATATTCCATTTGAAAAAAACCTCATATTTTCTCCCTCATAACTCAAAAAGGGCTGCATGGATTTTTTTCTCAGAGTTAAAAAAAAATCCCACTTGGTTAAGGCCAGGCATGCAGAAATTTCAATGTGAAAAGTAAATGTTTTCAGAAGTTATGAGCTTATGAAAAGGAGGACTATAATGGAAACTGTTTTACTGCCATAATTATAACACCATGAACAGAGCCTGCTGCAACATATAACACTATCAAGCTCCTGTCAGCATTTAATAGAAGTCTTAATTAACTGCTGGGGAGGAACCTGGCAAAAATTTATTTTCAGGAACACATTTGGGAGCTGTGTAATTCTGGGCTTTTTTTTTTTATTTTTCAAGTCCATCTCAAGTGGAGCCTTAGTAGACTATGGAGGGCAGACTAAATACAAGACACAGTTGTGTGTCATGTTGGCATTACTTTCTGATAGGATTTTCTTTTCTCTTAAACATATAATCCAGAAACAACAATGTTTGTGTTGGGTCAGAGCCAGACACTTCAGAGCTAGATTTTTTTCCCCAGGTTTGGGGTTATCCAGAGCCAGGGGACTGATTCAGCTTTTAGGGAAGAGGGGCACTTGTGTGACCTGTGGCACTGCCCTGCCTCTGCCATTTGCTTTCCTTCCCACCTTCCACTGCCCAGAGATGCTCATATTCAGAATTTGGGGGAAGATCCCATGTTTCCTTGCATGGCAATGGCTGAGCTCCTGGGCTAAAGACCTGGGAACAGAGAAAAGGAGAGGATCTTTTGTAATAATTTCCTGCCAAGGAAATTAAGTTTCACAGGGGAGAGAACCAGCTCAAAACCAGCCTGACCATTGTGTGGTTCCTCTCCCTTGCAAATTTGGGGAGGTCTTGCAGAGGGAGGCTCCTGGCCCCTGCATGGTTTCTGGAGTCACCCAGCTGGGCTGAAGAGAGGAGTAGGGCAGCAAGGGAGGGCAAGCCCAGCCCTGGGATGGGCAAGCTGCATCAGCAGCAGGTTTTGGGGTGCCTGGGGCACAGAGCCATCCTTGGGGGGAGCACATTAAGAGGAAGCTCTTCAAACCTGCTGCTCATTTCGACAAGGAGTGCAGAGCAGACACTGGTAGTGGTGGTAAGGGATCTGCCAGGGTTAACCTGGCTCTCCTCACTGCCACACCTGACCACATCTCACAAACATTCTGGCAAGCAAAGAGCTTCTCAGCCAATGCCACCACAAACACTCCTTCAGTCTCTCCTGGCAGCCCAAGCTTATTTTCCTTCCCTTTGTGCCCCCCCATCCCCTGGCCGGCCCCTGCTCCAGCCCAGTTACTGGCAAGCCACATCCATTTCCCTGATAGCACTGATAGCCCAGCAGCTGCTCCGTGTCCCTTTGCAGATTAGTTTGTTTTGCTAACACAATTGGTGCCACGTGGCCCCGTGCTGTGCTGGGATCGGGCTGGATGCAGATAAAGCAGCGACAGGATCCCAGCCCGCTCCTGACCCTGCGCCCTGGCTGCCAGTACCTGCTCCAGCCCTGCCAGCCCCGGGCAGCTTGCTGGCCCCAAACCCCCAGGATTTGGCTCCCAGCTCCTCATGCAGCACCCAGGAGCTGCTGTCTGATGTGGCTGATGCGATATGAAGCCGCCTGTATCGCTTGTGTTGGGTGAGCACAGCTGGCCAGCAGCTGGCTCCAAGCTGGCCTGCCTAGACTCTTCTCCTGCCCAGGCTTAGCCTAACTCAGCTCACACATCCCACTGGTGAATGAGGCAGCTTTTATCCCCTCTGCTGAGCAGGAGCATCCCAGCAGGGCTCACACTGGTACCTGCTCAGCTCCAGAGCCATCAGCACAGGGACACTGGCACCACTGCTCTCCATCCCATCCTGCAAAGGCTCAGTGTGTCCCCCAGAGCCTCCTGTGGGAATCCTTGTGCAGGGAACAGCTCCTGACGTGGTGCACGCCGGGAGAGGACACTCAGGGAGCCTTCAGAGAGACAGGCAGCCTTGCCAGATGTCTCCCATAAAGCTGCAAGTACTTTATTTTAATAATAAGCCTTAATGTATTCATTAAAGGCTCCCAGTGACCTGGGATGAATTTCCCCACTATTGTAAAGGGCTGTGGGAATCTGGAAACCACTGCATTACAGTTAATAACTTTAATTTTACAAGGCCCAAAATAGACAACTGAAAAAATACACAGACTCACTGTTTCCAATTAAGAAGGGATTTCTTCTAATTCCTCTGCCACCGGCGCTCTTGTTTAGCAAACAACATCTACAGAAATTCAACCATAGACAGGGGGGAAAGCAAACTGAGGGAGCTGCCTTTTGCATCTCCATCAAAAGGGCTGAGGAAGGAGCTGGGAGCTTTCCTCCTCTCTGGGTTATCAGAGCATGGAGGAGCCACAGCCAGGGCAGCAACAACAAACCCACGCTGGGGCAGCCAGAGATAAAACTTTCACGCCTGCTTCTCGAGCCTCAATGGCTTTGATCCAAGGGAGATCATTCCAATCCATCTTCTCCCCCTTTTCTCCCAGCTAAGATAGTTAAAGGGGTTTGGTGGGAGTCCTGGGGGACTGGAGAGCCAGCCCAGGGGCTGAGTGAGCATCCTGCTAGTATATTTGGGGCTACTGGATTTCTGACTTTAAGGTCAGGAAAGACCTCAATAAATTTCCACGGGTTTATTTTGCCAGTCTCTTTCTTTCTCTGTCAAATTAAAGGTAGATGGTTTCCCAAGAGGAAAAAAACCATCAAATCTGAGAACCAAAACAATCCAGCTTGATTTTTAATTTTTTTTTTTTTTTAAATTTCTGGGAATCTAATGTTTAACAATCCAAATCTTTTAATTTTTCAGTTTGGCTCTTTTGGGTTTTTCAGTTAAAACTGGAGGGTTTTTTTGTTTTGTTTTGTTTTTGAAAAGAGGCCTGAAATTTCATGTAGAAGCATTCATTTTGTGGCAAGTCAAGCCTTCTTGGGTGGAAAAGTGAATTTCAAAGGCTAACATCAGTTTGGCTGTGTTGGCAACCAACACCTGCCTCCTCATGCACCTCCAGATCCTCTTCCTTCCACTTAAGGCAGGGACATGCACACACTCTCCTTACCATCACCCCAGCATCAATCCATGCAAATAATCACCTCTCCTCCTTGAGAACAGTTCCATGCTTCAGAGCAGATCCCAAAATCTTCCTCTGCCTGACACAGGGGAGCACATTGCTTAAAAACCCACCAGGTTTTCAGCATCAGCCCCCAGGTGATCTCAGCTGGTGCAGATCCCAAATCTCTCTCCAGGTCACCCCACAAACACAGAGGTCCCACCCAGCAGGTGGGTTTTGGGATGTCCTGCACAAAGCAGGGAGTTGGATGCAATGATCCCCATGGGAGCCTCCCACCAGAGGAAAATCTGTGATTCCCTGCATCAACCCACCCTGGAGACCCTCCTCTTGACCAAGAGCAGCACTGACTTCACCCTGGAGCAGATTGACTTTTCCAGCCAAACTGATAAGAAAAAAGAAAAATGCTTTTCATATGGCTGGGCTTGATTTCCCCATAAATAAGGCCAAGATGGAAATTGGGGAGGGGGGTTGTCAGAGCAGTAGGTTCATCCATCAGAGCCACACTGAGAGCACTGATCCAGCCCTGGTCCAGGAAAGCATCTCTGTTTAGGGAAGCCAGCAGGCACATCCCTGCTCTCTGCTGAAGCACAGGCACTTTAAGGATATCTAAATGCCTAAAGGCACAGATAAGACCAGCTGGCAAAGTAATTAGGCAAACTGTTTTTAATGGAAATTAAGAGCTTGCTTTTGTGGGCAGGATTACAAAAAACCCAACAAAAACATTCCTGGTGGTTTTCCTGAAGAGATTCAGACACACAGGTTGTGTATCAGTGCTTGTAAACCTTCATGTTATCCCAGAAAACCCAACCTCCAGCCTGGTTGTGGTGTTTCTATTCCAGACATCCCCAAAACCTCTAAAAATGTGGAAAAGCAAAATTGCTGTGCCTCACCTACAACAGCAACAGACCCACAAGCAGCACAGACCTTCCCCAGCTCTCTGAGCACATATTTCCTACTCCTGCCCTTTCTCACATCAATACCCTGACTATGGTTGCTTGAAAGATTTCCATCCAAACAGTTTGCAACAGGTCATTTTTCAGTCAAAAGCAGATCAATTTTTTTTTTTTTTTGAAAGCACAGAAAATATCATTGTGAAAATTTGCCTGACTTGTCTGAAATGTTAAAAAAAAAAAATAAATTTCATCTCAAGCTGCAAAAATCTTGGTTTTAAACAAACAAACAAGCAAACAAAAAAATGCAATTCATGTGTCTTTTTAGGGAAAATTAAACTTCCAGAGAGAATAAGTTCAAAAATGTTCCTGGTGTGATGGGTACACTCCGATTTTCAGAAAACTCTACCCCCAGGGATTATTAAGGAAATTAATTGTGCAAAAGGGAAGGAACTGGTTAGAGCCTGGCAGAGGAGCAGAGCAAGGATAATTGCTTTGTTTCCAGCCTGATGTTATGTGCACAGCCAGGCATCCCACATCTCTGCCCCAGGATTTTGTGCATTTATCTGGATGCAAAACAAGGTGGGCACAAACCCATGGGACCCCAGCTTGGTCCTGTCTGATGGCACTGGGGGCTGCCAGGGGACACAGCTCCAGCCCTGCCCTGCCTCCCAGGAGGGATTTGTGCCAGTGGAGATGCCCAAACTGGCCCTTGGGGTTTTTTTTTTTTGGCTGTGGTTCCATCACTCTGTGGTGCTGAGAAGCCTTTTAGGCAATGAGGAGACATCCCCCCATCCTCCAGCTCCATCCCTGCCCTTTTGGGGGGTCCAGCCCTCTCACCCAGCGTGGGAGCAGGGGATCCACACGCCCTGGAGGCTCCAGGCTCCAGCACCCATCTGGGTTACAAGTGAACATGAACTCTCCCTCCCCATCTGGAGCCCATGTACAGCAAGTGGCAAGATTTATATTGTGCTGAAGCATTCCACAGTTTTGAGCACAGAAATGATTGAACTCCAGATGTTAACAAGATGCAGGACCCTCTTTTTATTATTAAAAACGTGATTTCTTGTTTTGCTCATGACAAAACCCATCAGATTAACTTATTAGGAGCGGAACTGCCTGAGAGCTCCCTGGAGCACATGGGGAGAGCAGGGATCCCTTGGAGCAGAGCTGTGTGCAGCCACAGGTGATGCTGCTCCACACCCCATGGAGCACTGGTGTCCCTGTGCCTCAGTTTCCCCATTCCTTGAGGAGGATGTCACTCAGAGCTGGAAGGGAGCACACACACACCAAAATCCAGATCAAATCTCCTTGCTGAAGCAGCAGAGATTTTGCTAACAAGCACCATAGCCCAGGAATGGAAACCTGCTCACACTCCTCTATCCACTCTCAGGGAGTGTTAGATCCCACAAACCTGGGAGTTTTGAGCTTTCTGTGGTGTCAGGCACTGACCCCCAGGAGAACACTGCTTTTGACCTGAGGCCTTGGAGAAGCTTCCAAATTTGAGTGATGGAGTTAAAATCACAAGGTAAAACAAAAGTGTGTGATTTCACATGATGATGGGTTTTAAATTTGAGGTTTTTATAGTATAGTAATAGGTATGGGACAAGATGGAGGATTTTGGGTGTTGTCTTTTTCAGTGCTCATCTTCCTTCTACTGCATGGTTTCAGGTTTTAGTAGTTTCTGGTTGCACAGTTAGTGCTGAGGGTCATAGGAATTTGGTTATTGGGTTAAAAGGATAAATAATATAGGTGTTAATTCTCTATTGGACTGTTTAACTTTAAGGGACCTTGTAGCAGCTGGATTTCTCTCCATTTTGCTCACTTTTAGCTGGTAGCTAGAAGTATTGCTGAACTTTCTGTACTTTTGATAAGACTTAATAAACAACCAAGCCCAAAAATGAGAAAATCTGTTTCCTTCATATGTTTTTTAATCCTGGCTCTGAGTGAAGACAGAAGGGATTCCAGACAAACCACTAATTTAGTGGTGCAGAGCACCACCACTGTTATAAGGAAGGGCAAGGGGGATCCAGTGCTGGCACAACTCAGGCAGCAGCTCCCACACCCCAAATTCCCCTCAGGGAGAGCCATACAGCCCCTTACAGCACCCCAAACTTCACTTCCCATCAGAAAGGAAACAAATTTCCAAACACCTCTGCAAGTCCTGGATGCTGTCCTTGGTGAAGTTGTGCTGGGACCATCCAGCAGTGCCAACATCTGTATCCCAGAGCACGGGCTGGGGCCTGCCTGGAGCTGTCACATCTTGGCTGCTTTATCACAGGAACTTTATCAGCAGCTCATAACACACACGTCTTTGCACCAGGAGATCAAACAGGTAGGGGATGGCAGCACAGCCTGCTGGCACAGCACGGCCCCCAGCAGCTTGTGCTGCTCCCTGCTGGGAGCACAGGACGTGCTGGGGCTGCAGGATGCACAAGAGCCACATCTGCTCACCCTGCTCACCAGAGCAGCTCAGCAAAGCCACCAGCACAGAGGCAGCCTCTCCTGCTGATCCCCTGGAGGCACAGCATCCCCACATTTCCAGTTCTCCACAGCAAGTGGCAGCTCTAAGGACAGTCTGCTCAGGGGCACAAAAACATTTCTGGGGAGTCCCAGTGTCCTGCTTGGCCAGGCTGAGCTGGGGATGAGCCAGAGTGATGTGACTTCCCTGCACCCAGCACGGCCCAGAGAAGGCACTGCCCTGTCCCTCTGGCACACGTTTCCCCCCTGACTGCTGCAGGGGGACACAGCCACTCTGCTGTCCATGCCCAAGCACTCCCCTGCCAGCAGGAGGATGCTGCCTTCCCCAGACACCTGCCTGGAGGTCAGGACCACCCAGGTGTGCTCAGCCCTCCAGCAGCATCTCAGGAGCACACCCACCAGCCCAGCACCCAGAGCCACCTTCCTCCTCAGTCAGGGCTCAGATCCCAGCAGTGTTTATTCACCCAAAGGGGCCTCTTAAACAGAGCTGAGAGCTTTGTCACTCTGCCTGACCTTGTTTCATTCTCTTTCTGCTTCCAACCTAAACCTCTCCCTGCTAACTGTGCAACCTACCTGCATCAACATCTTCACCTCTTCCTCACAGCCTCCTCTCCCCAGAGCCCTGGGGGTGCCACACACCCTCTTGAACTTCCCCTAAATTGCCCAAATATGGAATTTTTCATTCCAAGAACAAGAGAATCAGGTGGAAGGGAAAACTGTACTCTTCTACTTTTTATGAGAAAAATCCTATAAACCTTTAATCCTCCTCCCTTCCCCAAAACCATTCATCATCTGGGAGAAAAGAGTGAGTGCAAATGTAGTGCTGTGAGTGAGCCCAGGACATGAGCACCACTCTTGAGCAGCAGCAGCTCTGGAAAAGCCCATATTCACCATCTCACCTGAGCACAGCTGCTGGGTTTGCCTGCAGTGGACAGATCCTGCCAGGTTCTCATCCCCTGCCTGGCAAGGCTGAGTGGTCCAGCAAGCTGGGGCTCTGCAGCATCTGAGCCTCCCAGCCCTGCTGGCACAAATAATTTCTCCCCCTGCTCTTGGCACGGTGTGTTCTGCTCAAACACACTTCAAAGAGGCAGCTCTGCAGCAAGAATGTTCCAAAAAATATAATATTTCCATCTGTTATTCCAATAGCTTGTGCTGTGGGAGTCTCCTCATGGACAATTTGCCTTTCTTTGCTCCTATTAGATGTAAAAATATTAAATCTGCAAGCCCTGGGGGCTGGCAGGCAGTGCCCAACAGGTCCTGTTCCTGCAGTTCTGCACCTCAGTGCTTCTCCAGAGGGGAAGGTGCAGGCAGAGAAGCAGCTTTTCCTTAAAGGCAGTGAAGTCCCCTTGATCCACCAGCTTTATTTCTGCCTAGAGAGCAAACAGCACCTGCCTGTGCCTTGCAGAGCAGCCCAGGATCCCCTCCCAGCCCCAGCAGCAGCCAGGGACTGAGACCACAAGCAGGAGGAGGCAGAGGCTGCCACACCTGCCTGTCCTCCCTGGGGACATCCCCAGCATCACTCTGCTCACAAACCTCAGCAGCCTCTGCCTTGCTGCTGGGGCAGTCCAATCTCAGCAAATTATTGGGTGGGAAAAGGGAAAAGCAGGCAGAGGGTGTGTGCAGGACTCAGTTTGCTGGGAGGGCAAAGCACAGTGAGCTCTGCCTTTACAGCACCAGCAGGCACAAACAAGTGTTTTAAAAATAAATGATGTTTTAATGCATCTTGGGGATACCTGAAGGGCAGCAGGAGCTGGATGCTCCTTCCCTGGGCTACAAAAAGGACATTTTAAGGACATTGCTGTGCTGGACCTTTCCCCCTTTGTGGCTTGTTTGGTCTGAGAGGGTTTCCCAAGGGCTGCTCCATTCCCCCCTCCCTGCAGCCCTTTGCCCTCTGGGTGACCAAGGACACTCCCAGCCAGTTGTTCTGGCCACCTGAAGAAGCCAAACCCCAGGGACAGTTTTCATGGGAGCAGCAAAGCCTTACCCTCCTCATCACTGGTGGGCAAGTTGGATGGGGCTTGTCTCAGTCACCTGCTCTGTCCCACAAGCAGAAAAGCCATGGGGGAAAAGCAGCTTTCCCAAATTTCCCAGCCCCACCCAGCTGCCACAGCAACTTCAGCACAGCACAGGAGACTTCCTCAAGATCCATCTTCCCCCCTCAGACAGTCACTAAGGGAGAAAGTTTCTCAAGGCAGAGATTGAGGCTTCACAGCAGCAGCAGCAGACCCAAGTCCCCTCATTTCCCATTCTGTGGCCCAAGGTTTCACACTGCAAAGGATTCCCAGCCCCTTCAGAGAGCTGGAGAGATGGGAACTTCCACTTGTGAGCCACAGCCAGAACAAAATGAGTCTTTATTTTTATCTGGCCCGTTATAAGTCACTGTTTAGTGCTCCCAGGTGCCCCATATCATCAAAGGCACATTCCTTGATAAGCAGCCCCCAGAGACTGCCCTGTGCCATCCTGCATGCAGAGAGCAGAGGGGATCCTGAGACCAGCTCCAAGCCCCAGATCCCATCTCCCTCCAAGGCCTCCTGGCCCCAGGAGAAGGTCATGCCCCATCTCTGCACACACACCCAAATGAGAAACTCTGTGTTGTTTCCCCCCAAACTCCACAATCCAAAGAGTAACCCAATCTGCTCAGCTGGAAATGGAGCTTTTATTGCATCCTGAGTCATTTAGACCTCCTTTTTATAAAACCAATATTCTTCCCCCAGCTTCCCCAATTTAATAAGCTCCCAAATGTCTGCTCTCCTGACACCAAACCTTTCCAGCTTCCTTGTCCTCCCATCAGATCCAATGGAAAGCAGGATCTCATCAAAGCTGCTCCTAGGGTACCAGGGTGACAAATCAACCCCATTTCCACAGATTTCACATCAAGGATGATCCCAACCTTAAAGCAGTTCCATGGTGGAGGCAGATTGAGGCCACCACCCTCTGTCCATGGCACATCTCTCTGTGCCCTTGCAGTGCAAAGCTGTCTTAAGAGCTGCAAGCTCTTGAGAAAGTGTCTGCAGACTTGGGGAAACAAACAAACAAACAAAAAAAAAAGCCCAGACCACATAATAAAGGTTGAGTTCAGTCTGTGAAAGGTGTGTTGGCCACTGGGGGTTTCCTGTTTGTCAAGGTGAGGGGGAATGAAGGCACTGAGCAGGGCTGGCAACCTGGAGAGCCCAGTTATTATTTTTAAATGAAAGCTCAGGTTTGGCAACATATGAAATCCATCATGCCTTTAGCCACATAAATACATCAAGGGGTCTGGATACTTGAAGTCCCTTTTCTCAGTTCAGCAACAGAGAGAAGTATTGCACAGTGGCACATATAGAGAGCCTGCAATTTCCAATGGCTCTCATTCAATAATTTTGTCAGCATTTGTGTAATAGTCATCACTAGCAGTTAATATAACTCACAGTAAATACCAGATTGATGTTTAACAGTGTTAAGATGCAAACTATAAAACATATGCTTGTGTAATTACACTGATAAGTTTCCAATCAGCAACAACAACAAAAAAAATCTGTCCACAGATCCTTACACAGAATTGAGAAGATCCCAGCAGACCAAAGGAAGATTTGCAGAGGCTCTTTAGGAGCAGAACACAGTGAGGCTCAGAAGGGAAGATGGGCACTGGCTGCAGCTCAGGAGCAATAGGATTTTGTCTCCATCCTGTGCCAGCCCTTCCCTCTGCTTGGCCTTATGCCAGCCTCTGGAATCCTCTCACCTGCATGAGCAAAGACAGACACAATTCTGGGATGAGAACATCCCAGATATTCCCTTCATTCTGAAAGCTGACACCTAGAGATGGATTCCCCATGGGGCTAGGACATTTCCTGGTATAAGGATGGAGAAGGCTATCTTAAACATTTCACCCAACTCAGTATTTAAATAAAATCACTGGAGCACTGGAAATGCCCCAGCAGTACAATTTGAAAATATTTTCCTCAAGGAATTTTTTAAAAATGCTGTGTTTTAAAGAATAAGCATCCCTCAGAAGGGCCAGCTGCCTTTCTGATGAGATCTGGGGTTCTCTGGCTTCACTGCACATAGAGAGCAGCAGATCCCATCCTGGGGCAAAGACAGAAGAAAAAATATCCTGCAGGATCACTGCACAGGTGAGGCACCTCCCAGCATCCCCACTCCTTCCCAAATAAACTCTGACCCTCCAACCATGGCAGATTTGCACAAGTAGCCAGTGAAGCAATGGCACAGGAGCCACTTCTCCAGCTACACACTGGCATCATCTGCAAGCAATTAGAAAATATAAACACTCACAATGAAACTTGGGTTTCCTATACTTAGCAAGACTTTAATGGGCTTTTCTTCAGCCAGAAGAACCCTATTAGTGTTATAAATTATTAGCATTTTTTCCTAAACCAGCATGAAACCTTACAATGGAAAAATGACAAAAGGAGAAACATTCCTGTTTTTGGCAGCCCTGGCAGGGAAGAGGAGGGGATGAGGAGGCAAGAACCAGCCCAGCAAGCAGAGTGGCTTTTCCCCTGTGTGCCCTCACTGTGGGTTCTCAGCCCCTGTCACCCGTGGGCACAGCATGTCCCTGAGCCTGTCACCAGCCCAGCAGAGCCCGGCACAGCCATGTGGCTTTTTCTGCTGGCTGGTACAGCTGAGCTGGGCTCAGGAGCCCCCTGCCCTCCAGCAGGGCAGTCTCCCACCACCCCAGAGGCTTGCTGGCTCCCAGATCTCTGCCAGCTGCAGCCTGGGCTGTGCTCATCTGAAATAACCCTCCAGGAGGGAACAGGGTAACAAACAGGGTTAGCAAAGCCAAAGCCTGTTCTAGGATGAAATAGCCTCACTTTGTCATGGAACAGGGAGGGAGAGAATGCAGGTGGGTCCTCCAAGCTGTCACAGCCTGGAGAGATGGGGCCAGGAGTCACTGATGCTCCACACACATCCCTGCCTGGGCAAACTGGTGCCCCTGGCTGGCACTGCCCCATGGTCTGTGTGAGATTGCACAGGCATGAGGTCGATGGAAACTAGGAAGGAGCTGCTGTGGTTTGGCTCCCAGAGGCAGCCAGAGAAGTGTGATCTTCCCTTGCCCCAAAACAAGTCAGGGAAACTCATGAGAACAGCCTTTCTTGTGGGTTATTCTGGCAGCAGTGGGGCTGGACAGGACCAGGAGCAAGATGACACAAGGCCATAAAACATGTCAGAGCAGCAGCCACACGATGAGAGTCTGTGTGCTGGGTGCTCCAGCCTGACCACAGCCTGAGTCAGCCCATCCACTGCCCTGCCTCCAGCACACCCAGCCCGGTGCATTAACCCTCTCCAGCCCAGGGCCACTAACCCAGTGCCATTAACCATCTCCATCCCAGTGTCACTAACCATCATCCCCAGCCCAGTGCCATTAACCCTCTCCAGCCCAGTGCCATTAATCATCACCTCCAGCCCAGTGCCACTAACCATCCCCAGCCCTGTGCATTAATCCTCTCCAGCCCAGTGCCTTTAACCCTCTCAGCCCAGTGCCACCAACCATCATCTCCATCCCAGTGCCATTAACCACCATCCCAAGCCCTGTGCATTAACCCTCTCCAGCCCAGTCCCACTAACCACCATCTCCATCCCAGTGCCATTAACCATCTCAGCCCAGTGCCACTAACCATCATCTCCAGAACTTCCCCAGCCCAGTGCCATTAGCCCTCTCCATCCCACTGCCATTAACCATCTCCATCCCAGTGTCACTAACCATCATCCCCAGCCCAGTGCCATTAACCATCTCCATCCCAGTGTCACTAACCATCATCCCCAGCCCAGTGCCATTAACCATCTCCATCCCAGTGTCACTAACCATCATCCCCAGCCCAGTGCCATTAACCATCTCCATCCCAGTGTCACTAACCATCATCCCCAGCCCACTGCCATTAACCATCTCCATCCCAGTGCCACTAACCATCATCCCCAGCCCAGTGCCATTAACCATCTCCATCCCAGTGCCACTAACCATCATCCCCAGCCCAGTGCCATTAACCATCTCCATCCCAGTGCCACTAACCATCTTCCACACCTTTAGGGCCACCCTCTGCTGGCCACTTTCTGCTTTCAGCTACAGGCAACCACCCAACAGAGCCCCTTCTGGGCAAGCAGAGCCCACCTACAACCACCAAGATCCCAGAAATTCCATGCTGTCACCCCAAAAAATCACTCAGCAAGCCACACCCGCCCTTCCCCATGCCCTGCTCCTTTCAGGACCCCTCCTACAAGCACGAGTCCCCCAGCATCACTGCTCCCCCATGCTCTGTGACAGAGCATTTAAAGGCTGAGAGGAGAACAAATGAGTGCCAGGGGAGAGGGAGATGGTTTGCATCACTTAATCACCATCCCCAATAAAGCAGCTCTGCGGAGGGTAAGACAGCAGAGCTCAGCAGATTTTATCAATAACATCACGGAGCCCTGCTGCGTGCCTGAGAGAGTTGCCATGGTTATTGTGACAGATTTACTGTCATTGTAACTTAATGCACCATAATAAGGATCTGCATAGTTATTATTGTTTTACAATGATAACTATAATTCAACCGCAGATTTATGGCTAAATTTGTAACGTTGCTGCGATGTTCTGGGAAGAATTGGGAGCAGGGTAACTCACATGCTTTCTCAGAATGTAGAAGGAAAAGGAGATCTTGGTCTGTGCCCTTTTCATTGCTTCTTTCAGAACAATTTTTGTGGTCTGGTTACAGTTGGTTTGGGAGAGGGTGCTCTGTCAGAGGCCATGCAGAGAGGTAGTTGAAAAATGGGATTTTTCCACTGCAAAATTGATCCTGGGGAAAAAAAAATAAATTCCCAAAGTCTTTCAACAGAAAGTTGAAAAAAACTTCCCAAGTGTTGCCAACTGGGAAGCAGACACAAAGCACAGGCAAGATGAACAAAAATGGTCAGGTTTTGTTCCAAAAGAATGACTCCAGCAGCATGGGGAGGGCTGTGCACCACCTTAGAGCTGGGCAAAGACTGTGGAGCAAAGCCAAGCACCTTCTCCCATGTGGGGCTTCAACCCCATAAACTGGGGGTGGCCCCAGTTTGGCCCAAGCCACCCCAGGGGTTCCTCTTGGAACAACTCAGCACAAACTTTAAACAGCATTTACTGATGGATTAACCTGCTCAGGCATGGAGTGATTTGAGAAAGCAAAGCTTCAGACAAGACTTTTTGGCAATTCTCAGGGCATAGGATGCACATCAGGGTTGCATCCCCAGCTGCAGCTCCCCAGGATGGGGAACAATCCCACCTGGGCTGGACCCATACAAGCAGCTGGTCCCCAGGAGAAAGCAAAAGAGAATCCAAGCCTGAAATACAACCAGGGTTTCCATCAGGCTCCCTTGCACCTCTCCTCTGTTTGAGGGCTTGGCTCCTTGGATTTCATCACAAGTGCAGTGCTGCCAATTACCCCACAAATTTATGGGGAGCTCTGATGGTTTACACCCCTTTTTCACCCTGCCCAGGCAGCCCATTGCCCCCAGGAGCTGGGGGATGGTCAGCACCCCCTGCATGCCCCAGGCACCCACACTGGGCAGATTGCAGCAGAAATGGGGTATTTCCCAGCCCCTTCTTATCCCTGGGGAAGGGTCTCAAGGTTTTCTAAGGGAGGAAAACCAGTCTGTAGCACCCATTTGGCTTCCATGGCAGGTCCACAGTTCAATATCTCCTGCAGACACTCCAGAGTCAGTTCATCATCCCAGCTTCCCACCATCCCTTGGTTTTTCTAAATGCACACACAAATCACTCACTCCCCTCTAGCTGAGCCAAAGCTGGCCCTGCTCAGAGGGGGCTCAGGTCAGCAATCCAAGCTCTGGGACTTGGAGCCTTTTGGGTTCCCAACTGTGTTGCTTTCCTGAGTGATTTATGATCTTTCCTCATCCTGACTGGAGCAGGGATGGAGTCCCCTATAGTCCCCATCCTCACACTAGAGCATCAAGTGCTCCTTCTCAGTGCTCCTCAGCCTCCTCAGGGACTTCAGAAGTCCCAAAGAGGCCCAGAGCTTCCCTGGGGCAGTGGGAAAAGGTGGGAAGACTGGCAGAGGCTGAGTGCTGTCCCTGCCAGCAGTGAGGTGTGTCAGAGCAGGTCACATCACACTCCCCTGCCACCACCTCCTCCTGCTCTCAGGGCTGATATATGAGAGTAGATATAGCAAAATCTACTCATAAAATTAATGGAGGCTGCATGAACTCACAGATCATAAACTCAGAGGGGTTTGCAGCTTGCCTTTTGGGGAGGGGGGAGGGCTCAGAAGCAGCAATTTAGCAGAGGGGACTAATTGACAGCAGCTGCCCCAGCACATCCCACACCCCCTCCCCATTCTTGGGAGGATTTAGGAGAACACAGCACTGAAGTCTCAAACAGGGCTGGAGCAGGTAGCCATGAGATTGAGATCAGACCCTGAAACCTTCCTGATGTAATCATGGCACAGCCAAGAGCCTCATGCAAAGGGAAGGGAACACCCACTGCTGCTAGAAAACCTGCCCCTACATCCCATTTCTCTGCAGGACCTTGCCTGGCTGAGGATGCAGCTGCCCAAGGGAACCCTTTGCCTCACCAACACCACGGCAGCTCAGCAGTGTCCAGGCACCAAGACCTGCCTTGGGGGAAACCCAGCCCTCCCAGCTCCTAAGCAGCCTCTTGGTGTGCCCTGCTCAGGTTTATTCTCAGTGCCAAATGCAGTTTTTTGCTCTGTTCTGTCAAAAACCACCTTGGCCCCCAGCTGCTGCCCCAGCCGTGACTCACAGGCTCTGCCCCAACCTCAGGCTCCCACTTTCCTCCTCTGACTCAGGCAGCCACGAGCACCAGCCCTGCTTCCTTTCAAGTGGTTTGGGGATCCAGCCAAGGCACCAAAGCAAAGGGATTTAGGCAGATTTAGGCACCATGCTCCCTGGGGCTGGCAGCCTCAGGCTCAGCCCAGGGGCATCATCTGGTAGCCAGGCTGGCACCAGGAGCAATCACCAAACAGTAATGGGGTCCAGGGACATCACCCCACATGCTGTCTGCCTCCAACACAGCCAGCTGGCCCTTTGGTGCACCCCCAGTTCACACACCTGCATCCCCTGGGTGCCCCTTCTGCATTCTCCAGGCTGGTGGAGGGAGCTTACAAACAAAACCGTGCTAAACAAGGGACCCCCTTCCAGAGAGGCAAAGCCCACAAAATGACACTGGAAATGAGCCATGTACTGCCCTCCCTGGCAATGCTGGCTGTAACCCTCCTCATCCATCTTCCTCTTGCTCCTGCTGGAGCTGAAGGAGGGGAGAAGCTCCTCTTTCCCTTTCACAGCATCCCTCAGGTGGTTCCACCAGCCTCTCCCTGCTGCCTGGCTCAAGGACCAGCCAGCTGCTTCACAGGGAGTTGATTCACTCCCCAGGTGGATTTGATTCTCAGTGAAACCCCTGGGACAAGGACCTGCACCATTCCCAAAACAACATAGGTGAAAAGGAGGAGGATGGCTGGGCTAGCACTGAACCAAAGCTGGGGCTTGAACAGAGAACAACAGGCCTGCCCCCTCCCCAGACAGGATCCATAAAGCTCTGAGACACGTTCCCCAGATCCATCTCTGCCTGCAGGCACCCATGGGAAGGGGAGCCTCGCTGGGAGAGCAGCCGGCAGGGAGACATCTGTTCTCCATCCAGCAAGCAGTGTCTTCCTGATCTGCCTCTTAAAAATTACAAGGCAATTTGGAGTTTCTATTTTGTACTTTTGATTTGCCCAAACACCTGAAACATGAGCTCTCAATCCAGGATCAAAGGCTGTCTCTGGAGCAGCACAGACGGCGATATCCAGTGTGTTTATGCCTGATTGGGAACGCCTGAGTGCAGGAGGGGATTTGGCAAGGCTGGGTGTGCTGCAGAGCCTGAATTCTGCCTGAAATCCCATCCCTTGGGGAGGGAGGGAACTGGGGGGTGTCCCTCCTGTGTCACTTGTCCCCTGTCACTGCTGTCTGTAGGATGAGACCCACCCATGGCAGGTGGGATCTCTCATCCTTGCTTTGCTTTGGGATGGGTGGACACAGAGGATGCACTCCTGGATGCAGTGTGGACACAATCCTGGTGCTGGGGGATGGAAGGCACTGGGAATGATACCAGGCCGTGCAAGGGGTGAGTGGTAATTAACACAGTCATTACTGAGCTGGAGGGGAGGGGTCTTCCCAAGCTCTGCTGGTCTAACTTGTCCTCCTTTGAAAAATCCCAGACCCTGGACCCCTGTGGGCTGGGATTTTGCATCGTCTAAATAAACTGGGGGAGGTTCAGGCCTGTGAACAGATGTGGCCAAGCCCCCTCTCCCATGGAGGAGTTGCTGTAAATACCCAATTTTAATGGCAGAGGAGCTGCCCCCCTGTCCAGTAGCACTGACACACTTGATCCCTGGAGAGACCCTGCTCTGGATCTGTGTCTCAGATGGGTTCCTGCTTCCTGCCACTGCAAACTGCTTCAGAAGAGCTGGAGGGGGGTCCCAGGATAAGGGAATAGTAGCAGGGCACACTGTTTATGGGAAAGCCAGCAGTGAAAGCAGGATGATGCAAAGAAACCTGCCCTTTCACAGGTAGTGGGCCAGAAAACATCCCCCTTGTGCTGAGGTGCCAGTGATGGGGGCTTTAGGTGGGTAACACGTGTCAGGATCATCACAGGGCCATCCCCTGTGGGCATCTGCTCCCTCCTGCCATGGGAGAGAGCAGCAAGTCACCCCATCACCCTTAAACTTGAGCTCCAGGGTGGGCAGGAACATTCCAGACAGCAAAACCTTCATGAAGTCTTTAACTTTTAAACAAGCCAAGCTGCTGGAGACAAGCCCCATCTTCCCATGGGGTCACATATCTATTTATAATCAATAAATTTCCATGAAAAAAGCTGAAAGTGCATTTGATGCAACCCTGGTGCTTCTTTACTGGAAAATCTGTTGTTTGTTCGTTTTTGGTTGTTTTTTTTTTTGTTTTTTTTTTTTTTGTTTTTTTTTTTTTTTTTTTTTTGTTTTTTTTTTTTTTTTTTTTTTTGGTTTGTTTTGTTGTTTTTTTTTTTTTTTTTTGCCACAGTTTCTTCACACATTGAGGCACCTTCAGAGAAGTGCTGGGAAAAGCTGCCCAGGAGCTCTCTGCAAATCAGGGTGTGCTCCTGCCCTGCCAGTTCACAGGCATTTAGTACTGGGAATGAGCTGGGAAGAAAATTTGCTGCAAATATCTTGAGCAAATTATGAAGTCTTGGAAAAAGCAGATTTCAGTTCTACTGAGAAACTGGTGTTTTGACAGATGTTTTAAATATTTTTAAAAGAATTTTATTTTTTTACTGAAACTGAAGGAGGTCCTGAAACCAAAGACTGGGCCAAGAAAAGAAACCTCAGAAACATTCTGCTTTGAAAACGTCTCAGTGAAACATTTCCTTTTTCCCCTCTTCCCCAATTCGACAGTTTGGGGAATGGAGATGAATTCACAGAATTTCATCTTCTCTGAATCCAACTCTTTTTGCCTGGAAAATTTTTTGACAGAGAAATGCCTTTCCTGCCCCACTGAGTCCAAATCCTCTGAAGGTCTGAGAGCAAAGGGTTCTTCTGCCTCCAGCATCCTGGTGTGGTTTCCATGTAAACTACCAGAGATTTCCAGAAGCTCAGAGATTTATAAAACCTTTTTATAGACCAGTTTCCACCTGCAGAGCAGCACCCAGAGCAGTGGGAGCACCCACACCCCCATCCCTGGGAGGAGGATCCCTGCATGGACCATCCTGGGGTGTGACTAGGCCAGCTGCATCCTGACCCAGCTTGGCACAGCAGCCTGGGGCTTTGGGGAGCCAAATAAAAATTTTGAGTTGTCAGTGATGCCTGGAACAAAGGCTGGACAGAGTTAAAGGAATAAAGCAGGGATTTATTAAAAGGTCTTCAAAGGATTCACTTGGGCAGTGCAAGAGCCCAGCCAGGGCTACACCCAGGATGGGCTCAGAGTCACGAGTTTTCACACTTTTATAAGTTTTGGTCCATTCCCATATTGGGGTTCATTGTGCCATTCCAGCTCCAGGTTCTGCAGTCCCATCCTCCCAGATTCTCTCCTCAGTTCTGCTGTTTGCACTTTTTGGGGCTGAAGCTGCAGCGAGTCCTTGGTACTGGGGCTGGAAAAGGATTGTTCTGTGTGACTGAGCTGGGAGGAGAACTTGTAACACTTTATATGGAGTTCAGAATCACACCCCAATGCAGTGCAGAGTCTGGAAAAGATGAAAGCCACGACTTGAGGCATCCCCAAGGCACAGCCAGCATCTCCTGGCCCCTCCTGCGCTCCCCAGGGAAGCCTTTACTGCCACTGATGGGATCCAGTGGGAGCTGCTTTCCTTCAACGGGCCATAAACATCCCAGCTGGGATTGCAGTTGCTCTGCTCCCCTCCTGCATCCCATTGCTTTTTAAAGAGGGCGTGTCCAGCACAGTCAAACACAGGCAGGAAGCACCGGGAGCTGCTGAACCTTAAAACAACTGTTATTCTTCAGGATAATGCTCCTTCCAACACTAACATTATTCTAAGATGCAGGTAACATGTGACACATTTTCTTTAGCTCTCCAATGTACAACACCCTTCCCTTCTTCTATCCCTCCTTACCAAATATCAATCATCAGCAAAGACAAGGCAAATGAACTTTTAATCAATAACAGCTACTGTTTCTTGTACCGGGACTGTTTATGATTTAAAAAGGGGAAAAAAAAATTAAATCAATCCTGATGTGAACATTTTCCCACTTGGAAAAACAGCCCAAGCCCATATCAAAAGGTTGGGGGGTTTATATGTTTTTAAAAGGTTTAAAAGCTAAATTAATTTTAAATTGTTTTTACATATCTTGCCTATAGACAGAACCACATCATATGATGAGGAGGGGTGGTCCGTGGTGTATTAATGTTCCCAGTAAGTGCTTTAGCACCAGTCTGTCTGCTTAAACACATTTAATACTTCTGCCATCTCAAAATGAAGACTGGTCTAACCACAGTGTGTCTGTCCAGGCTCTGTAGCTGGCAGCCTGTCCCCTTTCCATCCAGGTACAGCAGACAGCTTTGGGTCAGGAGGCACCTGAGAATAAAGGATGGGTTTGGCAAAAAAGCACCAAGAATTGGCCCAGTCCTCCTGGCAGGTCAGGACAATGCTGAATAAATGTCCTAAGAAAACAAATGAAAAAAAGAAGCAGGAACTCATTCCTGGATCTAGGAGTCCATAAAGGCTCTCACAGTAGATGGATTTATGTTTGTGGAGCTGGACATTGCTACCTAAAAAAGGTGAGGCTGCAAGTAAAGCTCCTAACTTTATTCTTCAAAAGCTTTCTATTCCCAGGGCCTAAACACCCAGGAGAGTGATAATCCATTTCCATCTTCATGTGCTGCAGCACTGGGAGTAGCTCAAATGGCAACGTGCTGGTTCCAGCCCAGATTTATCTGAACATGTGACACAAACCCAAATGCTGCCTGAAATCCACTGAGTCTTACATGAGCCTCAAACTGGGTTCACCTCAGCCCTCTGCTGTGGATATTTGCTCAGCTGGGAGTTCCTCTCACCTATTTGTGCATCCATCCACAGAAGCCATGCCTTCTCTGCTGCCTCACCTTCCCCAGGCAGTTTTGGGGGTCCTCCTGCTTCTTCTCTTCAAATGTTGAGATATCCCATGGCCACATGCAGCTGGCCAGCTTTGGGACAACAAAGGGAGTAGTCTCTTTCTGTCAGGGTGCTGGAGCAGTCCAGCCATGACTAAATCCATGCAGGACAAGCCAGGAGCTCTGGCCACAGCTGTGGAGGCAGAAGGCAGAGAGATGCTGTGTGTGGAGCTGCCAAGGTCCATGGTGGCAAAGGCCACGTGAGGATGACTTGTGGGGACAGGATGCTCTCCAGATGGCCAAGGGGAAGTGGCCCAGACATCCCACTGGCCAGGGATGTCCCAGCTGGAGACAGCAGGACTGGCCAGCCTGGCCTGGGGCACAGTGTCAGCACAGCATGGCTCCTCCCTGCTCACCATCAGCACAGCTGGACAGACATCCCAGCAGGGAAAATTATTTGGTCCCTCTATCTCCCTATGCTTATAAACCACATTTCCTCCTGGATTTACTAAGTAGATCCCCTCTGCCACCACCATGGTACAGTTTTTGCCCCCACCCTACCATCTTGACCCCATCTGGGGGATGGGGTGTGTAGTCTATGTGGTGGCACAGATGCCCACGGGGCTGTGGCCATGCCTGAAGTCCTCTCCTGCCCCACCAGTTCTGCAAACCAGCCCCAGGAAGGCAGGAAGGTCCTTTCCTTAGTCCATGCCCAGAGGAGAGTCAGGAGGGAAGGCAGAAAGGTGAATTCTGGTGTTTTCCTTGGTACCGTGGGATCAGCAGCTGAACCAGAGCAGGGACTTTGTGTTATTTAATTTCCCTCTTCCTCCACAAGGCCTCCAGCCCCTGGGGAACATCTCACACTCTTCTGTCCTCCAGGCCTCCTTTATCATCATGCCCATGATGAATGCAAACACATTCCACTTGCACTCTGAGGTGAGAACCCCACCACTCCCCCACTCTCTCCTCCCAGCTGAGAAGAGACATCAGGAAGCTTTTTAGGATCAGGAGAGAAGAGAATAGAAGTTTCTCCACTTACAGTTTTGCCAGACTTTAACCAGGCTCCAATTTTCCATGCTGGATTCCTGCCCTGGGCAGGCTGTGTTTTGTTTTGTATTTGTCAAAAAAAAAAAAAAAAAAATTCCATGACTCCATTTCCACCAGCCCTTTGAACAACTTTTAGGGAGGTCATTCCTTTCTTTATTTTTTGTCCTTTGCCCATGCTAAAACATTATTACAACCACTTTAGTGGGAAGCAGCAGTGCCTGCAGGCCTGGCAAGGAGTGAGGAGACCTTTCTCCATCCCTGTGGCAGTGCCTGTGAAACAGCAGAGCCTGGTTGGTGTCTGGTGGATGGATGGAACCCAAAATCCGTCTGTGCCAAGTGCTCCCCATCTTCCAACAGGCCTCAATCAGCAGTTCCACAACAACACATTGGCCAACTGTGTAAACACAGCTAAATAGAGTCCTTGCCTTGATGAACAATCAGTGCTGAAAGAGAAGAGCATCTCACCCAAATAAACAAAGGTCCTGCCCAGCTCAAGGGCTTGGACCGAGGTCAAAGGAGGGGAGTTGTGATGGGGGAAGTTGTTGGACCTAAAAGCACACACAGGTTTTCAGAGATGGATTTTGTCTGCAGGGAAGTGCTAATTCAAGGGGACTGGACCCCTCTGTGGCTTTGGGTTGGATCCAGCAGATCCCAGATCCAAAGGGTTGCAATGGGAGAAGAGAGGAGGAGATGGGGAGGTGAGGAAGCCAAACCAAAGGGTTTGTATGGGGCAGGTTGATTAACCTGAAACCCATTTTTGTTTGCTTCACTGATGGGAAGATGGATGTGTTCTGCTGGCTTGGCAGGGCCTTTTCTTCCTCAGGGCTTTGGCTCCACCAGTGAAACCCAAAAACCCCATCATTATCCCAGTGGCTGCAGCTGCAGAATGATCCAGGTAATCTTCATGCCTGCAAAACCTGTGGGGCCCCATGGTACCATCAGCCAGGTCCCTGAGGATTGCACAGAGCTCCAGAAAAAAACCCCAGGATGATGGGGGTCAGACCCTCCTGGCACAGCTCCCAGTGGATTGAGAGTCCAGTTCTGGTTGCAGAAACTAAGGTCTGAAATTAGAACTGAGAGGAAGAAAAAAGGCAAAAGCAGCAACAGCACACAAACCAACCCCAAAAATCCCAGCTTGGGGGTGCAGGAAAATGAAAAGGGAAGAAATGTGCCTGCCTAAGGGAGGGCTCTGAAAAAGCCCAACTTGGTGAGACCTCTTCTGAGGAGCTTAGCAGTGCACAGAGGAGGACAATGAGGCAGGAAAACCACCGTGCTTGGAGACAGGCTCCTGTGCAGCAGACACCAGCCAGGTCCTAGAAAGGCAACAGCCCCCTCCCTGGGGCTGGTTTCAGTCCAAAGGGTCCCAGCTGAAGCCCACACTTGCCAGTGCACAGGCAGGAATATTTCTCCACTCTGCTGGAGAGGTTGCAAGGTGGCCAGAGAGCAGGAAAAGCCAGTGGGTAAAACAGCTGCAGCCTTGCAGTGCACAGGAACACAGGGTCACTTCGTGCATTTGGAGCAGAATTAATTTAAGACCTGTCAACCTCAACGGTGTCTAGGTCACTTTTCTTCCTCTGCATTGACAGGGAACAAATTTGAAGCCCTGAGGTGTCATTTCTGCACGTCATGCTTCGAGTTGTTCCCTTCCTTTACCATGACAGACCTGTTCCTTTCCTGAGGATGATCACATCTGGTGGTTCACACTCCTGAGTTATAGAGCACACAGCTCACCAAAGGGAAGGGAATTTGGTTTCCTGTCCTGCTGACCCCACAAATGTGCCACAGAGATGGATGGTCGTGGCCACCATCCCCCAGAAATGACATTGCTCTGGGCCAGGCCATTCCTTGAGGGAACCCCCAGGGAGATGCTGTGCTGGGTTAGTCCCCCTCCTCTGACCCAGCTTTCCCCTTGCATTTGCTCCCCAATGTGGGCAGACCTGCCCCAGCCATGCACAGAGTGGCTCTCTCCATTTGATTGCCATAAAATGCCAAACTCACTGATTTCTCCTCACCACTATCACATTCCTCCTTTTGTATTTGTCATCAACATCAATATGCACTTCACTGCCACATACTTATGCCCAAAATGCTAGTTATCTATGCATATATATGTTAAACCTACAAAATCCCCAGGCTCAAAGGCACTGTGTAAAACCTGAGCTGCTCCCCAGCCTGACCTTCTCCATGCCCTGCAGGGTCAGCAGTTTAAAATTCCCTTTTTTAAACCAGGGGCTCTGACCTGTGCCCCAGAACCTAGTCAAGACCCTGCAGGCCACTCCCACAGTGAATAAGGAATGGGAGTTCATATCTGCTGGGCAATTCCATGCAGGAGTAGAAACATCTAAAGGGGGTCTTTACACTCAAGAGAAAGATTTAGAACTCAAGGAAACGTAATAAATTGGAAACAACAGAGCTGGAATAACTGGTTCAGCATTTCAGCCCGTGTCTCTGGGTGTGAGCACTTGATTGTGAATAACTGCTCTGGTGGAAATTTGGCTGGAGGGGACAGACAGACTGAAGGGGACAGACAGACTGCCACAAGCTCTGCAGCAGAGATGATCCTTATCAGGGATGAAAGGATGCAGGGAACAGGACTGGGAGCAGCTGCTCTGGAGCTGTGGGGCAGCCCCAGAAGGATGCATAGCCCTCTCTGTCACACACACCTTCTGGATGATGGATCCTGCAGCCCAGGAGGCTGCTCCAAGGATCTGGGCTGGCTTGCTGGGATTCCAGCTGGTCAAACCTTCCAGCTGCAGAAGAGCCTGAGACAGACACTGCTGAGGGGAGCCCCCTGGCCAAGGGACCCAAGCTGTGCCTGGATGAGGTTATCCCAGAGTGCTTCCCAAATCTCACATCTAGAGGCATGCTTTGGCTGCATCCCAGCTCCAGACTGGGGATGTACAGCACCCCCAGAGCCTCAGAGAGGGGAAATCCAGATGGGAATGCAACAGCTCTCTCTCCTGCAGGGGCTGGGGACCACAGCACAAGGTCTGGTGAGCACAGACAGAGCTCAGGGACCTGCCTGCCCATGCAGAGCTTCAGCCCTCTCCTCCAGCAGTGACCAGCCCTCTCACCCATCAGAGTCCTGCAAGGTCTCACAAGAAACACCCCACCAGACAGCACCTCCAGATTTCCAACCAACTCAGTCACAGGGCACTAAAACCAATCCCAGCAGCACTGGCTTCACACAGGGATGATTTTTCTCCCTTTTTTACCTTGAAATGCCATGCTGATATAAGCCAAAAACCTCCGTGATGATGCCACCTTGTAAATTAAGGTCGTTACCCCATCACAGACAGTAAAAAGTCTTCATTTTCTGCAAGCTGCAGCTGATGGATGTTAATTATGCAACACACTGTGAGTCCATATGGACTGTGTTCCATAAAGGTTTTTCTTATGCTCATTCTTTCTGCATCCATGTCCTGCCAAGCACTGCTTGTTTTCATGGCCCATCTTATTTACTGCCTTATTAGTCTGGTGTTAGATTTTTTTCCCTAGTCCTCTGGAAGTTCCCCAGAGTTCCCAGATTTGTTTAAAAATCAACACTAATGGTTCAGAGAGCTCTCAGGCCAATTTGTTTATCCTTTGATGCCAGTTATCTGATCCTGCAGAATGTTTCACTTGAATCACTGCTCTTTAACATTAGGCTTCATCACTGGTAGAATACAAAGTATTTCATTACCTCCATAAAGTATGGCTGTGTCATCCCACTTCTTTGCAAAGAGAAAAATAAGTGTTGAACAAATAACTTTGTCTCTCCTACACACAGGGTGAGTATTTTCCCATTATTGTCTGGGATCTCATTACAGGATTTGGCTTTTCTTGATACATTCAAATAATTATCATTAATTCTATTGGCAAGAGGCTTTTCTCTCCTACCTTTAGCTTCTCTTCCCAGGTTCTCACTGATTTCTATTCACTGCTACTGCATTCCTCCTTTTGTATTTGTCATCAACATCAATATAACCTTCACTGCCACATATTTATGCCCATAATGCTATTTATCTATATCTATATAATCTATATCTATATAATCTATATCTATATCTACATATATATAAATATATAGATATAGATAGATATAGATATAGATATAGATATAGATATAGATATAGATATAGATATAGATATAGATATAGATATAGATATAGATATAGATGATATAGATGTTAAACCTACAATACTCCTGCTTCCACCTTCCCTCCTAGCTCTGGTTTCTGCAGAGTAGTTTCTGCAGGCTTCCAGGATCTTAGAGCATCTCACCAAGCAGCCTCAAACCCTCCCTGATTATCATCCATTCAATTTTGTTCAAATAATTCCTTCTACTCCTTAATTGTGCTCCTAATTATTTTCAGCCCAGGAAAGCCATTCTTTTTCCAGAATAGGGGGCTCTGTGCTTTTAAAAATCTGATCCCTCATCACTTATAAATATCTCTGGTCAGAGCTTTTCTGTGTTTGCTCATAGTGTGGTGCTGGCTGGCAGGGACACAGCCTGGGAATAGGTTGTGGAGTCCCTGCCCATCATGGGACTGGAGAGTTGCATACCTAAAAGGCAGAGGAAGCTGCTTTGGGGTTATTTGTGGGGGGATGTATCCCTTCTCTGCTCCCAGGCTCACAAGAGGGGAAAAAGCCACTGGGGACCAAAGACAGCTTTCATCAATTGTGATGTTTTATTTTCTGTTGGCTTTTTTTTTCTCCCTTAAACATCCTTTGTTTTCTAACAATAAATCATATCCCGAGGCAAAAAGCCTTTAAAGAGACTGGGCATGGAGTCTGCTTCCGTTGCCTGGCTGGTGAGGCAGGCCACCAGCTGACAGCAGCCATCAATCCAGCACTCAGCGATCCATCCATCTCCGCCGGCGCTGCGGGGACGGCGCGGGAGCTGTGCCAGCCCCTGTCCCTGCCATCCCCGCAGCCCTGGGGGCACCCAGCACGGCCACCAGGGCCAGACCTGGTCCCCTGTGCTGCCCATTCCCTCTGAGCAGCGTCCCCTTCTCCTGGGCACCATCCCCAGCTGAGCCGAGTCACCCTCGAGGTCTCCTCCCGTGATCTATCCATCCTGCCCTTCCAAGAAACCAACAGCTCTGAAGAAGGCAACAGCATCTTTTCCAAGCAGTGTCCACCAAGATAAACCTTCCCAGGAGGTTTCAAAAATCCCAAGCCCTTTGCTTTTTTTTTTTTTTTTTTTTTTTTTTTTTTTTTTTTTTTTTGCCATCAACTGTTGTTTACTGCAGGATTCTGGGTTTGCTTTTTAACATTTGTGCTGCCACGACTCATGGTGGCACCCATGTGTTCTGTTTACCCTCTTAACATGTTCTGGGAAAAGCCTCTTAATGGCTCTACCTTGTTTGTTTTCTGGAAAATTATTTGCTGTCCCAGCAAGATGGAGGTGGTCCAGCTCCTGTGGTCCCTCAGGAGGCAGACCCAGTGCTCCATGACCTGCAACGCTTCCATCCTACCCCCATTCCACACTTTTTGCCCCTTGGTGGTCTCCTCCTCTGTCTGCTTTTGCTTCCAAGATGTAAGGTGGGGTCTTGCTGCTGACAGTCTGAACTTTCCTCTCCTTCCATTCCCTCCTGAGATCCCTCAAGTTCTTGCTGATCTGAGAAGTATTTTATGAGGCAGCTTCGTTCATGCCAGATGTGTCATAACCAATGGATCCCTGCCTGCAGTCATCAGAGCACTGGGTGATGTGTGCTGTGCTGGAGCCAAGGAGACAGCACACAGGCCCTCTGTCTTTCTGTCCCCTCTTCTGCTGGGCAGGAGATTTGTGTCTGCCTGGGACCATTTGTTCCATCTCCATCACTCATGCTCACACCCCCCTTGATTCTGCAGGGATCACAGTCAAAAGGGGCCATCAGAGACTGTCTGTGTCTCTCTCATGCTGGTCCAGGGTCAAGAACTGTTGTATTTTGGCCACTCTTGAGCACCTTGTGTATCTCCACCA
The DNA here is from genome assembly GCF_029582105.1 of Oenanthe melanoleuca. Taxonomy (NCBI): domain Eukaryota; kingdom Metazoa; phylum Chordata; class Aves; order Passeriformes; family Muscicapidae; genus Oenanthe; species Oenanthe melanoleuca. Next base: position 26,319,680 of record NC_079342.1, read on the forward strand.
GCACAGGCAGAGCTTTGGCCCTGCCTGCATTCAAGGAGAATGTGGTGCTTTCTCCCTGCATCAGGGTCCATCCTGGAAAAATAGCCTCAAAGCTTTGGGGCACATTCCCCTGCTTCCCTTGCAGTGCTGGCTGGTGTCACCTCCCCGGCCACAGCAGCCAAAGCCACCAGGGCTGCACGTCCTGGCCAGCCAGGAGTGCCCAGGGGCAGACCATGCCCCAGACAGGGTTACAGCAGACAGACCCCAAACCATGATCACACTGCCACGATGGAGATCTGCTCTTGCAGTCCTCAAGGCTCTTCCTCCCCTGCACCAGAGCAGGACTGTGGAGGTGATGGGGCAAAGAGGTCTGCCCATCTCACAGCCACCACGAGGTTTTTGTGCCAAGGCTGGGGAGGATTCCAGTGCCTGGCCAGGGAGGAGCTGGGGGTGGTGGAGTGGAGATGGCACAGAGGTGGGAAGAGAGAGAGGAAAAGCAGCCTGGGAAACCCTTTTGTTCTGCCTTGCACACTTTGGGGCAGGCAGCAAGGCCCTGGGGATCCTGACATGTCCTGGAGCGCTTGGATTTGCCAAGATGAAGCCCAGTTGGCCGGGCTGGCTCGTACCCATCCACGGGCTAAATGAGAACCACCCGTCACACCTCGTGTGCCCCCTCCTCCCCCTGGTCCCTGGGCAGGTTCATTAAGGCTTCCCCAGCGTTCCAGCCGCGTTCGGGGGGAACGCCGCCGCGTTTGATATTTTCCACTCTGCGTGTCAAGGGCATTTACAGTCGGCGTCAGGCTGTTCCGTCAGTCTGAGGGAAGCACTTTGAAGTGTTTGTGGTGGAGGCCACATGTGCACTCAAGATGTGCCTCTCTCTCTCTCTCTCTCTCTCTGTGCTGCCTTTGCATTCCCAGCACCATGTGACAGTCGACAACACAGCTTAACCCCTTCGCTCCGCTCGGGGATGGGGATGGAGCCCTGGTCCCTCCCTGGGCTCTGGTGGCATTGCAGGGAGTGGAACAGCACAGCTGGAGCAAGCACAGCTGGTGGAGGTGACAGGATGGAGCTGGGAGACCTTGAAGCTGCAGGATCTGTGGCAGCTGTGCCTTCCACCCTCGCCCGCCCTGCAGCGGCTCCAGGGAAGGAAGGAAGGAGTGCTGGGAGGAATCCCAGCGGCTGTGTGACACCACAGGGACATTACTGCCCGTCCCTCCAGCCTGATGGATGGCCATGACAGAAAGGGCAGTGTTGGGCTGCTGCCCAGGCACCTCTGGGCACAGACAGAACAATTGCAGTGGTGCGAGCCTGGCAGGGCTTTGAGGAGCTCTCCACAGGGTAGTGGTCAGGGGGAATCTCATTTCTTTGCACAGTAGCCATGTAGTGCTCTAGGGTATTTTCATGCACCCAGAGGAGCTTGCTTTGAAATGAAACATGGGGACCAGCAAGCACAGCTGCTCTTTGAGGGGACAGCAGCCACCCAGGCATTCGCCTCTCCTCAGCTCCCTAAAAACAGTGCTGGGCCAGATGGGGAAATTAGAGACCTGTGGTGCCTCAGGTGATGATTCCCTGGTGCCTGAGAGGCACCTTGTGTGCATCCCAAGAGGCAGGAGGAGGGTGGCCTTCTCCAAAGAGAGAAGGCTTCAGCCCCTGTGGGTGGATTTTCCATCTCCTGTCAAGACCCCTTGGATGGCTGTGGGGAGCCAGGCTTGGCTTGCATCTTTGGAAGCCACAGAGGATAGAAAAACCTCAGTGCTCTGCAAGCCTGACTCTGCCAGGGGCTGAGCTGCAGCCTCCATGGGGTGCTGTTAATTCTGAGCAGATTCCCTGTCTGATCCATGCAGCCTGCCTGGAATAAAGAGGACAGGGAAGGCAACAGGGCAGGAAAGAGGGCAGCACAAAAGGCAGAGCTCAGACTATGAGCTCAGGGCACAGGGATGTGAGCTGCAGACAGGCAGCTCCCAGCCTTTGCTGCTGTCTCCAGCACAGCAGATTTTGGGGGCCCAGGTGAGCCCAGCATTCCTGGAGCTGGGAGCACAGATGGCCATGGCAGCACAGAGCCAGTGCAGGAACTCTGGCAGCTCCAGTGTTAATGTGTGGCACAGAAGGAATAATCTTCCTTTTCCATGATTGCATGACAGTGGGTGGAGGCCTGGGGGAAGGCTGTCATTGTACTGGCCCTTGTTTGGCAGGGAAAAGATGTCTTCTGGGCTGCAGCTTCCTAGGAAAGCTGAAGCCAAAGCATTATCCAGCATAAGTGACCTCTCCTTCTTCCATGAAAACCCCCTCCCTGCAATTAATCTGAGTCATGGAAACCCCTGCCTTCTGCTCTGATTTCCCAGTTCCCAGCAAATGTCTGACTCATCCTGCATCTCTCTGGCCTTGGCTCCTCCTTGCTGAGGTGACTGACTCCATCACCCAGGGAGGGCTGTGCTTTGCACCCTCAGGAGGGTCAATCAAACAGCCCTGGACTGGCATCTCCATCTGTGTGTGTGTGTTTCCATGTGCTGAGATGGCACCAGGAAGTGTCAGTCTGTTCTGATCCATCAGACAGCTTGGAAATCCCAAATCCTCTAAACCTGGAAGGTCAGAGTTGAACAAGTGACTCCTGGCTGCCCCTGGAGCTCCAGCCCTGCATCCTGATGAAAAAGTAGGACCTGTCCACAAAACTGCAGCCATCCAAACATCACACACTAAGCCCAAGCTCATCTTCAGCCCACTGGTGAGAAATGGCAGAGCATGGTTACAGCAGCAGGGAACAGCTGCCCAAAAGAGCCTTGCAAACATTAGTGAGCAGGAACTTAATGTTTTTTGGTCTGGGGGGATCTTTTGGATTAGGCTTGCTTTCCATTTCTGCTGGAATCAGTTTCTTTAGAGTTTCTTTTTCTGCCCCCATTGCCCCAAAGCCCCTCCAGCCTGATGACAAATTCACAGACCCAAGGGCAGGCAGGTTTCCTTTCACCTCACAAACCCCAGTGGGGCTGATTTCTGTCACCCTTCCAGAGTGTTGAGAGATATTCATCCCCATCAGCCTGCCAAGCCAAGCCTCCATGCCAAGGATATGTGAGATGGGAGTGGGGAATGAAGACAGCTTCTCCTTCCTGTGCCTGCTGGCAGCCCCAGAGGCACACACAGCTTTGGGCTGACTGCTCAGGGCAGCACCTCACCCCTGCAGAAACCCTGCACTCAGAAAATCACACTGTGCTTTGCAAATGCTTATTAATCCTCACCACGGTCCTGGGAAGAAATAAGAGACACAGGGGATCACCTCATTTGCTGTGGAGTGGGGTGACACTGAGGAGTCTAACAGATGGGAACAGTGCTGCTCCATGGTGCACACCAGCCAGAAATTAAATGGAATTAAAGTCGTGGTGATTGAGGGGAACTTTAGCAGGAACAGTGTGATTAATCACACTGAAACCTGGCTGAGACTGCAGTCAAAGGCACCATGTGATTTTTTTCAGGCCCCACTAATACTCCAGTGTGACAGGCAGTGCAGCATCCCTGCAGAACGGGCTGGGATGGCAGGATCAGTGTCAGTTTGGGAGGGAAAGGGCTGGACTTCCAAAAGCAGCAGTGGGACAGATGCTTGGACATGACCCACACTCACTGCTTGAGAAGTTCTTGCTCCTTGTGACTGCAGGGACAAGTGGCTCTGAGCCCAGAGCCCAGGACAGGGTTGTCACCTTGCCCTGAGGTGCTTCTTGCCATTCCCACTGCTGAATTTGTGTTGCTTCAGGCAGACAAGACAAAGGCATGCCTGGTCTCCATGTGCAGGTTTATTTTTCCATTTGATCTCTGTACCCTGGCCTCTCCTGAAGCCTCCCATTCCTTTGGAAAGCTCCCCAGCTCAGCCATGCACATGCAGCCAGTGTGCATGGAATCAGTGGCAGGCACAGCTACACATCCCTCTGTCCTGGTGATGACTCCTGGTGCTTTACAAATAACCCAGAAACTGCTCATCTAAGGGGGATTATCTGAAAACCAAACTCTGCTCAGCTGCAAGCCTGGTCCCATGCCCCAAGCAGCCCAGATGACAAAACTTGCCAGGAAGGAAAGGTCAATAGAGCTCATTTTCTCTCCAGGACTTCAGGAGGCAAGAATTTGCCAATCCTTCCATTCTAACAACTCATTTTGGAGCAGATTGTACAAGACTGAAGGATGCTAAAAGGGACTGGGCACACTGTGATGAGAACACATCTCAGTTTTGCTGCCCAAGATGACTGCAGGAGCTGGAAGATGAGATGATAAATGAATGAAGGAAGAGATCAAAATCCATTTTTTCTGGGCACTGATAACTTCAGTGATTACCATTGCCAGCTCTGCCAGCCCTGTGCCTCCACCCAGGCCACACAGCACTGTGAGGTGGCTTTTTTATCCTCTTTGCAATGAAGGATTTTATCCTGCTAGAGTTTATTATTCTTTTATAGACTGAAGGGCTTCAGCCTAATCTTTCAACAAATAAAAGGAATCTTTCAACATTTCAATGCTGTTGTAATTGGCTCCAAAAATAGCACCCTCAGAGCCACATTTTTTAAACTTCTCAAGTCCAGGGATTAACCTTTCTCAGGAAAAGCACAATAATCAGAAGACCAATTTGTATATATTATATATATCAAACCAAATAAACAAAATACTAAGATTTGAAAGCTAATCTACAGTAACTTTTATTTTCTCCCATTTTGTTTGCCTGCATGTGCCTTCAGTTTATATTCCTGGATCCTGTGCTATTTTAATACCCCTGGACCCTGTGCCTTCAGTTTACACTCCTGGATGCACACCCTGCACTCCACTCAGCTCAGCTCCATGGCAAAACCCCATTGCCCCAGGGATGCAGGATAATGCCAGCCTGCCCTGGATCTTGAAAAAGACAGTTCAGGGAGGATGAGTGGCCTCCACTGCTCCTCCATTCCTGCAAATGGCTTTTCCTGCCAGGAAAACTGGCCCCAGAGCAGCCCTCTCTCTGACCCCCTCCAGGTCTCTCCAAATTTTTCAAGCAGACACCTTGGCACCTCCTGTTGCCTTTGGGGCTGTGTTGGTGTTGGCTGGCTGGGAGGGACAGCTTCCATCTTCTTTCTCCTTGTTTCATTAGCTGTCACACCAGGGGTTTTGATCTTCTCTGGAGACAAGCCCTGCCCAGAGATTGATTCCCACATAATTTCCAGGGAAAGCTATTGTAATGACCAAGGCAGGGAAATGCACTGGATGCACTCAGGAGATGGTGTTCACATATTGGACTTTCATAAAGGTACAGCAGTGGAAACATTCCCTATTTTGATTGTCCCAAAGCCACAGGAAAAAGGGAATTAAGGGAATTGATATGTCTGGGAGAGATGCCAGCTCTGATTTACTCACATTTTTACCCTGATGTGAAATACCTTGCTCAGAGACGGAAAACTTTTATAGAAGACATGAACCAAATCAGGCCCTGCAAGAGCTGTCTCAGCTGGCACAGCCAGAGAAACACTAAAACAAAGGAACTGGGAATCAAATGGACAACAGCAGCTCTGTCAGAAATTCCTTCTCTTCCTCCAGAGGGTTTGGACATAGCCACATTTGCAGCCTGCCTGCTGACCACAGAGTGCCTAAGGTACAGAACAGCAGTGAGTTGGGATGGAGGGGTTGGCAGGGCTCCTGGAAAGGGGATGTGCTTTATCATCAAACCCCAGCATGGTCTGGGATGGAGAGGCACAGGGTGGTCAGGGCCAGAGCAGGGCTGCCTTTGGAAGGAGTATAAAAAGAAAATATCCCTGCTAACATAAGCTCCCCTTCCAGTTTAACCTCCGTGTTCCCTCAGAGAGTGCAAACATGCCTGCACATATTTTAGGCATAGCAACCCATTTAGGAAGACTCAGATGCAGGCAAAGTCCAATTAAAGCAAAATGGAATGAAAGTCCCAAATTATTTCAATGTGTCAGAGTGAGGAGTTTGCAAATCCACTGGTTATTGCAAAGCTGTTCTGGGAAAAATAATTTCTGTATAGATTCCACCCCACTTTGCTGAATTCCATGGGAGTTTTGCCATCACCTTCAATGGGAGAAGGACCAACACACACTGGCAAACTTGAGGCAATGCATTAATCCTGCTTCAGGCCAAATGCATTTGCTCTTAATCCCACTCCTGCAATGAATGTTGTGTAGAAATATCTCTGCCCCTCCAGTGGTGTCCACTGAACTCAACACCAGCAAGCTCCAACTGCAAGATCTCATCCAGAAACCCCTAAGAACACACATCTGCATTAATCTTGCTGGGATTAATATGAGTTCAATTAAGGGCAGAGTTTGATGAAAATATTTCATAACATATCAAGCTGGAGGGTAGATCAAAGTTTTTTGTTTTTTTTTTTTTAAGCTCACTAATAAACCAAAACAGAAATAGCATGGCAAATAGAGGAAGTAGCTTGTTTGTTTGTGATGGCTCCCTTCTTTGGGAAGGTGACTACAGAAACCACAAAATTATTACTGCTAAAATAACCAAAACAAAACACAAAAGTAGGCAGATCTCTCTTTTTTTTTTTTTTTTAAATACAAAACCTCAAATTAGGCAGGATATCACCCATAATTATTTCTCTTGCTAAAATTCCCAAACACCAAACAGTGTGGGATGAAGTGTTCTGCCCACATCACTCACCTTTGCTCTCAACCTCTGCTCAGAGCAATGAAAATTTTTTTCTTGATTTATAAAGCATGTAGGGGGTTTTTGCATGTATTTAATTTATAAAAGGACCCCCCAAATTCTGGTAGCATAAAGTAGATTTCCAGCACCTCAAAACATGTGCCAATGGTTCTTCTAAGGTTGTGCTTTAGACTCTCTAAACCAGTTACTAAAGTGTAGAAACTTAATTTTTTTTAACTTGCTAGAAAGCCATTTACTCCCTTAAAACTAATTTGTGTCATTCAGCTAGAAAGTTTATTTTCAGTACAAAATACTTTTTAATCACCTCTGTTAAGTCTTTCTACTTCATCTCATCTGGTTCCTATGGAAATGGCAAGTCTTCCAGAACTGCAAATTTTGTTTCCCAGCCAATGTTAGGAAAACTGTTGGTTTTTTCCCACTACCTTCTGAGACAGTATTTGCATATAAATACTGTTCAGATCTCAGACAATGCTTTTGAAATTATTATTCATTACACTGGAGACATTCCATGTTTCTACAAGTCTTATTTTTTCACCCCTTCCACATAAGCAAAAAAAATAAATTCTCCTGTTTGCTTCTTCACTAATCTTCACCTCCTTTATATATGCAGTTCTTCTTTACCTGAATTCTTGGTATATTAAAAAAAAAAAAAAAAAAAAAAAAACAAGCCCCAAACCAACAGTGAGAAAACAAGAAAAATTGGCACCTTTTTTGCCAAAATAGAGCTTCCCACCCTTGGCTGGCAAGGTTATAAAAGTCTGTAATTGGTCTGGAGAACCAACTATTTTTAAAAACTCTCTATTCAAAGTTGAACAATGCAAGTGTAAGTGCTCCAAAAGACATAAAGAAGATTGTCAGGGTTCTTTGCCACGGCCTGGGAGTCTCTGTGCTGAGGAGGAGAGGAAGGGAAGGGGCTGGGTGTCTGTTCTCTGTGTGACAAGCTCCAGTGAGCTGAACAAAGAGTGATCCCATGGAATTCCTTGCCCTAGAACAGAGTTTAGACAGAGTTAAAGGAATAAAGCAGGGATTTATTAAAAGTCCTTCAAAGGATTCACCTTGGGCAGTGAGCCTGGCCAGGACTACACCCAAGACGGACTCAGAGTCACAAGTTTTCACACTTTTATAAGTTTTGGTCCATTCCCATATTGGGGTTAATTGTCCCATTCCAGCTCCAGGTTCTGCAGTCCCACCCTCCCAGATTCTCTCCTCAATTCTGCTGTTTGCACTTTTTGGGGCTGAAGCTGCAGCGTGTCCTTGGGCTGGAAAAGGATTGTTTTGTCTGATTATACTGTGAAAAGAACTTGCTGACACTTTATATGAAGTTCAGAGTCACACCCCAATGCAGTGCAGAATCTGGAAAATACAAAAGCTGAAATTTAAGGCATCCTGCTTGTGCAGGACTGGACATCCTGGGCTAGATGCTGGTGCTTTCTGTTCCCCTCTCTGATTCTAGGGCTCCACCTGATTACTGTGCCTGAATTTGGGATGGCTCTTCCAGGTGTAAAACAATCCTGAAACACAGGAGGAGACCACACCAGTGGGCAGTGAAAGAGCAGGGCAGGACTGCAGGCTCAGTGAAAGTGCTTCCAAGAAGAAGCTCTCCTGGGAAGGAGGACCCAGAAGTTTGGAGCAATATCTTTAATCTGGGCAGTGAGAAAAACAGGATTATTCCTGCTCTCCCCCCTGCAGATCAGCTTTGAAACCCCCACTTGCTCTGACACTGTCGAGAGCCACATGCTGAGATCAAGTGCTGAAAAATCTTCTCAGTGTCTCTGCACTGCTCCTGCAGGGCACCTGAATACCAGACTCATGAGCAAAAGAATTTTCTTTCTCAGTAGGATCATTTTTGATAGAAAGTTAACAACAATATAAATTTTAGCTGTCCCCTTGTTACCTCCTCGAGCACCTTGGAACTCTTCAGGATCTTCTCAGTTGCTGACAAGGAAGTTCTCATTTCAAACAAAAGCAAACCATGATTTATTACTGTTTTCACCAGGTTGTGGCATGTACAGAATTCTTAATGAGATCCTCTCTATCCCTATAAAGCAGCTTGGCACCAGCAAAGAGCCTGTGTCCTTTCATTTGCTTCATGAGCTACATTTTGGAATTTTTCAGGATTTGTGAAGCTGGGAGATGGCTGAAACAGTGCTGAGAAGGGCCATGGCTTCTGGGTTTTGCAGCCACACCAGCCATGGAAAGAAGACCTGCCACAGATGCTGGCAGCCATGGGCAAACCTTCTTCCAGAGGAAATGGAGATGTGCTGGGAAGCTCCCAAGAGAGCAAAAGAATGCTTCCAGACAGTCAGGTGGAGCAGCCTGCTGGCTCCATCAACCTGATGGACTTGGCAGCCTCCCCTGCTCCAGCTGGCCAGGATCCTGGAGTCTGCAAAGCTGCAGGCAGAGTTACTGAATTATTGGGAGAAAACAGATACCTGCATAAGCTTACACACACACACATAGATATATATACAGCCAGATGCATTTATACAGCTCATGGAGTGAGATTTGCAGGATATATGAACCTGCAGCAATATTCCTACTCATATATCCCATGATATATACCCAATATTCATATATCCTATATTGCAGGATATATGAACTCCTAGCAGGACAATGCTTTATCCTGTCATGACTAAGCTGGTCTCTGTGTTAGGCATATTAACTCTGTAGGAGAGCTCTGACATCTTCCTGGATGAGATTTAAAGATGCATTTTTATTAGCTTTTCTAGAAGGAGCACTGACTGAAAGCTCCTGAAGTTTGCTCAACAGCCTCACATCCCTGGGTTCCTCTAGTCCTGAGTCCTCAAAGCTGCCACAGCAGAGGCAAAATCCCTCTTCCAGCTCCAGTCTGGCACCAGGATCTCGAGTGCCTTAGCCCAGAAGAGTTTCTGCTTACATCAGCAGTAGCTGGCCAAGAGAAAAAGAGAACAATACAGCCTTTATAGATTAACAATATTTCAATTTACTCTAAATGATGCAGCATATAACATGGCCCAGAGGAGTAATTTGTCATTCTTTTGGATCCTTGCTTTTTCTCTCATTTCTTTCTCCTCCATTCCACTTCTATCTTTTTGCCCTTTTCTCTCTCCTTTCTGCACTTCCTCCCTTCCAACAGATCCCACTGGTGCTTCAGTGGCTCTGCTCCAACCTCTGCCTCTATGGTATCTGCCAAATCACTGGCAGCAGAACATCTAAGTGGAGGTGCATTCCAGGGTCCTGGAAAGGGATGTGTAAAGCAAAGAGAGCAGGGCTTGAGGGGCAGAGGAAAGGTTACAGGCAGGAAAGAGCTGGGGTACATCCACTGATACAGGAAGAATAAAGAGCTCACTCACCCCCAGCAGCAGCAGCTGAGAGAATCATCTACAACACTTCTATCTGGAACAGCCAGTCCGAGAAAAAATGTATTTCTTAGTCATAAGGATAAAAAATAAATAGAAGTATATCAGCTTTGGGGTGCTGGATATTTGATCTTATCTGGAATGAGTGTGTGTGTACATGTGTGCATACATCACCATTGTTATTTTATTATGGAGTGCTGTTATGAAACCTCCCATTTTGTATAAATCTTCCTTTTTAGACCTGTGGTCACTGGTTAAGGGAACATTTACTGGGAAATGCTTTGTTTTTTGCAGATCTGACTTTTCTTGGTTTTATTCTCAGGACTCCTTGGCATAACCAGAGCCTTTGCCACAGATGTCCCAGACACTGCCTTAAAAAAAAAAAAAATTATCCTGACCAAAAATTGGTGCTTTGGTCTGTGTGAACTGCTAACCATCATCACAAAGCAACAACTAGTCTGTGAGCTACTTACAATCTCTCCCTGATGTTTAGGTGACATGGACAAGTGCAGTTACAGACACAAAACCAGCACCCACAGGTTGCTGTGCTTGTTCCAGCTCATCCTTGGTTCTCTTCCAAAAGCAAAGCTCCCAGCTGACACTTGAGGGGTTGCTCTCCTCACCTGCTCAAGGAAGGAGAAATCCCTTCCCCACAGCAAGTACAGGCATTCCCCAGGTTTGTCCAGAACTTGAACCTCCAACACTCTGGAGTCAAACTCCTCCAGCCCTGCAAAATTCCCCCTGCATTGACCATCTGGAGAACCAAGGAGCTTCTTCTCCCAAGCCAGGACCCAGAAGATGCTGAACAACCTCAACAAAACTCCCCTGGCCCATGGGGCAGCTCCTGCCTCCTTAAGTTTGTGTTCTCTCAAGGCCACCTGACAAACAAAAACACTTCCAGGAAAGAAAATTCCCTCATCTTCTTGGGATCAGTGCCAGCCCATGCTCCCCTTTGCTGTACAGACAACATTTCTTTGCCCCTCATTATCCATATCCATGCTTGCAGTCCCAGAGGACAGCACAAACACAAAAGGGCTTCCTAGCATTGAAGGTATTCTGCAAAGCACAGAAAACCTTTGGGACAGTCAGAAGAGACAGCAGCAGGCAGGATTAACCCCACAGTCTGCACTGCCCAGGCTCTGAGTGCACTGCAAACTCTGCAGCCTCTGCCCTGGCCCTGGGGCTTGGCTGCCTGAGCTGCAGCCCAGCTCTGACACAGTGCTGCTGCAAGCTGAAAAATAACATGAAATAACACCCAGCAGCCTTTGCAGGGCTGCCCATAAACTCAGGCTCTTGGTCTTGTAGGGTTGCCTGTGCTCAAAGACCCTGTGGATCCTGGTCATGGATGTGCAGGGTGATTCCCTGGAAGCAATCAGCTCCAGGAGATGGTGCCCACATCCTCGTGTCAGCACACTCACCCTGCCTGCTGGGCACCAGGACAGGCAACCCAAGCAGCCCAAGACAAGTGGGTGATGCTCTTGTCCTTCCAGGCACAAACCACCTCACATCTTCTCCAGTACAGGAGCGAGCCAAAGATCAGACTGCTGCCTTCTAAAAGACAAAACCCATGTCACAGTTACACATGAACTGTGTAATTTCACCCTAAAATCACAGGGCTCTTTGTGCCAATGTTATGTTTTGCCATAATTTTCCTTTCTTTGCAGTTTTCTGTGCAGCACAAAGTGATATGAGAGCATGGCTGGAGATAGTGAAAGCTTTCCTGGATCATCTGTTTCAGAGCAGGTCTCTCTCTATCCCCCCAGTTTTCACTTGCTGGAAAGTTACCCAGCCATATGTTTGCAATTAAAGTCTCAGTTCCTCACAGGCTCATGGCAAATAGTCTGCTTCACCTGGGTCACATCTCTGAAGGGAATTCCCCCAGACTGGGTTTGCAGGCTGCGTTCGGTGGCAGCTCTGACTCAGGTATTAGCCATAATGGAATCCATGTCAATTATGAGTTCATCCATTCGCTTTTCTGTCCAGGCCTCCCACTCAAATTTCAGAGATCTCTTTCTAAAATGCAATTTGACCCATTTTGGAATGGAGGGAGTTCCTTAGTCACTCCATTTGAGACCAATTAGCCTGTTTGATTTGGGATCCTTTATCCCTCAGCGCTCTTAGCCTGTCTGTTCCAATAAATGTTGCAAAAATTCCCAGTGTCTGAAATCCCTGTGTGCTTCATGGGCCCTATTTCCTACCCAGTAACTGTACTCCCTTTCCTCCCCTTTCACCAATCCCAGACTCTGGGGTTATTTTGTCCCATCTCCTTGAAATGCCCTTCAGATTTGTGCCTGTACCATGAGGATGAGGAGGCACAAATGACTTGTGACACATTCTCCTGGCTGAGGAGCTCAGAGCAATCTCTTTTGAGGAGAACCCAGGATGTGAAACAGCTCTCAGAGTTCAGGGTTCACTTTTAATCAACCTCACTGATTTGCTTTGAGATGTTGATCAAATCCTAAGTGCTTCCTTTCCAGGGATCTGATGGATGCTCCAGCCAGCCCATGAGTTTGGGGAGAACTCCAGCTTTCAAACCAAGTATTAATCACAGATTTGCTGTGATTATTTGAGCTCAAAGCTTTTGTTTTACGTGTCCTTCCTGGATGTTTCCAGTCCCTGCAGACAAATCAGTGGTGGATTCAAGGCTGATAATGGAAACAAGGTCACAGGTTGTGAGAATTCACGATTTTTAGAAGTTCCAAACCAGAACAGGCTGAAAGGTTTGTGAAATGAGGTTGCAACCACGGTAGAAAAATAATTCAAACCTGATATAATGTAAACTTTTGATGGAGGAAGGAGCCTGAGCACATATTTAACTGTCAGCACAAAGACAGCTTTCCTCATTAGGTGCCCAGATGAATTGTTAGGGGGAGAAGGGCTGGAATTGGCTCTTCCCTCCTGAGCCTCTGGGGGTGAGCCTGGACTTTTGGCAAGGGGGATGTGCTTCAGATTCCAAACCTGAACCTGGCTCTGCAGTTGGCCACTCTCCCCTCTGCACAGGGCAGACCCAACCCAGCTGAAGGAGGTGAGCTCAAACCCAGATCTGCATTTTCCAGCCAGGGACCATCCCCAACCCTCCCAGCTTCAGAACCACAATTCTGCTTGCTTTATGTCACTTGCCTGTTGGCTTTGGGGGGGAAAAAATAATATTATGAAAAAAACCAACCACTAACAATCCAAAAGTCAGCGATGCTGTCCCAGGAATTTTCTGCCTTGCACAGCAAGGGAGGAAGACAATTAAGCCCAGCAGTACCCACATCCTCAGCCCTTTGGGCCTCACAGCACTTCCTCCCTCTTTCTTCTGCCTTTGTTTTGGGGGTTTTATTTCAATTTTTATCACTTTGGCTCGTGCTGCCTGAGAGGCTGGGGCACTGGGGTTTGCTCCTCCTCTAAGTGTTTACTGGAGATGGGAGCACACCCAGGAGGTGGATTTCAGAGCCTGAAACCCCACAGCAGCTTTCTGTGGCTGCAGCTGGCTCTGCAGAACTGGGGACAGGTTTGCCTGCCAGTGACAGAGAGGTGAAGGGGGGAAAGCACATCATCTTCATCCTCCTCCTTTGTGGCTGTGGAGAGGACACAAGTTGGACCCTGCCCCTATTCTGGATGATCTGCAGTGCACAGGAACAGTGTTCCTTGGGTTTCCTGAGCTCTGATCCCATGGAATCCAGACCCCCAGGCCTCTGTGTCTTGCTGATGCTCTCCTGTGCCAAAGCCAGTGGCATGCAGGCTTTGCAAAAATCTTTAGTGCTGTTACTTTTTGTGGTAGATCACATAAAACTTCAAGATGGATCCAAAGCACATCCCTGTCCTCCTTGGCATCCCATCCTTCTCCACACCATGGAATCTATTCTGCAATTTCTCCATTTTTATCCATTCATTGAATGCCTTCTGTTTCCTTCCAAAGTCTTCTTCTCTGCTACTCTTCATCTACCTTCCTGTTCTCTCTGGTCCTGCATCTCATGAGCTTTTTCCATGATTTTGAATTCCCTTGCTCTTCCAGAGTGGATAAGAACATTTTATATTGGCAGCAGGGTAATATTTTAGAAATAAACTTCTCACAATCAAACTGAATAAAAAGATATATATGAGTGCACGTATTTCAATTGGACACTGGTTTTCCAAAACATTAAAAAAATATATAAACAAATACATAAATAAGAAAGTTCAGAACATTCAAAAGCTGTGGAAACAGAACTTCCTTGTATTTCATTTTGGGGAAAGACTGGGTTTTCTTTGCTTTTCTTTTCTCCAGAAAAAATATTCAAAACAGGTACTTTTGCATAAATATTTGCTTTCTTCCCACTGCAGTTTTCTGTCTCCACTGAATGAGGGAGCAGCCATGAAAAGGAAGGGAAGAAAGCAGAAGAGGGGAAAGAACAAGAAGTGTGGCAAGTTTTTATTGAATTTCTAAATTTTGTTAGGCTTTAGGGTGCAATTGTCTCACTGTGCTGGGAATTTTTCTGTAAGATGGAATGTAACCTTGACAAAAGAAAATCTGAGAGGTTTGAATAATCACGTCCTACCAATGACCAGTGCCCCAAACTCATCAAATCAGTGTCACAGGGTGGTTTGGGCAGGAAGGGACCTCAAAGATCATCTCATTCCAACATCCTGACACAGGCAGGGACACCTTCCACTGTCCCAGGTTCCTCCAAGCCTTGTCCAACCTGGCCCTGAACACTTCCAGGGATGGGGCAGCCACTGGGCAGCTCATGCCAGTGTCCCACCACCCTTGGGGTGAAGAACTTCCTCCCAACACCCAATACGAATCTTCACTCTTTTAATTTCAACCTATTCCCACTTTTCCCATCACTAATTCAGCCTCTCTAGTTCACAATATCAGGACCTGCAACATTTCCCCATCCCATCAGTGAAAAATATTTCCTGCTTGCAGAGCAAACTTCCATCCCTGAAGTAAGAAGAACCATCTTAACACAAGGGCTGGGAAACATTTGACAGCAGTGTCTCTTTTAAATAGAAATCAGAATGCTGCAGCAAATACAGCAACCATCTTGCTGAAAACCAAAATGATTAATGACCCTAATATGTAATAATTAAACAATACTCATGGAAATGGATTGTGGGCTGCTCTTTACTTGGGTAGGGCATTGCCCAGTTGGATCAATGGGATGTTCTTTAGAGATGCAGTAACCTACAGGGAGGTCCTGGTCTTTGAACAAGGCTGTGACTCTTTTGTAACAACAAAACATCATAAAAGTAATCACATCTCAGCAGAAGCTCCAGCTTTCTGGTCAAAACCACTAAAAATCCAGAGCACCTATGGTCTAATTTCCACAGTCACCTTGCATCAGCCTGACCCTGCTCCTGGTGTTAGCAAGAGCAGCCAGAGCTTCTGAAAATCCCCTCTCTCAGATTTATTTCAGGCTTTTTTTTACAGCAAGAATTCCACACACTGCATTTAAGCCACCACTCAATTCAAAGGCCATTCCTCTCAGTGTCAGACCAAAGCCCTCCTGAAGAAAACACAAGCTAAGGAAACTCAGAAATCTCAGCCTTGCAAAACCAGCAGAGGAATTTTCCCTTGGTAACAAACCCCTTAGCATCTTTTGTTTTGGAAAGTAGGAAAATGTTTCCATCTATTTTTTTCCAAAATGTGGCTCTCGAGAGTCTCGTGCTGCTGTGATGCTGAGAAATCCCTCTGCTTGCCCCAGAAAATTTAAAAAAATTAAAAAAGGACGGCCTGTGGAGTGTCTGAAAGATGGCAGCATCCTCAAGCATCCCTAAGCCTTGTTATCCATGTTTTCATTCAGGTTCCCAGGGCTTTGTGCCAGGTGGTTGGGGGTCTGGCACCTCTGGGGGTTTTGTCTGGATTCTGGGGCAATGCTCCTGAGTGTCTGTGGGTTTCCTGTCCCACAGCAGGGCTGAGCACACACAGGGGCCCCAGGGCTGGAAAACATGGCAAAAGTCTGGCAGGGCTCACCAAAACAGAGGCAGGGACAGCAGGGACAAAGGATGGCTTCCCTCAGTGAGGAAAGATTTCCATTACCCACATGGCAGACAGTCCCAGCCTGGAGTCAACAGAGAGTGCTGAAAAAGTCCTTGTGCAGCCCAGCAGAGTGCCTGAGGCTCAGGATGCTGCCCCAGAGGATTTATTAAAAGTCCTTCAAAGGATTCACCTTGGGCAGTGCAAGAGCCCAGCTGAGGTTACACCCAAGATGGGCTCAGAGTCACGAGTTTTCACACTTTTTTAAGTTTTGGTCCACTCCCATATTGTGGCTATCTGTCCAGTTCCAGCTCCAGGTTCTGCAGTCCCATCCTCCCAGATTCTCTCCTCAGTTCTGCTGTTTGCACTTTTGGGGGTTGAAGCTTCAGCAGCGTCCTTGGGCTGGAAAAGGATTGTTTTGTCTGATTATACTGTGAAAAGAACTTGCTGACACTTTATATGAAGTTCAGAGTCACACACTGAGGCAGTACAGAGCCTGGAAAATATGAAAGCTGAAACTTAAGGCATCATTTCCTTCCCCAGCTTTTCCCCACCTCCCCACCAGCCTGTGCTTGCACATGAAGAGCAGGGCTGGTGGGTGGGTTCCCATCACCAGCAGGGCCAGAATCCCAGTTTGAGATCATCACAGAGGGGCCTCAGGCTCCCCCAAGAACCAGGAGAGCACAGAGAATGGAGTTTGCTTCCCCAAACCCACAGTGATCCCACAACCAAAAGTGACGGGCCAGGAACCCCTCCAGGCATCTCGGGTGGGTTTTTAATGCAACACTCAGGCAGAATTCTTGTTCCAGGTTTTGCTTTGAATTTGTTTCTTAAGCACACAGGCATCCAAGCCTGGGCCTCCAGCTTGGTTTGTGCAAGAGCTCTTTTGCCTGTAAAGCCCCAAAGTCCATGTCACAGCTCTTTGCACTGTACGTGGGCTCTGCAGACAGAAATGGCACCAAAACTGTTGATAGATCATCTGTAGGAAGGCCTGTACTCCAGCCAAGACAGATAAAAATAAAAGAAATTAAAATAGTTTTGTGTGTGTGTGTGTGTGTGTGTGTTTTATGAAGGGAACATTTATATTTTTAAACTAGGAGTAATTGTATTCTGTATCTGAAATGGCATCTGAAAGTGATTTAGTGGAACAATGTGGTTTCTGATTGGTGCTTGAACTAGTTCCAAAACATTTTTTATAATAAGCATCATAAAGATCCCAATTATCTGATCCTTTTCCCTAACATGGTCAGAGAGGATGTTTCCAAAGAAACGGCTTTTGGGTTGGGTTTTTTATTTTTTTATTTTTTTTCATTTGTGACACTGATCCTGCAAACATTTACACACACTTTTAATCCTGTGAGTAGTCCCAGAGAAATGAACCAAGGCAGCTCTCAGCAGCAAAGCTAATCACAAAGTAAACTACTAATGTTCAGATTTGCTAATCAAGGCAATCCTTAGCCTTTCAGGGAAAGGTCTGCTTGTTATTCTGAGAGCTGTTCAGGATGCATTTACGATCCAATAAAGGAGGCCCCAGCATTACCAAAATAATTACTTACTCAAACAAGCCTGTAAAACTCAAGGACTGCCCCAAATAAAAGGAGGCTTCCCCCCTCTTCAGTTTAATAACATAAATCTAGTGAAATGCATCTTGCTGCCATAAAATCAGTTCTACATGCCTTAGAAACCATTGATTTACTAAGTGGGCAGGGGGGTCAGACTCTGCAAGGGACTCAGAGAGCTGAACAGATGCAAAGAAGTTTTAAACCTGAAAGTTTTGTCCACCCACAAAAATGGAGAGCAGTTCTTATCTTGTAACTTCACTCTCCAAAATGAGACAATGCATAAAAGCAGTGCTGGAGATTAAATTGAGCTGTTTTGATGACTGCCCAGTAAAGGGAATAAATAACCACCTAGTTCTTGTAGAAGGAAACTCTCCTCTGTGTAACAAAAAAGAAACAGCCAAGCAGAGAGCAAGGGAAGCTGCTAGGCAGTCGTCCTCATTCAGACTGGCTGTAATTTGGGGAGGTGTGAGGGATTAAGCAGCTTGTTCAGCCTCACACAGCAGGGCAGCAGAACTCCAGCAGCAGGGTTGCATTTGTAGTCAGGAGGAATAGGAAAACAGCTTTAAAAAATGCCTGCTGGCTGCTTGTGGGTATGGGCTGATAGAGACCATAAACCACTCCTCACAGTGCTGTTCCACGCTCTTTGCAAGCTCTCCCTGAAGCTGACTGTGGTTTTTGCACACCCACCTCACCTACAAAGTGCTGCCAGGAGCTGCTCAACCTGTGCAGCCCCCTGCACCGTGCCAGGGGAATTAGGCTGAGTGTTTGGGTGGACCTGGAAGTGTCACCCAAGTGACACTTGGGTGCCCGACGTGGTCGCTTGGATCGTGTTCTGATGATGTGTGAACACAGAGGTGGCCAAAAATAAATAATGGAAGACGCCTTACTCCCCTGAGCACCGAGGCTCTCATGCCAAGAAATATTCTCCCTTCTCACTGCCTCTTTTTGTGGTGGTTTTCCTGAGACTGAAAAAGCTCCTCCGCTGCAGAAGATGCAAAAAAAAAAATTCCTGCTGACCTCAGCACTGAGTTTCATCTTTTTGAAGCTTTGTTGCTCCTCTAAGATAATTTATGAGGTGTCAGGATTTTCCGACCAGAAATGTCTTGGACAAAACCCGTTTTTTACACTACAGATGCCATGAAAAAGAAGCAATTTCAGTCTGTTTTTTCTACAGCACTGTCTGTGTCCACAATGAAGCAGGGGTTCAGAGCTCCTGGAGATTATTTGTGTAAGAGTTGCCCGGGCCAGAGCTCCACTGAGACTCAGGCTGGGTCTGATTCCCCACCTTTGCCTCATTGCCCTGATCTTCTCTGTTGGGAGGGGAACTCCCATTTCCTGGTGCCGTGCCATGAAAACACGAGCTTGCCAAGTTATTCTCTGTATGTGTGTTTGTGTGTGTGGACGCCTCGGACAAGCCAGAAGCACCAGAAATTTAAAAAAAAAAAAAAAAAAAAAAAAAAAAAGACCCATTAACAAACCACATTTTTCAACATCCACCAGCATCCCCAGATTTCTCATCCGCGCGCTTCTCGAGGGGAAGGAGGAAACCGAGGGAAAAACACACGGGGCCAGCTCTAATCCAGCGTGCACCTCAGGCTCCATGAAAGTGTTTTTGGGACGACAGCAGTATTTCCCTTGGCTGGGATGCCCAGCCTGCTGGCTCCTCTCGAGCTGCAGAGCTGTAGACATTCCGCTGAGTAGTTTGCAACCCTGCCTGCCAGGAAAACCCAATGTCTCCGCGGAGAAATCTCAGAGGAGGAGTTGGATGGAAAAGAAGGGAGTTTGTGCCTCCTTGAGACTAATCTTTCCCTCAAAAAAAAAAAAAAAAAAAAAAAAAAAGGTTACAGCAAAAAAAGAAGAAACAGACATGGGCCCGGACGTGCCAGTAGTGTTGGTGTGGGGTGTGTTGCTTTGTGGCAGTCGTGGGGATTTGGGCCAAGTGTCTGTTTGGGTCAGTGGGAGTCTATCAGCTTTGGATCAGGCCTACTTATGGAGCTGGAGCTGAACTTCCAAAAGTCTGGGCACGCTTGCATCTTCTGGTGAGGGGGAGCTTGGTTTGGCCTGGTTTTGAGATAGGAACCAGCTGCAAATGTGGGCCTCCAAACATGTTCTAGGAAAGAGGTTATAAAAGAGCTCCTTCTTGCTCAATGCACTGATTCCCCATGGGCCAGACTCTGACATCTTCATTAACACTGAGCAGAACCTCCCTCCAAGAGCAGTTACACTGACTTGAATGGAGGTATTCAAGGAGTCAGCAAGTACCTCATGTCAGCAAGGGCAGCACCATCTGAGGCTCACAGCTGTTTGCTCCATTGACATCAGCCAGTTTTTCCTCCTATTTGCACACTCTGCTGCAGACAAAGCACGTCGGGTTCCCTTCCTCCTGGCACCTCTCCAGCAAAATGCTGATTGCAGATTCTTCCTCAGTGCTAGTGTGATAAGAAGCAAAAAGTGCAGGAGCTCAGCTTGTAGCTCCAACATCTACAAAAATCCTCCTGTGTTGAAAGGAAGCTGTGATGAGAAGGTCAGAGTTCCTTCCTGAGAGTTGCTCTGAACACCTTTTGTCTGCTTTTCCTCCTGGCTTTGAACTGGGCACTTAAGCTACTGGGCAGCTGAATGAATCCCACATTTAGACAATCAGGTGTACCTGATTCACATAACTTGGAAGCTCTGCTCCTAACTCATATTCAGTCCTTTGGAAATCTCACAACACCCAACACCTGCTCATTTCATTCCCCCCTTCCAGCACAGTGACCTGCTCAGAAATCCATGTTTTCCTCACTGAAAAGAAGGGGAAGAAATTCCACCCTTATAATAGTCAGCTTTCCTCACCATTAGCAGCAGTTGGCATGATTTTTAACTCATTCTGCATAAAACTCCTTCCCTGCCATTTTATCTCAGATTTATCCTACATAGTGCTCTCAGATATTACAGCAGATTCAGGACTTTATGTCAGCAGCAAATTCTTTGAATCTCTGATCTCCCTCAGAAAACTGATCTGACATCCTAACAAGAGTAAGGGTTTGACTGTTGTTGGTCACGAAAGACCTTCTGGGAGACTTTAAGAAGACTCCTGAACCACCCTTCTTTTGGGTTCTATTCTGAATGGACTGATGAGCAGAGAGTTGCCAGTCCATGCAAACAGTTGCTAGTCCATGGAATTACACGGTCTAAAAGGGAAGAGCCGAGTTCTGGAAAACTGCTGGCAGCAAAACTGGAATTATTGGTCATTTATAGATTTGGAGGGAACACAGTGGCAGGGCAGTGAAGTTGGTGGAGTAGTTTGCATATATTTCACATGCAAGAATGAATTTTATAGGAGCAAAATGCCTTCAGGGGAGGGGTCCTGCTTAAGACTTGAGACTTGTGCCCACTTTAGGGGATATAGAGGAATGGGATTTAGGTATTAAGTCCTGGCGTGATGGCCCCAGAGTCCAAAGGCTCTGCCATGCAAGTTCTGAGCAAGCTGGAGACTGATATATGTAACCACAGGAAGTACTGGAGCACTTTTTGGAGAGGGCCAGCAGGTTAAGCTGTGTTGTAAGATATAGCTAATGGAAGACCATTGCTGCCCCGAGGAGAATGGGAGGGAATTGTATTATTTATGCATTACAATTGCAGCCACGAGGGCATAAACAAAGCAACTTGCACAAAACCAGACAAAGGAGGTTGCTGCAGAGTCAGCAGCTCCAACTCAGGTTTCCTGTGTCCCAAACTAGGACTTTAATCATCTCCCTTCTCTGTGAGAGAGAAACGAGTATCAGAGAACACAGAGTCTCCACATTTTCCTAGCCCAAGACAGCACTGTGTCCATTGTTGGGACTAGCCCCCTAGGAGGAATTATTTCTATTCAGTTTGTGTGTGTCACAGCCAGATAATGCACTGGGTGGTATTTCCCTCTCTTCCCCCAATCTTTCTCTTTTATGACCACATGACTTCACCCCCTCGTGTGAGTGACAGTACCCATTAGACTAGACTCTGATGCAAAACAGCTGTGTGCAGAGAAGGGGAGGAAGGGAGTGGGGAACAGCAATTTAGAAAACAATTAAGAACATCAATTCCAATTCATTTGCTTGGCCAGGATAAGTAATTTCTAAGAGGTAACTTGATCTGTAGCGACGGAGATTAAAGGCGCACTCCATTATCTCTAGTTTACAGTCTGGAGGAATTTGTTTTAACTGGTTACCAAGGAGGCTGCATGGAAAAAAAAATGGGGAAAATAAACCCCTTTGCCTAAAAATGTCTAAAAATTCCTCCTGATTTCTTTTAAAGAGCTCGTGTGGATTTATCAGCTCTCTGGAAGTACGGTTGGTTTGAGTGGCAAGAGGAATGGTTCAGCTTTTGGAGACAGAATCTCTGCCTGCAAGAGCTTGCAGGTATCAAAACCAATGATGCCAGTTTTGAACAGCAGTTAAGATTTTGAGATAGACCAGAAACATGAGACATGGGGTAGAGAAGCAGATGCAGCATTCTGCAGAGGATCTGGAGGAGAACACACCGAGCTGAGCATCAGGCAGCCTGGCTCTGACACTGCTGCACTCTCTGCTGTGAAAGGTGATTCCCTGCACTGCCTTACCCCCAGAAAAAGAGGTCATTAGCTGTGAAAAAACGGGGCTGAAATATTTGGACACCTCTAAAATGTGCTGTGAGACTCCACCATAAAACACTTTGAACACTGGGGCTGATCTTGCCAAAGCAAGGGCTTGTGACCCAAGAGCACAAAGTGTTCTGTATTCACTCTTGTGCATGGGATGGCACTAAAAAGGGAGTGTGTGATGGGAACTGCCATGGAAACTCCACACTTTGGAGCTCTCCCTTTCCACCCTCAGCACTTTTCCACAAGCCTGTGTCTGGTTTTGCCCCAACTCCTGTGGACCTTGAGCCTTCACTCTTGTTTTGCAAAATGCAGTGTTGTAAAGAAGCCAAGATGCCTTGCAACTCCAGACTATCAAAATGCTGCTCAGACCATTGGAGTCACCTTTTGGAAAGCCCTGGTAACTGGTGCAGGGTATTTCTCCCAGGAACCCAGGAATGACAGCCCTTGTGCTTGCAGGAACACAGAGACCACAATGTGTGTCTGGGTCTGATGTGAGGAGCTCATGGGTGGGGTAAAAGCACACGTGGAAAATACCAACAGTGAGCTGGCTCAAAGTTCAGAGCTGGCCTTGGATCTTTATTTTGCTGGCTTGATGCAGACTTCTACCTCTCCTTTTTTTATTTTTAAGGACAAATGGCACTGCTGCCATCATGAGAGGGCCAGCCTGCACTTCATACAGCTGTATCCCTCTTAGCTACCCAAGGCTCTGGGGTGATGTAACCACCTCAGTGCAAATGGGAGCTGAAGAATGCCATGTGACAAATTTTCCTGGACCACCAAATAAATTAAAAAGCAGGCTCCCAGCCCAGAAAGGTTACCCTCCCAAATAAACACGTCCCAGCCTCGCTGCCTCACACACACTTACCTCCTTCCACCCCAGGAAGCTGAGCTCCTCACAGGCTCCATTACAGACCCAGAATGAACAGGTTCTTCCAGGCACTCAGCATCTCCCACACAGTAATTGCTTTGGTATGGGCATCTGAGAACAAGACACAACTGTATACACAAGAAATATTCCCTCTGCATAAACTTCTCAGTAGACTTACTTTTGTCTTGCTGCCAGGAAATGTATTTGGAGCCTCTTGCTAACCTCACATTTCTTTGATTAGAGGGGCATGGCCAGTTTGTTCCAATAGTTACAGGGGGAAAAAGGAATGAGAAGCTAAAAAGCCCTCTTGAAGCACATCAGCTTTGCAACAGAACACGAGAGCACCCCATTCCAGCACCCTTCTTGTGACAGCTGTGCTTCTAAAGGAAAATTTATTTAAAGGAAAGGAATGGGGGGAACCCATCTCACAAACTTACTTCTAGTGAGCCTAGAACCTGAGATCATTTATGCAGCTCCAGGCTGAAAGAGGAGCCACTCCACAACCAGTGGGAACAAGTGATGGAGGGAATCAGCAAATGGTCAGAACTGCTTGGGTGGGGCAGGAATATCAGAAAGTAAAAATTTAGCCAGCCAAATTGAAGTGTGGCCAGGAAACGTGAGTTAACACCTCTCATCTGCCAAACACAGAACACTGCAAGGTCTGTGTGACAGTGAATAGTCAAACTGCTTAAAAACCTGCCTGGTGGGAGATGCACATTCTGTGCCCAGTTCAGGTCAGAACTATTTTGAAGCATGAGACAGGCACTTGGCTTCCCTCAGTCCCAGCTCTGCTGCACAGCTCCTGGGTGAGGTTCACCTCTCTCCTGAGGCTCAGCAGCAGTTTGTTCAGTGCCTGGCTCTCTTAAGAGGCAAGGTGACCAGGGCAGTGCAAAGCACTCTATTTCTGTCTGCAGAATCATCCTCCTCAGTCACACTCATTAAGACTGCAGCCACCACAACCCAAACTCCTTTGATGGAAGTGGGGAGATTGCCAGAGGGAGGATTAGCTGAGGGATGTCTTGAGCTGCAGGAGTGTCTCAGATGGATTTGTGCAGGATTTTCACCTCAGCTGTCCTGGCTGGAGCTCCTGCCCTACCATACCAAGGCCCTCTCCTTGCTGGTTGTGGGCTGTCATTTCAGCTCCTTTGGGAAGGAAAGCTGAGTTGTGTGTCCACAAAAACCCAGCCCTGGGGTACACATAAGGAAGGAGCAGCTTTGTCTAGAGGCAGGATTGATTCAGGAGGGATTCCCAGCTTGGCTGCTCAGTGCTCTGATGCTCTGGGCCATCCATCATTTTCCCTTCCAAACAGAGATTCCTTTTGCTTCTCTCTGCACTGCACCTTTGAGACCTATGTGTGAAATCACTGTAAGCTACTTTGTGCTTTTAGGCTTAGCCCTAAGTAAAGACATCTAGAAGGCAGAGTTCCAAACCATATTCCTAGACTATGTGATAGACAGGAGGTTTCTCACTATCCTCCAGGTAAAAGGAGTAGCACAGTCCTATTTTCCACATTTATGACACTGCCTCTTCCTCCACCTTGTCTTGATCTTTGTTTTCTGCCACTGTTCTTTCATGGATACACCAGGCTACTTGTGTGCACTGAGTTATGGGACAGAAAGGAAGGACAGTCTGGATCCACTTCTGCACACTCCAGCTCCACGAGAATTCTCATTTTGAAAGGACAGTTTTCTAACTTTCACTGTGGAATTCAGCCTTAAAGGGTGTTAACTACAAACACAAGATAATAATTTTCTAAGATATCATTATGTGAAAACCATTATTACTATAGTGTGTACAATCCTTTCCCACCATCATATTTGCAATTCACACCTGGCATGAGGTCACTTTTCCTTTCTGACTGCTAATGCCAGGGGATAGATGCTGTTCTGTTAACTTCACTCCTCTGACTGCCAAGCAAGGTGAAAAGCAGGAGGGGAGCCAGGTATTCTCTGTGCTGTGTGCTGCCAGCTGCCCCAGAGCTTCCTTCATCCATCCATGGGTGGGAATCCATTCTTTTGTCACAGGACCCTGTGGAGCAGGGTATAAGACTGCTTGTAATGTTATTACTAAGAGGTTCCCTTGGGTTGTTTTTAGCAAAAATGCAAGTTGCTTGTTTTCCAGCAGAGGATCAGTTACAAAAACAACACCAAACAAAAAGGGTTTTTTGAGAGCAGGGGCTCTGTTTACATGTTAATTTCAGAGAAAGTTATTTGGGAGGAGGGAGGAAGAAGTTAAATCCTTGTTTACTGTATTGGAAACTCAAATCCCCTTGGTTTACACAAATAAGAGAGAAAATGGCTCAGTGGCATGAGCACACGGCTGTGACTAAGGAGGGCTGGGTTTGCTCCCTGCCCTAACTCATACAGATCTCCCTCAGGATGAGATTCAACCCATCTTGCTGAGGACCAAACCACCCATCAGCAGGGAAAGACAGGATATTCCTGGTGTCAGATTTGTCCAACAGCCCTGGATGTATTTGCAGAGGGCTTTGCTTCTCTGATTTTTAGGCAGCTGTAAAACCCCATTGGACTAAAGAGCTGAATTAACACAAGAAGAATGCACTCTGCTTTTTGGGCTCCCCATACATGCAATGGAGCCACTTAGAGCAGCCCAAAGGTTCCTAAATCCTTTCTGTTTGGTGCAGGCACCTGTCCTGGCTGTTGTAGAGCTGATTTGGATCTCCTTGGTGCCATCTTTTCTGAGATGGTGTTTCTCTCCCTGCTGTAGAGATTGCAGTCTGTTGGGGGAGGCAGGATGAAGCTGCCTGTGATGAAAGAGCCCAGAAAAAAAAGAGGAAATTAGCTCCTGATCCCAGCTGTGTTAGGGCCAAGGCCAGGTTTGCTCTGCCTCTGGAAATCAGAATTGCCTCATGTTACAAACTGAAGGTGTTACCAAAAATCAGCTTGAGCAGAACAGAGCAACAGGGGCTGAGCCCTGCCTGGGCAGTGAAATGATTTGGTGTAGGGTGAAAAGACTCTCATTGCTGAGTGCCTCTGCCCTGGCAGGCAGACATTTAGGGGTGAAACCAGGCAGGCAGCAGGTCAGAAAGCAGAGGGGCTCCACAGACACCATCCAACTGGAGCCTCCCTGCCTCAAATCAAGGCAAATACGGTTCCTCTGGGAGCTCTAATGTTTTACTGGATCACTTAGTTCCCCTTGATGAGTGCTGCTTCAGAGACTGCTGCCTGGATCCCAGTGGGGATTTTGTTGATGGGGGTTTATTGACTTCTTGTTACCTTGAAGTTCCTGCAGTGGCAGGACTGAGAGGTAACTCCTGGAGTCTGTTTATTTTACAGGTTGGATTTTTAAGAGTACCCCGATTTTAGGAGAAGTCACTTGTTTATTTAGCAGTGCACTCACATACTGATCCATAAATAAAACTAGAGTGTTATTTAATAAGAGCCAGCAGAAGGTCATCCCTGGTTCATTGGTAAACTGATCAATCCAGAGTGCAAAAAGCACCTCTCAGGAAACTCATGGTGTCTATCTGAGGGAGGTACCAGCCAAATAACAGTGTGATTTGCACTCCACTGAGTTTTCAGGAGTTTCTGTGCCCACACCTTCTCACAGCAAAATGCCAAAAGCTCCAAGATGGACTAATTTCCAACAACCTTTACTTCAGAGCTCTGGGGAGACTTTCAGAGCTGTAAGATTTTTACAGATGGGGCTGCAGATCAAGTTTGCATCTGTGGGAGAAAGAACAGACGTGAGTGCACTGAAATCTCACAGCAGGGCCCATGAATTTCCACACACTGGAGCTGGAATTCATCCCACCTCTCTTAGACACCAAAGAATTACTTGTCTGGTCCTAAGACAGTCCCCTAGGCTTCCTCTACAGTTGTGTGTGTGGGATAACCTTGGGATAACCACCACAGGAGGGAGGAGCTGACCTCTCCCCAGTGACAATTTTGGGAAGCCTAAACCCAAGAGATCCTCTTGGATGTCCAAATCAGGTGAGAAGCACCTGGTGTGCCCTGTGAGCATGTGCAGCCACGAGGTGTGTCCCACATTCCAAATCCCTCACATGACTGAGAGCCTAGAGACACAAGCAGCATTAGTTCCAAGAGGCTGGGGCAGATCTGAGTGGGTTTTACCAGTGAGACACGTCAGATGTCACCCAGGGGATTTGCCATGGAGCCCTGGGATGGGGCCAGGCCGAGCAGATGACATCCAGAGCTGATCCAGCAGCAGTTCCCTTGGCAGACAGGGAATTGCTTTGGGATCCAGATCACACAGCAGCCCCTGTTCCCTGCAGCAGATGCCTTGTGAGGAGCTGGCAGGGAACACATAGTGCCAGCAGCACAGGTCACCTTGGCCAGGGCAAGCTGCATGTATTCTACACAGAGGGAACAACCCAAAGAAAGATTTTGAACCTAGATCTGGGATTTTTGACTTGATGAGGGAGAGGGGAACAATCAGACACAATGTGCTTACAAATCAGTTCAAGTCACTGTGAAGAGGCACAGTTAAATGGAGATGTCTCTAAAAACCTTAGTCTCAGGAGCCTGAAGACACCACAACAGGTTGAAATGCCTGCAAATTCAACATTCTTTGAAGAGAGATACAGGGAAGAGAGACTTTCACCAACTTTGTGGTTTTATGCTGCAGGCATACTCTGGGTTGTTGTTTCAACTCTTTGAAAGGAACAGAAGCTGTTAATATTCCTGAGCATAGTGTTCAGCCTGAGCCCTCTCTTTGGAGAATATTCCAGGTTGGGTTAAGCAGGCTAACAACAACTGTGCTGTTTCAATCTGTTCTAAGCACAGCCAGAATCAGTTCATAGTCTGCCTGCAAAACATTCTGTAGTTCCTCTGGTGGCCTGGTTTGTAGAGCTCACTCACAGCTACCACTTAGGTAAAGCTGTAGTGCTGCCCAGATCACCCCTCTGTGCCTCAGTTTACACAATAACCCCATTCTTTATGGCCTAGGGTGATGGTGTCATACAATTATTGTTATTTATGGTGATGAGAACGTGAGTTTTGTTTGGTACAGTGGGCTGGGGGTGCCTACTTGCCACCATTTGGAAAAGACAGGAATGAACCTTTGTGTTTGAAATGCAGCTACTGCTCTCAGACAAACACAATTACCTCCTCTCAAAATCAAAGATAATCTGTTTTATTTCAGTGAGATGTGGTGATGTCCACAGAAAACAAATCCTTTTTGGCAAGTGGAGGCAGGATTTTCTTTGGCAAGTTGGAAGAAGCAGCAAAGGAAGAGGAGGATGGGATCCAGCACTCTGGTTTTAATCACACATAAGAGAGAAGCTCCTCTGGGCAGTTCTGCTGTCTGATATGTCATGGTGAACACTCTGGGGAGCTGGAAAAAAACAAGGGAATGGCACAAAGCTACTCAGGGCTCTTGGTGGAGTAAGTGGCAAAGCTTTTGCTGAACTGTCCCTTGAATGCAGAGTGCTGGTTCCATGACTGATTTTCAGCACATCCAAACAAGAAAGTCAAGCCAAAAATACCTGATACCATTTCAGTACTCCTGAAATGAAACTATTTCAGCACATCCACTCTGCTGGATGTTTCAAAATGATGGTGCTCTCTTCCAGTTGGGAACAAAAGGACATTTGCAATGTCTGAATTGCCTTTGGAACATGAACAGCGTGAGCTGTGATGGTTGCTGGAGCAAAATCTTCTGTTTGAAATTTGTGATTATTTATTATCGTGATATTCTATTGGTAAAATGCAGACAGCTCTGAATTTCTAAGCCAGGAATGGTCCTCACCCAACTTAAGGAATATTTTTTAAGGGTGGCCTGTACTAGATGACTGGGAATTCTTGAATTAAAACATGCCTCAGAAAGGAAGGAAACCAAAATATTATTCAGTCTGCAGCGTTCTCATGCATTTAAGCTCCTGAAGGACTTGAGTTTCTTTACTCTTGAGATTCATTATGTCACCAGAAAAGCTTTACTGTTTTCCTGTGGAAGCAACATAGCCATGAAACATTAATTTTCAGGAATGTGGAAACCATGAAATACAGGTTTTTCTACTAAATTAAGATTTTACTTTTCTCTCTTCTCACATAGTTAAGGGAACCAATTTTCATTATATATTTATGTACATGAATTCTGGAAATTCAATGGGAAAGATAAACAAAACACAGGAAGAACATTTTACATGAAAAATGTATTTCACTGGTAACCACACCAGTCATTTATATTCCATTTTTCATCCTGAACCACTTTGCATTTTAAATCCACCTTGGAACCTGGTCTCTCATTATTGAACTGCACCCACTTGGTGTATACATTGTGCCCTGTGTAAGATGTGGCAGCTGTTTAGATTGGTATAAAATTCTGTATTCCCTCCATTTCCACAATGCCATTCCCTCCCACTGCAGTGACACCACTCAGACCTGCCTGGCACAGGCACCACTGCACAAGGATCTCCAAGAATTTTACCATGGCAGATGTCTCTGGCTGGAAGAAAAAATGGTGAAGGGCAAAATTAATTTGTAATCCGTGTACAGGAAAAAAATGTAAATATTCCCTTCTTGTTGCTATAGGACTGATGCCTCTTTCTTGATAAAAATGTTACTCAATTTCCATCCAATACCAGCTGATCAGAATGGAAGAATTGGTCAAAACATTCCAGAAGCATCTGTGTCGTGGGAAACATAGATTTCTAGGCTGTAGGAAATGCCAGAATATTCACCAAATCACCAGTGTGGTTTTCCTTAATGCTACAATTAGCAATGGAACATTAACAGAAGAGTTACTGGATAAGGGCTGATGGCAGAAAGCCCTCTGCCATAAACTGCTAATTCTCAACATGTGCAAACATATTGCCAGAGAAGATGAGTTATGCAATTAAAATCAAAATTGGAGATTTGTTATCAAAGGAGAGCAATGTGTACTAAAATCCAGCTGAGAGGCTCCCTTATCTTGTTATCTTCAGGCTTCTTTTTTAGCTAATCTAAGCCAGCTGACAATGGTTGACACAGCCAATTGTGCTGCTGTCATGTGAGGGATGTTTTATAGAACTCCTTTCCACTAGCACAGAGAGATTTGTCACAGTGCAACTCTACAAAGTCTGAAAAGCTTTGCCAGGACTGCATCTCAGGGGAGTAAGATGTGATAAAAATTCTGACAGAGTCAGAACTTTTCTAATGTTGTCATTAATTTCCAAAATTTTGAACAAGCCTTAGTAATATTTAAAGTGCAAATCATGTTAAAAGTTCAATTCAAAAGAAACATTTGATTTTGTCTGGATAAAGGACTTTAATCAACTTGGAAAACTGTGGCTGTGTAGCTTTCCCTCATAACAAGTTTCAAAATTCCCCCTCCACATCCTTAGAATGAAGCAGAATTCCAAATTCTGAATTTTGCAAAATGAACTTCTGTCCTCCCAGAGCACTTTCTGTGCCTCTACCAAGAGGACAAGAAACTTAATGTGTAATTTCTGTGAGCCTTAAGGAGATGGGCTGCATGTCAGTATTTTCAAATCTAGGCTCATACAGCTGCACTTGAATATAAATCACAACTTTTGGGTTACACTAACACTCTCTGCAGTTTAGCACAGTTGTTAATTAATACAATACTGTATTAGTTCTTCTTACAGTCTTACTATTAATGCTCTGTGAAATCCCATTAGCTCTGCATATGGTGCCAGACTTGTTCTGAATGTGGGAAAGAAAGAAATGTACAGTGGTATGAATAATAAAGAGAGGCTTTCAAGTGGTTTCCACTGTGAACATTCTGAAAAAAAGAAAAATATTTTCCAGAATGTAATATGTGGGGCAAGCTTTTCACAAAATTTCAATGCAAACATGCAGATATTTGTCAGCCAAGCTTTCCCCCAGAGTGTGAAATCCCTTATACACCACTATTGTTCTACAGCAGAGACATCAGGAAGATGAAGTATCTCCTAAAAATGGAAAAAAATAACCAGGTTGTTTTATTGTCCAAATTGACAGAAATGAAAAAAAAAAAAAAAAATCAGAAAACTGCCTAGCAAATGCCAATAAAAAGATTAAACTTTCCTTATATTCTTGATTTAAATATTTTAAAGTACGTGTAGAGAGGACAGACAAAATATGGGTGAAGTTTTCCAGAAGTTACTTGAATTTCCTGCTTCAGTGATCTGCCAGATCCTTCTTAAATTCCAAGAGGACTTAAGTGCCATAGTAAGAACAGGCTTGTTAATACCTCATACAGAACCCCAAAATGCATTAACTACTAGAGAAACTTCAGACCTAATTATTTTCTATTAGTTTTGTATAGTATTGACTCCTTAAGGGAAGAGAGATCTGACAAGGAGGTTAGGAAAGATTTAAAAATGGAAAGAAGGATGGAGCAGGTAGGATTTAGAAGTTCCTGGGAGAAGCTTTGTCATTCTCTCCTGACCCTTTAGGAGATGCTGCCCTGGAGCAGGGCATGGCCAGGAGGAATCCTGGAGGTGCTTTTCCCCTTCCCAGTCCCATGGTTCATCCACAGCCCAGTCTGTGCAGGCTCACTGGTGTCTTGGGTTGATGTGGCCAGAAATGTGCATTCTGTCCCCATCTGCTGAGCCAGGTGGGGCAGTGACCCTGATCTCCTGGCACATATTATCTGCTCATGGGCCAGCTTTAAACCAGCTGGGGCAATCATCTTTATCTTTCCCACAGCCCATCCTCCCTCCAGGAAGATATCATCTGCTGCTGGCCCATTCAGTCCCACTGCATGGCTGATAAAATTCCATCATCCCACTGGGAGATGCTCCAGCCAGGGGAGCAGCCAAGCCTTTCCTACCCAGATAAAAACTGACATTTTGGACACCAAGGGACCTTCTTTCCACTGCATTCCAGAGGAAAGCCAGACCTTTCCACATCATCCCTGCAACTTCAGAGGAAACTGCACCTTCTCCAGGAGCACTGCTCCAGCTGAACCACATCTGCCCCTGCAGGAGGATGCAGCCACCATTGAATGGGACTGTGCCAACACCCTGACTGACTGACGGGTGTCAGCTTGGATTCTGACTCTGCCAGTGTTTTGGGATTGTTCTTTGTAATACTGTATTTCTATTTTAATTTTCCTGGTAAAGAACTGTTATTCCTAATTCCCATATCTTTGCCTGAGAGCGCCTTAACTTCAAAATTATAATAATAATTTGGAGGGAGGGGGTTTCCATTCTCCATTT
The DNA here is from genome assembly GCF_029582105.1 of Oenanthe melanoleuca. NCBI lineage: Eukaryota > Metazoa > Chordata > Aves > Passeriformes > Muscicapidae > Oenanthe > Oenanthe melanoleuca. The sequence goes on from NC_079342.1 coordinate 26,351,729, forward strand.
CAAAGAGAAGCTCCTGCCTGTATTGCCAGACACCTGTCCTTCAAACCAAAACTGGGCAGTCAGGAGTGGCCAGGGCCTTTCTGCAGGGCCAGCATCCAGACAGGCACACACTGCTCGGGGAATCCCTCCTGCCGCTCCTCCCGCAGGATGCTGAGCCCGCTCATCTCGATGAGGCTGTGCAGGATGTTCAGGTCTCGGATCACGCTGCTGTCCAGGCAGTCCAGGGTGCAGCCCTCCCTGGCCACATTGTCCTTCAGGATGATCACACCGTTATCCTTCAAGCCGTCCTGGCAGCGGATGAGAAACTCCAGGAGGTCTTTGTCTGTCAGGTATCCTACAGGTGAAAAGATGGAAAATAGATCACTATTAACCATCCAGACATGCCAGAATGCCTTGATCTGAGTCTCTACTGCAGAAAGTTTGGAAATCTTGGGCAAGTCAACAAGATCAACAAATACAGACTCCAATCAGTATTTAGGATCCATGCTGGTAACAGCAACAGATGTGGACAGAAGCCACTGAGGAGAGTGAAGAAAATAGTGGGTGCTGAAGGCTTCTTTAATCTGGTGGTTTAAGTCATAATAAGAATCAGTGGCAGGAAGCTGGAGCCAAAAGAATTCATACAGGGAACAAGTGACAACTGTTTAACAGTGTAAGCAATTACCCACTGGAAACTACCAACAGAAGTGGGGTTTACCACCTCTTGAAGTCCTCAAACCAAGTGTGGTTGAATCTTTCAAGATATATTTTAATTTAGCACAAACTACTGGCTTAGCACAAGGCTAAAGGAATGAATAGAACAGCTTGGGATATAGAGTAGGTCAAACTAGCTAATCCCAGTCCCCTCTGTCTTTTACTGCTAAAAATCTCTGTAACTTTCTGCAGCACTATATCTATCACTCCATCAAAGGAATTCTGGATCAAAGATCCAGCAAAGAATTCAAGACCTTCCACAATGCCAATTAAACTCCTCATGTTACTTCATACCCCATGGGATTTTTGCAACTACATGTATATTTTTAAATAGTGGGAGTTTTTTTTCAATATGTTATTGAGATTCTGTTTCTTATTCTTCCTTCTCAAAGATCAGGAGTTCTGTTGAGAACTGTGATGTAGAGCTCAGGGAAGAGCAAAATGAGAACCCTCACATGTGAAACATCTAACATGAGTAAACGAGAACAGGTGATCAGAAACTGAATTAAAAACCTGGAAAAAATAATCACCTGTATTTTCCAGTAAAACTATTTTGTTTTCTTGATGGAAGATTTAAACTTTTATAAATGGAGGTTGTAATTTCAAAACCACATTTTGACATAGCATGTCAAGTTTCTTTAACCACTCCTAAACAACAACAACAAAAATTAAAAAGAAAAAAGCCCCAAAACCTAAAGCTGAATTACTTTCAAGTTGAAGGTAAATGGTAATTTCTAGATGAAATGTAAGCTTGCACTTTTTACTTTCTTTACAAAATGACTGCCAGGGTTCCCATGCATGCATAAGACAAATCAAGATTTCACTGGCAAGATCCATTGAAGCTTTTGAACACATAATTTGGAGCTTATTTTTCTCTTTACTTGGCTTTTAGTGTAGTTTCCTAAGAAAATGAGATCTTCAAGGTTTTGCTCTCTAGCTGACAGTCCTGCCCCCACTCCATGAAATTAATTTGTTGGCATATTTCAAATTCAAGATAGAGGTAGAAGTTTGATTAATTATTAAGATCACTCTGTATTTCCTTGACATTGATGGAGAAAGAAGGTTCAGATCTGTGTCTATGTTAAGATTATGACCTGCTCCCTTAGTTAGGAGCTACATATCTGTCCAGCACAGCTTTACATAGGCCTAAGCTCATTCCTCCTCATTTTGACTTGGATTTGCTCAAAGGGTGAGGCAGGAGCTACATTTACTGCAATGACTCATTATTCAAGGAAAACAAAAACACAAAGGAGAATTATGCTGGTCTAACCAATTTGTTCAGCAATTCCACCTCTTGAATAATTCCTTCTGCCCTCTGAAACTGCACCATGGACACTTCACAGATTAGGAGAAAATCTTCTTTCCACTGCACAGAATTTTATTTTGCTTTGGTAAGCCCTCATTGTCTGATTGCTCTGAATGCTGCAGGGCATTCACTGGGGTGGCTGCAGGAGATGCTTCTTATAGGAGGGGCTGCTGTGGGACACAGCTAAGGGAACCTGTCTGATAAACATCAGTGCCTGATTTGATTTACAGGTATCAGTGATTCCACTGTGCCTTTTTTCCTGATTTTTTCCTGTAATACCTCCAAGCCTGGATAATCAGCAGATTCAGAAACCACTGTTCACAAGATTGGTCAGTCCTGTATATCTCTCTGCACCCCAGGCAAGGAAGAAAGAGTATTCCTGCCCCCAGAAAATCCATATGTAAGGCACTCTTGCATGCAGGCTGCTCTCCAGGAGTGGTAACTTTCTCCACCACAAGACCTTGAAAAAACCAACTTGATTTGTACCCACTGTGCATGTGGCTTGGGGGAACTCTCAGAAGCCTCTTGTGATGCTTTAGGAAGTAGTCTCAAAGGTTTGAGAGCCTCCTGTGAGCACAGGCTGCCTGTTCTGTGGGATGCCAGCCTAGAAGGATCACGCAGAACTGACCTGAAACCCACTGAATCCAGATGACGTCGTATCTTCGTGGGGCCGGTGTGAATTCCTGGAGGCTTTTGCAGTAATACATCTCCACTCTGTCCTCCTTGCCCTGCAGGTAGTTTGGGACCTCAGCCAGGAAATTCTCCATCATGTCCACCAGCTCCACACTCTTGAAAACGGGCAGCAGGACGTGCTTGCTGATCCGACCTATCCCAGAGCCACAGTCCAGGGCGCGGCTGGTGCCAGCTTTCCCCACCCCCTGTGGGATACAACAAAATTGTTTGAAATCTGAAAAATACCACCTGAAAAAAAAAAAATCACAGCAACTGTGTTACCCCCTGTGTGCCCAGCCAGCCTGGTGTCCTCTTGATGTCACATCCCTGGGCTGCTGCTGGGACTTCTCACCGCATTTACTGCTCTACAGGAAATTTTTATTTGGTGTAAGAAGAGACAAGAGCCTTTCACAAGGTCCTAACTTTTCAGAAGATCCACTACTCACTACTTCAAGTGTTCACACCTCACAGGCCTAGATAAGCCTCACTCTATGCCCTGTAAAGGCCTAACAAAAAAGGAAGTGTACCCCAAATACTGCATGCAAGCAGTAACTTCTGCAGCACAGAAATCTCAAGGTGCCCACAGGCACTTCTGCAGATACACAGAATCCCTGGGATCAAAGTGCAGTTCTCAAAGCAAATTTGTTTGAACAAAGATCTTGGAGTGGTAGGTAACTTCTGACAACTCAAGAAGTTTGGGCAGGAGCATATACAGAATTTCACTTTTAGGCATAGAGACAAGAAAGGTGATTGACTCAGTTTTGCTTAACTGTTCCTTTTTTCTTCATAAATGTCATCTTTGGACAGAGATCAGACATGAAAAAATGTGGCACAAAGGCTGTGACTATGAGAAAATAATGAAGCACTGTAAAAGAAGCTTTATAATGAAAGCTGCATTTCACCCCTAAAGCTTCCATTCTAGCTATAAAACAGCTCTTAAGAGCCTGCTGCTGTTCTGTAAAACAGAAATTCTGACTCTACACATGCACTGACTGTGGGATAGGAGCTCCCCTGGCCAAAGTTATCTGTTAAACAAATATATTAAAAGCAAATGTAAACACCTTTTCCCTGTCCTCTGGAACTGAGTGTTGAAGTGAAAGCTGTGGGCCAAAATCCCTGCTGCAACCTCACTGCACTCAATGAGCCCAGGAAGAGTCTTGCTCTTCCTGCTTATTGGGAACCAAGCATAAATCATGTAACTCACACTTTTTTGGCCAGGTTTCAGTGGGTAATTCAGTAGATTATTAAGGTCAAAGGACAGCACTGTCAATGACATGACTATGAATAGCCCAGGCGAGCATCTGATTACATGGAGTAACTGTAGAAAGAGCACACGGCCCTCAAGGGCTCTCACCAGTCTCCAGGGCTGCTGCTCCCAGTTTGTGTGCCCAGGAAGATTGATCTCCTGGTGTGTGCACCAGTGCACAGACCTTCAACCCTGCTGGGCTCTGGAGACTACCTGCTTTCAGTTAGCCAGAAAATGGGAGCCACTCCTCATCCACAGGCTGCACTCAGTGGCTTTTACTGAGGACCAGACTGAGAGGTAACAAGGAGTTCAGGAAAGGAGAAGGAGCTGTGTCTTGGATCTTTACAAGGTGGGTTTCCACACTGTTGGCTGGCAGATACTCACAGGTCCACACTGATGGGATTAGCTGCAAATCTCTGAGAAAGCTGCTGAGAAAACTGGGATGATTTACCAAAACCACCAACAGGATTTGGCAAAAAGCCAGGTAATTCCTCCAACATTTGTGTTTCACAGAATCTACAGTCCCAGCACCTCGCTCAAAGCAGGGAATTCATCTCCCATGACACGTCACAGCAAGGACCTCTGGTGACACATCTCTGTGTGTCATGGAGAAGAAGGAAAGGGAGCAGCCATGGGAGATGAAGTTTGATCCCACACTTTGCTGAAAAGGAGTGAGAGCTTCGAGCAGTCAGTTGAGAAGCCCTGTGAAACACCACGGCTCCGTCCGTAATGAAAATGTTGACATAATTCCATGTTCAGCTAATATATTTTCAGTTTGGAAGTGCTCAGGGCTTTGACAGAATATTAACATTTTCTTTGGAAGGCAAACATTTTCCCAAAAGTCTAATTGAGCTGAAAAATCAGACTCCTTATTTAAAAAAATAAGTCTAAGTGAAAACTGTATGCCAGAACAGGCTTCAAAATTTGAGACTGACTGCTCCTCTGACTACTTGCTTCCCATTACTCAGAATCACTGTCCTTTAGGACACATATACACCCCAAAATTATTCTCTAAAGCTAAATAGGGCACTCATAAATTTCATTTGAAATAAAAGAGCTGAGGGATATGTTCCTGGTGCTACTTCAGGTCTTGGAAGAGCAGAAAGGCAATGAAGCTATGCAAGACAAAAAAGGGAATCAGAGTTCAGGAAACAGATCAAAATCCCACTGGTTTTCTTTCTAAATAAATAAAAAAAAGAGCACGTTTTCAACAACATCTCTTCTATCACCCTGATCAAACTGGAGAAAAATCACTTTCAAGAAGTTTTCACTCAGCATCTAACCAATCACGCAGGTGAGTTGGGGGGCAAGAAAGGGAGAAAGCGTTGAGGGCAGGGAGGGAGCTATAAAGTCAATATAATCTCCATCTGTAATATTTTACACACCTACAGCTCACAACCGACGCCGAATTAATGCTTCCTTTGTTTCCTTTATTTTCTTTTTCTCCTGGCTACCTCCGGAGCAGGCACTTGGAAAGCCAGTGGCTGTGTGGGCACCGAGGCATCAGCACGCTGCCATAAATATGCAGGGCTGTGGCTGTGCTGATAACCCCGGGGCTGAGACAGCCTGCAGCTTGTCTGCAGAGCACTGCTGGCTCGAGCCATGTTGCTCTTGGTTTGAGCTCTGCCCACACACACATACAAGCTCTTAGCTCGAGCACAGTGGCACTTTCAACTCCGACGGGCTAAAACACAAGGGAAGCCCTCAGCCCTTTTCTGTAATTCCTTCCATGTGCCCAGGCAAGGTAAATTCTCCAATGGCAAGGAAATCTGTAGCTCAGCTTACAGTGGTGCTGAGGATCATGCTAAGAAATGCCATACCTGGAGGCGTGCAGCATCAGTCATGCAAGGGAAATGTCACTGGCATTTCCACGCCAGCCAGACTAACCCAAGAGGGGTAATTTGAGTGGAACCAGGCAAGTGGTTTTTTTAGGGAGCACCGGTTTTGCCAGAATCTAAAGTTTTCAGTGGATAAAACTCTCCGTGAAATCAAATCTAGAGAGTCGTTTTTAGCCCAAAAAACATGGGAAAGAATGTTGAAAATGTCAAAGTGCTTTTTTTCTTTTTTTTTTTTTTTTTTTTCGTCACATAACTTTCAAGGAAAAAAGAAACCAAACTTGTCAACTTTTCATTTCTAAAGAGCATTTTGGAACTGACTTGAGCTCTTAAAAACAAAAGAAGTTTTTCACAGGGTGAAAGAATAAAAAATGGTTCAGTCGATCTGAAAGAAATTTTCCTATTTTCTAATATTGTTAAATTTCTCTTTAAAAAAGAGAAAGCATATTAGGGCAAAACAGACTGTTTTTTTCTATCTTGATCAGCTCATGGGTTAAAAAAAAATATTCATGGATCCATAAACTTGGTGAGACAGTTCATTAGCTTTATTATAAAGCCACTGCTATAGAAAGCCACTAAATATCTGTATCTGATTGAGCAGGATTCAAATTTCAGAGGTAAGAAAGGAAAATAAACCATAAGTAACATAACCAATTGACTACATTTCAACAGAGGACAGGCTTTAACAAACTAAATCAGAATAAGCAAAAGGTGCAGAGTCTTTTCTGTTCCTTTTTTATTTTTTCCCTGTTTGATCTTGGCCATTCAGAGTATCCTTTCTATCCCTGGCTAATTCTAGGAGTGGGAACTTTGCTCTGGAGTATTTTGTATCTGTCATCACAGCTGATGCATTGGGTATGATTCCTCTTTGGCATGTGGAACTCTGTCACAGACTGTACTTCTTTCCTTTTCGGGGTCTTGTAGAGGAGAAAATAACAGCACAACACAGACCTGCTGCAGGAAGCTGTATCTGTGTGATGTCTAGGAAGGGTGAAGTCTTCCCCTGAGCTCACACTTATGCACCACCTGAATTCCTCAAATGTCCTTAAAACAAGACTTAAATAAATTTTAAGGAATGTGCCTCGACTGCATTTCATTTTTCTTCTGAAAATGCCGTTTTCAGAAACGTCATTCAGAAATTACCATCGGGTTCAGCTCCTTAGAGAACCTCCTTTGTGTTTTCTCATTTTGGGGTCGTTGACAGCATGATACAGGGAACCTTTTTTGCCTCAGCATTAATACAATTCATTGTTGATATAGAAAAGTGAAGATATTCACTTGTGTTCTGCTGGCTTACAGCCCCAAGTCTCCCTCTACCAGCTACAGCAAACTTTGCCATCCCTTGCCCTTCACTGCTCTGCATGATTTCTATCTGTTGTCAAACCACACTCATTTCCCATCCCAATCTATTTAAACTGTGCCTTTTTTTTCCCCCATATACAACATCTAATTAACCTATTGAGGTTTCTTCCCACAGCAGATCATTAAGGCTAAAAAAAGGTCATCTGTCTATCCCAAATTTGTACATTTGAACAGAAAATTAAAGATCTATGGCAGCATTATACAGAACTAGTCATTTTGTCAGCAGGAGAACTTAACAAACTTGTTTGTGGATTCCTTAACATCTAATACTGTTGTTGAGCTGATTTAGTGGGCTCCTTCCCCAGGAAGAGGGAAGAGCAGTCAGAAAATCATCAGACCACGTTTCTGAAGATTTTTAGATTTCCAAAGACAGTTTTAGGACTCAACAGGATTTTCAGAAACTTAAGGGCCAAAGTGATACTGCTCTTAAAGCCCCACTTGGCATCATTTTGCAATTCAGGCCGAAGCAGACCTTTCAAGACCTTTAGCAATCTCCCTGAAAAGGTGTTCAGTTACACTGGAATGTTTAAGGAAAAATATTTTGCCTAATGTGCAGCTTATTCTATATACTTCCAATGTGTGTGGGAGATGGTGAGTTTTGTTGCAGCATTCTCAGAAATATCCATAAACAGGCAAACCAGAAACTGGGCATTTAAGTCTCAGCTAGTTTCCCAACTGGACTGCAAGAATTTGCACAGACAAATCTGCCACTGAGGCCAACAAGGATTTTACATGAAAGGTCCCAGAACTAATCCCTCACTCAAACCCAGCTACAAGAACTCCTTGCACAATCCTCCTTGCAGCTTGGGAGGATTAGAAGAGGATGCAAAACAGGTATATCATGAAGTAAGACCAGGCAAAATGTGTATTCATGCTGGCAGAACACAGACCAGACCCAATGAAGGTGGTGAGCTGTGACTGCAAATCAACCTCACGGCGCCATTTCAGTGAGGCGTGGCATCACTTTTGACACATCACCACTGCTTCTTGCAGGGGATGAGATGAAGGGACTCACCCCAACAAACTTCCTGAGGAATTCCCGGGAGGATTCAACGTCGGTGTTGGAGAGCTCGATGTAGTCGCCCATCATCCCCTCCTCCGTGGCGGGCACCTCCCGGTAGAAGTGCTTGGCCCTGGCGTAGAACTGCATCTCCCCGTTGATGACTTGACTTGTCAGGGCGTAAAGTTTCACTGCAAGCAGATAAATCACCGTTTTGTTGTTAGTGGCAGGTGTTTCTGGGTTAGTTAATTGCTCCAGAGGCACGATGATGACGACCTGTGAACTTGAGTTGAGCCTTCAAAACACCAAATCTGTTTCTAAAGCAACGGTGGAGGGGAAAGGCATTGGATTGAATCCTACAGGACCTTGAAGGGATCCAGCCCTCCCCATGCAAATTCTGTTCTTTCCAGGTTCAGAAGTCCTGTCAATCATCACACTGTGTTTTCATGTCAGTGAAAAATCGCTTCAGGTTTGAAGTGAACACACATGCCAAGGACATCAAGTGGTCTGATTTTTCCTGGAAAAGCTGGGAGCAGCATTTACTACTGTGCAGGGTCAACATTTCTGCTGTCACTGACCTAACTGTTGTGCAGATTTCCAGATATGCTTTCCAGCTATTGACAGCTGCAGGGACAGTGCACCAGGAAGAGAGTGGATGAATGAGGCACTTGCTCTGGTTTATTTTTAGTGATACTGTATGGTCTGAGGCAGTGCAAGTAAGCTGAACCAAGGAGCAGATGGTAGTCCCAGGCCTAAATGAGTACACAGGGGGACACAATTTAGAAGAGACAGTCCTAAATTTTCATCTGTCACAGGTCCAGGAGCAAGGTAATCAGTGGGTGATATACTGAAAGGTTCCTGTGTGCCAGAGGCTTGCATGTTTCTTTTCATTGCTTGGCTGTGTTACTGGTAATCAGTATTTTGAAGCTGTTTTATTAAAACCTGCAAGTTTTGCTGGATAAAGGATATTTTTCCCTTTTCTTTAACAACTGAGGTGTACCCTTCCCATCCTGGGTTTTTCTGTACTCGATGTGCATCAGCATATCAAAAGTATGGATTCAAAGCTCAAAAGTTTAGATTGAGGCTGGCTATAAATTTTGCTTGGATATCATCACCTCTGACTGTCTTATGTGTGCACACAACTGCCCAGGCATTCTCCTGTGTGTGTGACAGACCCTCCACCAAAACCACAACTCCAAGCCTGGCAGTGAAAGCCAAGCAGCGAGGAGGGATGGAGCCACACTGGGAACAAGCCTTTGCAAGCAGCACCTTGCAGTGTGAGACCAGCTCTGCTGCAGCTTCCCAGCACACTCAGGGGACTGGAAATGATCCAGCAGCAAACACCTTCTGAGTTCATGACAAGAGAGAGAGGGACAGCTCCCTGCCAGCTGCACAGAAGGGACAGGGAGCAGTTCTTTGTCCCTGCATCCTCAAACATCCACGGGAGCACTGCCAGCTGCTGCTGGGAAGGGGCTGAACAGGCTTGTGCAGACCAGGAACAGGAATTATGCCCTCCACACAGAGGAGGAGAGAAGGCCAGAGGCCCTGAATATAAGCCTGGAATGTATTTAATTGAGGGCAAGCAAGCTCAGCAGGGAATGATAAGTGTGTGCCTGCCCATCCTCAGCAGGAGAGTGACACTTTGGAGGCAAATGAGGGGAGGACAAAGGAAGTAGGGTAGGGAATAATTACCACCAAGGACCACTCAGAACAGAATAGTGCTATTGGGTTACATATAAGCAGCATGCCCAGCATATCCCTCATCCAACAAAAGCAGCATTACCAGCCCCTCTTGTCATCACCTGCTTAAGTCAACTGCTGAACGGATACTATTAAAGCTTTAATCCATTACACATTTATGTTATGCCTGAGAAATTTATACCACAAGAAGCACTGAGCCCAGCAAGGGTCAAACCTGGGAGTTTTACACACTCCACTGATTATGTTCACATACTCAGAAGAAACCATTTAGCTGAAGAAATTAATATGAAGGGGGCAGCAGCCAATCCCCAGCACAGCTTGGCCAGGGTGGCTCCCAGAGCCTGGGAAAAACACTCCATCAGTGGCTGGGATTTTTCCAGTAAGGGATCTCTGCCCTTATCCAGAAGTGGCACCATCTTGTCTTCTCTGTGTCTCCTTTTGCTCTGTTTCAAAGGCCAGCCTGTCTGCTGAACAGAACTGAGTTCCTGTACATTGGCTTTGCAAGATGTTCCATATCAGGGCCCAGTGATGATTCCAGGGTTTGTTTCATGGACCTGTCAAGGGACAGTGATTTATCCCATTTTGCTAGATTGAAAGGAAAGGCATTTATGGGCTGTCTGCACACCAGGACAGCATGAACAACAAATATTCAGATTCCTTCTACTCCAAACATGAGCCTGACCTGCGGCAACACATGGGGACGATATGGTGCTCAGGATATCAGATCTGGAGTGTGTGCTCTCACATTTCTCACTCAGAACCAATATCAGGCTTGCAGAATCCCTGCCAGGACTTGCATGCACACGCCAGCTGACTGCAGCTCCTCCCAGGCCATCTGGGGCCCCAGAGCCCTGCCCTACGTGCTGGTATCAGGGTGAGCATCCACTTCTCTATGCATTGAACTGTGCAGAGATGTTTTCATGCATGTCTCCCACCCCAGGGCATGCAAAGAGGGGCACTGTACCCAAAGTCTTCTCCTGTGGACCCACAGCCTCACTCGTGTGAGATCCACAGAGGTGATTTCCACCTCTTGCTCCCTCTCAGTGCTGCTTCTCCCTCTCAGGAATTTGCAGCACTGGCAGCTCTCCCAATGCACAACCCAGCTCTCCAGACACAGCCAACCAACCTCACCTGGGATCTGCCTCGCAGCTGTGCCTGGCGTGCAGCTCCAGCAGCAGCACCACAGGGAGGAGGAGGAGGTTTGCCAGCTCGCAGGAATCCACCCCAGAAGAGAAGCATGTGCTTGGTGGCTGTCAGTGCTGCAGCCCTGCTCCCCCTCATCACAGGACCTGCCTAGCCAGAGGCATCTCCCTCTCCATGACCCGTGTGGGGCTGCCTCATGCATCAGGAAATGAAATACTTGTGAGGCCTGCCATGGGTGCACAGCCTGCCTTCAATGAGTTCTGTAAAGTAGGGCATGAGCAGGATGGAACGACCAGGCTGCAACTTCCTCAGACACCACAGGGCAGGCAGCTGTCTAACATATGAGGTTTCCAGTGTTAAGGCAGGTAACTTGTAAGATTTAAAGTCAGAAATGTGTTTACAGTAAAGAAGAGACTTTTTCATGGCACACTTGTCCCTCAGCTGAATGTGCTGGCAAGTCCCCAGGCAGAGGTGGCTGAAGCAAGCCCACTGCTCAGGCAGGCTGAGGGCATGAACTGCCTCCCTAAAGGTCACTCCAGTCATGAGACATCAATAATTTTCAGTCACTGCAAGCACAGTCTGGGTGATCTGCAGAGTGGTGATCTACAGCTGAATGCCAACCAATGTGGACTAGACAGACACTATCCACCTGAGCCTTTTGCCCTGCCAAGTTCAAAACATTATCTCTCATATTTGATCATGGATCAGTTAAAAATGTTGTTTTCCAGTGCATCTGGTCTAAATCTCTAAAGAAATGGACCACTTAATACGTAAGACCCAGTGCAATCTCAACCTCTAGCATGCTGACTTACAGTTCTTGACTTCAGGGTTTCCTCAACTAAACTTCCCTGGCAGAAGTAAATGTTGCAAGTAATTTTTTTGAAGTTTTTATTTGTGAACATTATTTTGTGGCTCCAATTGCTTTCTGCAAGATACTGAACTAATTCCAGTTTGGCTGAGTGCTCCCTTTTAAATGCAACATCTGCTTCGTGCATCAGCTGAAAAATAGTTATCTGTGTGCATGGTGGAATCTACCTCTCTACTGTGGGCTGAGGACCATGTAAATTCTGTATTTTATAGAGGATGAAGATCATCCCACCCCCAAGGCAGATTTTACTTGCAGCCACGTGCCTCACACGCAGGAATATTTGTCTCCAGGGATGGATCTTCTCAGCTTTCCACTGCAGATCTCAGCCCACTGGCACAGAGTCCCACAGCCCGTGTAAACACGTGCATAATTTCCAGCATCTGAGCAGCTCCAATAAAGTCCACTGGGCTTAAGGGCTCTCACACACATTTAAGTACATTGTTGGATCAGGGCCTGAAGTTACTCATGTCTTTTATTTATAAATGTTAGCCTGGTCTGTAAAAGTGACATGTTTCTCTTAACAGGCTGTGATACCAGATACGCTCAGCTCCTAAGTAAACACGCCTAGAAGAGCTCCACCACTGAACACAGGGATGGAGTGGGGGGAGTGTGGAGTTTGGAAGAAGCTTTGGGCCTTGCTGACCCTGGGCAGCACTGCAGGATCCAGTGTGAGGCTTGGTTTCAGTGTTATTACTCCTAAGCAGGGTTAAGCACACGCTTAACTTCCCTGCAGGGTCACAGTGTTGCTCTAGTCCTTTGACTCTGTTTACACAGAGATATCTGGCTCTAGTCTTGAAGCCTGAGAATTTTGGCTCCTTTCTGCTCAGGTCCACTCTGAACTGAGCTGGAAACTGTCATTATGCAGAGATGTTCAGACCTGCCACATTCTGTCCTCTCCATCCCAGAGAGCACTGGATCACAGGATAGTCCAAGTTGGAAGAGACCTAAAGACCCAGTCTCTGGCCCAAACTGCTGCTCAAAGCAGAGACAGACATGATGACAGATGAGCTTCATCAGGGTTTAGACAGTTAGGTTTAGAAAGTTTCTGGTGATGGAGAATTGTACAACTTCTCTGAGCGACCCATTCCAATGCCTGACTGTCCTCAGATAAAAGATTATTTTCCTTATAGCCAGTCTGGACTACTTTTGATTTATGCCCGCCAGTCCTTGTCCTCATGCTGCACAAAGTTGTGCAGATCTTAGCTCCATCTTATTCATACCCTTCCTGCAGGTACCAGCAGGATGATATTTGGTCTCTCTTCTGGCTGAACATGCCCCATTCCCTTTGTCTGCCTTCACAGGGCACGTGTTCCAGTTCCCCCACCCCTCTGAGGGTTTTCCAACTCATTCCAAGTAATTTCCTGCTCCAGCAGTTCAAGGCTCTACACATAGGGTCTGATGACTGCTGCAGGAAAGGGGATCATCACTTCCTTCAGTCAACTAGCCATTCTTTTATTAATTCATCCTGGGATTCTGGTGGCTGCCTTTGCTTCCAGGACATTCAGCTCCTTCCTACCAAAACCCCACCAGGAGGGCACTCCCTGATCAGTCTGTGGTGTTGCTGCCCAGGGTTTTTCCTACTCAGGTACACAACTTGGTGTTTGGGTGGGAATTTCAGTGGATTAGAATGGCACCAGGTTGCTGCTGTCTCTTTCCTCCAGCCTGTTTAGGTGCCCCTGGATGGCAATCCTGAGCCAGTCCTGGCAGTTGGCTGCAATCTCTGGATGTGAGTATTAAACAGTCCTTCACCTCCTCCAGGTTAGTGATAAAGATGGAAGTGGGGTTGAAACCAGATGAGCTTTAATGTCCCTTCCAGCCCAAACCATTCCATGGTTCTAAACAGGACAGGTCCCAGCTCAGACCCTTGTAGGACTCCACTGAGCTCGAGATTTGACAGAACTCTGAGCCAATCACCCAAACATTTTTTACCTGCCTGACTCTCCCCTTATCCAGGCCCTGACATCAGAGCAGGATGTGAAGTTCCCTGGATGTGCATTCACAGCACATGAACCACTCCACCTGTCCTCATGGCCACTTGTACTTCCTGACAATAGCCATGGAGTAAGAGACATGCTGCATATTCACAGGAATGCTGGGCTCACAGTCCATCTTCCATGGAGTCAAAGTAATTTGGATAAACTGGCAACAGCCTTGTAAGATCATTAGTTAAGTTTTAATGAGTCAGGCCATGAAAAGCCTGGCAGAAAGGACCTTTGGTCTGATAGAAACATTTTTCAAAGCCTGTTGGCCAGGAATGGAAATTCAAATAAAATCCAGAAATAAGAAATAAGTATAGTTTTACCAGCAAAGCAATTAGGCCTGGAAACAGCTGAATGGTGACTGATGGGTTCTCAGCCATTTGAAACACTTACACCAAGGTATTTCTGTGTTCATAAATGCATGCTGTGCAATGCAAGCACTCAGTTCTAAGTTAGATACCCATCATGGTACCTTCTAACTTTAAAAATATATAGTGGTACTTACACTGACAGTTAACACTGTAGGAAATCCTGCTCAGTTTCTAATAAGTTGTGTTTATTTTCATAGCAAATGAAATAATAACATTTTCATCAACTTCATGAGATTCCATCAACCTGTAATTGATTTCCTTCCCATCTTTCCTTCCTTTCCATTGTTCACAGCAATCTACCACATTTATCTTCCATGTTTCAATTTAAACAGCTGCAGATATTGCTGCATTTAAAAAGGCACATTAAAACTACTAAGATAATATGAATTTTTTTTTCTCTTTACAGGATTTATGAATTCTGCCCTCTTGAGCAGAATTATCATTGGTATCAGTTCACACAAACAGGTAAGATATTCCAGATCATTCAATTAGAAAGGAACCCCCAAGAACTCACTTAAACAGATTGCACAGGCTCATCCTTCCCATCTGAAAATTCCTATAGTTCTGGCATTGAGTGTAGGCTGAATAATTCTGCTTAAAACAGGACATGCTAATGTAATGCAGACTCAAGTTAAATCTACTTTCTAGCTTTATTGTCACAGGGAAATTTTGTTTCTTATCAAGGGTTAAATTTTCATAAGAAATGAACATTCATTTTCTACATCTTAAAAAAACAAACAAACCCAACCTCACCAAATCCTCTTGGCATTCTGTACTAGAGGCTGTCATTGAAATTTGTCTATAAACAAATTTTTGGAAGCATTTTCCTCCCAGAGAGCAAACAGTTAGGTTAGACAGTCTGCTGCAGAGATCTGCGTAACAAAGAATTTTTTCTTGAAAATATATTTAAATCACTATTTTTCAAGCACTTGCCAAAACAATACAAACACCAGAGCTAAGGGCACTCAGAGTGACAACAAAACAGGTAAAAAGAAAGAACCACCTGCCAGCTCTGCTGGTTTTGCATTTGTCCTTCCAAGCTCCAAACAGGTCAGAGCATGTTTTACTCAAATGATGGCAAAAATAGGAACAGTCAGCCAGAAACCAAATTTCTTATTCACTCTTGCCCTCCTCTAAGAATCTGTGGAGTATTTAGGTGAAGCAACAGGCTACTGGATTAGAGGGAGACACAGTTCCAGACTCTTCAGGGAGCACTGCAGCCTCTCGATCTGGGTTTCCCAAATCTACTCCTCCTCCTCCTCACTGTCAGAAACGTGTTTGCCCTCCACCATCTGACCCAATCCATCTTCCCAGAGCACACACACAGACACTCCTGCCCACTACTCACCCAGGGGAAGCTTCTCCAGCAGGTAAAGATAACACTTGAAGAAGTCATTTTGGATTGCCTTGTGCAAGACAAAGGACATGCTGTGCCGACAGAGCTCTTCATCCGTCTTGTGCCAGCGGGACTTAAAGGCCAAATGTGCTGCTTTGTAGGCCATGATGAGGGTTTTAGTGGGGACAGCAGGCAGCTGCTGTGGCTGGTGCTGTCTGGAGGAGCTGTCCTTGCGAGGGGGAAGAGGCAGTGTCATTTAAATTGAGGCAGTGTGCTGTCATTCTATATCGGGGTGCGTGGCGGGGGCGGAGGCGGGCGAGAGGGGGTGAGAAATGCTGGCTCTTGGCACTGCCTCACACTTATCCCTGGAGTGCTGCCCTCTGAAACAAGCAGGTGCTGCAAAGTGGGGAAAAAAAAAAAAAAAAAATCCACCAGGAAAAAAAGTAAAAGCATATCCGCTTCGAAAAGGAGTGGCTCTGATTCAATTGTACTTTTCCAAAAGAACTTTTCCAAAATCTGCCTCTTACATCTTGCAGGGTGATTTTGTTTCTGTGTCTCTCCCTCACTATTAGTTGTTCAGTGCAGGGCACTCAAGAGGAAGGCCAGAAGGCAGAACATGGATGTGCCTCTACACAAATTAATAACATGAGTGCTAATAAACTGTGATTCTAGCAAGCAAACATTTCCCCTTTTCAAGCTGCTTGTTCCAGGTGCACTGCAGAAACACAGGCAGGAAACTGGATATTCCCAATACAAATGGGAACATTTGTACATCCCTACATCCCCAGCAGCACTGCAACCTCCTGACAAATACACCAAGATTTTAAGAACAGCACAAAGGTTACCCAGCCTTCACCAAGGAAAATAAATCTCATTTGGAAAAATATACTTAATTCTAAGTGGGATCAGTTCCCTAGTCCAGCTCACAGCTGGCATGTGGGAATTTGTCACATGCCACAGTCTGGGGGCTGGAACATCCACCTGGGATGGCAGAGGCTGTATCCATAATGCAGATTTCCCTGCTTTATCCTGACAGAGAGATGTGCTCCAGGGGGTGCCACAATAGCCAAAAGTAATCCTGGTGTCACTCAGCAAAGTGAGATTTCCTCTTACCATAAACCCCATAAGAATTTTTGGGCACTGGGACACCCACACTTATCTTTCCATGTTACAGTTCACACCCAATACAAATGTGTCAGAAATAAGGGTTCTAAAAAAAAAAAAAAAAAAAAAAAAGTTAGTTTTTCAGGGTGAGTGTTGGTTATAAGTCTTTTAGATAAATTAGTGGTGGGTTTGACTCACAGTAGTCCTGCCCTACACAAAGAGTGAAGATCTCTGGAAGGCTGCATAAAACACTACTTCTGATATTTTACCTGCATGTGCTCAGATCTGAGGACCAAGGGTGTGTCCACAGCAACTCAAAGGTTACAAAGCTCCAGCAGGGATCCTAGGGCAGCTAAGTGAGTGCATCTCAAGAGCACTGAGCCTTTTAAAGCACTTCCTACTGCTGTAAAAGCTTAGATCAACAGATTTGTGCCCAAAGCTGTGTGATAAAGAGCACATAAATAGCAGGGTTGGGTTTGTTGTTTGGGGTTTGTTTTGGTTTGTTTGGTTGTTTTTTTTTCCAGAAAGTGGATGCCTCATTTTCCATTTTTCAATGGCAGCATATTAATATTTTCTGCTAAGAATAAATCACAGTGGTTCACACTGTCTCCTAAACAGGAGTAGTATCAGTGTAGCCAGAAGCTGTGAACAATTCAAGCACCATTACACATCCCACATCTGCATTAACAAGAAGCGTGGGGTTTGAGTATGACACCCACACTACCTGCTGGAATGTGAGCAAACCCACATCTCAACCTTAGTTTCCTTTCCCAAATGGCCATTTGACTCTTCCTGGAGTCAGCTACCCAGCCTTTTTCTTAGTGGTAGGGAGGGACACTGGAGAACCCAGAGCTCTGGATTAAGTGGAGTAAACTAAATTAAACTAACACTCTACACACCCATAATTCCTGACAGTCATTGGCTTGAACAGCTTTTGGTCTAAAATAAGAATGTGCTAGTATTTATGTGTGTAAGCAAATAGTTCCTCTGTGTGACTTCCTCTTCCCTCCCAGGAGATCAGGCAGTTTTGCAGGGAGAGGCTTAGCAGAAATTAAAATGAGGGATCAGCTGGAGTGGCTTCTTGTTAAAACACCTGCAGCTCATCTCTGCCTAAGGAGCCCATTTAAAATAAGCTATCAGATGGCTTATGATGAGCTGCTAAGGTGGATCTGCTTGTTGGGGCATCAGGATATTCAAAGAGGAGTTGGACTTGCTTTTATATTAGCAGGTAACCCCCAGTCCCTGCAGATTTGAGCTGTACATGCTACTTCTGAAACACATCAGCTGCACAGGAGAGAAAAATAAAAACATGTGCACAAGCTCCATGCATCACACAGATCACAAAGGGTCAATGTTGCCTTTAAATGACTGTTCTGCTTACAAAACACCTGGTATGCAATCTAATTTCCATGTGACAAGCCATCAGGACTGCTGTAAGATTTCTCTTTATCTCTATAGCCACTCTTCTCCCTCACACTCAGGCTTGGCATATGCTGTAAGGAATAGATGAGGTTAAAGCAAGTAATTTTTGTTTTACCTTTGGCAACAGGTTTTTAAGCCTTCCTGAGAACCACAGGATGGTGTCGACACAAGAGGCACGGGCAGAGAGCACACGGGCAGAGAGCAGACGTGCAGTTCTGAGGGCAGTAAAAAAAAAAAGTACTTTGGGTTGATGAGAAACTGAAATTCTGCCCTTTTCTCACAGACAAAAAAGTTTATGTGTTGGGCCAAACAAAATGTTTTGGTTTGTTTACAGGGCTATTTCCTTTCTATATTTTTCATTTGTTTATTTGTAATCAGATTCAGGTAGATTTGGTTTCAGACTATCATTTACAAGTGCAAACAAGAATAATGTTTTCAGCAGACTGGTCAGTCTTGCAAAATCACTCTGTGGCAAGGAAATGCAGAGCAAAGCAAGTCCTTGGGCAAAGACCCAACCTTGGGAGAACAGGACTTCTGATGTCTTGGGAGAAACCCTTGCTTTGAACCTCATTTCCAAAGCAGAGGTCACTGCTTGTAGGTCAGGATGACTCACAGCCTTCAGGGCATGTCCTGCACAATTCCCATGTGCTTTCATGGGTGCAGTCACAGCAGCAATCTGTTCTCATTTATACAATTGGAATTTAGCAATCTGGAATTCCATCTAAAGCAACAAAACACGGCATCTGAGCCCTATGGGTAAATGTATTAAAATTAATGCAACTGAAGTTGGCCAGAGCTCTATCCCTATGGAGGGAACACACACTTCTTTCCCTCTAATCCTTCTAGCCCTGGTGCCAACACTAAATTACATTATAAAGGGGGTGAGTGAAGCCACTCTGAGTAGAGGAGGCAGCTTGAAGATCGTGTCCCAAGCACAGTGAGAGTCCCAGCAGGAGCCTGATTTGGAGACCCACAAACAGTATGCTAACACAAACAGCAATATCTGGGCAACACTTTGTGAGGATTTTATTTGGTTCTGGTTAGGGATGCTCAGCAGTGCTGAGGATGAAGGGAAGGAAGGGCAGGGTTCCTGGTGAAACTGCAGCAGGGGCTGCTCTGTTCTTCTTGATAAGAAGCATGACAGCTGTGCCCACAACATCTGGTTCTCATTGAACCCTAGTGAGAGTTCCTTGCTGAGTCTCTTCCACCCCAGATGTGGTGGTTTAATTGATGGAGCCTGAGAAGGTTTTAGGTCCAGCATGGAATGCTGCCTTTCACTGTGATATGTGACTCCAGATACAGTAAGGGCTGGGCTGCTCAGAGCCATCTTTTAAAAGCATTTCTTTTCAATATTGAATTTTGAGTCTATTGCCCTCTGTTGGCTCAAGCTTAGGGTAAAGCTCCTTTCTGAGGTGAAAGCTAACAAAAATCTCCTCCTGGCTGAGTGGGGAGGCTTGTGGGGGTTTGGAAAAGGCAGGATCAAGTCTGCTGTGCCCTTTGCATGTGAGTGTGCACAATTCCTATGCCCCCACAGCTCTGTTTAAGAATGCAGGCACAGCTCTCAGCAAGGAGAAAGGGACTCTGGAAACTGCTTGGCTCAGCCATTGAAAACTGCACATAAGAAGAAAATTTTAAGGAGTGATCAGAGGGGATCGTGGTTTGGTGAGCAGGGATGAAGAGGATGTTGCACATTCATGAAACAGCACAAAAAGCAACACAGAAACCCCTCAGGGAGAACTGGGCAAGTGGGAGATAAGTTAGACTTAATGTCTTTCAGCTCTGGCATGCAACTGCTAGAAATGCTTTGGTGAAAAGTCTCTCAAGGATTTATTTTCAATTCCAAAGCAAAAGAAAGATGGCAACCCACACCATCAAAGCTCCTTCTGCACACAACACTGCCAGAAAAAACATGCCTTTCCACTTCCTCTCAGCTGGATCCTTCCTACCTAAGGCATGAGACTGACCCATCTGCTCAGACCACAGAGCTCCTGCCCAGTTATCCTGTGTCTCACAGCCACTGGCAGCAGATTTCGGGAACTGCCTCAGTCCATGAGGTAGGAAGTGTGCTTTGGCTAGCTCTTAGCACTTCCATGCTGCTCCTGCACAGAGCCAGACCAGGTGTTTTCCTGGACTCCTGGAAGGCCCAGGCATGGAGCCCCCCCAGCGTGGGAAAACCAGAGCACACGCTGGTGATGTGACATGAAAGTGGTGATGTCAGGAGGGGACAGCCCTTGTGTGGAGTGTGAACATCTGACAAGAGAAACTCCATCCTGAGAAAGAAGAGAGTGCAATGGGTAACAACAGAGCTGTAAAAAGAAGTGCTGTGTGCAGACCACGAGAGAAAGAGAGATGATTTAACCTTCTCAATCTGCATCTCTTTTTGGCAGAGGCAGAGATGTACAGACCCAGACTTTCAGATCTGCAGCTCTGTGGATCCCTCCCTGCTGTTGGCTTGGACTGCAAACATCAGACTGGGTTTCCCTGATCTGACACAGCTGCACATTGCACAGCAGTGGTGGGGAACATCATTTCAGTCAGAACTGTTAGAACTGAACTGGGAAATGGATTGTTCTGTGAGCCACAGAGCAACACCAGAGCTTCTTTTAGATGTGTGCCTTTCTGCTTCCATCTGAAATAAGCCCCACAGCTCCTCTCACTTGCCATCCTTTGGGAAAGATCCACCCTGGGCTAGAAACTGCCTGTGCTGGAGCTGCTCTGGGACAGCTTGGCCAGCAGCTCCTCTGTGCTGTCTGTCTGTCTGTCTGTCTGGAGAGTGTGCACGGAGGGACTGACCCCTCACTGCTGCCAAAGAGCTGAACTCTGCTTAACTCTCCCTCAGCACAGGTCTCTCCCTCACCTACCTGGCAGCCAGAGCACACAAACCTCTAGAAACTTAATTAACTTGCAGACCCTGTGCACATCACAGTGGTGATTGGGTTATTAGGAGGGAGGGAAAAGAAACCTGTTTAGGTAAGGCAAGATAAAACTAATTTCCTCAGGAAGTCAAAGCAAAACGAGCTGAAAGGAAAAAAAGAAAAGCTGAGTGTAGAGAACAAATATGACAAGTGACCTTGAATGACCTCTGGCACCTTGAGCTCCTGAGAAGGAACAGTCTGGCAGAAGCCTGTGAGTGTGTGATTGCATTGATACTTTCTAGATAAACTCTCTGACCAGAACAATTCAAAAGCCAAATGTATGTGTGTTGTCCTTTGGAACCAAAAAATGATCAAGATGTGAAAGGTTTGAGATGGTTAAATGTTCCCTCCCGAGGCTGGGGATTAACAGTCTGGGCAAGTAGCAGAGAAGGGAAATAAAATTAAAAAAAAAAAAAAAAAGTCAAATAAAAGAAGAAACTCTTAAGTGACCTGACAAGGGAAACTTAAATCTTATTTTTAAGATGTTAGGTTGTACTAAAGCTTGAAAAATTAAATCCACAGCTGTCTCCAGAGGACTATATCTCACTGAGAAAGCTTCAAGTAAGTTTATCATGTATCCAACACCTAGACATTGGACCTCAGGGACCACTAGGATAATATTTCCTCTGGATTAGCAAGAAAGCTAGCAAGTGACATTTGTATGAGTCTAACTTTTAGTTTCAGGGGTTTTCTTATAAAATGATAAATGAAGAATGAGCACACTGGGAAGGAAAGTTCTTGCAGTTTGTAAATCTAATACATTCCCACTATTTGTTTAAAAATGTACTGTTATCTCCTAAATTAGTTTTATTTAGTGACATCAGTAATTTGATGTTTTTATGTCTGTCATCCTCCCAGTGAGGATCAATGTGTTCTTTACGAGCAATATTTTTAATCTCATAATCCCCTTTATGAGAAATGCTTTTAATTTCAGAGACCACGAGCACTGGCACTGAGACAATATGTATGAAAAAAAATTCTAGAGTGAAACTGTAGGGAACACAGGATGGGTCTGGCATGATTACAGTACTTTCCTTCTTCTGGGATTCTTCACTACTAGCCAAAAAAGGGCAGGATATGTTGGAATGCTACTAATTAACTCACCTCACTATGGACAACTGATATGCCCCTGGGTTCCTCATGAAACATAAGAGATGCTCAGCTGGGTGAGCTAAGGACAACCTTAATATGCTACCTCTGAAATCTGAAATCCAGTAGCAAACTGAGTTTTGTACAAAATAAAACTCAGACACCTCTACACAAATTCCAGTGCTGGAGTTTTGTAGCACAGAGCAATTGTTTTTAAATGTGTTTCACTCTTTCTGTGTCTATAAAACATAAAACACACTGGTGTGAGAATGGCAGCAGTCTGTGGATGGGTTACAGTAATGTAGCATTATCTTCTTGTTTTCCAGCTCTATAAAAACCCCTCAGTTACACACCTATGTGCTTCTCTGTGCCTGCACAGATGCACATGCAGGAGATGGGATGAAGAAAAAACATACAGAGCAAAATTAAATGGGGAAAGTGAAATAAGGGGAATGGCTCAAACAGCTTACAGGTGGTAACTAAATTAGTTGAAAGCTGAAGGATTGTTTTTTCAACACACAGCTCAACAGCACTGTAAAACCCCCATTACTGTAACCCAGAAGCTCCTGAGAACCAGCAATTTCCAGAGCTCAACTCCTGGGCTCTTGTATTTTCTTACTCATGGGCCAGCCAGAGCAGTCCCTGTTTTTCCCTTCCCCCAGTGTTTTCCAGGCTCCTGGAAAGCACAGCTGGGAGGGTGAAGGAATGTTCTTCACCCCATGTTCTCTTCCACCTCTCAGGTCTTCTGCTGCCACCCCACAGCATCACCATCCTCCTCTGACAGCCTCTTCCAGGTGCCCCAAATGCTCTCCTGCTTTTCCCTCACCAAGCAGAGCAAAGGGGAAAGTGCACTAAATCAAAACCAAGTCCAGCCTCTGCTTGGTTCCTTTCCACGATGGAAATAAAACAAATTAGCATCAGGACAGACCCTGGGAAAGGATTTACTCTACACTCACCCACATTCTCTTTCTTAAACTCCTGATATAAAGACTGGTAATAATGGGGGAAACATCAACTCATAAATCCTAAGGTAAGTCATTCCATGTGTTAAGTGCTATCCCACTAAAATTTTATGCTTTATTTCAGGTCTGAATTCATCAAGCTTGAATGTCTCCTCTTGTACTTCCACTCTGCTACACTCCTGATGTGCTTTGGCTAAAATTAGGTGGAAACAAATACAAAAATATTGCTGTTTGTAAAAGTAGAAGAGTTTTCCCTGATATGAAGACTAATGGTGGTGTTGTCCATGACAGTTTAAAACTTAAGAAAAAAAATTTGGCTGTAAAGTGTTGTGCAAAATCTTCCCTTTTTTAAGGAAACAGCCAGTGTCTAAAGTATTTAGAATTAATATTGAAAATTTGATATTTCCCCCTTGAATCCATTTAAAATTAGTTAAGTCAAATGTCACCAGAGCAACACCACTTCAGCTGAGGTACTCATTCCTTGCTCTCCCTTTGCCTTTTTTGGACAAGAACTGAAAAAAAAAGGCAATTATTGTTGTGCAAAATAGAAAAAAAATTGATGATCACATGCAGAATCCCTTTCTTTTGAAGGGGAGGAATTCCTGATTTATGATGAAATATAGACTTGTTCAAGTGTAAAAGAGACCCCTCCTTGAAAACACTTTAGCTAGTGCTTAGCTTTATTGCTGTGGCAAAATTAAGCATGTGCTTGAGTGGTTGCAGAGTCAGAACCATAAAATGTCACAGCCTTTATAGCTATGAGTCTGCTTTCTGCCTGCTGCATCTAATAAACATTAAGAGGTGAAATTCTGTCCCCACTGGGGTCAGTGATAAACTCTCATTGATTTCAGCTGAACCAGGATTTTGCACAAGAAATGCCCCCCATTGTCATTAGGGGTCACAGGATGACATGAACAGAGAGAGGCCATCTGTCCCTTCTTGTATGGACACTTCTAGATTTAACCTTTTTGGGCTGTTTGCCAGAAAATGAGGAGAAATGGAAAATGCAAATCCTAGTGCAAATACTGGCAGGTAGGTGTGACACTTTGGGATGTGTTTCAGCGGTGGATTTGGCAGTGTTAGGTTTATTCTTAAAAGTCTTTCCAACCTGTGTGATTCTAACATTCTATGACAATATACAATATGCTGTTCTGTGTTCCTCCCAGCAAAATTCCCTCTTAAAGGCCTGGAGTCAGGAAGTCCATGTAGGTGGTTCTTTTACCACAACCCCAGCTCCAGAAGGAGCTACAAGGCCATCAAGAAGATCAGTCCCATGGAAGGCAGCAATTCTGATTTCAGTAGGCTAAGGGAGAAAACAGCACACTCTGCTCTACTGAACTCCCTATGGGGAGATCTGCTTCTTTTTGCATCTTTAGATGTTTCTTTTTACATCTGAAACAAGGGAAACCTACAGGTAATTTTCTTCCCTGGTTTGAATGAGTTGCAAATTGATGCATTTACTTAGCTCAGTATTTGATTAAATATATTCCAAAACAAATCAAGCTCTCCATGGGGAATCTTGTTCTCATTTTTGTGAAGTCTCATGTTCAAGAATAACAAAAGCACGCAGGATTTGCCAGCACAATCATGTGTCACACTGAAATGCCCTTCTCCTGCACAGATGTCACTGCTGATCAAGAAGTCATTCAAGAATCACCTTGATCTGTGCTCCAAGATTAATTCCATCCAGAAGAGCTAAGCCAGACTTTCCCTTTGCATATCAGATTTTGCTTTGCCTCATCTCACTTCCTCCTCCCAGTATAAACTTTTAAGCCCAGGGTTTATTACCTCCATTCCTCAATCCCTTACTGTGTGACAGCACATCAGAACAACATCATCTCCAACCCCTACTGAGCTGCACAGTCTAATCACCTAACATGTCTCCCTGAAAAGTCATCCTCTCAGAGTGCTCCACTTTATTTTAGCTAATAAAGAGTTCTTAAGGAGTTTTGTGCACAGCTCCTTTTACAAGGTCTAGGCAAATGTCTCATATTCATGATACTTCCCTACAAAACCACTGAATTCCTTTTTTCCTGAGAGCAAGATGCAATCTTTGATGGATAGATTACAAATTTCAGGGTTGCTTTGGTTTCTCAGCTCCACAAGACACAAGAGATTAGTCTATTACATTTTAACAATTCCATTTGCTACAGCTGGTTATTTTGGCTGAATTTTTTTTTTTTTTCCACAGATGTAAAAGGAACCAGTCCCAATGCATTTTCAACATGCAGCCTTGTCATGTACCAAAGGCTCATTGAAGACAGTGGAAACACCTTTTTTGATTTAAAAATCACTGCTAGTATCAGTACTTTTCGATCCTAAGAGAACAAACAAGAAGAAATAAAATCATGATTACTATGAGGCAATGTGGTGGGTGTTGTTCCAATATCACTGATTGTATTCTGTCCATCTGGTTAATAACATCTGTCTGCAGCTTGACCAAAAAATATAAATTTGGAGGTTTTTGCATAAAATCTTGTTAATTACTCCATCTGTTCTTATTCTACCATAAATATATATACATATACATACATATACCATATAAGAACACTCCTGTTCTGTCTTTCCTCCTGTTTTTAACCCACCTGCTTCACTCCTCTTGCCCAGCTGCTCCTCATGCACTTTCCTCCCCCATTCTCTTCCTATTCTGATTTTCTCTGCAACTCTCATGCTCTTTCAAACCCTCCTTTACATTCCCTAACTACAAAAAAAATCTCTTGTTCAACCTGACTCCAGAACAGTATTTCTTACAGCTGTTCTATGAAAGAAAAACAAACTACTCCAAAACAAAAGAAAAAAAGAAGAAACAAAAATCTGGTATATTCCAGCATCTGCTTGCAACTTGATCACCATTCTGCCCCAAATATCACCCTCTCTTTCCTTCTCTTTGTACATACTTCTACCATACAGGTGAGGGGATCTCCAGGATCCCATCCCATAAACCTCATCACACTAGAAGGAAAGGGATGGAAGGAATTGTGCAAAACACCATCAGAAGCTCAGGGCTTCTGTAGAGTGAAACCTCAGGCAGCACATGCTCTACAATTTAATTTTAGAAGGATCTACCATGCAATACATGGGTTTTGGTGTTTATGCCATGTGGTTTTCTAACCCAGCATCAACTGGTTGTCACTGACCAACAGAATTGTCTGATCTTGGCAGTGTTGGTGGCTCAATACCCACAAAACTGAGATATTTCACTTGGACTCTTCCAGGCTTTGCTGTCCCTTCAGTCCTGACAAACAGCCAATTTTAGCTCAAACATCATAGCACACTTAACTGGAATAAATGTTCCTTTGCTCGTATTTTTCAGTTTTCACATTCTTTTGTATCATTCTCATCTTGTAATCTTTGGCCTGTTTTCCATAGGTGTCTAAAATTAGACTCCATTTACAGGCATATGTGACCAGATAAATAAGTAAATTCATAGTGAAATAAATGGAGACTGTCAGGTATTTAGTGCTCAGTAAATATCAGTCTATTTATCTGGCTTCAGAGTTTAATGTTTGGCTTATGCTTATCTAGAGAACTGCTGAAATCACTGGAGAATTATCATTCTGATTAGGTAGCTGTAGTTTTTTTTTCTTTATGACAATATTACTGTGCTAAAAATAGAACAAGCCCAGTAACAAAGGTGTTATGTTTCAGCAATGTTTTATAAATTCATTGCACTTCATATTTCACAGACAACTTTCTTTTTCCATTTTCTTTTAAAACAAAGGCAGGCACTGTGTGGATTCCACAAAATATTTTATTCTACTCAGTTACAGATTGTGCAAGTACAAAAATTCTTAGTCTTCTATGGGATCAGTAGACATTAAGTATTTATGCAATAAAAACCAAAAGATTTGTTGTCTATAATTTATTCCTACAATATCCCTGTGTAGATAGAACTTTACGGGGCAGTAAAGATTACTCCAGAAAATTGCATTAAGAACCTTTCTGAGACTTCTTGGATACGATGCTGCTCGCTTGTTCTTTAGAGTGGCTTGGGGCTGGATTCAGGTGCGCTCCCAGCCAAGTCTCTACCACCTTGAACCGCAGCTGATCGTATTGTTTAGAAATACAGTAGAATCTTAATATTTAGGGTGAAAAAACCCCCAAAAAGCAGCTTCTTCCCTTCATTTCCTTTAATGTCCCGGGCGAGCGGCCCGTGAGGGGCCGGGGCAGCGCCTCCCCCGCGCCTGCAGGGGGCGCGAACGGGGCGGGAAAGGCGGGGGCGGGAGCGCGGCGCGCATGCGCGCGGGGAGGGGAGCGGCGGCGCGTGCTCAGAGCGCGCGCTCGGGGCGCGGGGCGGGGCTCGCGCGGGGCGGGGCGGGGCTCGCGCTCTCCCTGGTAACGAGCACCGCGCGCGCGGGGCCGCGCCCTGCCCGGGCCGCCCCCCCCATCCCCTCACGGCCCCCTCGCCGCCGCCATGCAGAGCGAGGACGCCCGCTACCTCAAGAGGTGACCGGCCACGGTGGGCACGGGCCGCGGCGGTTCGGGCTGGGCTCGGGTGGGGGTGTCGCGGACGTTGAGGCGGATGGAGTGTGTCAGGTTATGGGGTGGGAGGCACAGGTGTTGCGGGGTGTTTGCAGAGGGCTGGGCGGTTGGGGGAATATAGGAGAGCTGAGGGTGTGGTGGGTTGGGGATGGATGGGAGATGACAATGGAGGGTATTGTGAGACGAGTGGTGATGAATGTGGTGTTTAGCCTGGAGGAGAGGTGACTCTGAGGTGACCTTATCACACCCTGCAACCTCTTGATAGGTGGCTGTAGTCAGGTGTGGTTGGTCTCTTTCTCCAGGCAGCACTGACAGAACCAGAGGACACAACCTTAAGCTGCATCAAGGGAAATACAGGTTGGATATTAGGGAAAAGTTTTTTACAGAAAGAGTGATAAAGCACTGGAATGGTTTGCCCACCGTCCCTGGATGTGGCACTCGGTGCCATGCTTTAGCTGAGGTGTTGGGCTGGGTTGGACTCGATGATCTTGGAGGTCTCTTCCAGCCTGGTGGTTGTGTGTGTATTTAAAGGTGGATGGAGGCATTGCGAGTGAGGAGTGGCTGGAAGGTGACTGGGGGTTTGGTGAAGGGTTTGGGAATGGTAGACAGATTTGTTTAGGTGTGAGCCTGCCCCAGGTCTGTTGGGTGGAAGATTTGGATGAGGACTGGGAGAGTTAGGGATGAGTGAAGGTTGTGAAGGCAAGGCAGGCAGAGAGATTGAATGGGGAGAAGGTGGAGTTTGGAGGGGTGCTCTGGCCATTTTATGGGGTGTTTGGTAGGAGGAACTGAGGTGACAGCAGGTTGAGAGGAGAATAGGTGCCATTAGGAGATGGGTGGAGAGGATCATTGGGTGTTAGGTGCAGAGATGTGGCAGCTGGCTGCTTCGGGGATCAAGGATGGGATAATAGGTTCAGGGAGCAGCTGGGAGACTGATTCAGGGGGATGTTAACAGTGTGGCATGGCAGATTGGGCAGGATAAGTGAGTTGAATGGAAGAGGTGGCTGTGGTGTATAAAGTGTGTTATCTGGGTTTGATCTTGCAGGTGTGGTGAATGTATGGTGCCTTTTATCTGTCTGTTTGGCAGTGAGACCAGTCAGCCTAAAGAACAGGGCCTGAGTGGGCAGCTCTTGGATCTCTGTCAGCTGTTTCATTGCAAAAGTGAATCAATCCCGAAAGATGCCAGGTCATCTAGGCCTCTGTTCAGATGTGATGTGTGCACAGTGTCACCTTATCCTATCATGCTGGTGATTTTATCCAGCATGTCTTGAATCCTAAGGAATTCCTGCTCTTGTTTTTTACTTCCTTTCCACTTACTATTATTTGCAGAACTTCCTGTTTAGGCTGTCTGGGTTTTGCTTTTTCTCCCCTTCTGTGCCATATATTAAGACCTGTAGTTGGAAACAGTGGAGGGAGAAAAATCCTCTTGGTAGTCTTTGAACATCAGTTCTGTCATAGCAGTTCCATGATGTGTGAGAATCAAATGGCCACCCTTAATTAAATCAACAGCTGTAACTTTAGAGTAGTGCCTGTTTTTTTAGCCTTACCTGTTCAGTTTGTCTTATGTGATTTTGTAGGAATCTTTGTTTTGTAGTCATCTCTGCAAACAGGTGTAGTTGTCTTCTCTTTTTGGGGAGCACAAATCCAAACCTACCAGCTGTGCTGTTTAATGTGACCAGGCTGGTGTGCAAATCTGGTACTCCTCTGCTCCCTCTTCCCTTTGTCATCCTCCATGGGCACTCCCCCTCCCACCAAGGCTGACTTGCTGAGATTTGTTCTTGGATTTTCAGCCTTACCCACGTGCGCCGTTTGTCCCACTTTTCATTAGGATAGTTTGCTTTTGCTTTTTCCCCTTAAAAGAATTAGTTAATAAAGGATATTAACACTCCAGCTTTGGTTATGTGAGCTCAGCTTGCCCAGCTTTTGTCTGTAGAAAAGGCCTTCCTCTTTTAAACCATGAACTGAGCTGGGTTCTTGTTGACAAAGCAAGCAGTGAAGTGAAAGGACAGGCTGATGTGCATGAGAGCTCCCCAGTGCATTGCTGATTCTACTCATTATAATATTTGCAGTTTTAAATGCTTTATGAAGTGATTTACAGAGTTGAGATGTGTAGAAAATAGTTAAAGAAGATGTTTGTAGATTTGGGGGAGAGGAGGGGATTTCTTTCTGTAAAAAAAAGATTTACCTCGTGATGCTGACAATCTGAATGCAGTGTTTCCCAAATGAAAAACCACTTCAGTGGCTGGGGAGTACATTTTAGTGTAGGTTCTCAAGCATTTCACAAGGTAGGATTTTCAGAGAGAGAACTTGGCTTTGTATTGATTTGTGACTTCATTAGCTCAGAAATAGCTCGGGCTGAGAGGGCATTTGTCAGTGTGAGAGGGCAGACAATCTCTGCAGCTGTAAGTTCTTCAGTTTATCCATCTGTGCCTCTGAAAGTAAAAATTAAATATGGGAACCCCAACCCGCAGCAGAAGTCCTAAAACTGTTTAAGCAGTTTTAAGCTAAGGCTCTCCTGGTGGCTAAGCTCATCAGTGGTTTACTGTTGCCAAAAGGAGGAGGCTTTACTCCTCCTTTTCCTTGATAATAAGTAGGAAGTGTTGTTCCTTCTCTACAGAGCACTTTAATTCTGTTGCACAGTGGAAAACTTCCTCTCTCCAAAACATGGAGAGTTTTCTGTTGGGTAGCTGGAATTGACTGTGACAGGGATTGATAAGCCCTTACGTTGAACTCCAAGGTGACTGCCAGGAGCAGGGAAAACGTGGGAAGATCAAATCCTTTTGGCAATGATGAGCTGTTAGTTCAGCTTTATTTTTGTAAAACTTTACCAAACTCCTCTTCTCTAGCCATCCTTTTCTTTATATCTGTAAATAGTACTAAGCTGTCACTGACCAGAGCTTTGACTGTCAGAAGCCTGAATGTTTGCAGTTGGCATCTCCTGATAGATCCTAATGTGGGAGAAATATATTTGGAGGTGAGGAGTGAGAGTGGATTATTTTGAAATAGATTTGCCATAAACTCTCAGTCCTGCAAGACTGGACCTTGTGAGAGCCAAGAACAGACTGCAATGAAATTATCTACTTCAAGGTACTGTTGAAGGGGAACAAGCCCATGTCTCTTCAAAAATCCTAAGTCATAAAAGGAATCTCAGGAAAATGTTATTCTAGCAGGGAGATATTTTGGTTTGCTCTATGGAATGTCCTTGCAAGGCTGGTAGTTAAACTGGACTCTTTGTTTCCCAAAGCAGACCTTCCTGTGGTTTGTGGGGTTTTTTGGGCAGCTGTATCTCAAGACAAAGGTATTTTTTTCAGCTGTATTCTGCAGAAGGGAAAGTGTCCACCAGAGTAGCTAGGTAGATGGAGACACATTTCAGACATTTTCTGCTGAGAGTGCTTACACCACAGGCTGAATCTGGATTTGCTGACATTTCCAGATTTATGAAGTTGAAGTTGTTTTCCCTGATCTAATTAACCCAATGCCATGGCTACCTGCTATCTCCTATATGCTCGTATGGCTACTGGTGAAGCCACTTGTAATTCTCTTTAAGGACGTGATCTGTCTAAAACATGAACACCCAACAGAAAACCCACTCCACACCCCAAAAGCCAAACCCACATTTTGGAGGAGGTTGTAATTTGCAGTGTTTTAGCAGCCTGGTTCGTGGCACGACTGTACATATTGGCAGTACCAAGTGGAAAAGGGACAAGTGTCATCTTTACCAATAAATAAATGTGTCACTGTGTTCTCTGGATGGGGTTCTACCACTGCTTGAAAACAGAAATGAGGTGTTATCTTCATCCATCTGAGCCTTTCTTCAGGACCTTTGGATCTGAATGGACACAGAATTGTTGGCACAAATGAGGAGAGAGCAGGACAGGCCCTTTTGGCACTGACATACCCCAGAGTGCTTCCCTGGAGAATTCTTCTCCCAAGATGTGTAGCTCTAGAAAAGCAGGTAGACATGATTTATATCTTTTGATGGCAGCTGTTGATTTTTGTAATCCCTCAAGCCTGGCAGCACACACAATGAGGTGAAGCAGAGAGGCTTGTGTTTCAAGAGAGAATAGTTAAATTGAGATACAAATTATTTGTAATTCAGACTCATAGAATTGTAAGTACTAAGAGTTAGCCAAGAGAATGTCAAAAAATTCCATTTTAAGAAGACTGTGCTAAGTGAAGGCCATTAGACAAAGATTTGTCAAGGTAATGGAGAATCAACTGGGAAATTCACCTGCTTGGTGAAATGCATCATTTTGCTCATTGTGTTGATGTGGAACAGGATAACTTTGTTTCCTGATTTCTGTGAGTAAGGCTTGTCCCATGCCTTGAATATTTCTGTACTACAGGTAATAGCCAAGAATATGCCACTAGCCCCAGGCTTTGGTGCAGCTGTGTGGGATGGAATATGGGATGGAAGGAGAGCACTGCTTGGGTTTAGAGTTTGCATAAAATAGGAGGCAGGTAACTGATTTCTGCTCTGGTGTGTTTTCTAAGCTTTTAATTTAATCCATTTTTTCCCTTTATGACAGAAAGGTAAAAGGAGGTAACATAGATGTGCATCCATCTGAGAAAGCCCTCATTGTCCATTATGAAGTGGAAGCAACGATTCTGGGAGAGCTGGGAGACCCCATGCTGGGGGAACGCAAGGAATGTCAGAAAATGTAAGGTCACAGCAAACTCTGATACTTTATTTCAATCTTTGTAGTCATAGATTCAATAAGTGAGGGTACCACCTACCTCTGAGAGATTGTAGTTTATAATCTTTATGCAACTTAGTGCTGGACTAGCAGAGGGTTTCAAAGCCAGGAAATAACATGTGCTTAGGAAG
The DNA here is from genome assembly GCF_029582105.1 of Oenanthe melanoleuca. Lineage (NCBI taxonomy): Eukaryota > Metazoa > Chordata > Aves > Passeriformes > Muscicapidae > Oenanthe > Oenanthe melanoleuca. The sequence goes on from NC_079342.1 coordinate 26,384,040, forward strand.
GTTAACATCTGAAACACACATTGTGAATTGCTTTTCAGCCTTGTCCTTTAAGCTGTTCTGTAAAAAAAAGTGATGACTCCTGTTTTACATGATGGGTAGTTGAGGCAGAGAAAAGTGAAGTGATTGTTTCCTGTGGAAATGGTAGTTCATGTTGGAGCAAAAAGTACCCTTGAACCTCCTGACAGCCTCGTGCTCCTGCTGTTGACTCTCCTGTTGTTTTGATCAGCCCCTGCCCAATCAGTGAATTCACTACTTTGTCTGCATTTTACTTTCGCTTGGTTAATTTCTTTCAAGACCATTAAAATATTTCCTGCTGGAAAAGCCCAGAGATCTATCATAACTTCAGTTTTGAAGCTGCAAGGTTGGACCTATTCTAGGGGAGTTTTGTCTTTGTACTGATTTCTGTTTGAAAATTTGAGCTGAAGTGGCCGCCTGTGTGAGTGCGTGTTAGAAGAATAACTGGGGGAAAAAGAAAAGAGAATCCTTAAATTGTCTCAATTTTTTGAAGCTATCAGGAGCATTCTTCTGTCATCAGATGAATCAGCATAGCTTGCAGCATCTGCAAGGTGGTGGAATTCCTTTTTGTTCCACCTGGTTGTTAATGCCCACAGAGTTTTCTTACTGCTCATTGCTTGTGGACCTGGCTGCAGATCTGCCAGAGCTGTGGGAGACTCCTGGCACTGCAAAAGAACCTTTCTGTGCAGACAACACCCACAACTGTCTCTCATTTGGGACTTTTTTGTGTGCAGTCCTTTGTGATCCTGTGCATTTTTATGGGGTATATTGCAAATCAATTACTGTCTTTTATATTTAAGATGTTGTAAGGGATCTGTTCGTACAGCTGCCTTTAATGTTGCTGCTTGTCAGATCATGAACAGTTACGCTCCACCAAATCTGTTTGGCAGTTGCTTACCATTTGGAGTTCAGAGACACCACTTTGACATGAAAGGCACAGGCACTGGGTGTATCAGAATCATTTCTGCTTCAAGAAATTCATGACTGTGTAAATATAATCAAAGGACTGAAGAGAAAAAAATTTAAAAACTGAAAAGAGACTTGTCTGTGTTGCAGAATTCGGCTGAAAAGTCTGAATGCAAATACAGACATTGGTTCTCTGGCTCGGAAGGTTGTTGAAGAATGCAAGCTCATTCACCCCTCCAAGCTTGCAGAGGTGGAGCAGCTGCTGTACTACCTGCAGAACCGCAGAGATTCCTCAGCAGGAAAAGGTAAAAAATACAGGAGCAAAGTAGCTTGGGGCTGGGGTGCCTCAGCCTTGATCTGTTTCTAGCTGAGAGCCCAGTGTGCCTGATGTACCAGTTCTCTGGGGATGGTGACAGTAGGGGGCATGTATGTTTTATCACTCTTAGAAACAATTATGGTCTTAAAGTGAGATTGGAGGAAATTACCTTTTTAACAACCAAATTTGTTTTATTATTTTGGTTACACTAGTATTGATGCTTCTTACTGGCTGCCTTGTGCTTTAGCAGGGCTTGGGAGCTACAGATTCTGCTATTGGGTGCAGCCTTGTCATATTGCATCTGCACTTACAGTAGTATCAAAAGTCTCTAGACTTTGTAGACACTATAGACAGTGTGCCTGGAAATCTGGGCTGTGTGTAAAGCTGGAGAGTCTCAGAGCCTGACAGGCTTTGGTTCAGTGTAGCCAACAGCCTGGGGTCTTTCTCCCATCTTGTCACATTAAGTTCCTGGCCTCTTGGTCCTCCTATCTATGTCTTAAGTTCACCTTAAACTTTCTGCTCAGGGAACATTGAATATTTAACATGAGGTTAACATTACTTTGCAGTTATCAAAGTTTCTTGCAACCATGGAATGGTAAGCTTTGTTCTTAAGCTGGATTCCTCTTGAGACAGATTTAAAATGAAGACTTGTGTTATACATGGGGTTTAATTGTAAGAGCTTTGCATGTTTTGCCCTCTTCCACTCTGCAGTTCTGTGTCTTGGTGTGTCATAGGGCACAAGCAGAATCAAAGCTGCTGAGGTTTCTCACTGTGGGAGTATTGTCACTCTGGGCTTGCTTTAAGGTTTATCACCCTCTGTCTCCCCAGCTGATTGGGCTATCACTGAATATTTAAATTGAATAGTCAAAAGGCAGCTGAGGATTTGCTTTACCCACTAGGGGCTGTTCAGCTCCAGAAACCTGTGTTAGTCTGGCAGGTCAGCTGGATACAAAAGGACTTTGACCTTGATATAGCTAGAGTGTTCACTATGACATCACTGGATTTCTGTTTGGTCTGTGTTTGTGTGTAACTTAACTGCACTCATGTCTTTTTCATTATAGAAAAGAAAGAGAAAACCAGCAAGCCAAAAGATCCACCCCCATTTGAAGGAACAGAGGTAAACATCGGTGTTAAAAGAGAGGTGCAAACCCTGTTTACTACTTCATTAAGCAGTTACAAAAGAGAGGAGGGGAGAGGAAATGCTGAATTCTTGTGGTTTTTTAAACAAAGAACTTGGTTTGGAAATACTGCACAATGGAAGAAAATTATCTCCATAAAGGGTAAAATATTTGACTTGCATACTTGCCCCTCCAAGTATAGCACACAGCAGGACAGCCAGTGAGGTCTGGAACATTGGACAGGACACAGAGTTGTGTCTGAGCATCCTTTGATTTTTAGGAATTATCTCCTCAGATTTCCTGGTGTTCATTGGCAGTGATTCTGCGTGTGGTGGGGTTTTTGAACTTGTATTTTATTTTTACCTAAGATCTGTACTCAAAAGCTGAGTGTCCTTTGCTGGTGTTGAATTGGCATCTCTCTCTGTGAAACCTTTGCTTCTGCCTGCTTTCAGATTGATGAAGTTGCCAGTATCAATGACATGGATGAGTACATTGAGTTACTGTACGAGGACATTCCTGACAAGGTGCGTGGCTCTGCCCTCATCCTGCAGCTGGCCAGGAATCCTGATAATTTGGAAGAGCTGCTTATAAATGGTAATTTTGAAACCCAATGGTAATTTCTCTTTATGTGCTGGTAATTTGTATCCGGGGAAAAGTAGTTCACCTTTAATTTGGGATTTTCTTTAGTTTGCTAGGCTCTGTTTATCTGTATATAAGGTGGCCATCAAAGCCCAGTTGGGTCTCTCTACAAATGGATGCTGCTCAGACTGGTCTTAGGTGAGCCTAATACTGGTCTCTACAGGCTTCAGCTTTTTTTTCTGATCCTAGCTATTTTGATGCTAAATTAACTTCAGCTGGCATTACTGCTGGAGATGGGAATATATTGTATCCTGTAGATGAGGAAACTTACCTTGAAAAGGGGATTTGCGAGCTGACATAAGTTAATTTTGTGATTGTCTCCTGGCCCCTTTTGTCTCTTTTGCTGAGCCCTTATACCCTCACATTTCTTAAGTAAATGATGACTTCAATATATGCCCATCTTGCAATGTCACCGTGAAAGATGGGATAGGAATGGTGAGCCATGAAATAATGGCTTGTCCCTGTGAGTTGTTGAAAATTCTTTAGTGCTTGGTGTTCCCACTTGCTGCTTTTCTGATCAAGTAACATGGTGTACATGAAGAGAGACTAGCTAGGTGAATGAAAAAGTGAGATTAAATTTAAAAAAGGAGAAACAAAATTATTAAATAATACGAAGTAGATTCAAGGGGAAAAAATAAATAGAAAGATGGATGAGAAATACTATCTGTCAAGGTAGTAAAGGACATTTGAAAGTGAAAATAGTGTTTTAGGCAGGGGCCACAAAGAAGTATGGAACACAGAGATGGCAAAGGCCACAAGATCTGAATTTTAGTGGTAGTTTTAAGATGACTTTGGTGTTAGGTTGCACTTTGCTTCCATGTTGCTGCCTCTTAGGGTTTGTGACAGGGTGACCACCCAGAGTCCTCTCTGATACTGTCAAAACAAAACTGGTGAGCAGTGTTGCCTGTTAAAGTGAGGTACCTGTGAAAGTGTTCCAGTACAAAACTGATAGATGTAGAATAAGGTGTATTCAAATTCTGAGGCTCACAAACTAAAAAGCAGGGGCACAAAATGCTGATGCTTCTCTAAATCTTGTTTCACTTCAGAAACTGCCCTGGGTGCATTGGCTAGAGTGCTGAGGGAAGACTGGAAGCAAAGCATTGAACTGGCTACCAATATAATTTACATTTTCTTCTGCTTTTCGAGGTGAGTGCAGACTCCCTGGGTTTAGAAACATAAAAAATGTGTAGCTCTGCTTAGTGGCTTTCCATTTGCTTTCTGCTCTGCACTACAAAGCTTCACTGAAACATGAAAAACAGACAGAAACATGCTTGTGCCTCAATTTTATCACTTATAACAAGAAGAACTTGTGGTGAGGCAGTTTGTAAGAGAGCTGGGAAGAAACTAATAAAGATTCTGACCCATAGCTTTGTGTCACAAATGAAGGGTGGCTGAGCTGCCACCTCTAATTTCCATCTGCACTTCCACAGGGAAGAAACAATGTTCAATTCTGAAGTGAGCACTTGCTCTTTTTTAGCTGTGCCAGTGTTTCAGCATACCCTGCCTAGAAATAATTCAAGCAGAAATGGCATTTACCTTGATTTTAGGTCTCTATTATATTTCTGGGTGGGAGAGTGTGCTCTGAAGTACTTGCAGTATGGAAGGCAGGGCTGAGGGGAAAACCTGTTCCTTTATGTATGAAAATTGGAGTGTGTTTTCATTTTGATCTGGAACAACAAACTGTTCCTTGGCTTTCTACAAGTTGAGAAAATATTCATGTTTTCAGGGATTGTTCTTGTTTTGAAATAATTTTCCACACTGTAAATACCTTTTTTAATGTTTCATGTGGTGCACTATTGCTACCATAGATGTCAAAATAGATATGGAGCTGTTGGCATTTATTCCTCACAAGTGTTATTTCTTCAATGTAGTTTCTCTCAATTTCATGGGATAATCACACATTACAAAATTGGAGCTCTGTGTATGAATATCATAGACCATGAACTGAAGAGACATGAGCTTTGGCAGGAAGAACTTGCTAAAAAGAAGAAAGCTGATATCCTTTTGATGTTCTAGCATAGCCTGATGGATTCTTACTTGCCTTGATGAGTGTTGTTGGGTTACACAAGAAGAGTATGCAGCACCTTCTGTAAAAGCAGTAGAATTTACTAGAAAGTGCAAAATATAATTGCAGATATGAGAAAGACCATGAGTGAAGATTTTGGGATGTGGAAAAGGTTAAGCTGAAGCTACTAAAGCAACACAAGGAATAAAATTGTTGTATTTTATCAGCAGTATTGTCTTAGAACATCTGTGCTGCTTACTAGAGAGTAAAAGAGCCTGGCCTAGGAGAGAAGAATCATGGCCTGGATTGCAGGTGTAGCAAGCTGGTGCAGAGGGGGAGTCTTGACACTGTGTATTCCACAGTTACCTTGATTTCACTACTGATTTAGGAACACTTTTGAGGACAGTTGTCATCTAGCCTGTATCACTTTTCTCTGAACTCCTTAACTTCTGTAATTCACTTGATGAAGATCCTGAAAATCAAACCCTGAAAAAGGACTATGAGAAAACTTACAAGAAATACAAAGGCCTGGTTGTCAAGCAGGAGCAGCTGCTTAGAGGTATCAAATCCAAATAGCAAATTATTTTGTTGTTGGTAAACATGGCTGAAGGATCCTGTTTGATTCTTGTTATAACCAGGATGTCTTAAATATCCTGAATGTGTGGATGAATATGGAAGAGTGTTGCCATAGAATAAGGAGAAAACAAGTACTTAATCAGATTGACACTATTAATAATTGTAAAAGCCATTTGTCAGAAGAAGAGCAAAAGTGATCCACTCTTCTTTGCTCATGATGTTGGTTTGGGAGGAGTTGGGTATTTGGGGTTTTTTTAAATTTGCCTAACTTAGCTTGTACCTGACTCTTTGAATAGATTTCATTCTATCTCAGTTTTTGTACTAAAATATGCTTCATGTTAGATTGAAATTATCTGAGTGGCAAACCTTTCCTGAGAGGGGCTTTTTAATGCTTCCTGTTGGAATTGAAATTTAAAAAAATACAAACCACACAACATAAAAAGCTTCTAGTGGTCACAATTCTATATTTTTTTCGGAGCCATAATTAGAATTAATCTTCTTAATGCTTTTTAAAGAGACACATTTTCCTTCAAAATGTATTGAAAAGGGAGCATAATGAAAATCTCATGAGCATTTCTGAAAATCTTGCCTTCAGCACTTAAAGTGTAAGTAGAGCCTTGTTTAGGTGTGTTGGTTATGATCTGTTGGTGTGATTTGTATTGACCTTTGTTAGTTGCAATTTACCTGCTGCTAAACCTCGCTGAGGATACTCGCATTGAGCTGAAGATGAGGAACAAGAACATTGTGCACATGTTGGTGAAAGCGCTGGACCGGGATAACTTTGAGCTGCTTATCCTGGTTGTAACCTTCCTGAAGAAACTCAGCATTTTCATGGAGAACAAGAATGATATGGTGAGGCTTGTAGCACTCTACTGCAATGCTGGAGAGGTTGGAGTTCTGAAGGGAAGAGGGAGACATCTCTGTTTTCACACTGAGTGTCTCTAGCACCAATTATCCTATTTTGTTACAGGTAAAATGAGTGAAAGAAAAGCACAGCATCCACTACATCCTACTGCAAACAGTTTTGAGGAAATGTCATCCCAAACAGAGACTATGATCCAAAATATGATCCACAAAATTCCAAATTTTGAATTCAGCACCTCAGAGTCTTTTCATACCCCCAGTTCTGGTGATGCCCATGACTCTGCCCCCAGACTATACTCTTGTGACAACATATTGTTGTTTCTGCCATGTATTGACTTGGGAAGAGAGATATTTATCCTTCTGGAGTTTGCTAAGCTAGTTTACTTATTTCTTATGTCAGTTTGGTTTTGAAAGGCACCTCATATCTGTTCCTTCCTGCTGCCAGTAGGAATAACTGGAGTTATGAGTTATTCTTCATAAGCTTTTTTTTTTTTTTTTTTTGGGTGAATTCTTACACTTCTGAAATTGTAGCATAATTTTTTTTGTGACTTCTCGCTCTAGCCAACTATCTCCTTCATTCATACTTTAATAGATGCTTGACTTCACCTTTGTGCCTCTGTTACAATTTATTAGATCAAAATGATACATTTTCCATATCTAAGAGGTAATCTGAGATCAATGGTACACAGAGATTATGAGATGAGAAGATCGGTGTAAAAGCAGAGTAAAAGTAAATTAACTGGACCTTTGAGCACTGCAGGCAAGAAGTATCTCCCTTGTTTATATATGGGACTCAGGAAAATCAGAATTAGGTCTCCAGCCCACTGATTTGCTGGCACACTTTCCCCATTCCATCTGATTTAGTGGAAAAACAAATGAAACAAAGTTGTTGAATTGATTTTATTTCAGAGTGTTCTGACAGTTTTGAAAATGTTGGTGTGCTTCAGGTCAGTTGTCTGAGCATTCCTTACTGACAATAAAGATGATGCTTTTTTTCTCCATGGTATTATTAAGGAAAGCTACCAGTGAAGGAGAAGGTGTTCTGATATTTGTATTGGGCAGTAATACAAAACTGTCAAAGCCAGAATGAACCAAGATTAGTTGTGCAGCACCTGATTCTAAGTAAAACTGAATAATCCATATTTATTTATAGCACATTCTTTCCTTGGCTATTCCAGGGCCATATTAAATTCAGAGCAGTGAGGTAGGAGTTGTTGCTATCTGATTTTCTGATCAAAGCTGTCCAGACAGTTGTTTGATTATTGCACTGTGCTGTGTGGGGAGAGCTGTAGTTTCTTTTCTTAGTATTCATTCGGTGTCTATTTATAACCAGACTAGTAATGTACATGGAGAATTCTGAAGAATGCCAAATAATTTTATGTGCCTCCTTCTGGCCAAAGAAGGATCTGGGAAACAAAAAATGAATGCATTTAAAAGATTATGTCAAATAAAAGCACAGAAATGTTGCTTAAAACATGATAAAACTTTCTGAAGTCTTGCCAGTTCTGATGTGTTTTCTGGCTGGTAAAGTGAACATGATCTCAGGAACTAATACCACTTCTCAGTCACTGGATTCCACTTTTTAATTTGAAAGTGATACTTGTTTCAAGATGACTTTCATGCTTTTATTAAATTAACATGCTGGATGGCATGTCTCTTCTGGGAGCACATGAACACTTCTGGCTAGGGGTTAATTTGAAATTCATGATGAAAAGGCTCAAATTCTTTTTGAATGCAAATTTTCTGTCTTTCTGGGTTAGGTCAATCTTTGACTCTACTGGCAGTTGCTGCAGGATTGCATGTGTTAAAGTTTAAATCAGTTTGCTCAACCCAATCTAGTTTTGCAGGTGACGTCTTCACCACATTCCTGCAGTATTCCAACTGTGAGGAATGTTTCCAAGACATCTGAACTGGTTGGTTCAAACCCTGTTTTAATTAATGTTTCCCAGTAACCCAATCTAAAAGGCTTCAACCACAAAGGCATAAGCAAAACTACTTCAGATGAAAATGCATTAACAGTCACTAGTATGGCTACAAATGAAATATTGAAGCCAAAGTAAGTTTGGGTGGATTAAATTTGTTTTGTTTTTTTTTTTTTTTCTTGAAATACAGGTTGAAATGGATATTATTGAAAAACTTGTGAAAATGGTACCATGTGAACATGAAGACCTGCTGAATATCACTCTTCGACTCTTACTGAATCTGTCCTTTGACACAGGCCTGAGAAGTAAAATGGTCCATGTTGGTTTGCTTCCCAAACTCACTGCACTCCTGGGTATGTCTTTTGGTCTAACACAGACATTCCAGCATTTCAGTGAAGCTGTTTGCATCATGGTATGATGTGCCTAAAAGCTGCTGTGTTACTTCTGTGTCTGCCACTTCCTCACCACTCCCAGCTTCTCAGCATTCACATCATCTTGTCACACACATGTTTGAAGGAAGTTTAGAAGGTTTCCAGTGGATTTACCTCTAGGGTCTCTTAAACTGTAGAATGAATCTTTCAGTCTTTAAAAATTACTTCAGTAGCTACCTGAAAACCATGTGAGCTGACACATGAATGATGTTTGTAATTCTGGGGGGAGCACCTAGGAAAAATAGCCAGCAACTTCACAGAGCCTAGCTGATGGAGGTACAAACTATATATATATATTTACTTATTTTTAATGAAGCTTGATGTACCTGCTGGCTCTTGTAACTTGTCCAGACAGATGAGAAATCTGAGTTTTGTTAGTTTTCAGTCTAGGCAGTACTGATTTCTAGACTTTCATCTCGGCAGTCTTGTGTTTAAGATCATGTAAGTATATCAGTTACAAGTGAAACTTTTTGTTGTCTCTAGGGAAAAGCCATGGAAACAATGAGGAGTTTGGGAAAAGCAGAGGATTGTTCTGTTTGATCACTGTTGTATGCTGGAGTTCTCAGGAGGGACTTTTATGATTTTTATGTATTCTTTGGCTGATACTACCTGGAGGCTGCTCTGGTAGATGCATGAAAGGTTTAACAGCTTTTGGCTCTAAGGATTGCTGAGTAGGAATAGAGGATCTTGGGTGTAAATCACTGATGCAAGACATTGCTGAAGTCTGTTGACTTTGGGATGTGCTAAATCCAGTGCAGAAAGGTGTATCCAGATACTGGCTGGTGCAAGGGCAATGCAGTGGTGAATCTCAGCTTTCTCCTCTGCCTTTGAAGTCTCTTAGGGTTGTTTGTCTCCTCAATTATACTTCAGCCTCAACACCATGAAAACCTAGGGTGCTTTGGAAGCTTTAATCCTGTTGCTGATTATTATGTAACAGCTACCTGGTACAGCCTGAAATACCTCAATCCTTTTATGCTTTCTGTCCTACAACCATGTTTGCACTGGTCTGATCTAGGACATTAAAAATTGGCATTTGAAATCCTCCTTCTTTTTGTCCTCAAGACAATGTTATGTGGTAGTAAAGTGAACTGAGAAATGGAAGCTGATGAGGAAATCTCTTTGCTCTTGTTTGAGAGAGGATCTGGTTAGTTAGTTTGGTTCAGCTTGGGTTGTAAGCTTTTTGGAGCAGGAACTTGTCCCTTTTGTTCATACAGCAGATAATGTGGTCGTCTGAGGGGGGTTTCTGGGGATTTGTCACCCCAGGCAATGGCATGACACAAATCACTGAAGTCCTTGCTCCCAGAAAGTTCCCATTTAATATTACAGTCAGAGTGAACTCTCCAGTTAAATATCTGCTTTCTAGTGTCTGTAATATGGAGATGAGAATTGCTTTTCAAATGCCTCTCACTCAGAGTTGTAACTAGGCCTATGTGAAGGCTGTTTAGCTCAGAAGAACTACTTGCTGAAATTGGAGTCTGTTCCTCAAGTGGCTGTTAGGGTAGTCTACTTCAAGTCCTGCTGGTACTTCCAGAATATTCACTGTGTGTTTCTTGTCTCATCTCAGAAGTATTCAACCATTCTCTTTCTTTTACTTTTTCATAGAGTCATGTATTGTTTTTCCTTGCTTCTCCCTATAGAATTGGTTGATACTTATTTTTGATGTGCTAACTAGAAAATCTAGGTAGAAATATTGTCTGTTGTTTATCTAAGACATCACTGTGGTTTGTGAGACTTTTGTTGGTATGGTGATCCAGACAATTCTCAACTGCATCACTTGACTATCCTGTCTGAAAGAAGTTTGCAATCTGAGTTATAAAACAGCCATGTGCCAGATGCCCCATTTATACAGGTTATCTGGGTATTAAACACACATTATTCAAGTCAGTACCCTTCAGTTTACATTTGCAGGTCATCTCCAAGTGCTAACACAGCACAACAGCTGTTGACAAGTCCCTGTACAGCTCCTAATGCCAAGAGGTCAAGTGTGCTGACTCAACCTCCTGAAATTTAGCATTTGTGCATGCTGGGCCTCTGAGTCTTTAGCACTGGGTTTGAGGTGGGTATAAATTAGGTGTAGTAGGTGTTTAAGGGGAGAGTTGAGATTGCAAAGAGTTAAAGGGTTTTTTGGCAGTGGTTTAGGGCTGAGCATGGAGGTGAATGGAGTCTGCAGTTCTGGAGGATGCACTGCTTTCCCAAGGGACACTTGATTGCTTGGGAGCAGGAAGGCTCTAAATGGAAGTGGAGGCTGAAACAGTGGGATGAACTGGCTCCAGCTGAGCTCTCAAGAATGGAATAAGTATGCTATGGATATAATGGAGAAGGACTATTTTCTTTCCATCACACTCCAGAGTGTTGAGGCTGCTGTTGAAAACATGGACATGAGAAATTCTGCTTAAGTCTTGGTTTCCATTTTAATTAGCTTGTTCTTTATAGTAGTGCCAATGCCTGCTTCCCCATGTAGCTGTGCCAGTCAGCACCATTGGCTCATTTTTGTGACTTCTCTTCACAAGTCTCAAGTATTGTATATGACAAGGCTCCTCTTGCTCCCTGCAGGCACCCAAATTAATCAACCACAGCTGATCTTTGTTAGGCTGTGACTCTCAAAGAGCTGTGTGCAGCTGAGGGAAGTTTGGCTTCAGACTTGAGATCTGAAGCTGGAGCAGAGCTGTGGAGGCCTGTAAGACACAGTCTGCTGTATTCAGCTTTTTCCATACGTTGGTTGAGGAGCTGTGAAAACAGGACCCTGCAGAGAATGTTTTTTGTAGTGTGGCTTTGTTTCAATGCTTAGAAATTATGTTTAGAACAATCTTTCCATGCCAATATATGTGAAGTATGACTTCAGTTGCCTAAAGTGAGAATTCATGTGAATTCACCAAGTGGTTTAAACTAATTGTTTGCCTGAAATGTGGAAAACACAGGTTCAGTGTCTTCCAGTCATCCCCTGGGAAAGTGAGACCAAAGCCTGATACACACTACTTTGTGAAGGTTTGCTTCACTCTTGGAGTGCTTTCATTGTGCTTTGCATGGCAGAATTCAAGGGAAGTGGAGCAGAGGAGTGACTTGCTCCAATTATAGCAGAGTTTGAAAAGTGGGAAAAATAGAGCTGAACTTAAAAACAGGATACAAATCTGTTTTCTTGATCCCTGGAGATGCTTTTCCTCTGTTGGACATAAGGGAAATGTTACCCTTTTTCATAATTCTTCCTCTGATTTGCTTCTATTCTGGCAGCAATGCCCTGGCAGCAAACAGAAGAAAACATTGTCTACAAGGAAAAGTAAAAAACCCTCACTTTTTATTTGAACCAAATCCACTTTGTTTTTCAGCTAAGTGGCCAAACTGAATACAAAATTTTCAGTACAGCTCTCTTAAATATAGGCACAGCTTGTGATTCATAGCTTTCTAATAAGGGTGCTATTTTATGCTGTGTCTGAGTTATTTCTTAGCCTTTGTGAAGTGAGACAAATAGTTCCCCATTTGCCATGAGAACAGCAGGCAGTTTGTACTGAGTGCTGCTGTGGGGGATAGGGCAGCCTGAAAAGCTCCTGGTGGAGCCCTGTTGAGAAGCAGCTCCTGGCAGCATCCCTGTGTGGTGGGCAGTGCTGGCAGTTCTGGTTCCTCCCATCCTCTCTCCAAGGATGCAAATCACAAGGAATGTCGCAGAAGCTGTTACAGTGGGTTACTGTGTTGCTGCTCATACAGTAAAAGGAGTAGGTCTGACTTTGTGTAGGGAACAAACATTTTTTGATGATGTGTGTATTCATCTCCCAGAGCTGCTGGATAGTTCTTAGGTGTACTCAATGCATACTGTCTTGAAATGCCATTTTCTTTTCATTCACTCCCCAGTGCAAGCCATGCTGAAAGAATGAAAATCCTATTATGCTTGGAAATCTGACTTAAGTATCTATTTGGTTGTTTGCAATTACTATTTGCTTTTAAAAATTGGAGGTTGAACACAGATACTGGTGAGCTGACAAGTGGGTGGGTCACAAAACACAAATCAGGGTCAAATAGAACATGGACTGCAAAAAGGTTGTGCATACAGCTGTGAAAGTGCCACACAGTGCCAAGGCAGTCAATCTCAAAAAGATTTTAGGTGGTGAGGAACATCCTGGGTTATGTTTTCCAGCACAGATGACAGGGGCTGAAAGCAATTTGGCTTTATGGATTTGTGTTCAGCCAAGCAGATGAGTGTTTGTTACACAGCATCTGAAATCCAGTGTGGGCAGCCCCACGTAGCAACAGTATGGTTTTGCCAGTCACAGATTGTGCCCAGCCTCTCTGCCTTATTAATGTGAGTATCCTGGCATGATGTTCTCAATTTCTTGGTGTTCTAAGACTTAATATAAGCACAATAAGAAACAGTAGCCACCTAATTTTAGAAAAAAATTCAAGAGCTGTGCAAACTCCAAAGTAAGTCAGACTTCTGACTTGTTCATTTAAGCTGGAGGAGCCAGAGCAGGAGTAGCACTGACAACCACATTTAGTCCCCAGTGAAGAGCCTGTCTTTACTGGGTTCATTGATAGAATCTTTTCTGGGAACTGCTGAAATTCCTCTGATATTTTTCCATTCTTTACAAGTTGGGTTTAATGAGCAATCAAAGAATTGCCAAACAGTTGTATGTTGGGCTTCTTAACAATCAAGGCTTGATATGGTGTGCAGCCAAGCTGGATTATATGGGGACTGCTGTTTAAAAAGCCAAGCAGTACTTTGCTCTCTAATTAACGGAGTGCTGTGGGTTTTTAATGCTCTATTCCTTTTATGAAAGTTTCTTTTAAGAAAGCTTAAAGTAGATGTGCTCTCTTTATGAGTTCACTTGGCCTTTTTGTAATGAACTTATTATGGAGCTTCACACATCTGTTGAAAAATGGAGCTTCTTATAGGCTACTGCAGTGTTTTTTCTGACTTTAATAGGCCTCCTTTATCCTATAAAGAAACATACATTTTCTTACCTGATCAAGTGAGCAAACAATAAGGGTCAGATGTGGCAAAGACCCTAACAAAAAGCACATGTCCAGCCATCAGGGTGAGGTAAAGTCATATCAGGATTGCTTGAAGTTATTAATGGCAGTAAAATTTATGCTTCCTCCTGTTTTCCCAATTAAATTGAGAAACCTTTTTTTCCTAAGGTGGCTCTGAAGCAGCTGGTTCCAATACTACTTGTGTGAATATTGCCTGGGGTGTCTCCATTCCTTTATAGTCAAGGCTGGCTGAAGCACATTAAGTAACAGTTCAACTACAGGGACCAGTCTGTTGGAAAGCAGCAATTATTAAGGGATTTATTTTAATGGTAGTTTTTTTTTATCATTTGTGGTGAGTATGGCCAAGGCTTAAAAAAAAAGAAAGATAAACCCTCAACAGCAAACAAAAAGAACCCTAACACAAAGAACCCCACAAACTAAAAACATCTCTTAACATTAATTTTCAAAATCCGTATTAGGAGGGCAGATAGACCTAAGCATGTCTGAATGACTTAAGGAGAGGTGGGTACACAATGTGTCTTAGAACTCAGATCTTCAATTTACATACCTTGAGTGTGGATTAAACAACAAGCTTTAAAGAAGAAATGACTTCTCATTTTGAGAACTATAGAAGTGATTGTAGTGACTCATCAGTATCAGGTGAGTGAAAGCTCGTTGCTGTCCTATGCTGGTCATAAGTGCATGTCTGAATTTACCTGTGTTATTGCCTTTTTTAGTAAAGAGGATAACTTTAATGGAACATAAGAAACTAACTTCATGTGTGTTGACTGAAAATAAAAATTCTCATGGCAGCAGCACAGACAGGACTGGATAGATGGCAGCAATGTAAAGATCAGGGAGCTGAGTTGTTGGAAATTCACTGAACTCACAAAATTGGAAAGGATCCCAAGCCAGTATTTCTAGTGTGGAGCCTACAAGATGCAACTGATTAATTCAATGCTTTTAATGGTTTCTTAGCTTATTGCAAGAGCAAATTAATACTTAACAGTAAAAAGTAAATTTAATCTTCTGCTGAACTGTTGACATCTGAAGGCTTTACAGAGCTTAATTGGATGCCTGAAGCATGACAGAACACAAACAACTCGTTCTGGTTTCTTGGAAAAATCTCCATAAAGAAGGGTGGGGCACTTCTGCTAATCTTCCTGGTTTCTGGTAATATCATCATAAAGAGGGCGAGGGTGGAAGAAGGGAGCATCTTTTCCAGAGCTGTTGTGAAGGCTGCAGGCAGAGGAGTAGCCTCAAAGGACCACATGGAATAATTTTGTTGATGGAGTAGTCCTAGAGCTCCTGAGGATTTTACAAGTTCAGATGTGAGGGAGAAGTACACTCTGCTTTCCTTCAAGACATGTGGAAGCATCTTAACTCACAAGTTTGTTCCTTACTTAAGAGTTTCTCAAGTGATTGTTGCAGTCCAAGAGACCAGCTGTAGATTCCCCATGTCTGCAGTTGCTGAGGTGAGAAATGCTTTGTCAGCTGATAATACTCTCTTCAAACCCTTTTAAATGGGTGCTTGAATAATATGGAGCTCAGTTCTTGCTATCTCGAAGACTTGAAAGCTCAACCAATATTTAATTCCACTTTTTTGGGCTTAGTAGATTTGAACCTCAGCTTTGTACTTCAGCATCTTCAAAACAGCTGTAAAACTAGTTTCATTTTCAGAGTGGTGAATCATCCCTTTCTGAAGGCAAGAAGCTGCATCCTGCATTGGGGTTGTTCCTCCTTCAAGGAGGAGCGTGTCAGAATCCAACTGCACCATCCACTCAAAGCTGAGATGCTCTGCTGTGGAGCCAAGAGCACAGAAAACCTCCAACTATTTCCCTTCCCACTGAATTCCAAACTAGATTAGAAGAGTGTGTTCAGATCCAAAAAGTTTCAATATTTTTTAGTAATTTTAATTGGAGCAGCTGATGTACTTTGATTAAATAATAGGGCAGATATGGCAAAATTATGCATGTCCTGTACATTTCCATTTAATCTATGTAGTGTGGTGGAGACTTCTAGAAGAAGACTTTTGGTTAGAATTCTTTTCACTTACTTTGGAAGTGTGTGCTTCCTTAGTTTGAATCAGACTAAAACTGTTCTGATTTCTAGTCTGGTAATAACAACAGTAGTTAACTCTTCTTTCTGTCTCTTGCTTTCTTTCTTGGTCATAGCCCAACCCAAAACCTCTAATACTTTCGTGGAGAAAAGAGAAGCAGCTTTACCTTCTTCTTTCAGGGATAATCCTATTGCCTCTTGATTCCTCTCTAATCTGAATTTTTAGTTGATTTCTACTCTTTCTGCTTTGTGAGGTATATGGGATATTGCAACTGATCAGCTTCCAGTTTCTGTGTGAAGTCACATGAGTTCAAGTATGATTGGTTATGGCCCATCCCAAGGACAAAAAATGGGGTATGTTTTGCCTCAAAAAAGGACACACCTAATTATAGTAATGTGTAAATTACCCAGTGGCTGTGCTGTGTTGTCTTTGAGTGGCAGTGCTACACTGAGGTGGTTACTGAATGTTTTTCAGTCTGTCTTGCATGGAGGTCCAGGCAGAGAAATGGAGCCTGAGGTCCAGACATGCAGCTTCATTTTTTCTTGTGCTGCAACATTAAATAACTCAAATTAGTCAGTTTTTAGTCCTTTAGGATTCATCATTAAAGTTTCTTTGTTTCCTAGGAAAAAAGTTGTAACCAGGTTTCAGATGTGGCATGTACTTGGTTCTTAGGGTGAAGGGAAAAAAACCAGAAAACTAAATTCCAGACTCAACCATGGTGACATTGAGATTTTAAATTAGGCTTATGGTATGAAGCCAGTTCCAAATAACATAAAGGTGCCACAGGAGGGGTTATTAGTATGTAATTGCTATCATAATGTTTTATTTACAATGTCTAGTCTCCTTGAGTCTGAGCAGATTTGAAAATTCTTTCAGTTTCTCTTGATAAAATAAACTGATATATCCAATATGATTTATATTTACATATGTAAATCAAACCAATATGTGTCTAAAACACACATGGACTAACTCAGTCCAACTGTTTCAGAGCTGGTTGTGAGCAATGATATGGGATAGAGGTAAGTGGAGATACCTTTCTATCAGTTTTTTCCTAAAATCACTGCTAATTATGATAGCTTTGAATAAACTCTTGATTAATCTGTTTTCTGACAGTAGGGTGAGACAACACATAGATCTCATACTCAGTTTGTGGCATTCCAGACAATCTAGAATTTCCTACTTATTTCTTACTGCAGCAGATCACATTAGGGTGTAAGAGTTTGAAACTGAAATAAAGATTCACTTTGCCATTTTAACAGGTGTTTATCTTCATTTATGTTCTGGTTTTGATTTACTGTTGTTAATGTTTTGCACATAGGTGGGATAGGGCATATTTCATTTCTAATGTGGAGGCATTGATTATTCCATTGGAAGTGATGGCTGCTTGATTTACTGACAGTGCTATATTTGAATAACTTAGTCCATAATTTATCTTCTCCCCTTTATTTTAGCATTTGAAAGCTGAATGCTGCTGCTGCTTCAACTGAGACTGGCAATTCAGTTTTACAGCTTTAGGGTTTTTTCTTTTTGTCATGGAGCTAATGGAGAATTTTTTTTTAATTTTTTTTTTAAGCTCACAAAGTTAGCCAAAATGTAGGACTTGATCTTGTGATCAAGAAATCATATTTTTTTCTTTAGCTTCTGCTACTAATACTATTTAGGTCTTTAACCATAGTAAAAACTAAGTAAACATGGAATGTAGGCATTGGTCCCCAGAACTGGCACATGGCTTCTTATTAATGTTCAAAGGCTAAAAATCTGAAGCCATTTTGAACTCAGAACCCATCATGTATTTATTTCCCTCTCTAATTTGCAGAAAACTAGTTGTGAAAACAGCCCCAGGGACCTGATATTTTTCCATCCCATCTGCACCAGCTGAACTACAGCTGCAAAAAAAAAAACAAAAAAAACCTAAGTATTGTTTCTATAAACTGTTGAGTGTATTTTATAACACAATAATTCCCACAAAATCAGTAACTGCAGTTAATGACTGGTTTGTTAAGGCATTAACTGCACTCAGATGGGAATGACCAATTTCTCAGGAATGGCTGTATAAGAACTAAGGCTAATTCAGTTACACTTTCAAATAATTATTTGGTTAATTAATGGTAGATTCTTGTGGAAATCCTATCAAAGTGCTTGTGACCCCCCCATTTAATATCCAATGAGTTCATTATGATTCATGTTTTATTGCCATAAATACCAGAAGAATCCATAATGACTAGGCCATTATTTTCCAGGGCTGCCCTTACTGCTTTAGGCCATTTGGCTATTCCACCTTCAGTCATAAAAAGCTTGATGCTCAAAACTTACCAGCATTTGTAGGCCACAGTTTTCTGGCACCCTACCAAAACTTTGGTGATTTTTATGAACACATTTGGCAGAGATCTGTTTTTTTGGTTTTTTTTTTTTTTCTCTTGCCTTTTCTAGTTAGGGCAATAATTGATCCTTACTGTACCCAGTCATAAGGAAGTTTTCCTTGCCATGTCTGCTTTTTCATGTGTGGCCTTCAGCAGTGTCAAAAATAGCAGAAAAGGTATCAGTTGGGTGCTTTGGAAAGCTGTTTTCCACCCAGGTGCTGGGCAGGGTTTGAAATTTTTACAGCCAAGTCTTCATGCAATCCTTGACTCAGGGTTAATTAATTAGCATTCAGGTGAGTAGTAAATAATTAGAAAAAAGAAGCTTGGTAGTGACATATTCAAGTAATAGCAGCTGCCAGTTGATATTTTTGGAAATGAAGTACCAATGTAAAAGGGGGAGAATTGGCTTGGTAGGTTTTTCAGTCTGTCACTTCTTTCGTGTAACCTTCAGCCTGCAGGTGATGCTTTGAGCTTGAAAGCCTTATTTTGTGTCTGTCCTCTTCATAATCTTCAACCAACTACTTCTACCTGGTTTCCAGTCAGCTTTCCAGCAGGCTGTGTGCTGCTGAGTGAGCATGAGATGAACAGTTGTGCTATTAGGAACCACCTCCTCTTGATTTTCCTGCAATGTTTGACTCTCTGGATCAGGAATTGCTGCTGTTTTGTGAGAACTGACAAAATAATAAGGTTCTGCTTTTCCTTCACCAAGTTGCATCCTTAGGGAAAGTAGAACAGTGGAACTTGCAGACATCAGCCTGAAATCTCTTCCTTTCTGGGAAATTAAAATGAAATTAAACTTAAAATGCATACACCATTAAATTCAGCTTTAGTTCTGTAGTTTGCTTTTATCATCAAGTTGCAGAATTCACTTGTTTTATTCACAATTGAAAAATACTTCCTTTCTGAGGCTGTGCAATATTTGTCTGTGAAAAAGTGCTTTAAACCCTTCTCTGTTTCCCCTGTTGACAATAGGATGGGGTTATTCAGGGTAAATTGGTCAGATAACTGCACAGCAAGGAGAAATTTAAATTCTTAATAAATTTAAATTCTTCTCTATGAAACCATAGCTGTCTTTGCCTTTTGTGTGTCATGAAATCTACTTTTTGGAATGCACTTTCAGAGAATGATTTAAGTGCCAGTCATTATAAAGCAACTCTTTAGGAGTCCGTTCAGATAAAATAAGTTTATTTGGATTCCACTTATTCTTCACACTTTAGGTTGAGTATCTGGGTATTTTTTATTATTTTTGGTATTTTTGAAACTGAGATAGTGTTGTTATTTAGCACTGACGCCCAAGATGGTGTTCAAGCATCAGAAAAGTTATTGTGACCAGCTGGACTTTTGAAAAAAAGGAGGTAGAAAACTATGCAGAGTTTCTTCTAAGAAAGAAAACAGAAGGCCTTTACTTTTATATCAGCCTTATTATGATTGAAAATAAGCCACTAATATTGCCCAATGTATTGTTGCTGTTTGAGGTGTTTG
This sequence comes from Oenanthe melanoleuca, assembly GCF_029582105.1. Lineage (NCBI taxonomy): Eukaryota > Metazoa > Chordata > Aves > Passeriformes > Muscicapidae > Oenanthe > Oenanthe melanoleuca. Next base: position 26,403,692 of record NC_079342.1, read on the forward strand.
TGCTTTGCCAGATTATGACACAAATATTTTCTGACTTAGCTTAAATAGAAGTGGGAGGTAGGATATTGCTGATGAGTTGTGTAAGAAATGTGAATGAATTTGGAGTTGATGATCCTACTACATCCTGGTTTAACTAATGTACACATTGAGATGCAGGGTTTATCCCATATATAGCCAGTAGAGGAGAACTTGAGAATGCTCAGTCTGGCTGTCAGCAGTGAGTCAGAAGCAAATTTGTCTGTGTTGTTCTTAAACATTTGTATGTTTGTTTAAAATGATTTTGTAGAACCTTTCAGTTAATTACTTCACACCTGCTCACATTAACTGCTGCAGCTTTCCTTGAGAGTCTTTCTCTTTGGTCAATATCACTGTGAAAATACACTAATGTGGTTTTTGACATGTATGAAGCACAGAAGGTACCGATGGGATAATATTTATTTAGGAGAGTAAAACAACCAGTATGAGATTTGCTTGAAAGCCAGTGGATTCCTTCTAAAATATCTCTTAATGGTAGTTCTTTTTTTCTCCCTAGCATTGGTACATTCTTACTATTTCACTTCAAGTCAAGCTTGTTATTTTAATAGGAATATCCACAGCTAAATCTTAAATTTCTAGCTGGAAATTGATTAAGCCTTTCTCTGCATGGCCAGTCATTATTAAGCATTCCTTTTACAAAATATATTCCTTGCAAAGTGGCATTAAGGAAGTGTTTTGAGGTGCTGGGAAGAGGAAGGAATATTTACCATTGCCCTGATTCCCTCTTTGCACTAATATGTGGTTCATTTGGTTAGGCCAGGCCAAGACCCTTTCATTAATGTGTCATTTCTGATTTAAATTTTCCCTCTATTAGCTAGGATTGCTCTGCTTCTCATTTTCCTCTTTTGAGTATTTAACAACAGCTGAAAATTCTCCTAATAATATTTTTTTTTTCCTTCTAGGAAATGAAAACAACAAAAAAGTAGCAATTTGCATTCTGTATCACATCAGCATGGATGATTGCTTTAAATCGATGTTTGCATACACAGACTGTATCCCTCAGGTATGTGGTGAGCTGATAAAATCCATCTTCCCTCGTTCCCTCAGTTCCTGGCTCATGGCAGAGCTCGTACTGACACCCGCAGGTGACAAGGGGAACAGCCACGGTGCTGCTTGGCAGTGGGGCACCTCCTCCTCAGGCAGGGACCCTTCTGGTATTTCACTGTCCCCAGCAAAAGCAGAGGTGACTGATCTCTGTCACTGCTGCTGGCACCAATGAACTGCTGAAATTACAGGTGACCTGCTGGATTCCTCCAGAACACGGGGAATGCTTGAGAGAGATTAAAGCTTGTGCAGAGCAGCTCCTTAGGGAATGTAGTGGAAAGTATTTCCTTTTCAGTTTTAGAAGGCATTTTTGCCTGATCCCATTGGGTATCAAAATGTCAGTGTCTCCAGTATTGCAGGATATGAACTGGAAAGCAGCCAAGGAGGGTTAGGTTCCTACATGTCAATTCCTTTTCCAACTGCAGGTGTGTACAGCAAGGGAGACTTGATGGCTGTGGAAGGCTCTTCACTGCTCTTTCAGGCTGCATTTTGTTACTTAACTCATTGACTCAAGCAGACACAGTGTCATGGCATTTGGGGTTTTGTGGGTATGGTTGATTTTTTTATGTGCATGTGTTATGTTGTTTCTTATTGGTTTGGGATTTTTTGTTTTTCTCAAGTACCAAGTCCTTTCTTACTGTCCTTTTTCTCAGCCCTGCTGAGGCTGGAGTTGAGAAAGCCTGTGTTTCCTGAGTGTAACAGCTCTTAAAAAGCTCTCTGGTGGCTCTTTCAGAATTGCACCATGGTATCTTCTTTCCTCCCAAATGGGATTTTAGCATCAAATACTTCCAGAATGGAAAGCTGTCATGGAAAGTTATCAGAATGTTTCTGATCATTATCTTATAGCAAAATTGGTAAAGTTTTTCTATGTGCAAGATGATTTTGGATAATAGAGAGGGGAGAACTGGTGGGAATAACTAACATATGTTACAAAGTGGTCTTGTAAACATCCTGCTGTCTTTTCTACCACAAGCAATTAATTTTTAAGGCATTTGTGATATTTGTTCTAGCAGTTACCAGCCAAACTCAAATTCTGTTCTAGCAGTTACCAGGCAAACTCAAATTCCTACACCATTGTCTCAGGACTTGCTTGTGCTGTGCTTTCAGGGAATCTTAGTATGACTCCTGGACCCCCAGTGCTTACAGAGCTGTGTCCAAAGGCTGGTGGAGCAACAAACAACTTCACTGGGCTTTAGTGAAGTAAATAACAAAGTTGGAAAGTACAGCTATGGTTATTGATGCTTCACATCTGCACACTCCTCAATAAGAAGCTGAGCTACCAGAGCTTAAATTTTACTAATGCATGTTCAAAATTAGTTGGTTATCAAGGAAGACAGGTAGCAGAAAGCATTAGGAAGTGGATAAGGCATCAGGAAAAGATAATTACTGTTTTAAAAGGACTTCCTGCTATCTAATTCTACCCAGGAAACCCAAAATCTCTTTTCAGTAGTGGCAAGTGCCCTTGCCTGGGTTTGTCTCTTTCTGAGGAGATAATAATTAATGTTCAGCAGTTGTAGAAGGTGCTTGGAAGCAGCAGCCCCGTGGTGACTGTGGCTGTGGGAAGCGCGTGCTGTCGCAGGTAAACATCCTTGTGGATTGCAGGAGTTAGTGGGTGCTACTCTAGTAACAGTTAAAAGTGAGTATTAACAGTTCATTCTTGTTTAGACCTCAGCAATGCGTGTTTTGTTTAAATAGGTGCAAATGCCATCCAGATGCTTATAAAAGCCTTTATTGGTAATAACCTGGCCAATCAAAGGGCATGGTTAGGCAGTGATGTCATGGTGATATTTAATATTTTACCGCAGAGCGGTGTGCAAGGTTCTCCAAAGCTGCCCACATGTTTTCCACCAGGGTTGTCCTGTTTGGCCCCTCTTTGATCTCTAAGCTTCTTTTCAGCTTAATGCTGGTAAACGTCCTCTCTTGACAGCCCCCTTTGCTCCTGTCCGCCATTATCTGCTGAAGTTCAGAAACCAGAGCATCACTTCAAACAGCGGAGTTGGGGAGTAGCCGCTCAGGAGAGATTCCTGAGGCATGCACTTCTGGCATAATCATTCAAAGATGTTGGAGCTGGGCTCGGGGAGGGGGTTGGACAGAGGTGTATGTGAACACAGAGCTGTGGGGGTTGGCCTCTGGTCACTGGTAAATAAGTGAAGGCAGGTGCCAGAGAGTCTAGACACAGTGATTTCAGTGCTGGTCTGTGGTATCTGATACTCAATATGGGACTTGTCTGATTGAACACTACTGCCTCTTCATTGCACATGCTGCAGTCTTTTTACTGCCTTCCTGTTAAATCAGTAAAAGATGACAATGGACATAGTAAAAGCAGAACAAATTTAATTTTAATATTTCCTATTTGGCAGCAATTACTCTTCCTTTTGAAGTGGCACAAGAAGCAATCAAATTAAATGAAGACATAATGGGAAACATGGAACTCATATGAAACTATTATTTTAAAATTTGAACAGCTTTAATTGAAACTGGATATATTTTTTTCTTTTTATAGAGAAGTAGTTCAGTAATTAACAGTGTAATCCCATCTTGTTAAACGTTTAATTTCCACAGACTTTGTATTGTGTAAGTAATGAGAATGTTTCCCTTCAAATTATTTGAAGGGTTTTAAAAATCTGTTTCTAAAGGTTTTGTAACAGAAGAGTTGCAGGGGGTGATTTTTGAATGCTCATGTTCTACTTGTTAAATGGCAATTTTCTTCTCTGTTAATTCCCTCTTACATGACTGTCAGGCTTAAGGATTTAATAAACTAGGGATTTATAAGTTCTTAAAACAACCTAGAGAAATCTGATTCTACCTTTTTAAGAAAGGGAGGAAGAAATCAATGATAGCTTTTAAACATGAGTACATGAAAGTCTCAGGAAAGACATAAATAGCTGTGTTGCAATGTAGTTTTTATTTTGAGGGTTTTTTGGGTCCCTTTGGAATGACAGCCTGATATCTGATAATAGGTAAACATACAGAATGGCTGGAGTAAAATACTTTGGAGAGAATTCCTGCAATCCTGTTGTTTCTTTTTATTTTCTCCTCTTTAAATGGGTTCTTCATCTACTTTCTCTGGCTTTTAATGCATTACAAACTTGTCTTTCCACCAGGGGGCAAGCACACAAATATTTAATGATTAGTTAATCATTGGATTTAATTGTTATTTGTTGCTTTCTTGTCCTCCTGCCCCTTTCTGAGCTGCGGTTTTTGTACCTTATGTCCTGCTTATCTTTAGGCTTAGTTGTTTCCTCTTCCAGTAATCTCAGTCTTGTCATCACACTGGTTTGCATTATAATCTAAACCTGTCTTATGAACTGAGTGGGTTTTAGAAGCAAACAAGGTGATGTCTCCCAGCCCAGAAGTTGTGCAGGGCTTGTCTGCCAGGATTGGAACCAGAGGGAAAAGAAATGGGTTTATTTTAGTCATGTTCATATATTCCACATGCCATTTCAAAACCTGTTCCTGTTGAACCAAATGAGCCAGGATAGCCAGCCTGTGATGTAATGGACAATACAGGGCCAGGTGTGTGAAATGATGGCAATCCATAGGTTAGGATCCTTGGGAATCACCTGGGAATTCACTGACATTTGCTGTTTGAACAGGATTATAGGTGATTGTCTACTTACATTAATGTTACCAGAAAAGTGGGATTACTGCTGAGGAGTCTGTGGGATGTGTTCAGCTCTAGCTGGAAGCTGCAAAGATAAAGAACAGTGCTGTAGAGACAGCTAAATTGTCAATGGAGTCACTCACAGCAAAATAATAGTAGAATTATTTTGCAATTAAGTATCTCTTTAGTCATAATTCTATTAAGCTAATAGTTATTAATCTGACTTTCTGTGGAATTAAGTTGTGGTTGTATTTTTTTCTGTATTAAATTCACTTAAGCTTTCAAAACAAATTTATCCATTCACAAATACTCAAAAGCAGTCAAACAAAAATTTCCGTGGTAGCAATGAAATGTAACTAAGCCAAGTTAATTTAAGAGTGATGAGTGATTGCCATTTTTGCCACTTTATAAGGATTGTTATCCCTAAATAATGGAACTATACATGTCATGCCCCTGACCTTTGTAACTTTCACTATTCCTGTAGAAATGGTGAATACTGATTTTTTTTTTTTTTTATAAAGGTACTGTAGTTGATATCATAACACTGCTTTTCTAATGCTTTGGAAAGATGAATGACCCAAGTGTGCTTGTGTTTCTTGGCAGTTAATGAAGATGCTTTTTGAATGTCCTGATGAGCGAGTTGACCTGGAACTTATTTCTTTCTGTATTAACCTTGCTGCCAACAAAAGAAATGTGCAGCTTATCTGTGAAGGTAACTGGGCTGAGGTTTTGGGAGGGGTTTGGAGATGACAACACTTCATAGATTTTCTTCTGTTATACTTACACATGTAAATTATGTATTTTTGAGTTATTTTTAAATGTGTATATGTGCTTTTAAAAATAAAATGCATGTGTTTGTATAGTGATTGCAAGCAAATACCTCACATTTGCTCTTGGTAGCAGGAATGAAACTTGAGGGAGATGCCCACACCTCTTGTACATGCACACAGTTCTGAAAAAAAGGCTGATGACATTGCTGTGGGAAACTGTGGCTGTATGGAAACATCAGGATTTTATTTTGCCTGATGTCTAAAATTGGTGTTTCACCTGCCAGTATCAAATGAATAGCAGTGATGTCTTTCAGTTGCATCTTTCCATTAATTTTTTATTTTATTTTTTTATTATAATTGAGGGTCTTTTGGGCTCTAATGTTTTGATTCATGGTCTAAATAGTTCTGCATTTCTTGCAGTAGTTCTGGATTGCTTTTAAAGTTTCATTATTTCCATACTAGCAGTTTTAAATGAAACTGTATTACTCAGTAATTGAGTAATATAAACTCAATAATGCTCCAACTTTCACTTGTGCCCAGTGCTTTTCCTAGGAACTGCTGCAGTCAATTACTGGCCTTCAAAGGGGACAATTGCAATCAAGAGATTCTGTGGCCTGAAATTCCACTTTAAAATTCTGTGCAAAGCTCTGTAGAAGGGGGAGCAGGGTGATCCAGTTTTATATTCAAGGTGAAACTCAAGCTAGCAACACCTTTTAGGAAGGCAGGTTGGTCTTTTGGAAGCATTATAGTAACACTGGGATTTGCTCTATGCAGTCAAGTACTGCAGATCTGTTCCCATGCATTGATCTTTGGTAAATAAACTTGTAAAACCATAATAATGTATTTATTCCATGGAATGGGGAGAGAAGTCTCTGTACCTGGACTAACTGCTGTGCACTTTTTCATTCTAAACTTTAAAAGCTTAAAGTATTCTTTGGGGGTGTGTGCTGATCAAAAATCCTCATTTTATTTTTTTTTCATTTGGAGGATTTTCTAAGCATTTGTTTCTTTTCAGGAAATGGTTTGAAAATGCTCATGAAGCGGGCTTTGAAGTTTAAGGACCCTCTGTTAATGAAGATGATCAGAAATATTTCACAACATGATGGGCCAACTAAAAGCCAGTTTATTGTAAGTATGTCCTACCTAATGTGATCTCTGTTTTTATCCTTGTGGAAAAGACTGGCTCTGGAGAGGTGCCGTGGTTTGTTTTGCAGGGTGTCCAGTTTAAGTTTCCTTGTCTGTCCTGGAGTGATTTATGTGTTGTTTTATAAGGCTATCTCAGCTGGTAGATCAGAGTTTGGATTCCCCTCTATGGGGAAGACAGATATTAAGCCTTATCCAGTAAGTTTCTAAACAAACACACAAACCCAGGCAAACAAACAAAAAAGCCTCAGCTGCTGGGGTGAACATCATAACAATTAAGTTATCCTAAATTTCTGCTTTTGGACCCAGAGAGAAAAACCTGGTGTTTTTTTCTTTCCCCCACTATGCCAAGTGTCTTGTATTTTTGGGTATTTTAAATGCTTAATATTTAAATATTGATCCTGTAAAACCACCCTTTCAAAAGAAAGGAGGAAAACACAACATTCTAATCATAGAGATTTTAAACATACTCTTAAAATGTGGATCAAGTATCAAGTTGTATTAAAGCAATATGAAATCAGTAAGTTGAAGCCATTGTTCCCCTGTTTGTCCTCAGAAAATCCTGTAGCTGTTTATTAAAATCTTTAAGTAAAGAACTCCATTACTGCCACTAATGCAGGATGGTACTCTCTGTCTGCTTTTCCTTTTTTTTTCTAAGAGCATTTTAAACTTTGTGTTGTAGTAACTACTTTTGGAATGTTGGAACAAATGATCCACATCCCTTGAAAGTGAAAGGAGAGAGAGGAAGAGTCCTGAAATGTTTTCTTGGATTATTCATCAACTGGATTTGAAACTGCCTTATTAGTTCTTATTTCAGGAGCATAGTCTCTTTAGTTTTCTTTTGAGAATTAGCTTTAGTTTGGCTGAGATGTGAGTTTTCAGAAACCCAGATTATTCATTTGTAATGGTTGTTGCTGTACTTTCTTCAGGAATATGTTGGTGATTTAGCAGCTCAAGTATCAAATGATGAAGAAGAAGAATTTGTGATTGAATGCCTGGGAACACTTGCAAATTTGACCTTACCAGAGCTGGACTGGGAACTTGTGCTGAAGGAATACAAACTGGTTCCATATCTCAAGGACAAGCTAAAACCAGGTCTGTACAAAGTTGGGTTGGGCTTCCAAAGCAGTGTCTCCCAAAGAATATTTAGAGTGCTCAGAGTAGAGTCTATTTACCTTTATAGTTTGTGGTTGCTTGGGAAAACAACATTGAAGAATAGAATCATGTCTGCAGATAAATACACAGCTGCCAGCAGATGAAGAAGAGGTAATTCTTCCTTCTTGCTGCCTTGTGCCTTAGCAGGTTCTGCTGAGGATGACCTCGTTCTGGAAGTGGTGATCATGATTGGGACAGTTTCCATGGATGACTCCTGTGCTGCTCTGCTGGCTAAATCTGGAATCATCCCTGCTCTCATCGAGCTTCTGAATGGTAAATTGGCCATTGATTTGACTGGTGCACAGCAGGAGCTGTAATTGACATTGCTCTTTCAGGGGTTTTGTTTGTATGAGGGAGGAGCTACTCCCTTAGTGATAGATGTGGGTAGTGGTCTAATAGATTTGGGTTTTCCCACACCTTCACAACTCTTTAACCATCAAAAGCTTCTATTTGTGAGGTTTGAAATCATGGTGGATTTTTTTCTCCTTGCAGCTCAGCAGGAAGATGATGAGTTTGTCTGCCAGATCATCTATGTATTTTATCAGATGGTGTTCCACCAAGCCACCAGAGATGTCATCATCAAGGAAACACGTATCTTTTTGGAGATGAAACATCTAGAATTGCAGCACTTAATTTGCCATTGCTGATGTTTGACTACTATTTCTTTTGCAGAAACCTAATGATCTCAGAGGTTTCTTTGTAAATGTTTATTTCAGCTGAAGAAAAAAACCCAAGCAGCCTAAGCATGTAAAGGGACTGTAAGAATAATAGTAAAGATTAAAACTTAGTTTGTTTGGAAGCAGGGAGGGGAGTAGGAGGGGGATGGCTGGACCAGCTGACTCATTAGTTGTTATTCAATCTGATTTACTGTCTAAATTTGTTTTGCAAATCATAATGAAATTCACAGTTCATAGAAGAACATATGTAGGGCATAGGGAAACTTTTTGCATTGCACCATTATATAAATATGTTGCATGGTCTGAAATGTTGTGGTCCTTAACTGAATGTTACATTTTATTGAAGCATTAGAATAGGATGAATGAGCCCTGGGAGGGATAGCAAATTAGTGATTACAGTGCTAACAATACAAAGAATACTTCATGTGCTTTTTGTCTTTAATCTCTGTGGAATATCTGGGAAGCTGTTTGGGTGGTTATTCTTTGTGTCCTGTTTGGACTCCTAGGTTGCTAGCTTTAAAAAAAAATTAAAAACAAGAAATTACATCTCTCGATAATTCTGGAAATTAGCACCAACATTTGAAAAATGCTTTCTTGCTACATGAGATGAAAAATTTCTGCCTCTGCTTCTTAGTGAAATTTGCACTTTGAAGAGCCCAGGGTTGTGAGGGGGGGAAAAAATGTTTTTCTCCTTAACAGCAGCTTTGCAGAAGCCCCAGCATACCTTATAGACCTGATGCATGATAAAAACGCCGAGATCCGCAAGGTGTGTGACAACACTCTGGATATCATAGCGGTACGTCTGACTTCCCTTGTCCTTCCAGAGCCTCTTTACTCAAGGGAATTCTATGTTAATTAAATACATTGCCAATTGAAAGTATTTTTCTCGTGCAATTTTCTAATCATATTGATAGAAGATGAATTCTCAGTCATTAGGCTGTGCATCAAACTTCCAAAAAGTGTGCATGTACTTTGAAAATTCATACAAGTTAACTTTACACTTTTAAAAAGTGCTTTTAGACTTTAATAAATTAACCACATTACATAAGTGTGCCAAGCTTTCATTATTTCTTAGCTCTCCAAACAAATGGCTCTTGTTACCCAACAGCTTTATTCAGCTTCTCTGCATTGCCTGGTGCCAATATTTGTTTCAAAAAGAAAATGTGGCAGCGATCCTGATGCTGGCTGTTCTCTGCTGGGGGAACAGTCACTCTAATATTGTCTTCACCTTTTGGATAAGTTTCCTTTAGCTTTAGTTTGTCCAACTATCCATGGATCACAGTAAACTTTTGGGACAGTTGTATTACACTGCTAAATTGGAAAATAGGAAGAATATTAAACTATCAAGTGCTGTTGAGGATTGTAGTGACTGTACATCCTTTTGGGTATAGAGTAGCTGTCATGTAATTTTATAGCCAAGACAATTTAACTGAGTCAAGAGCAGCAGTACCTTTTCTACCCTATTGCTTTTTCAGTCATCTACAATTGATCCTTTTTCAGCTGAATTACATGTATTGCAGCTTGTTCTCTGAATAATATAGCAAAAGGCCTAACTTGCACTGCAAAATACTATATATAGTCTAGTTTGCCTTCTTCTGTTACACTCATTAATAATTTCTTCTAATTTAATAGTCCCCTTAAACCAGTAAAATGACATAACATTTTCTGAACTGGAATTCTTTTTATCTGGCTCTGTCTTTTCTTCAGGGAGGTATGGAATGAAAATTTGCTCCAATGGCAGAGTTACTGTTGATATTCGTTAAGGACAAGATTTAAACTCTGATGAATTTGCACTTAGTACTTATTTATGATGGGCATCATTTTCAGCTTAACACAATCAACTATTTCTAGGGACATCTCCAATGGAAACAGTAGAAGAATTTTTTTTATCTTGTGGGTGAGGCTGTACAACTTGAGTGTGTCAAATACTTGTTTTACCTTGGGGCCAGTGCAGTTTCCAAGTGACTCCCATGTTGATTTGTTCATATGGGGAAGCTTTACAGTGATGTGTGTTGTAATATCTAGTTAGTGAAAAATTGATTTAGCAAATTTTATAGAATTTAGAAGAATAAACATACAAAAATACAGCTTCATATTCAGTATTACCATCTGAGTAAAATGTACTTGGCTTTTTTTCCCTTCCTAAGAACACAAAATCTTTATGCTCACCATGAGTCAGTGAGGAGTGCTAAGTTAATGGATGGGAAAGGCTTCTCAACTTGCAAAAAGCACTGGACAGGACTTTGAGGGCCCTGAGGAAGAATAAAGGGAAGAAATTACGTGGTACTGTGGTTATTGGGGGTGAAGGAGGAGATACCAAACACATACTGAGAGCAGCTGGCGTGGTGGTAAATTATATTTTTCTTTGCTTGTGAAGCAATGCCACACTTAGAGTGGTGTTAGCTGGTGAGCTAGGAGAGTTCCTTTTCTGAGAAGGTCTTTCTGGCTTTATTATCTGGGTATTGTGTGGGTGTTGGGTTTATAAGTTGCATAAACACCATGGCCCTGAGGGGAACAGGAAGCATAATGTGCTCTCTTTTCTGGAAGACAAAGAGAACCACTAATTAATTGATTGCTTTCTCAATCGTGTTGGAATCTGGTTGCACTTGTGTCTCTCGGTACAAAAAATCCCAAGCAAAAAAGGCAACAGATTCTAAATAGTGGTGGTTAGGAAATGTAAGAGGGTAAGTTATCAGAAGTTCAGATCTTGATAGCTTTTAAAGGAATGTTAAAGCAAGCTGTAAACACAGAGGTGTTTGGTTGTGGGGCAGTTTTACACCAGCAGTGCCTGCTGAGGTGTCTGAACAGTCTCCAGGAGTGGTGGAACTTGTTATTTGTGCAAAATCCACAGCAAGCAAACCTTCACTCTTCTTGTTGCACACATGCTGACAGGAGTAGGTCCTGTGATGGAAATCAGAAAATAAATTTTGGGGAGTAGATTTGAAAATAATTTCTAGTCAGGGAGACAAATGCTTCTTTCACTCATCAGTGAGCTGTATATACTGTGATTGAAATAGCACTGGAGAAAATCACATGGCTTATAAGCCTTAGGGGAGAAATGCTTTCTATAGTAAAGTAATTGTCACAGAAATTATGGAAATGTTACACTAGTGATGATTTGTTTAATATAGCTTGGCTGGACTCTGCCACTGATGAACTGAAACAGATGTGCTGCTTTAGCACAGTATATACTGGGCAGTCTCAGCTTTGCACTGGGAGAAGCAAGATATCCCTTTTGTCAAAAGAAGTCTGAGTTGATGATTTAGGAATGCTTCAGTCTCAGGCATGTGCTGAGCTTTGGCAGTGAGCAGCCAGTTCTGTGTGCTTGTACCCTAAAATGGGGCAGCTCTCAGGGCTTAGCTGAAAGCCTGGAGTCAGCAGCTGGTATAGGAGTCTCAAGCAAATTAATTTCCCTTTTCCCGTGCTTCACTAGTGTGGACAACTGCAACTCCAAGCTTGTGGGAAGAGATGTCAGCTTACTCAAGATGCTTTTATTCTGTTCACCTTAGGCAACATTATCAAGAGCCAAGGGGGCTACTAATCTCTCAGGTTTCTTATTCTTTATCTGCTCCTAGCTCAGTTTTATTGCAGTCAAATTAACCATCATCAGATCCTAGGACTCTGTAGTCTGATCCTCCCCCTTTCCCCCAATTTCCCTCTTCAGTGCCTTTGCAGCTTCCAATCCAGACCTGATGTACCATCTTTTTTCTCTTATGATCAAGAGTGGATCACAAAAGTTCCTGCAGGAGTAAAACAGCTTTTAGACAGTTACAGCATTGCCCATGGGATTTAGGAAGGGCCTCATGCCTAAGGTGTTTTTCCAGCTCTTGTTCTTTGCCCTGGGTATTTGTAATGAATGGCAAATTATCTTTGCCTTTTATGGAATTAATTGTTAATGAACAGCTTGCATTGTTTTGTGTTAGCTAAACTCCCTGATAGAAAGAAATCCTCCATGCTGGGAATGCTGGAATTTCACCTAAGAAGCAGGAATGTGCTGTGAACCCTGCATGCTCTGGGATTTGGGGCCAGCTGCATGAGATGCTGGCCAGCTCTCTTAGAGTCGAGGAAGAGCAGACCACAGGGATTTGGTGTGGGCTTTATTTGAATAGGCAGCATGCTCTGAAAATAGATAACCTTTGACTCCAGCTTGGTGTCCTCTTTCCATGAAGAGTGCTGTAGTCACTCCAGGTAAAAAGGTTCTCTCTTCACTTGACAGGACTGCCTTTCTGTGGTGTGTCTTGTTGCCCTGTTATCCTTTAGCAAACATGAAAACAGAGGGGTGGGCAGAAGGGCAGCGAGGGGCTGGGGCTGCAGCTGAGCTGCTGAAGTTTCCTCTGTTCAGTGTTCAATTTGCCAGCAGTCTGCTTCTGGCAACTTCTGGTTGCTTCTTGTGGCTCTGCCTGCAGCAGAGTAACCCCAGGCAGCTTTAGATAGGGCAAGAGTGTCCTGTCCTGATTGTTTTTGTCTTCACATAAAACCTGCCTTGGACAGATTCCCTTTCAGCACTGGTGCCTGCTCTCTGAATTTGTAGGACTAGGAAGGTGAGCCAAACCACTGATCTGTTACTTACATAACAGGTTGCCAGTGAGATATCTTACATTCCTCCAAAAGGAAGGGGAAAAATGTTTCTCTAGTCTGCTACTGCCAATATAGGAACTTTGAGGGTGCCTTACATTTTATGAAGCCACCTAAAGTCAGAGGGCATCAATGGTTACTCTTTTCTCCTTGCCTTGCCATAAGTTTCAGCTCTCAGATTTCTGTGAACTTCCTGTCAGAATACATTTATAGTAATGAAGCTGACTGTGAAGCAGTGACTCCAGGTTGCACAGGTGTAAGTGGTGGAAGGATATTTTTTTTTCTCTGGCCTGTGAAGGAGTTGCCCTGCAGTGGTACTTATCCTGAGGTGGGTGTGGTGGACACCTGCAGAAGGTGATCCCTAACATCTGTTTCTCTCCTTGGTTTATAGAGGCACAGAGTTAAAATCATATGCCTAACTTTGGGATAGCTAGACAAGATAAATCTTTTCTTTCTTAATAAACAGTTAATTTAATCTTTCATGTAAACACTAGGTTTTTAATGAAGAATGTAACAAATCACTAAGTAGAGCCTTGAACATAATGAGCATTCTACTTATTGTATAGCAGTTTCAGTTCAGTAAGAGGAATCACATCAAATGAACCCTATTACAGACCCAATTAAAGGGCAACCACATTAAAGTGAAAAGGAAAATCTGTTTTTCATCAGCTGTGAGAGAACACAAAGCAGATCTGTGTAGCTCTGTGTTATCCTATAGTGTGTTAATCAGATACAAGGTGTGACGGAAGCCAGTGACAAAGGGGACCCTGATAGGGAACAGACACGCTCTGATAATGGGCCAGTTAACGCTTCATAATATTTCAATGGTTCAGTAGTAAACAAAGCTGGAAGCAGAACTTCAAAAAGGATGGCACATTCCTCCCAGAGTCGAGCCATACATCTTCTATGACACTTCTGGATTTATGGAAACCGAATGTTAAAAACAGTGATGTCAGGGTGCTCCAAAGAGAATAAAATCAACTTTCAGAATTCCTCCTTTTAAGTTTTGGCTGCAGTGTTTGAGGGGGGTGGTGTTGGAAAATAGGCACATTCTGTTCACCTTCTCATTCTCCCTTGCAGTGCTTTTCCAGTAGCCTAACATTTCAGAGGGCTGGAGGGCTCAAAGCTATAGCTGTATCTCCATAATTTTTAGTCTTCTGGTTTCATGTTTGCAGAAATTCCCTTGTAAAGAAAGAGCGCTTCATGTGTTTAAAAACAAAAAACCAACAAAAAAAAAAAACCAAAACAACCCACAAAATAATAATAAAAAGATTTTAATAGTTAAAAATATAATTACTGGAAGACTGGCAGTGTTTTAGGGAATTGTTTTTCTCTAAGTGTCTTTAATTTGTTTCTTTGTGTCTTTTGGCTGTAGTCCTGCATTTACAGCTTTTCTTCCATTCTGATGTTATTCCATTAATCATTTACCCAGTGGCGGTTCTGCATATTTCCATGGAAAATCTACAGACATATTCCTGATCTAGCACTACTTAAATGAACTTTTTTTGTGCTGAGATTATGTAAATCATTCTAGATTATTGCAGATCTTCCTTTTCTGTGATTGCTGCCACAATGAGCCTCCTGACAAAAATGATCTTTGATCTAGTTCTGGTGCAGTCACTTCTTGGTAACATTTGTACCTTGCTTTTTTCACTGGGAATGAAGACAAGAACAAAGTTGCTAAAGTACTTGAATGGATAAATTGGGTTTTTTAAGTAGTGTGCTGTTCAGTTGCTAATACCATTTTCCAAACTTCAGATGAATGATTGAGGAAAAATGCCTGGGAGTCTTAAACCTCTTAGAATAGGATGGGAAATGTAGAATATATAGGAATATTCTGCCCTGCTGTCATCATCTGAAGGAAAAATCAGTTGGAATCTGAGAAATGTTAACTGATTTTTGCAGGAGGATATAAGAAGTTGATGTCTATTTCTGACAGACATTCGGTATGTTCAGGCAGTGGTGTGACTGGAACTCTGATATCAGGAAGTGAGACACATTTAGGGTTGTAACTTTGGGAATATTCAAGTGTTTTCAAAGTGCATTGATGGTAAATGTGAATGAAGTGATTCAGCTGATGGCCTTTTGGCTTTTGAGAACTTTGAAAAGTAAATGGGATCATGTAAAAGGGATTCAGCTTTCAAAGAGGTTAATCTCATTTTCTGTTTGTTATATTTGTTTCTTTTCCTCCCCTTCTCTGCCATCATGACTTCTGGGAATAGTGTTCTTGAGACTGCAGTATGATTTCTGGCAGTTACAGGATGTTTCTTTAAAGCTTGTAAGTTAATTCACAACTGCTGGAGGCTGACATAATAGCCAGCCCAGGGTTCAGCTCTGGCAGATGCAGCAAAGGAGCTGTTTCCAAGGTGCTGGTCAGATGTCATCACTGAAAATCAAGAAACTGTCTCCTTTTTTTATGGGTCATTTTATAAATCTCTGTGATAAGCTTGCTTGCTTTTTCCAAGTTTTTACTGTTACTTCTAGTTTTTCTTTTTAATAAGTGGAGTGGGGGGAAATCAAGAAATAGCCTGAGGTGTTCTTTTCCAAACAGTATGTGTTTGTCCCTCCCTAGGACTGCAGTAATACTGACAGACAGAAAGTGGAATTTTGCTTCCCTAGGCAGTGAGAATATCTATAGATCCCACAGGTGATGCCTGTTCTGGGTGTGGAAGTTGTGCAGGACACCAGGTTTTGGACAGGAGTGCAAGGATGATGAGGAGTGGAATTAACAAAGTCTAGGAATTCGTGTTGGTCAGAGGTGGAATTGGAGACATTGGGGATAATGAAATCTTGGAGGTTCTAGATACTTGTTGGCAATGTCAGAAAAGCCTTTGTCAGACTGGCAGGGCCAGCTGGCTTTTGTGTTATTCACCAGCCAAATGCTGGAAGAGGCACAGGGTGGAGAGTGTTACCTGTGGAACAGATATGATAGCAATGAAGACAAGGCTGGTAGAATATTAAATCAGTTTAAAACCTCTAGTTCAGACTCCAGGGCTTTCAGAAGTTTACCCTGAGCTACTAAGCCAGCTGATTCTGCCTTCTCTGCCATTTTATGCCTCTGGTTGTAGACAGATCTACTTTGGCATGTTGAGCAGGAGCAGAAATTCACACTTCCACAACCAAGGCATTGTCACTAATTGTGTGTTGTCTTCCTGTTCAGGGCTAAGTAAAACAGATTTTTAAAGCCTTAAACTACTCCAGCTTAGATCTCTGAGGAAAGTCTGTCCAGATCATGTGTTAACCACTATGAGAGTTAAGACATTATTTTCTATTTTTCTCGCCTTTGTAGTTGGGTTAGAAGACAGTGGAGTGAGATGTGTTTCATAAGTATATTTCTTCCCACAAGAAGAAACATTCTGGTTAAGGATGTTATTCTTGCTCATAATACTTTGGTTTTAAAAAGCACAAATTGTGTGCATTAATTGTGACTATTCCCAAATTGATACCATCTGCAGATTTCCTGTGTTGATGAGCTTCCTAGAGATAGCTGGGCCCGAGGAACTGAGTGTTATCCATGGCTTCCCTCTGTGGAAATCACCAGCCCCAAAATCTGCTATGTTTAGAAGATCCTTTTCTGAACAGTTGATTGCAGTGACCATAGGCTGTGTCACTTCATACTGGTGTTCCTTTACATGAATATCACATCACTTGAGTGCAATTAAGCTGTAATCCAGATTGAAATTTCATGCCTGCATATTTTTCCATAGTGACTGCAACCTATATCCTGTTTTACTCAGCTTTCTGGAGAAGTTCCCCTCAGAGTTTACTTGCCTACCATTTTTGTGGTTGTTCAGCATTATACATAAAAATTGACATGAAGTTCAAAATTAAACTCTTGCTGGAGCTCATGAAAGAAAAAAATGTATTGGTTTTAATAGATTTTTTTGGTAACTAGTTGTCCTACGAAATGCTCATCTGATGAAGATGTGCAGGGTATTTGGCCTGTGTTAATAATTAATTACTAAAAGTCCCCTGAAGATTGGCAGTAATTTGGTCTTTTTAATTAAACCAAATGAGGAGACTGCTGATTGAACTGTTCTGTTCAAAGCAGGAGTTTTTTCTGGATAGTGTAAAGTTCCAAACTGTGAAGGGAAGATTGTAGTGCTGCATCACAAACCAGAATAATGCCCAATGCTTGCAAAATCCCTTCTTTGCTCAAAGAACATGCAAGTGAGCAGAGCATTTCAGTCTGCATCCTGAACTTGCATCTTTTGCTGATGTTGGATTCTGCCATTTCCTATCATACCAGCTTTGTCTGTAGCTCATCTTAAACCACCATGTGGTGATTTTTTACCAGGAATACGATGAGGAATGGGCTAAAAAAATCCAGACGGAGAAGTTCCGATGGCACAACTCGCAGTGGCTGGAGATGGTGGAGAGCCGGCAGATGGACGACAGCGAGCAGTACCTGTATGGGGACGATCCCATCGAGCCCTACATCCACGAGGGGGATATTCTGGAGAGACCTGACCTCTTCTATAATGCAGGTGAGGCAGCACCTGTCAGTATCTAGCACTGGGAGTGCCACCTCTGCATGTGCAGTGGGAGCTTGAGCCGGGCCTGGCTCAATCCTGCAGCACAGCTCCTGTTCTGTGGCACTGATGCCAGCCAGGGATGGGCTTGTCCTCGTTATGCTATGGAGTGGCTACAAAGACAAAATTAAGAGAGTAAAAGTGGGTATTTATTAAAGGCCTTCGTTAAGCACACTTTGGGCAGTCAGAAACCTCCAAGAGGGGCTGTACCCAATAGTCACGAGTTTTTAATAGAATTATAAGTTTGGTCCATTTACATAACAGAGGTTAATCCTCCTATTACAGCTTCAGGTAATGAAGTTATATTCCCCCAGTTAATTCCCCCTCAGTTCACTTTTGTTGATACTTTTCAGGGCATGAGACAGTAGGATGTCCTTGAGTTGTAGGCCCAGAGAGGAATTGTTTTGTTTGAATAAAATGTGAAGACAGTAGCTAACTCTCTATATGGAGTTTGGAGTTAGACACTAAGGCAGTACAGGATTTGAAGAATATAAAAGCTAAAATCCTAAGGCATCAGGGTGTTAGTGATGGATTAAATACTCCATGTCCATAATTTTAGGAAATGTTACAGGTCTGCAGGAATATGAGTAGACCTGTCTCGGGGAGCTGATTGATCATGATAATGGAGTCAAGTAAAGGTGGCCCAGCCTTGTTCTTCCCACCTATTTCTAGTTTGTTTGCTCTGTAAACAAAAATCTTCTCTCATCCCTGTTAAATTCACAGCTGTGAGATTTATGCTGAATTTTGTTCTGTGTATTGTGTTAGTTGTGTAATGGGATTTTTATTGCAGATATTTATGAAAGACTTCAGATGAGTCACAGCAAACTTGTAGATTCCTTGTAGAGGCCATCATTCCATGACTTTAAACTAATCTATCTGTATGATTTTTGCTGTTGTATATATGGGATTCATGGAAGCATGTGAATCTCTTCTGTAAATGTTGATTTACCTAATCCAGTGTTGCCAGCTGTTCAGGAGGAAGGTTTAAAAAAACTTTGCAGGAGACAATAATGAAATAATCTGCCCAGTGGATGAATGTCTTTGTAACTTATTGTAACTAGGAGTTGGCTTACCCTTTCACATTTGTGGGTTTAGATCCTTTTCAAGCTCCTGGATAACTGAGTGCATGAATTTTTGCTTTTTTTTAGAATTGCTGGGTTTGAGTCTGTGTTTTTAATTTTCCACATAAGTGTCCAGACGTCTGCCATGATGCATGAGTCACAAAACTCTGTGACTCTGGATCATTTTGCAGGAAAAGTAATTAGAAAAACAAAGCCACTAAACCCCATCATCTTCACTCATAGTTGCTGCAAGAAAATAATGGTGCAAGATCTCAGTAGCATCTCAAATACTGTTCTCAAAGGGTATCAAGAGCATAAGGCTTCTTCTTCTGCCACAGCAACTTGCCTCTTCAGTGTCATATTTTTTCCCTTTTGGATTTTGTGTGTTGGAATTGATACTTGACTGGGAAGGAAAGGTGGAATTCTGGTGATATGTTCTGCAGGTGTTTGAAATGTGCTTTTGCTTTAAGAAGTAGCTGTTTTTAAAGAGTGGTAAATTCACTTCTCAGATTCATTGCAACAAGTGTCAGTAATTGTGTGCTTCTGCAATTTCCTAGACTTCAGCTTTTGAAATGTGGCATCTCAAAAGGGACATAATATTCCTTTGAAAAGGCCACAGGTTGAGGTACCAACTAGAGCAGGGATTTGAGTTTCTGAAGGACAGATCATTACTTAGTGAAAAAAACCCAACCCCCCAAAAGTACAAATCTTTTTGCAGTCAGAAATGAAATACCTGTGTTTTGTTTGATAATTTTAGAAGTGATCTACACTGATGGCTGACACTCACTACAAGTCCCACCTTGACCATAATCATTCTTGAGCTGGCTGATGGCAAGATGGGTTCCTTATTTCATGACAGGCCAATCTCTGTCTTGCACAGTAATTTAAATCTACATGAAAAATGTGGCAGAATCTCTGAAGTTACCTTCCTGAGCTCAGTGTCTCTTACTCTGAAAGTGCATAACCTAATTTATGTTGAAACGTACATAACAACAGATGTCCTTTAACTGTGTAATCACATTTTCTGCAGCTGATGCTATCCATGTGCTTTCATTTTCCTATAAATTCATGTGAGCCATAACTCTGAGTGTTATGGTTTGACTGTTAACACTCTTGATTGAAGACACTTTAAGTAGTGGTAGCAGTAGCCTCAGAGTTAAAATGTAGTGCTTGCTTTATTAATACAAAGACAGATGTTATTTTTAAGTTTCTCTGCTCTCAAAGAAGAGAAGTTTTAACCTTGCCTGACTACTTAAAATGCATAGTCACTGGAATGGATTGCTTTTGATCTGA
The DNA here is from genome assembly GCF_029582105.1 of Oenanthe melanoleuca. Lineage (NCBI taxonomy): Eukaryota > Metazoa > Chordata > Aves > Passeriformes > Muscicapidae > Oenanthe > Oenanthe melanoleuca. The sequence continues at coordinate 26,423,582 of NC_079342.1, forward strand.
AGTGCTGCAGGTATAAAAGTGATAATGGTTCTCCTCATTTCAGTTCAGTGGAGCATACAGACTAGGAGGTGAGATAGAAAAATTTGGAAATTTGGCAGAAGTCTTATTAATAAAGGCCATTTCAACTTTCCTTTCACTTCTTTGGACGTTTTCTATTTGTGTGGTGTCACAGGGCACCCGTGTCCTGCAGAACATGCTGAGAGACAGGAATATTGATCCCTGCCAGATCACTTGCTTGTCAAGTCATACTCCTTCACATACTGTACACACATGTCTGCAATTAGAACATGGCCATGTACAGCAGTCTGATGCTGCTAAAATGTGGTCTGATCATGGCTGGCATTTCTCATTTGCAATCTGCTGCCTCGCATTCAGTCACTTTCCCATGAGGTATTATCTTCTAAATGAATCTCTGTAGCACCTCATCAAATGTCTGTTCGAAATCTAGATGTGTCAATTCTATTCCTTTTATCACTTGTCACTGTATTATCTTCAAAAAACATCAGGTAAATTCATAAAGCAGGGGGAGATTTGTTAGAATGCCAGAGTCGTCATCTCTAAGCCCTTGTGTCTGTAAGTAACTTTCCATCGCTTCCTGCACAGGCAGTTTTAGTAGTTTTGAAACCACAGAGGTTAAGCTAAGTGGCCTGTGACTCCCTGGATCTTATCTCTCTTTCTTTAAAGTGGAATGGCATTTGTAACTTCCTAGTCATTAGGAATTTCTTTCTTCCCTCTCTTAAACTCTTAATGTATCAGGCTGGATGTACCTGTTTCTGCCCTGGTTTTATGGGGATGCTTTCTGCACTTCAGGTCTGGAATTGTTTTCATACAGTAATGGAGACAAACTGATGTAGGGTCTGTTTTAATGAAAGAGCTTGTTTTATCTTGATTAGAGCCTAATACTAATTACCAAGTAAGAACTGTGCCCTTAATATTAAAGAGAAATGTGTTTTGTGAATGGGAACAGCAAAGAGTTAAGCTGGGCTCTCATTCAGCTGGGGTCAGTTCAATGACTTCACTTCAAAGACACTCTCTGGATTTACATTGATGTAACAGAAGGAAGATGTTAGCTCCTGATTTTCTTTTCCTCATAAAGCAAACAGAGACTTTAAGGAATACTTCTGACTTTACAAAAGTCTGCATCTTCATATGCCAGTGTTGTAATGTAAAGGCAGCACAAAAAAATCTGTAACCTGTGTTCTTGAGAGGATATCCTGTGAAAAGCCTGCCCTTGCTGGAAAGAGCTCTGAGTTTTTAAAAGATGGGCAAGATAAAAGAATTAGGTTTGAAGTAATTTTCTTGTTTTTCTCAACAAGTTTCAAGAGATACAGTGGTGCAGTATAGAGTCTGAACAATTAAGACCTTTGCTGCTTTTTTTATTTTTATGCTGCTGGCTCACATTAATGATTTGCCTTTTTCATTACTTGTTCTCTGGGCTTCCTTTGATTTTCAAGACAAGATTTGTCTTGAAATAACTTTTGTAGGCTTAAGGAAGAAGAGCTAAAAGAATCTTTCTTAGGTACAGCATTTTTCAGGGCAGTGGGCTGAAGCTCCTTGCTGTCCCAGTAAGGATTTTTTTGTACTTGAAGTTGCTGGCCTTCAGTATTATTGTAGATTTTTGTTCCTCACAGAAATATTTTCATATAAATTCCTAATGAATTACTAAAAGAAACCAGGACAGGTGGTTTTGCACACTTGCCCTCAACCCTGCTGCTTTACAAGTCACTGTATTTTGTTTTTCTAGATGGACTGATAGCCCCCGATGGAGCAGTGAGTCCGGATTTCTTCGGGGATTACCAGCTTCAGAATGGAGACCTGGTTGGGCAGCACCCCTTCTCTGGCAAGTAAGTGCTCCTGGTAGAGGATTCTTATCATCCAGCAATGGCTCTTCAAGTTTCTTTAGAGGGCTTCATTTGTAGTGCTCAGTAATTTTTGCCCCCAAAGCATTACACTGCACAAGCAGGGCTAGTCTGGTGTCTGAATTACATGTCTATTTTAACATCCTAACAAGCTGTAAATACATCTACAGCTTTCCAAAAGTTGTAGAACAGAACAACAACACAGAACACACCACCTGTCATGACAACTACTCAAATACTCTTCAGTCATTGGGAGACATCTAAAGAGAGGCTTGAGATGCTGATTACCCGGATGATGTTCGTTTACAATATTCTTAAATTTAGAAGAAGTCTTTCAGCTGCTGTGGGTTTGGAGTTTTTTGGTGTTTTTCCATTAACCTAAGTGTTCCCAATGTATTCTCAGTTAGATTCCTGAGGGCACTTTGAAAATGGGCTACAGGAGCAAAAGCATCACCTTTTGCTGATATTCTGGGAGATCTTTCTCTGAATTTCCCCTCTGGTGAAAACCTCTCCTTCTCAATGCTGGCAAGCTGTTCCAGTTTGAATTTCTGAGTAAACTTCTCCCATGGGTTCAAAATAAAAAATACTCATTTCTAATAATGGAATCTTCAAAAATCCTGATACCATAGAGTTTAGGAAGTGCCTTTTATAAAGCATGAATTCTGTGGAGTTATGAGCAGGAAATGGTTCAAACATTTGATAGTCAAGGTACAGCATTCACTTCAACAGGATCCAGCTACCTGGATATGCCTAATCCTGGGGCTGAAGCTGTGCCTTTCCAAAGGAAGAATGTTCTTTTCACCACTAACAACTTTGGCTTTACTTTGGCTTCTTTTAATTAATCAAAGGTGGTGAGCAGTTACTTTTGCTGGTTTATTCTGCCTGTGATGCACCAGAAAGCTGAACATTGAGCAAGGGTTGGAGTGGTGGTAGCATTAAAACAACATGCTCAGGAATAAAAAAAGCAGGATTTGAGATGGATCTTCTAGAAAAAAGTAAATATTTATACTCAAGCATCAAGTTCAGAGTAGTACAAGTCTGTGTTTGGGAAGGGGATGCTGGTGCCCTGATGATTTCCAAATGTGCAACCTTTGTTGCAGAGCTTGCAGGTGGGAGAGAAACTGAGGTAAGTGTGAGCTCTGTGCTGCTCTTGGGGTCTCAGTGGGTGACTCACCATTTTAAACTTCAGAAGAGACGCACAATGATGGATTTCTCTGTTCACCAGAACATTGGAGGGTGCTCCCAGCAGTCTTCAAGCCCACCTGGAGGTGTGAGGAAAGGTGTGTAGGGTAGAGCTTGCAGACTCCTTTGTTTCCAGTAAACTTAGAGGAAGCCCCAGTCAAGATACTCTTGTTTTCCCAGAGAACTTTCAGCTAGGAAACAAAACCATCTTCAGTGTCCTTGTTAAAAGTGAAGACACATCAGTCAGCCTCAAATTGCAGTCCCTCATCAGGGAGCTCCAATAGTAACCTGCTTTTTAATCTGATTGTATTCCAACTAACATGAGTAGCAAAATACACCTGGTGTATACCTAGTTAAATTAAGTATTTGTAGAATTTCTTGCATGTTTCAAGGCTCACCTCAAGAATGAAAACAGAAAAACTGCAGGTTGGCCCAATGATGATGGCCTCTGGAAATACTGGGATTTCTCACTAGAATTCTGTTTTCTAGAAGACAGAAATTCAATAGACTTCTTGCAATATGATTGCTCCATGGACTTATCTGCAGTCCAGACACTCAGTCTAATTGGAAACAGTGTGGAGTGCTGCAAATGTTCTGTCTTATTTGTAGCAGAGCAGGAGTGGATTGTTTGATAGAATAGATACTGGCAGCTGAGTGGCGAATCCGACTTTTCACATGTGGGTCATTATGGGCTGGAACTGCTTGGCGCCAGCAGCCAGGATTTCCTGATGCTCAGACCTAATGTAAAATGCATTAGTGCTCCAAGGCATGAGCCATGGAATTGCCAGTCCCATGAGTCTGGAGCTCCCTTCTCCCAATTTGAACTGGTGTTGGAAGGTAAAACCATACGTGCTACAGAGCCTAATTAAAAATAATAGCAGCAAGTCAAGGCGCTTTTTATGTGTTATAGTGTACATTTCAGCCATACCAAAACATAATTCTAGGGTATTTTTGTGCTTATAGTTTAAAGCTAACAAGAACCTTATGTCAAGGATTTATTTTTAACCAGTTCCAGCTTTTAATAAATCAAGATTTTTGTTATAAAAATGGTTCATTTTTCTATTATTAATATTTGAATATGTTTTCAGATTTTTTTTTAGCAAGAAAGCTGTGAGTTATGGTTTTCATAGACAATTAGCAAGTAAGTTAATAGTAACATGTTTTGGAAGTTCAGAGAGAGATTGCTAATTATGAGTAGATTCTTGGTTTTGGTCTTTTCATTTGTTATACTCTTTTTATTTATTATACATTTATTTGTTGTGCCTATGTCTTCTGGTCTTTGCCTTTTATGTTAGGCTTTTCAATTCTGTAATAGAAGCAGTTTTTGCTAAGCAAAGGGGTGAGTTCTGAAGTCTCTTTGTCATTTAAGAGCCTCTTTCCCATTTAAGACCACCCTGTGAATTTTGAGGTAGGTAACAACTGTAAGCTGACTTCTTGCTCCTCAGCCTTGAATAATTTAATCCTTTCTTCTCTTTTCTGCATTCCTGTGAGAAAGAATGAGGATATGTTACCTCTTTAATTTCTCTGAGGCTATTTCCTATCCTTACAATGTGCTCAGAGTGGATCAGGACTTCCCCTTGCCTCCAGGAGGGCTGAAAAGGCAGCCAGAAAGTCCCACATTTTGAGTGGCTGCACATCACTGAGAAACTGAATTCATGTTCAACTGGTGTTGGTGCCCTCAGTGCATTACCAGGGCTTAAGTATGTTCCTAATTTTTGGAGCCAGAGAAATGTGTCTATGAGGAAAGGCTGTCAAAGAGCACAATGAAACTCAAACTGTCTTGAAGATTTTCTCTGTAATTGATGTTTGATAACTCAGCCCACACCTGCCATGTGTTGTATTGTTACTCCAGTTACATTGTGAACATCCTTGGCTGGGGGATGCTGTTCCAGCAGAGATCCCTGTGCCATGGCAATTCCATGCTGTTTCATTTGGGAGAATTCAGGGCAATTGGAGCAGCAACTGTATCCAAAGGTGCAGTCACTGAAGTGGTTGACTCTCCTGTAATCCAGCAGGGATACCACAAGCATCTCTTGTGGAGTCCCTGTCCCAGGAGACACTACACACCTAGAGCTGCTGCACAGTCTTGGGAGGGTAGGGAAATGCTTTTTTGAAGTCAAGCAGAAGAGGAATTAGAAACAGTTGAATTATGGATAGGCATCTGCACTTCAGTGGGTTACCACATTGTGGCTGTTCTCTCCTGTCATTTTCAAGAGGGAAACATGAAGTGACAGCATTGGCAGTGAAAACATCTGTTGATCTGGGGAATTAGGTGGAGTAGCTTTTTTTCAAAGACACTGTCTTCCCTTCATGGGGTGTCTTGAACTTTTCTTTTGAAATCTGGAGTAGTGTTGCTATCAGGAGTTCAAAATGCTACCTCACATGATCATGCATTGTGAAGTAAAGAAAAACTCTGAAGGGAATTGTAAAACTATCTAGCCCTGAGTTCAGTTAGTAGATTTGCTTGCATGCTTGCTGTTCTGGACATGTCCACGTCCTGATAATTGTTATTTATTACTTGTCATCATGAAGCAGAAGCAGCACAAAAAGTGAAGATCTGGGCAGCTGCCATTTTTTTGGTTGTGCCACCCTGAGAAATGCTGTGTTTCTGGGGATCTAACTCGTGTGTTTTGCAGCTTCCATTTACAGCTCTTATCCCTGAACTATATTCTTAGTGGAGTTGTACTGTTACCTATGAGGCCTATAAATGGAATTGTTTCAGAATGCAACATCCACAGGAGCAGTGATAAAGTCCATAAACAGCATCTCTTGTTTTCCTCAAAGGTTTGCAGCAGAATGCAGACAGATTGTAAGGTATGTTTTCCATTCAGCAGAAAAGATGTGGCTGAGGAGATTGTTTTGACAGCTTCTATCCAGGTTTTTTTCATTGGCTATGAAAAGACTTTTGTGATTAGATTACCAGCTTTGAATCATCTTCCTGTCTTTCAGAAGCAGATGGGCATTAGGCATAGATTTGAAATTTTCATCTGTTATTAAAATCTGAATTCAAGGTTTGTGGTTCTGATAAGCCTTAATATTGAGTGAAAGTTTTATGATTGTGGCAAACAAAAATCCCTCACCTTTGGCTGATGTGATGACAGCTTAGTGTCTGAGCTGCAGGGGATAAAGACCAGCTGAAAGACATCTTCCAGAATCCATGGTCATTTATCAAATTTTAATCACCTTCTGGAGACTAATTACTTTCTTAAGACACAAACATAATAGTGATGGCTAAATACCTTATAATAGAGATAGCCACAGTATTTTTCTTGCCTTCTGGGGAAGAGGCCACTTTTTAACCTTCCCCAGCTACAACTAGATAATGGTACAAACTGAGTGAAAAAAACAATTTTTGGTTAATATCTTCAACAGAGTTCTCAAATCTTCTCAGTCTGTAGCTTTGAAAAGATTAATAGTTAGGAATGCTAGAGCTGGCCAAAACTTTTTTTTTTTCCCCTGAGGAAGTTTTCTCCAGTGCAGGATCCTTTAACCTTGTTATAAAATGCAGCAGAGCTGCCATTGCATAACCCTCATTTTCTCTGAGACAAGGCCTTTCTGTGTGTGCTGTTCCCAGCATGTGCACTCCCAGCTCTTCCCAACAGAGATCTGACTGAGGCTTCTTCCCAGGAAGCACTGAGGTTTGGCATGTCAAGCACAGCCAGTTTTATGGGGTGACTGCATGTCTCTGTCCTTGGTGGAACATCTTTCCTCTTGCCTGGATTTACAGCCTAAAGCTGTAGCTGCATGTCTTGTTTTTGCCATGGCAGGTCAGGGGGATGTTCTGTGAGCTCAGTGTCTGGAGCCAGGCCCTTGCCTATGCTGGCCCAGGGAAGCTGTGGCTGCTGTTGGCAGATTCCAGGGTGCACAGCTGGGCTCTTGTGTCTGGGCTTGATGGAGACAGTACCTGGCCACAGGTCCTGGTACTCCAACCCTCTCAGTGTGACTTGGCTTATCTGTAGCTGAGCTAACCATTTGTGATGTCTGCATGTGCTAACAGTCCACACTGAATTGCAGGAATGCTCCTATCTGTAGCCTTTTTGCACTTGGAAACCCTGATGAAAATCAGGTGGGAGTTTTCAGGGTGGAGCAACCTAGAGCTATAGCCTTTCATTGCTGTTGATTGCTGCACTGTGGTGTGAATTGCCAGTCAGGAGTCCCAGCTGAACAGCTCCCATCTGGGTCAGGTACAGGAACTGCAGCAGATGCTGGCAAATGTGCACCTTGTGAATGAATATCAAAATGCTTTTAAATGGTTGTACCTGTAACTTCTGTCCTACTTTGACATTTAAAGCTATATCCCATACAGATCTTCATCTTCAATTAGATTTGCTAAAGGAAAGGACTGAAGGAATTGGTGATCTTGGTGACCCTGCCAGGGAGTGTCTCATCTATCTTCTACTTTCAGTAAAGTTCAGCACAATTTATTTTGAAATTGGAACATTCCCTTCCCAGCATTTCAGGAGGTAAGAACCAAATTGCAGGCTGTCTCTGAGAGTGAAAACCCACTCTGTTAGCAGACAGCAGCAGTGATCAGTGGCAGATGCCATGCTCCTTTAGACAAAAAATGTTCTCCTGCAGGGTTTATGCTGAGAGTACCCATATCTCTTTCCTCCTCATTTGAACAGAGGCAGTAATACTTCCCTGTCTTAGAGGTGGACATATAGTGAGTATAAAATCTTTTAATTAATGGAAAGAAAGCCTGAAAAAGTATAAATTACTATTACAAGATGATTCTACTTTGAACCATTTTACTGTAGTGATATTTATTTTTCAAAATTAAACCTTATTTTAAAAACAAAACCCAACTTAGTTGCCTTTGCAATATGTTCAGCAGAGTTGTACTCAGCTTCTGCCATTTGGACACTATTTAATTTGCATTTCCCAAGAGAATTGAATTAGGTTTTATTAGTAAATTGGGCCTATAACCTTGCAGGCAGGTTTTATTAGTTTATCACACATCAGTATTAGCAAATTGTAAATCCCACTGAAACGAATTTGAAAAGGCCTTAAAGAAAAGCCCAGAACCAATGAAGTTCCTGGACACAAATAAGGGAGTTTATTTTGGTAGGTTTGTGTATTTTATTTTTTTTTTTTTTAATCCCACAGAAGTCTTGTTAGTGGCAGCAGATCAGCTTTTTTATCTCATTCGGTTGTCCTAACTGTGCCCACATGTTTAGTTTTATAGAAATTAAAGGCACTGACTGTTCCTGGGGAACTGGCAGAGAAGTTTTGTTCCTCTGTGCCTATCCAGGTGCTACATACCCCTGGAACTGAGATTTTGCATCTAAAAGAATGTGAAAAGGAAGTGGGAACTGCTGCCTTTTGGAGGGTTTTGGAGCAGTCTGGAACAAGCTTATTGAAAGACTTACTTCACTTTACTGCTTCAGGCTCTGCCTGGATCATGGCTTAAAATGACCCAAAATTCACTTTGTAGTTATTTTCCTTCAGTACTGAAATATGGCAGTAGTGCTTCCAGAACTGAAGACTTCATTGCTAAGAGCTTTTGAGTGTGATCTTGAATTTCTTTGTTTCTTACAGTAATTTGTTTCTGCATTAGTACTCTCTGTCCTTTCCTGGTTGGTTTTTTGGGTTTTTTTTTGAGTAGTCATCATATTCCTGCTACCTGTCACTTCATTATTTTTTCATACTGTCTTCTCAAAGCCTTGTTTATAGAAATGCTGCAGCCTGATCATATAATTTCTGCTGACCAATTTCTGCTGTTATGCTGTAGCCAGTTACTGGAGCATTTTTGAAGCAGGGGTCTGATTATTCCAGAAGATGAAGATTTTGCCCTGTGGCCCATATTAATCAATGAGATTTTTCCCAGAGTTTGGAGAACTTTTGCACCACTGAACAATTAGGGTTGTAATTGAGGAATATCCATAAAAGGAAAATATTATTAATATCTAATATACCATAACTTTTGAATGTGCTTGGGTGTTTATTTGTTGTCACTATGTTCTTAGGATCAGGAGAAGCTCCCAAGCAGCTCTCCTTGTATCCCTACACACAGCTAATGCCCATAGTCGTTGAGAGCTGATAGCCTATGGGCAGAGAAGCACAGGTGAGGGAGGAGAAGGGAAGTTACTCCTGCAGAGCCAGGTGCCAGAGCTGGAGAAGGGAAGTTACCCCTCCAGAGTCAGGTGCCAGAGCTGGAGCAGGAGAAGGGAATTTGCTCCTCCAGGGTCAGGTTCTGGAGCAGGAGAAGGGAAGTTTCTCCTCCAGAGTCAGGTGCCAGAGCTGGAGCAGGAGAAGGGAAGTTCCTCCTCCAGTCAGGTGCCAGAGCTGGAGCAGGGCAGGGCTCTCCTGAGTGCTCCCACAGTGACCAGACCACACCACCTCACCAAGGTGTGTGGTCTGGAGCCGGGAAGGATCAGGTTGCACTCGTTTCATTTACTGTAAGAGAGGTTTAATTGCTCCCAACAATTGCAGCAGTATGGGAGAGATGAAATAGCTTGCTGGGGAATATTTTAACACAGTTAAAATAGCACAGTTTTTTCAGCAAGTTGCAGATGCCATTTGGGAAGAGAATAAGTATTGAGGTTTTAATGCACTTCAGCTTTTTTGAAATACAGGATACTTGGGCCTCTTTCAATTGCAGCTACTTCTTATACTTTTTTTTTTTAGTTGCTTTTTATTTTATTATGTTCCACCTGCAGTTGGCCTCATTTAACCATCATGGTTTAGGTGGCTATTAAGAATTTTAAAAGAATATCCAAATGCTGGAGCTGTGAGCTCAAGTACTTTGGAATGTCTTACCAAAAAATCCCCCAAACCTGGGTCTGTCTCTTCTGAAATGTAACATTAATTAATTCCCACGTTCTGTCTGCTGCTCAGTCCCTCCAGATGTGCTACTAGGAATAGACTGGCTCCCTGGTTACAAGCCATCTGGGCTCTGTAAACTGATTTGCACTTATATTAAACAATAAGTGAACAGAATGCGGAAGAGTTATTAAAGCAAATGTACATTGCTTATAAATCTCAAAGTAAAATATTAAAATGTAGTAAAGGAGAATGGAATGTGCAAATGAAGACCTGCTTGTTTTTAATGAGTTTAGCTGTGACCTTCTCGATTTCAACCAAAAGAAAAGAATTTTATTTTTCTCTTTAAAAATAAAAAAAAAAAGAAAAAGAAACTATAAAACTGCTTACAGAAGTATCTGAGACAAAAACAAGGAAATATAATGTTCTAAACTTGACTGGTCCAAACCACTCAAGCTGCTGTGACAGCTCATAAAACTGAGAGTAGTTTTTAACTGGACTCTGTTTTACATTGCCAGAGTGAATTTTCCTTGCAGGAAGTAGCCAGAAGGTTTATTTAGTTTCCAGACTGCTGCTTTGATCTTTCCATTCTGTCACTTCTCAGGTTACATAGCCCTTTTTCACTGCAGTAAATCTGCAACAGTTAATGAGAATAAAATTTCCTCCTTCTCACTGATCACATGCTGTTAAATGCCAAACCACAGCCAGCAGCATATTTGCAGAATTCGGCTGCACTGTACAAAAACAGCACAATCAGTTTAATCTTGTTGGTTTTGTAATTCATTTTATTGAGCTTTCCTTTTTCAAGTGACCTATTTTATCAAGACAAGTGGTTGCAAGGCCAGATCTGGAAGAAAGATTTAAAACTGTAATAAAGTGAGGGGTGTTTTGTGTGCTGGGTTTAAGCATGCTCACAGGATTCAAAATTAAACTTAAAATGAGGAGTTTTAAAAAGGCCCATATATCAGTGGGATATTTCTTGTGGTTATTATCTGAACTGAACATGTGCTCTGAGCCAATCTCTAGCATAAAAATCAATACATCAAATTAATTTCTTTGCCAAATGCTTAAAATTGTTTTGGTTCTAAAATTTTATTCTGATTCTGTGTTTATCAGCCTCAGCCATCCAGCTCCAAAGACTGACCCACCCTTTTCCCTCTGGAAAACTAAGATGATGGTGTTTTAACTCTGAGATTTTAAAAAATAATAAATTGGCTTACAGACTTTATTTGCCTTCTGGGTTTTGAGCTTTTTAAATTTTATTTTGTCCAATACTCCCTGATCAACCTTTTTGGTCTGGAAACATTTGATTTTTCATTTGTTTAAGTTGAGTTTTTTATATAGTAGTGCTACTCCAAGATACAGATCTCCAAGAACACATTCCTTGTCTGTATTTGTATCTCCCTTGTTTCCTGATACATCCAGTGTTATTCCTAAGGAAAAAAAGTTGGTAAGAGACATTGAGATTCATTTTTTTCTTGATTTTCAGTAAAATCATTGCTCATTTGGGATAGACCTTGATAAGATTTCACTGGGTCCCAGTGCTGCTATATAAAAGTGTTTGAAATCAGGATAATCATCTGTGGTGGTAAAAAATATTTCAAGTTTCTTCATCAGTAATAACACTGCAACTCCATTTGCTGTGTGTGCTCGAGCGAGTGCTGCAAATCCCCCCAGCAATGTTAACTTTCAGAAAAGGCTTTGAAAGCTTTTATTGGCTGCAGCTGGAAGTCAGAGCAGAACAGATTTCTTGATTCTCCCTCCCTCCTTCCCTCCAGCATCTGGATTTTCATCCACACTGTGCTGCCCTGCAGACAGCACCATGTCACCAGTGCCCTGTGGCCTTGGCTCCTCTAGGCTTTGGTGCACAGCAGGGAACTTCTGTCCCCATTTTTCTTGAAGGACAGAACTGAGTGGCTATGCTTGGGCTTGAGGAGTTTGTGCAAACTTTTAAAGGGAAAATTCGCCACCAAAAAGCTGCAATTTGCTTCAGCTGCTCATCCCTGAGTACATTTTCAGTGACCTGCTCTAGTACAGGAAGCAAGGAACACTTCTGTGTGGAAGTGGAAGGGCTAGTGGGAGCTGGAGCAGATCCTGATCTGGTCAGTGACACCAGTCATCTCTGTGAAACTTCAGCATCTTATTTTGCTCAGGCAGTTGCCTGAAGCTTTCTGTACCCAGCCTAAGACTGAGCTTGCTGGAGACAATTAGAGAGAGGCGTGAAGGCTTCCCAAGCCAGGCCTATCCCTAGTTCAGATTAAGGCAATGTACTCTTCAGTTTATGGAGCTGACACATACACTTTGGACTGTACAGGGAGAGAGGGGGGGAAAGGACATCTTGCTTTTTATTGCCTGTTCCTCAGGGCTTTTTTAATTTGTTTTAGTTCTTAATTAATTCCTAAGAAATGGATGTGTCTAATCAGTGGGTTTGGACAGTTGTTGAGCCAAGAGCACAGGAGATGTTTCTGTCAGGCTTATAATGGAGAGCCAGAGCTCTTGATTTCCATTCCAGCTCTGTCTGTGTTCTTGACCTTTTAAGAAATCCTGCAGAGAATGGCTGAGAAGCTCCCTGTCCGTGGGCAGAGCTGTGAGCCTGACTGCAGGAGCTTTCCCCATGCCCTTCAAAGGAGCAACATGGCTGTATGAAACAACTGCAGCCTTGGAGCTGCTGTTTTGCCCCCTGTGCAAAATCTGTTGGGGATTGGTTGCTTTTCTTGCACAGCAGATTTTTTTTTTTTTTCCTAAAGGGTTTTACAGAATAAGCAAAAGTCTTTTCTGTCTATGTCAGTCTAATTTGAGTCTTCTCATTATTGTAGTTTTTCATTTGGCTGTCTTTAATGTCTGGGGTGTTTTCTCTTCCAATACTCCAGTGGGAAACTGAGGTCATGGAGAAAAGGAGCAACTTGTCCAGGATCACACAGCAGGTAACTGACAGAGCAAGAAACTGAGGCCAAATCCCAGGCTGTGTTTGCAGAGCAGGGATGGCAGGAGCCACAGCTTTCAAGCAAGGCTTCACACTGAATTTGGCTAAGAAAGGTCATTTGGTTTTGGTTCAGTGCTTTCTTACTGTTCAGTTGGGAATTTTATTTTTTTTTTTTAAATGCTGCCTTCCCCCAGTGAATTTTGGCATGGTTATTGCTTGGTGCATAGCTGGAGCCTGACACAGAAGACACAGTGCTCATTTCTCCACCATTGTCAGCTTTCCATTTGTTTGTAATTAAATGGGAGAAACAGCAGTATTGTGCTGAGATACAACTGGGCAACAAGTCCAGAAGCAATTGGAAACTTTAAGTCATTAAGTACGCTGAAGAAAGCTGGATCACATGGAAGGAGAGACATGATCATATCCATAAAAGCTGTATTATGATGCACAGGGGAGCTCAAGTATTATTACACAGGTTCATTTGGATATTTTCTGTCTTGTGAGCAGATGCAATATTACTGTTTAAGGGACATTAACATTTAATGCTAATGTAGAGATGGACTTGGGTGATTGATGCAGTGGGCACAGTCACAGATACTGCCACAAAACTCCTCCCACTTAAGCTTGAGGAATAGAAAGCATGAAAAAAAAAGTTTCACAGATAGGGGAGAACAACTTGGGGTCATAAGAGGCAGAATTTAGGAGACTTGTGGTTTATAGTTTAACGTCATTACCAGTAGTGGGAGAATCTACAGTTACAAGACATTGTATAAAGAAACATTGTTTTTTTCCTAAGGCTTCTCAGTTGTATGGAGTTTCTCCATAAACCCATGGTTTGTGCTCTTGCTCTGAAGGATAGAAATTTATGGTCAGTGAATGCAAACCAGAGGTAACTGGCTTGTAGGAGGAAATGGGATCATCATCTAAATCCCTAGACTATAGGCAAGGGCAAAAACAATAGTCCTGTGCCTCTTTCTGATGCCCTTTTCCCTGCCATGGCTGGTGTTGGGAGAATGGGCTCCAGCTGCCAGGGAATATCAGCAGGTCACAGAATCCCTGGCTTCAGAGGATCTGAGCACTGGTTCCAGTGTGATGGTTCCTTGGTTGCTTAAATGTGTCATACCTGCAGACAGCTTTGGAAGCTGGAGGTCTGTGTGTGTTCTGTGGAATTCAAAACCATTTCCCACCTGCTGTGCTTGGATGCACACTGTGCCTTTAATGTGCAATGGGTCAGGGCCTGGATGCCCCCAGCTCCCCCTGCCTTTCCATGCCTGGTCTCTGTGCAGAGGAGACCTGAGGAGGGAGGGAGGGAGCTGCAGCATTCACCAGCCACTCTGCTAATTGGGCTGGCAGGGCTGAGCATCCCCTGTGTGATTATACTGCCCTGCACTGCAGTCCTTGTCTCAGAGCAGCACTCATCAACACTTCAGGAACAACAAGAACTCTGAGATGAGGGAAAAAAATACAGTCTTTGCTGTTGGCAAACTTGTGTGTGTCTTGTTGGCAAGTGTTCTAGTGAGTGAACTGCATCTCATTTGTACAGGTTATAATGCTGTGCTTGTCTTGAGATTAGTGTGCCAATCCTGTGGCTCTGGCACCTCCTGAGGGGAAAGCCTTCAGTATTCATCTGAACATGATCTGTTTTGTCTGTTATACAGGAATGTGATCCAGCATTGTGGGATACAGGGGATCATGGCATGAGAGTTTATAAGGGAATACAGGATGGGGAACTGTGCTGTCACACATGAGTAGATTCATGGAAGAGAAAATTTAGGATTTTCACTTCATGTGCAGCTGAAATTCTGAATGTCTGCCTGGGCTGAGGCAGGGATGGCTTGGGAGTGAAGACTGATTTTTAGAAGCAATAATAGCCAGTGTATAGAGGGAGAAGGTAGAGAGGAAACAGTGGGACTGCTATGAACTGTATTGATATCAGGCTTCTCAAAGATGCTCAGAAGCCCTCTGGTTCCAACCCCTTTCTCTGATCCTTAGGAGGAGTTTTGGAAAGCTGCAGGTGTGATCAGAGGTGCCAGGTGTGTCAGCAGAGGCTGCCTGTTCACACCTGCATGTAAACCCTCCTAGCAGCTCACTGGAGCATGTGAAGAACTTTAGGTGTGAGTGCTTCATCAGGACTTGGTAGGGTTGCTGATGAGTTAAGAGTTGCAAATAGTGTTTGGTGGTCTTACCAAGGTCAGAGGATATACATAATTAAAAATCTATAGATTTTTAAAAAATAAAATAGATTTTATTTTTAATAAGCTTTTAAATCTTGCATCCCCACTTAGTAGCTGAGAGCCTCTGAGACATGAGGGCTTGTTGATGCAGAGTAAGGAGGGAGGATTGACAGGGTTTTAGAAAAAGTTTAGAATGAAAAGGATTAGAGATGAAATCTTGGCTCTGGTAGAAGCACTGTGTGTGTTCGGGTTGCAGTTCATTTTCAGAGGACAGTGATTCCAGGGTGCTTTAATTTTGGGCAGAAACAAATGAAACTTTGGCCCTAAAATCTGAGCTCCTAAACTGATATTTCACCCTCAGAGACTTCCAGGGCCACTGACACCTACCCAGGCAGTGACAGTCTCTTACAGCACACTCTGGTACAATGTGTGCCAAACTGCCTCAGACCTGTTTCAGACAGTGTTTCCTGCTGGGATCACTCCAAGATCCATGGCTCCTACTGGGGGGCTTTCAGTTGGATCTCAGGTGTTTACTTTTGATTAAGAATCTCCCTTTGCACTTGCCTTTCTGAGGCCCTGCTTTATGCTGGAGGAATTAGTACCTGGGAATTAGGCTGTGGTTTGAGAGCCCCTGGCAGCAGCAGCACTGGTGTGGACAGGGTCGGGGTGTGCAGCATCAGGGGAGCTCTGGGGTCACTCTGCACCCAGGTTAATTACCCAGGTGTTAATTGCCCAGCCCAGGCTCACCAGCCTCTCCTGATATCTGGTATCTGTCTAGTTCAGAAGGATTTTGTGGATGCAGCAGGATGCTGGCTGCCTTTCCTATTGGGTGAGAGGACACAACTGGTCTTCACGTCCTGGATTTTGTCAGGGCACCTAAGATCCTACATGGGTATATGGATTGGATGCTCTGAATCAGAGCAAGCATCAATAAGCAGGGCTCTTAAGAAATCTCTCCTCACTCATGCACATCAGGAACATTTTCCTCTTCGGCATGTGTTCCTCAGTTCCCTAGCAGTACAAGCAAATTGGAAAGTTCAGCTGTCATTTGGGGAAGGTCATAGATCACACTAGCAGCCTGAGTAATCCAAGAGGTTTTAAGTATCACAGCATTTAGTTTAAAGTGAAATTTGCTCTGACAGGGGCTGGCAGACCAATAGGAAAAAGAAATATTTGTGCTTGGAGAAGTGCATGTGTAGAGACCTCGAGTATAACTGATGGCTGGAAGTGATTTCAGTCTAAAAAAAACAAATCATTAAGAGAGTGCATAGGGGTAAAATACACAGTTCATATTTTAAAGGGTCTCAAAATGAACCAGCAACTGAGGTTAGCAGTACATAGTAATTAGCTGGGCTGTTCACTGTTTAACTCCATCAGCCCCAGGCAGGCTGAGCTGTGCACAAGAGCACAGTTGTGCTGTGCCAGGGTGCATGCATGACTGTGACACAGAGCTGTGCAGCAGCCTGGGCCATGGCTCAGTATCTGAGGGTGCTGCTCTGTGATCCACATCCATCCCACAGCTCCAGGGCTGCATGCCCTTCTGGCTGCCCAGTTACATTGGGAGGAAAAATACTAACTCAGGTGTGAGTATTGTTGCCCCAATGGATAATTATGTGTCCTTAATTTAGGCTTGGTGCTTGCTCTGCTGAGCACTGAGTTTCCTGGTAGATGCTGTAGCATGAAGCCAACAACACATTTTTCATAGGAGCAAGCCTTGAGGTTGATTGCTGGTATAAATCTGAGCACACATGGCACAGATCATGATCTCAGGCCGGTCGTTATCCAACAAGTGTTTACAGCCCCAGAACTGCCATCTCTGCTGGCTCTCCCCTTCTGCTGTTCTTGGCAGAAGGGGCAAGGATTCAGCAGGGCTTGTTTTTAAATCCGTCTGCACCTCGGTGTGTTGTGCCCTTGGCCTGGCAGCCTCGGGAGCGAGCCAGGCTCTGTGATTGTCCTACCCCTGCCTCACCTCCTGGGCTCAGCACCCTTCCCTTCAGCTCCCACAGGCTCCCTGCTGCAGGCTGCCAGTGCAAACAATCCAGCAGGCAAAGCTGCTGTGCTTCAAGAGCACCAGCGTGCAAAAATTCAGCCAGGTTTTTTCAAGCATGGTCGAGACTCCATTTACTTCAGGGAAATATTTAGATAGGAGAGAGTAGTGATTTGATCAAGGTGTTTTAATGTGATTTTTTTGTTTTGTTTTGGTGGTTTTTTCTTGACTGTCCAAAGCAGTTATCAGCTGATCCATCTCTTCCAGTTTTCTTCAGGACACTAACATATGTCTGAACCATTTGGAAATAACTGATACTCCTCAAAGTTTAAACTCTAGGGATCTTTACCTAATTACTTACACATTTATAAAAAAAAAAATTAAAAACTGATTTGTTGAGAATGTGATTGAAACCATATTTTCTCTGCTCTTGTTATCAGTTTAAATACATTTAGCAGTTCTTTGAATAAGGATTAGTGAGCTGTAAGCGGCTGGAAGAGCTCAGCCTGCAGGGATAGAGGCCCATTGCCACCACGTGGCTCAGGGCATTATTGCACCTCATCCCCAAAAGCCCGTGCTGGTTTAGCTTGGGGTGTTTGAAGGAGTCCAGGGCACCCACAGCCTCCTCACTCACCTGAGTATCATTCCAGAAGGAGCTCTTTGCAAAGATTCTACCACACTTGTGATAAAAACATCTTAGCCACAACTAACATTATTGCAGTCACAGAAATCATCATGGAAAAATAATCCCAGAAAAGCATTTTCTGTTAAAATAGCTCTTCATTATAAATCAAGTGTAGATATTTTAAGGATCTTTGGAGGAAAGTAATGAATTTAAAGGTAGCTTTAAAGGGTCCTGCTTCTCTGCAGTGTGTCTGGTGTCACTGGGAATTTGTAGAAGCACAACAGAACCCTGTGTTTCCAATTCCCACCGTGCCTTCTTTTGGTACATTGTTAACTCGTGGCACTGACAGTACTGAAGGAGCCCTTAAGGAATTGGCATTGGTTGATAGAAGTTTGTAAACTGGTTTGTTTTCTGAACTGCCAAACAAACTGGTCAGCTTTGTGCTTGTCCTTGTGGGCTTGCTTTCAAGAGCCTTGGGCCTGACAGGGAGACACTGCAGCCAAGGGCAGCCTGGGTGAGGTCTGTCTGTCTGTGTGTCTGTCAATCCCTTTGCACACTGCAAATCACTGACAGAGCAGAGGCAGGGACTGGCTGAGGTGAGTGCTTAGTTTTCTGGAGATGAGAGATAAACACAAAGTAACAGGATTTCTCTTAATCCCTTCTTTCAGGAGTCTTTCAAAGCTTCAGGCCTGATAATGAAAAAGCTGTTGTTTGCCAGGTACAAAGGAGGCATATGGGGAAAGTGCCTCAGAGGTCACCAGCTCATTTCCTAATGGGCTTGAAAAAGGGTAAGAGGACTTTGGAGGGGATACAGGAAGGAATGGGTGACCAGAGGAATGCATTCACAGAGCTTTGCACCACTGCAGGATACACCAGGGCCACTCTGCTGCTCTCTGCTGTGCTGAAGGGGCTGATCACCCTGCAAGGTTGGGCTGATGGCTCTGTGCAGGAGTTAGGAGATGGGTGTTTCCTACTCAGATACACATGGGCAGATGTGGAAACACAAAGCACTTTCAGGACACATTTCCCAAGATGCATCCAAGGAAAACAGTGATTATTTTTCTCTGCAGCTTGACTATTGATTGTCCCTTCCATCTCAGACCCACCACCTTTCCCTGACTATCAGGATATCCCTGAGTGAACTCATTTTCTGAGAAACCAGACACTAGGGATCCTTTTCTAGGACCTCACTGAGATACAATCCAAGGAACAGTGCCTTTGTGAGGACAGTGATGGACATGGTCCCCCCATGCAGCTGAGCCCTTTCAGCCCAACCAATTGAGCAGTGCCAGCTCCTTGCAGAGCCAGGGCCTGGGGCCCACCCATTGTCCATCTTCTGCAGGGGTCGTTCTTTCCCAGCCTTGACTGTTGCATAACCCGTGTTCCATATGGATAATTGGCAGTAATGAGCTTCAGCTTTTCCCCACTCCAAAAGCACTTTGGTTCTTTGTGTTTTGACAGTCTTCAGAGGGGAAGTTCGGCTCCTTTCAATGCATCTTTAGTCAGACAATAAATCAGGATCCTTTTCCATTTGTCCCCCTACTGAAGTGGAAGCTAAGAAGTGACATAGCTATGAATAGGCAGTAATCCAGTGTCTTGGGCAATGCTCCTTTTTCCTCTACCTCCTGCAGGAGCTATTGTTGAGCATGAAATATGTGCCACTTTTCCCTATGCAGTTCTTGTGTTTCAGTATCTAACTCATTGTTGTGGGACTTTTTAGGTGTAAAAGATGCTGTTTCACATGAAAAAAATAATTACTCTGTCTCATTAGTACATAGCTTTTCAGTATGTGATTAATTCCTTCTGCCATTTGGCTGCTGGTCTTGTATGCCACTAGAAGCACCATCTTTTACCATATATTCACTTTTAGCTGGTGTTCTCCATACACCTCAGAAATGGACTGAAGGCAGGGAATGACACTATTCAGATGTGCTGTGTAGGGCAGGGTTACAACAGGTTCTGCCAGAAGCCTGAAGGACAGGCTAACTTCAATGTGCAGAGGGAGACACTGAGTCATGGGAGTAAAGTGCTTGGCTGGTAAATCTGTGAAAGGAGGGAGGAGAAGACTTTGGCTCTCCTGGGATTCCTCTTGCACCTGAAAGCCTTTCCCTGATTGGACTTGCACTGATGTCTCTGCAGCATCCCTTTTCCTACCAGGGAAGTGGTGTCCAGAAGGGGAACACAGCTGGCAAAGTTTCCTTATAAAACCATCTCTGTGGCAGTGATGCCTTAGGATTTTAGCTTATATATCTTTCATCTATTTGCAATCCTGCACTTATTTAGTGTATAACTCTATCTCCATATCCAGTGTGAGCTGCTGTTCTTCCATTTTGGTCAGACACAACAATTCGTCTCTAGGCCTGGAATCAAAGACACCGAGAGATGGAAACAGAAGTGAGTTGGGGGAGCAGACTGGGGGGTAAATGACTTCATTACCTGAAGCTGTAATGAAGATTAACCCCCAGTATGCACATGGATCAAACTTATAAAAGTATGAAAACTTGTGACTTGGGTGTAGCTTCTGGAGAGGATTTGTCTGCCCAAATGAAAACCATTCAACAAATATAACCGCTTTTTATCCCCTTGACTTTGTCTGGCCTCTGTTTTTAGGTAAGCCCAAAAAGGCATCAGCAGGAGAAGCTGAAGCCACCAGCACTGGTGTCCCTTCCATCCCATACAACCCCCTGGAGTTCCTCTCTCCTGTTTTTTTTGCAGCATTGCAGTGGATGGGTTTGGGCAGAGCACGGGGGTTCCCGGGCGCCCGGCGACAGCGTACGGCTACCGGCCGGACGAGCCCTTCTACTACAGCTACGGGGCACGGTGAGCCCTGCACAGCGCCCTGCCACAGCACCCTGCCACAGCACCCTGCCCTGCTCCTGCATGACTGCACCACCATGGCCAGCTCTCTGTATCCTTTAGCATGTGTAGCTCCACAGAAATTTAGCCTTTCGGGGTCCGGTGTGTTAGTGACCGTGTTTACTCTTTGTCGTTATTATTTTTGTACAGTAACTGTGACTTGAAAGCAGGAATTGGAAACTACTGGACTGGAAGGTGTCACATTATGTATATTAAGCTACTAATTTAATTTCTATTAAATACAAAAACCTGTGTGGTCAGCAGTGGTGAATGTGTTTTTAACCAATGTTTTGTGTGTTTTACAAGGCACTTAAGAAGAGTGCTCCATGTGCAGTGTGTTTAACATGGACTGGTTCCCTCTCACATTTCAGGCACAGAACACCACTAAGCCCCAGCATCTCCTGGCACTGCCCTGACACATAGTTTGGACCAAAGTCCAGTCCTGGGTCTGAACACTTTAATAATGGAAAGATGGCACAGATTCACTCCCCTGCAGCTTCAGACATTTACAGTCCATTTTAAATGCTTGAAAACACTTAAAATTAGAAACTACACAATAGACTACCTTTAGCCTAGTGTTTAAACAGAGTTCTGTGGGCTGAGAGAAGACAGCCACATCCATCCTGAGGGCCAGCAAGAGCAAGAAACATTGTACCTTGGTTCAGAATCCAGAGGCCTTTACCACCTTCTCTGTCTGGAAACACAAATCCATGCTGTCCTGCTCGTTTCTGGGCTTTAAGCTGGATCTAAGCAGGGATCAGTGAGCAGATGAGGAGTCCCCTTCACGCTGGACTCTCAGCGTGGTGATTGTTTTATGTCGTGTTTTGAAACAACCTGCAAACAGAATTCAGGCTGAAGCTGTTCTTCAGCTGTGCATGCCCACTGTCACACACAGAAGAAAGGAATGATAATGCTCCCTCTGCCACAGCTACCGAGGCAGCAGTTCAAATTTTCACTTTTTAAAAGAAAAGTTACCTCTACCTCATTTTTCTTTGCTAATGCCTGTTGACTAGCAGATTTGTTCTTCTCCTTCTTCCTCCCTCCTTTATGGCTTAAATAGAAAGTTGACTTGCATGAGGGGCTGATCCTACAAACCCAGGCACCAGGAATTGTGTAAGACTGGGAAGGTGATCTTCAAAGGCATGGGATTGTTTGGGGAATCTGACAAACTCTTAGTCTTATACTTCAGAAATACCTTTGAAATAAAAATTGTTTTGAAATCCTGTGTTATCTTTACAAAGTGTGCAAGTGCTTTTATGAGCACCATTACTCCCTGTGTTTCAAGCTGCATGACTGGAAATGAGTCTAAAATTAGCCATGGTATTTCATAGCAGTTTTCAGCCCTCTCCCTGTGCTGGCTTCTTGTTCAGGGCTTCACTCACTGGAGGTAGGTGGAAGAACAGTGTTTCCAAGACTAAGTAGCATTTTAATAATTATTTTCTCTACCATTTTAACTAATTTTGACACAGTTTCTTAGAACAGGTGACACCTCACTAAAAATCATGGCAGAAAAGTTGAACTACACTAACGGGTTTTCAGTGTTGTACCTTTCTAGATTCTTTCCTTTGTTCTCAGCCCACACTGGATTTGCCCAGAGGTTGTGCTATGTTTAGTCAAAAGCTTTCAGATATTTTTACAGTTATAGCTGTGAGAGAAATTCCCCAAACTGCACACTCAGGCTTTTCTTCTGAGACTGGCACTCGCTCGTCAGGCTTTTCCAGAAATCAGTGTGAAGTTATTTAAAGCAGTTGCCCTTCTCATGGAATGTGTTTTGGGGGAAAAACCAAATGAAGTGAGTCCTTGGAGTGCATGCAAACTATCAATGAAACTGAAGGAGCCTTTAATTGGAAGCTTCAGGTTAACGAGGAGCTGCAGTGGAGCTCCAGTGAAGGGTGGGTGTCTGTAATTGTAATACAGTTGTGACCATGCTGAGAATAAATGGCAGTGGAAAAATCCCTGGCTGCATTTTTAGTATTCAGTGTTGGGAGTTTATGGGAAAAGAATAAAAGATCAAGTATTTGTAGCTTTGCCTGGCAGCAGCTAAGAGAAGAACATCATTTATCTGCAAACAGAGCTTGGTAAAAATTACTCAGCACTTGGTAGCCTGAGGACAGAGCCTGCTTGCCAAGATGAAAACCAGCTGTGCCACTGCACTTTCAAGGCAGGAGAGAGGCTGATTTTCCTTTTAATTACAGTTCCTGAGCCAGAAAGGGGAAAAAAGATAGGAGCACATAGATTTTTCAATCTATATCCCATTTCCTGTAGGTGTCAGATGGAGAGTCTGACCTGTTTAATTATCTGTCTTTTATGGATTCAGTCCCTGGGTACTGTAAACAGGGTGAGGAGGGATTTGCTTGCTTCTAGAAACTTCTGCAACTTTCGTCTTCTTTTTCCTGGTTTGTAGAGCTCCTCTTTTCCTTCCCTACAGCAGCAAATCCCAAACCATCCTAGGAGTATCCTCTTTCCCAGCCTGCTGCTAATTAATTAATGAGTTTGGTTAGGCAAGTGTTTTAGATATAATTAGGCTGTAAAGTTAATAGCACAATGAAATAAGCAATGGCTGAGAAGCTCCTAGGTCTGGTAGCTATTAGAGAGGCTTTGTGCAGATGGACAGGCTCATTTCTAGGAGCAATCTGCTCCATGCAGCTGCCTCAGATCTTGTGTTCAATTATTATTTGTACTACACCAGCACTTAGGAGCTTTCCAGGGCAACAGGGTGGGGGAAAGCAAAAGTAAACAAATATCCTCTTCCCTGAGAGCTCCTGGAGGGCTTGATTCAAGGTCTCTCAAATATCCAGGGGGTGTGGAGCTGTCTGCTAACAGTTTAACATGTGCATTTCATTCTGAAATCAGACTGCTGTGATTCTGTTTAATTTTATCCACTGTGGATTAAATGAAACAGGAACAAGATGTATCTTCCTCTGGAATAAGCAGGACAAGCTCTGTTTAGATACAAGAGATTCTGAGCCCCTCTGGCACGTTCATTAGTGGAATTCCTGCAGTGCAGCACTGTAAGCTCAGCTGTCCACTCCTGTCCAAGAGACTGAGAATGGCAAAACCTCCACTCCTCCTGTGACCATCCTCAGGAACCATGAAATACACAAATTGCTTCCTGGTGCAATTCCTGTCACCCCTGAAACTCTTGTGATCTGCTCATTTTTTCCTTCAGGTTAAGGTTTTGGGGTTTTCTTCTGGAAGAGCTCTGAGGTGCCAAGGGAGATGCTGGAGCTGCACAGACAGAGGAGGACTGCACTCCCCTGCATGGATTTCATAGTCACAAGGTGCTGTTTGCAGCCACTTGATCTGGACACCCACTTGAATAAAAACATGGACTTTTCCAGAGCTGGAAAAAGTATGCTGGGGTCCCTGCCCCCTGAAAAAAACGAAACCCATGTCTGTTTATTAAGAAATTGAGAAATACCATTGGAAGCAAAAAGCTTCTGTGCTGTAGTTAATTCACATGGCCGTGCAGGAGTGGGACTAGCTGGTTCTAGCTTTTCCCTCTGCCCTTGGAAGACAAGGAGAGGGGTTCACACCCCTCTAATCAGGTCCTGGGTTGTTCTCTGGAGGATCCCACGTAGGCTGTGCTTAGGAAAGGCAGAGGGGAAAGTTTGGGGGCAGAAGCCCAGCTGGGGTTTTTGTGCAGCCCCTGGTGACAGGGCCTGAGCAGGACACACCCCTCAGTGGCACTTCAGTCTTTGAGGAATGATGGAATCACTCGGGAAAAGCAGGTAAAGGGGAGGAATGCTGCTCCAGAGAGAGCCCAGCAAAGGAAACAGACCAGAAATGGTGCAGAACAGCCAGAGTTTGCTTTTTCTTCCTGACAACCTGAAGCTGGAGCCAAGGGCTGTGAGTAGAAATCAGTTGTTGCTTATTAAGTTTTTATCTTTACCTCCAGTTATTCATATCTTCTGACCTTCTGCCTTTGCCCTGCCACAAACACACAGGACATGCAAACCCACACTTGGCCCCTTGAATAAACTGGTGACTAATGTTCAGAGTTCCCCTTAGTTTGCACTTTGGGGCCAGGATCCTTTTGGGTGTCTGTCCCATTTGGGCCAAAATCTCTGGATCTTTCCTGCCTTTGGCAGATAGAAGTGATGTGCCTGAACTTTATTTATTTCTATTCCTGTGTGCATTACATTACCCTGTAATGTGTGACATCCTCCATATGTCATACTGTGACCCATTTTACTTTTCTGCACCCTGCTCCTCCCATCATATTTCTTTTTTTAAAAAGCCCCAGATCATCCAGCATATCCTGCCACAGGAGCAGACTCCTCCTAGCACGGGGATGTTAACCCTGATGTGCCACAGTCATAGGAGAAATCCTCTCTCCTCGCTCGCCTGAACAGTTGGAGGCTCAGGTGAGCCGAGCGTGGGTGTGGATCTGAGACTGGAATCCCTTTTGCATTCCAGGGAGCAGAGCTTTAGCCGTGCTGAAGGGAGCTCTGGCATTGATGAGCACTGTCCAGCACACCCGTGTGTCTGGGATCATCCGTGCTGTCCAAGCACTGGAAATGAACTGGGCAAAGGTAAAGGACACACTGAGAGGAATGTCACATTTGTCTTTACAAACAAGCTGTAGATCTGCTGGTAGATAGAGTGAGCACTGAGAGATAAAAGAAACAATGGGAGGGATTCCACTGATTAATGAATGGGGAAAGAGAGAGGGAAAAGCGGCCGGGAAATTAGGAAAAAAGGAGGCTGTGTCCTCCAAAAATTTGAGAGATCCCAGGGAATGCCCCATGGCTTCTCCCTTTATTCCAATAAAACGAAAGCATTCCTCCGTCTCCTTTTTGGACATAAACCTCTGATGTTTGTGGATTAATTTTCATTACAACACCACACACGGTTCGTGCTGGATTTGACGGCACAAAACTCAGCGCAGGTTAAACTCGCGGAGCTGAGTTACTGCAGGAAGCCGAGGCGCTCGCACGGCTCAGACCACCTGTGTTACACACTCTGCCCCGGCCATTAAAGCTGCGTCTAGACGCGGCCAGGGCTGGGCTGTGCTGCCGTTCGTGAGCAAACCACATCCTGCCGGGCTGGCGCTGGAATAACGCGGGCGGGATGAGAGCGGCGTGTGAGCAGAGACCTCCCACCGCTCTGGAGCCGCTCCTCTCACCCTCCGCTCCGCCGGCCAAAACACTCCCGTGAATCCCTCCCCCGAGCCCTCCAGGCCGCAGCGCGGAGCGCAATTAGTTTTAATGGCATTAAATGGATCCCCCCGCGGGAGTGTCAGACCACCTGCCTCGCTCCGCCCGGGCTGCTTGAGGGGCTTGAGCAGGGCACGGCGAGGGCGAGGATGTTCTAAAACATCTTTTAAAAGGACATTGTGGGGCAGCAGCGTGTGCAGAGAAGGACAACACGGCTCGTGAAGGGGCTGCAAAACATCCCGTGGGGGGATGAGCTGGGAGCAGGCTGAGGGCAGGAGGCTGCAGCCGGTGGGGCCGGTCTCTTCTGCCGGGCCTGCGGTGACAGAACGAGAGGAAATGGAGCAGCTGAGACAGCGGAGATGCAGATTAGATATCAGAGAAAAGAAAATCACAGCCAGGGTGGTCAGGCATGGGAACAGGTGCTGGAGTCACCGTCCCCAGAGTGTTCAGGAGGCGGTTCCAGTGGCGCCGCTGGGCGCTCGGCCGGCCCGGCTGATCCCGCAGGCTCCTTCCAGCCCCGCCGCCCCATGAGCAGCTGGCCCCGAGGGTGCGGGTGAGGCGGCTTTAGCTGTTCCAGCGGTTCCAGCGGCGCTGCTGGAGGCTCGGCCGGCCCGGCTGGTCCCGCAGGCTCCTTCCAGCCCCGCGTACCCCGAGGCGCCTGGGCCGGACCCGCCCTCCCCCAAGATGGCGGCGGGCGGTGGCGGCTGAGCGCGCTGCGGCCGCCGGGCGGCAGGGGGCGCGCGAGGCGGGCGGCGCGGCCGGGCCGGCCGGGCGGAAGGACAGACGGCCGGACAGACGGACGGGCGGGCGGAGCGGCCGGCGGGGCCCAGCGGCACCGGCACCCCCGGCCCGGCGGGGACAGGTGAGCGGGACGGGCACGGGCGGGCCGAGGGTGCTGTCGGGGCCGCCGTGGGGCCTGACGGGCTGGCCGGGCCCCGGCAGCCCCGCTGGGGTGTGACCGCGGGCTCTGGCTGTGCCGCTCCCGGGCAGCCCCCGTGTCAAACCGCGCTCTGCCGGGGCCGGGCTCGGAGCGGGCCGCCTTCGCCCGGATCCTGCTGACACCTGCCTGTCCGCTCGTGCTTTTGGAGGTGTCAGCCTGGGACAGCTCAGGCTTTGGGAGCAGAGCCCCCGGCAGCGCTGAGAGCACCTGCGGAGGCTGTGCCGGGTGCGAGGCGGGCAGGGCCTGCAGAGCCGGGCACTGCCGCTCTCCGGGCTCGGCGTGTTCCAGGTGAGCACCTCTGTGCGGCCGCCAGTCACCCCGCAAGGAGGATGCGTGGAAATTCCACCTCTTTCTGCTAGCGAATCCTCATTGTCCTTAGCTGTCAATCCCTCTGGCTTTCCCTGCCGGGCTCCTCTGTATCCCTGAGTGTTCTGTGTTACGTCTGACGTTCATGTTTACAACGTGGTGAAAATAAGATACAAAAGGGTTAATGCTCTTAACTCACAGTTGCGTGAGTAATGGTTTGTTTTGGCTCTGGGGAGCCACACCTGGGCATGGACCTTTTTGCCAGCTGGAGTTTCAGTAGCCATAAAAAAATCTGGGGAGCTCGGGGTGCTCCGTGTTTGATCCTGGGAGCTGCCCTGGAGAGGGGAGCGGTGTCTGCAGCAGATCTCGGGTGGATCACAGCACGGGGATGGCTCTGGTGTTACAATATTCGGCATGAGAAGGACATGGAACTGTTGGAGCAAGTCCAGAGGAGGCCATGAGGTTGATGAGGGGCATGTCCCCTGTGGCTGGTAGAGTTGGGGTTGTTCTGCCTGGACAAGGTTGCATGGAGACCCCACAGTAGCCTTCCAGTATCTGAAGGGGCTCCAGGGAAGCTGGAGAGGGACTCACCATCAGGAAATGCGACAGGACAAGGGGGGAATGGCTGCAAATTGAACCTGGGGAAAATTAATTGAGCTGTGTGGAAGAAGTTCTTCCCTGTGAGGGTGGGGAGGCCCTGGCAGAGGTTGCTCCATCCCTGGAAGTGTTCAGGGCCAGGTTGGACAGGGCTTGGAGCAGCCTGGGACAGTGGAAGGTGTCCCTGCCCATGGCAGGGGTGTGGAATGAGATGAGCTTTTAAAGTCCCTTCCAGCCCAGACCATTCCATGATTCTGTTCCTGAACTGTGTCTCTGAAGCCAAATATGTCCATGTCTATTTGGAGGAACCTGAGACATCAGGTCAGCCCAGATATTCAGGAGTCCTGAGTGAAATCTGAGTGAGAAATCATCGAGGTAGAACAACTAAGTGAGGCACAGCTGGGAAGAGCAGAATGCAGAGAAATGCATTGGCTGTGCCCAGGAGCAGCAGCTGGTGCCTTGCACACAGGTGAGGAGGGATAACCTGGGGCAGCCAGGGCAGAGCTGCCAGGTTCTGGCTGCAGAATATTCTGTATGGGGGCAGCATGAATGCTTGTGTGCCAGGGAGGTCACAAAAAAAAATCCAGTTTAGAGATGTGTGCTATTGCTGCATTGTGTTTCCTTTGCACCTGTCAGCCCCTTCTGTGTAGTGCTGGGAAGCTGCAGTTTAGATTTCCATAACTTCCCCTTTATGTGTTAAAGGTTCCCTTTAGGGGATCAGTGCTGAAAAGGTGCAGATCCATGCCTGACACCAGAGGGGAGAGAATGAGGAAGCTGCAAGTTCTGTAGTAGTTAATTCAGTTTAGATTTTAGGTGGATCAGGGCACAGAAACTCAACTAAAAGCCCCTCTCCCCACCATTTCAGGCTGCAGGGGTTGTTGTAGCCTCTGGAGGGTTAAAGGAGCCAGGAGGCTGTAACAGACTCTTTCCAAAGGCCCTGAGCACTTCTGACCTCAGGGCTTGTGCAGACCTGGAGACACAGGTGAGGGGTCAGAGCAGCAGCTTTTGTGGAACAGCTCTGCTGGGGAGCTGGGAGACTCCTGTCTTGTTGCTTTCGTGAAGCCCCAGGTCATGGCTGGAAACAACCACAATAAAGCAATTCTCCAGTTACAAAAAAAAACCCCCAAAAAAAAACCAAAAAAACCCACGCTTGGGGGTGGGCAATTTTCCCCCACTTTTCCTGGAAGCTGAGGGTTTGCTCTCTCCCTCTGATTCCTGATGAAGGTGCTGTTTCTGTGTGCAGACAGGTTCAGGTCTCTCCTGTGGCCTGTGATCACGGCCTGATGACAGAGCATGTGCTGGGTCAGTGTTTTCCAAAGCAGCCTCTGCAATCAGTGTGTTTGTTTTACCGGTTTTGTGTGTGAGGAAATGGCACAGAAATCTGTGTCAGCCTCTTCCTGACGGGCTGTGGGAGGAAGGAAGGGTTGGCAGGCAGAAGGAATATTTGTCACATGGAGAGAAGGTAATCAAGGGGGAAAACATGCTGCTGGAGGAGGTACCTGGCTGTAAGTAACCTCCTGAAATCTTTCCTCCTTCACTGAAATCTAGTCTGGCTTGGAGAATTGGAGAGTGGTGTTTTTAAGAAGGCCAGAGGCTCCTTGTGGAGTGGCAGTCACAATTCCTGACTGCTGTCTGTGCTTAGTGTCAGTCAGACCCTGGGGGTGGGTGCCAGTGTGCCTGGGGTGTTGGTGGGTCCTGCTTTGGGTGGCTCTCAGCCTGGCAGCCGGGTCAGGGATCAGCTGTGGGTGCTGCACTGGCTCACAGCTGGTGCTGATGCTGACACAGGTGCCAGTGCAGTCCAAGCCCCACTGTGAGAGCTGCTGATCCAAACCTTCTGTGGACACTGGGTTCTCTTTACAAAGTAAACTTTGGGGATTTTGTTCTTGTCCTTAAAGTCAAGGAGAGGATACTGACAGGAGGAGATTCTTCATGGCTGTTCCATGCTTTGCAGAAAATGCTCTGAACGTGAACTGGACAGCACCCGCTGGAATTAAACCTGCCCAAAGAAACTCCTCCTTCAGCCAGAGCCTGTTTGTGGTGGGGAGGGCACCTCTGCGAGGGATGGGCTCGGAGAACAGTGCTTTGAAGAGCTACACCCTGGAGGAGCCGCCCTTCACACTGCCCAGCGGCCACACCCTCTACCCGGCCGTGCTGCAGGATGGCAAACTCGCCTCCGTGTTCGTGTACAAGCGCGAGAACGAGGAGAAGGTCAATAAAGCTGCCAAGGTACTGCAGGTGCCTGCCACGCTCCACACCCCTCCCTCCTTTTTTCGGCAGCATGGGAATCAGTTAGCAGGGGCCAAACCCGTGGCAGTGAGGGCAGGAGAAAAGGCGGGAGCCAACCTGGCCGTGGGGCAGAAGGGGTGGCAGCAGCAGAGTTCACTGCATGCTGCAGTGCCCGCCTGCCTCTGCAGGCTGCTGCCTCCTCCTGCAGATGCATGTCAGGGTCTTTCTTTGGTGAATCCCATATTTATTATGAGTAAGAGTTCTACTTAGTGTAAGATTTTCTCCATCCAGTGCCAGCAGGGAGCATACAGGACAGATGGAGAGACAAGAACACGGGGAAATGGCTTCAAACTGAGAGTAGGTTTAGATTAGATATTGGGAAGAAATTCTCTGTGATGGTGGTGAGGCTCTGGCACAGGTTGCTCAGAGAAGCTGTGGTTGCCCCTGGGTCCCTGGAAGTGTCCAAGGCCAGGCTGGGCAGGGCTTGGAGTAGCCTGGGATAGTGGAAGGTGTCCCTTCCCATGGGAGGGGGATGGAACAAGATGGTCTTTTAGGTCCTTCCAACCCAGACCGTTGTATGATTGTGTTTCAATGCATTATAAAAAGTTGTGCAGTCCGAGTGAGGAAGTTTGCAGGGTGCTTGGTGAGGAGCAGGGAAGGGCTGTCTGAACCATGAGAAAACATGGCTAAGGGGGCAGGACCAGGCTCTGCTGTGGAGGTGATGCCTCAGAGGAGGTCTAACACACATCTTTGTTTCTGGAAGCACCTGAAAACCTTGCGCCACCCTTGCCTTCTGCGCTTCCTCTCCTGCACTGTGGAAGCAAACGGGATCCACCTGGTTACAGAGCGGGTGAGGCCCTTGGAGATCGTCCTGGACACACTCTCTGCTGCAGAAATCTGTGCAGGGATCTACGATGTGTTGCTGGCACTCATCTTCCTCCATGACAGGGTAGGTACCCCTGGCAGCATCGGGCTCTGGTGGGAGATGGAGGCAGTGTGACAGGAGAGCTTTGTACTGGGCTTGTCTGGGTGACTCATTGCTGGTGCCTCCCAAAAAGACAGACA
Organism: Oenanthe melanoleuca; assembly: GCF_029582105.1. Classification (NCBI taxonomy): domain Eukaryota; kingdom Metazoa; phylum Chordata; class Aves; order Passeriformes; family Muscicapidae; genus Oenanthe; species Oenanthe melanoleuca. Next base: position 26,454,243 of record NC_079342.1, read on the forward strand.
CTGCCCCACAGTTCTTGTAGGCTGAAACTGCTGAACCTGGCTGCTTTGAAGGAGGAACAGTATTAGAAGATGTTGTGGAAATGAGGGAACGAGCAGTTTGCAGTTCATGGATCTGCTTGTAGTCCTTCTTGCTTTAGGGAAATGGGATTGCCAGATGATGCCAGAGATGGGTGTCAGTGCTGCCCTGTCTGGGCCCTGTGTGTTTGCCCAGGACTGCAGGTAAATCCCAGCTCAGACTGTAGCTCTGGGCTTTTGTGTTCACAGCTGGAGAACTTTCCTGGATTTACAGTTGCATTGCAGGGGCTGTGACAATTAGGGCTTTGTCTGCTCTAAAACCCTGGCCCTCCTGCCTGGCACCTGCTGGTCACCTACAAAATCCCAGAGGAACTGTATGCTTTTTTGGCAGCTTTCCCTCAGCCCCCTGCAGCACCTAATTAGTGCTGATTAAGATTTTATTTCATCATCTCCCCCCCCAGGTTACCCTTTTTTATTTTTTTTACATTTTAGGGAAACCTAACACATAACAACGTCTGTTTATCATCTGTGTTTGTGAGTGAGGATGGGCACTGGAAGCTGGGAGGAATGGAAACAGTCTGTAAATTCAGTGAAGCCACCCCAGAGGTAAGAGCCAAGCCAAGTGCACCCTGGTTGCCCAGGGGAGGATTCCTGGCCTGTGGAATCTGGCAGTCTATGGATGTGAAGGTCCAAGTCCTTCCACTTAGCTGGATTTGCCATTAAATGTGTTGGCTCACTTCCAGCTCTGTCCTGAATCTTTGCTCTAAGGACACCTGTAAACTAAAATGTCTACACAAATTAATATGCTACTTTTCTAAGGGACACCTCTGGTTGGAGAGTGAGAAATCTTTGCCCTTCTGGACTGCTACAAAAATAAACAAAGAGCAGGAAGATGCAGGTTGAAATGAATCATTAAGGAAAATAATTTAAATGCCTCCTTAGCTCGTGCTGGTGGTATTTTCACTGCTTGGTAGCAGAAAGAACAATTCCTGTTTTGATCTCTGCAGCCCTGGGTGCCAGCAGAAGGGGCAGGGGCACAGCCCTGGCCTATGGGCACAGCCTGCTGTGCTGCTTGGCACTGAGGGGACAGCAGCTCATGGCCCCTCTTGTCCTTGCAGTTCCTCTGCCACGTGAAGTTGGTGCGAGACCAGTCGTGCATCCCCTGTGAGGAGATGGTGAGTGACAGCTCAGGGAGCCTCCTGCTGCCACACAAGAAATACATGGCCAGGAAATACTTTTACATTCATGTTGTATTTCCTCATGTCTAAACGGCATGGAAGTGGCTCTTGGATAACATCTGAGGTTTCCTCTGTTCCTTTTGGCCCTCCTCTGTCCCATCCCTGGTTCGGGAATGGGACTTCTCAAACGCTTTGTGTTGCTTCTAAATCACCAAAGTTTTGCAAAAATCACAGAGTAGTTGCTGAGATTACCCAGATCACTGTGGCCCCTGGTTGTGTAACTCACCACAGCCTTTTCCTTACCTGTTAGTCACTTCCTAGCTGCTGAGAATCCTTGGAGCTGCTTGTGCTGAAGGAGCACACTTCTGCTCTCTAATTACTGCCTGTTTCCATAGAAATGCTGAAAGCTGTTGACTGCCTGCATGCATCAGGGAGTTGTTCCATCATCGTGGAGTTGCTCCTTTGGGTTATAAATTCCCCAGTGGAGGTTTTTTTAGCATAGTATTCTACTTGTAGGGTACACAGTGGAGCTTTGGTGCTATAAAAAGAACTGGAGAGTGTATGTGGTGGGGAGTGGGAATAAAAACTTATGGAAAACACCACATATTTGATAAGCTCCTGATTTGCTGTTTTTTCTTTTGTTTTGTTCTGTTTTGTTTTCAGTCTGCAGACTTCAAAATCCTGCCCAGCAGCTACGGGCATGCGAGGGACGCCTACGCCTTTGGGACAACAGTTGAGAATCTCCTGACAGTTCTCAATGATCAGGGTGAGAATGACACTGTTTATTTTGCTGGTGACATTCCTTGTGTGGTTGAACGTTTCACCTTTTGCTGCAGCTGGCAGGAGTGTTGTGGGCTCAGTGGCCAGTGGTGTTGTTTGTTTGCAGACTTTGGCTTTTCCTGTGTTCCCCTTTTCCTGTGGGGATGTGTCAGATGGGGCTGGAGGTCACCAGCCTGTGTGCCATGAGCACTCCCAAACCTGCTCTGGTCCTACCAAGGGTTGTGGATGTGGCACGTGGGTCTTGAGCAGGGGCTGCCACTTCCAGCAGAGAGGCAGCAGGAAGTTTCCTGGGAGAACAGTAGCACTCCTTGGAGGCCCAGTAGCCAGGCAGGTTAGGAAGAGAAATGGAAATGCTGTTTTCCCCTTCCTTTTGCACTTCTGCTATCAATTAGAGCCAAAAGTAAGTTTGGGGGGATGATGGAGGACTGCTGAACATACCTTGTTCAGTGTGGAGAGAGAAATCTAACTGTAGGTGCTCTGGATTTCAGTTTCAGCAGATATTCTCTCCAGCTTTCAGCAAACCTTGCACTGCACACTGCTGAACCCAGACCCAAAGTGTCGCCCTCCACTGTCCAGCTTACTGTCCCACGAGTTCTTCAGGTAAGGACAGGAATATCAGGCCTCTCCTGCTCTTGGTACTGCTTGTTTCTGTCTTGCAAAGCATCAGTTTTGTGAAGGTGGGAGGGGAGTGCAGGCTTAATCCCTGCCTCTTGCAGGGATCTTTGTCAAAGAGGCTGCTTAAATTAAGAAGGAGTTACCAGCCTTCCCAGAGAGGTGTGAGCAGCAGCCTTCAGGTGTCACCTCCTTGCTGGCACTCTTGATCCAGCAGCATTTGACTTGGGCCCCTCTGTCTTGTTCTCTCTGCTAAAGGAATGGTGGGGCATTGCAGTCTCTTCACTCTGGGTGGTTTAAGCATCAATAAGGATTGCACTTGACAGCTTTTGGTTTTGTACTTAGGAATGATTTTCTGGAAGTTGTGAATTTTCTGAAGACCTTAACTCTAAAGTCTGAGGAGGAGAAAACTGAATTTTTCAAGTAAGTGAAGGAACCATAATGTGGAAGTTTCTTATTTCAGAATGATAAAGCATTCTGCAAATGGATTGTGGGGAGACCTGGGAAGGCTCCTGGCCAGAGGTACTTCCTCAGGAAGATTTGGTGGCTTTGGCAGAACATTGTTCACTCTGTAATACTTTGGGTACCTCAGCCAAAGTAAGAGTCCTGTCAAAGAGGAACCTCTTCACCTCTTGTTTCCCAGTTCCTTGTGACTGGTTTGGTGTTTGGGAGGAGCAGTCCTGCTGGGCTCTGCCTCAGCCTGATGCTCCCAATGAGAGTTTGCAGTAAGACTTGCTGGGTGAATTAATCATGTGGTGCCAAGAGTAAAGCTGCTGCCTGTAATGGATGTCTTGGCTGCAGTAGGGGAACATTATGCAGTAAATCCCACTGTTGTGGTCCCCAAGAATTTTTCTGTCAGGGAATCTTTTGTGTAATCATGGCATTAACTAGGCCTGAAAAGGAGAGAAGCTTAATCTTTCTTTTTCCATATAAAAGAGCCATGGTGTTCTCACAGACCTGTTTTCCTGCCTATTTTATACATCAGTTATTTTTCATTAGTTTGAGGCATAATTGGAGGAAGTAAGAGGAGAATGGGGATCCTTAGCAGGAACATTCAGAGTGGTTCTCACTATCTCTGTGTCAGCAGTGTTTACTAAGGGAGGGGATGAACACTTTGCTTAAAGATAGGGGAGTGCCTTTTATCAGGCAGAGGGGTTTTCACAGCATGTGCACCCTTCTCTTGATCTCCTCCAAGCATAGAGAAAAAGCAGTAACTCATAATTAATACTGTAAAAATGAAAATCTGACTGACGAGCAGTTGCACAAAATTGAACTCTGATAAACCCAGTCAGTACTCTGATGGCCTCATTAGATGGAAGTGGTTTCAAAATGGGATTCCCTTTGTGCAAGGGAAATTTCCCTTATGTGGCAGGTAGAACAGCCTTTTCCAAAGCAGCAGGAAAATCCTTGTGATGGACCAGGGTGTGGAGTGAGAGGAAAATTATCTGCTGTAGTTTTGACTGCAGCTCTTCACAGTTTGATGTCCCAGCAGCTTCCTGTGCCAGCTGGGTGTGCTTGTGCCAGCCCATGATCTGGGTGTGGGGTTTTACAGGATGTGCTTCTGGCTCCTGCTTTGTGCTATCTTTGCCTCAGGCAGCAGGAGCAGAGGCTTCTCTCTGTAGGTCAGAGAGGAGATAGAGGGAGAGGCTGCAGTGGGACACTGACTCTGGAAGAAGGGAAAATTATATTAAGGGAAACAAGCAAAAATGCATGGAAGGCTGCCTTGATACTAATTGCTGTCTCCTGGAATGCAGATTCCTGCTGGACAGGGTGGCTGGCTTGTCAGAGGAGCTGATAGCATCACGACTGGTGCCTCTTCTACTCAATCAGCTCGTGTTTGCAGAACCTGTAGCTGTCAAGAGTTTTCTTCCTCATCTGCTGGGCCCAAAGAAAGGTGACCTTTAAATATTTCCTCATCACAATTATTCCTGACAAGTTTGGAATGAACTGAGCCGTTGTTTCATTGAATCAAGGGAATAGTGGTGTTTCCCTGAGCAGAACAAATACTGTAACAGGCAGAACTGGAAAGGACAGTTACCTGTGCTTCCTCCTTTGCACTGCTCTGCTGATGCTGGGAGGACAATTAGGAATGATCCCGGTGTCAGCACTCAGTAGTTTCTGGGTGAGCTGTCTCTCGTGGGTGAAGCAGCCTTTTCCCATCATCTCCTCTGTTCCCTAGAGCAAAGTGGGGAGAGCCAGACCAGCTGCCTGCTGTCTCCAGCCCTGTTCCAGGCCCACGTGATCCCTGTGCTGCTGAAGCTGTTTGAGGTGCACGAGGAGCACGTGCGGATGGTGCTGCTGTCTCACATCCACGCCTACGCCGAGCTGTTCTCCCGGGAGGAGCTGAAGAACATCATACTGCCACAGGTGAAGGACAGCAGAACAATGGGGGGTATATCCTGGAACATGGGATTTCACTGAATCACTGAATGGCTTGGGTTGGAAGGGACTTGAAGGGTGTCCTGGTTTGAAGGACAGGTGTCTGCCAATAAAGGCGAAGGTTCTCTTTGAAATGGAGAATGTAAACCCCCTCACTCCAAATTATTATTATAATTTTGAAATTAATGGGCTCTCAGGCAAAGATATGGGAATTAGGAATAACAGTTCTATACTAGGAAAATTAAAATAGAAATACAGTATTACACAGAACAATCCCAAAACACTGCCAGAGTCAGAATCCAAGCTGACACCCGTCAGTCAGTCAGGGTGTTGGCACAGTCCCATTCAATGGTGGCTGCATCCTCCTGCAGTGGCAGATGTGGTTCAGCTGGAGCAGTGCTCCTGGAGAAGGTGCAGTTTTCCTCTGAAGGTGCAGGGATGATGTGGAAAGGTCTGGCTTTCCTCTGGAATGCAGTGGAAAGAAGGTCCCTTGGTGTCCAAAATGTCAGTTTTTATCTGGGTAGGAAAGGCTTGGCTGCTCCCCTGGCTGGAGCATCTCCCAGTGGGATGATGGAATTTTATCAGTCATGCAGTGGGACTGAATGGGCCAGCAGCAGATGATATCTTCCTGGAGGGAGGATGGGCTGTGGGAAAGATAAAGATGATTGCCCAGCTGGTTTAAAGCTGGCCCATTAGCAGATAATATGTGCCAGGAGATCAGGGTCACTGCCCCACCCGGCTCAACAGATGGGGACAGAATACACATTTCTGGCCACATCAACCTAACACAAGGGTCAGGTTGCACAGAGCCTGATTCACCCACTGGGATCAGCCACCCTATTTAATTGGTAGCACAAAGTGGAAGGCTGATTTTAGGGTATGAAACAACATCCAGTCTCTACTGAGAGCTGTAGGGGATTAGAAATGAGATGTGCTGCCAGAGTAACACTTGAAGAGGAAAGCAGTGCAGAAGCAGTTTCTGCTGTGCTGACATCAGTGTGCTCTGGGTGCAGGTGTTGCTGGGCCTGCGGGACACCAGTGACTCCATCGTGGCCATAACCCTGCACAGCCTGGCTGTCCTCGTCTCCCTGCTTGGGCCTGAGGTGGTCGTAGGTGGAGAAAGAACAAAGATCTTCAAAAGCTCTGCACCAAGTTTCATGAAAACTGCTGATGTCTCCCCAGAAGGTAAAAGATACAGTCAGAGTGTTCTTGGGATGCTTGCCTGTTCTGTCCAAGCAGTATAGGCAGAATTTATTGCATTATTAATCTGTTCTTGGTGACAGGTTAATTGAAAAAAAAGCTAATTTGCAGCCAAACTTGGATTTTAAGTTAGGTGCTATTTGCAGATACAGAATTGATATCAGAAGAAGAGTTCTATAAAAGTATTTTAAATATACCAAATATATTGGGAAAAAGTGAAACCTCTTCATTTAAGAATCCCTGGAAGTAAAGGAGATAGAATGTGTGCATGTCTTTTGTGGAAAACTATTGCCTTTCTAAAGGAATTATATAGGCCATTATTTAATATTCCCTCTGGTTTTCCTGTTTTTGAAAACAGTAAATCTCATGTTCTTCCCCCAATTTCTATTCATAGATTGGAAAAGGAATACGAGCTTTCCTATTTTATCAGCTCTCTGGAGGCTTGCCAGCTAGTGCAAGTGAAGACAGTAGCCCCTGCACCTGCTAGATAACTTGGAACCAAGTGTGCTAAGGGAAAGCTTCTCTGGATATTGAAACTCAGAATGTTATAAAGAGGGAAAAGTCAGCATCTGTTCAACTTTAGACATAGAGATACCAAATGAAATACACGACAGAGATCAGTTTAAGTGCTTGCTTCCTGTTTATGTGTGTACTGGCAGCTACCACCCTTCATTAAAATCTGTGGATGGCTCACTGCATTAGTTTCTTTATTTATTTTAGTGGACTGCAGTAAATAAACCACTTTGGCTTGCAGGCTGAAAACAGGTTTATTTTTCAGAATATACTTAAAATTAGATCTGATTTAACTATTGATGAACAACACAAACCCCACCTTTGTCCTCAACAGTGAGTGACAATCTACAAAGACTGAGCACATGAGGCTTAACGAGCTGCTTGCTCAAGCCCCTCAAAGGATGTGCCCTTTATGAAGGGTGCTGGGGGGGAGGGGGAGGGTTCTGTGTGTTCTTTGCAGTCCTTTCCCATGGGCCATGTGGCACTGCTGGTCCCTAGCCTAGGCAGGTACAGCTGGCTGGGAACACACATGAGCCCTGTGGAAGGAAGTGTAGCACTGGCCCAAACTGTGCCATTCTGAAGTGGGTCCCAAACAGCTGAGGCTGGTGTTGGCAAACCAGCACCACCACTGATTGTACTCTGCAGCTCCCAAAAATGAAAAAATTAACTGCAACAAGGTGCTTTGCCAAGCTGTCATCATTGGGCCAGGGAAATACATGTGCCTTGGACAGCTCCAAAGTACAGACTTGACTGCCCACCACCCACCTCACCTCAGGCTGGGATATGAGGGCAGCTCTACTCTGACCTTCAGAGTAGAGACTCCCATTCCAGGAAGCTGCTGTGCCCATGCCCAGGCATGGAAAGAGGTTTGTGAAGTGTCATGAATTTGCTTATGCTTGGAATTGTTGTGAGCGAGTGCAGTGCTTTTGTATAAGGGAGGTACCAGGGGATTTGTGATGCAGTTGGGATTTTGGATCCAGCCAGGTGGCAAACAGCATTTTTAAAGCATCTGCTCTGATCCTAATCAGTTTATTCATTGTGTGTTTCTTGAAAGGACACGTCAGCAAAAGCTGACCATGTACAGTTGCTGTAACTTTGTACTGGCAAGAGCTGCAGGCAGCAGGAACAGAGGAGTATTGTGTTATATTTGGATCAGGAGGTGCAGCTGTGCCAAGCCTCAGTGTTGTTCAAAAAGAACATTCCAGTGCTGCAGGCAGTTCAGCTCAGACTGACAGCACACCTTGTGGACTTGTGCCCTTTCTTTCCCTTTATCCTGGCAGGTTCCCCCAGTCACGTTGTGAACAACCAGAGAAACCAAACCTCTCGGCCCCTGAAGAGCAGTCCCAGCTCGTTCCCCAGCTCTGCAGGTGCACCTGGCAAGAAGCTTCCTGTGCAACAGGACAATCCCCTGCCTTCTAACACAGGTAAAATGTACCCTAGTGCTTCCTTTCAGAAATCTAGTGTTCACCAATGCAATGATGCTTGAAAAGATGTGCCTTTTCCCCCCATGTGCTGATCTGAAAGATTCAGTGCACCAAGGAAGACAACAGTGAAGGAAGGGGAATGTGGTCCTTAATATCCAAGGAATAGCTCTTTGGGAAGCTGACAGACACAGACTGGGTGCTTGGACTTGAATTAGTTTTCTTATGGCAGATTCTGTGCTGTGCTTTCACCCCTCTCCCAGCCCAGGAGATACTCTGGATTTACAGGTCAGCTCATTCCGACAGTCAAAGCTGATTCTGTTTCCTTCCATGGCCTTTTCTCAGCAATCAGCTTGTATTGCCCCAGGGCTCTGAGGTGAATTCCCTCCTTTGCAAGCAGGAAGGTGTCCCTGCTTTCTAATCCAAGAGGAGCTTTCTTTCCAATCAATTACTGGCTTGTTCCCAGGCCAGGTGGTGCCTGTAATGACAAGAAGTTTTAGACACAACTCCATCTCTGCCTGACTTGCTCTCTTTAAATGGGTATGTAACACCTTTGTGTTCCACAGGTGAGCAAGGCACTCAGCGCCCCCTGAATGGAATTCCTGGAAGCATTAATACACTGGGGAACAGCAGGAGCTCTAAGACTACCTCAGAAAAGCCAGCAGAGGAGTGGCCAGACTGGAGTGTGCCAGAGGAGACGGACACTGAGAAAACTGTGAACATTCAAATTCAGCCCCGGGAGCTGCGGGGCAGCGTGGGACCTTATTTTGCTGATCATGATGTAGATGAGAAGCCTTGGGATGACCTCGAACCCAGGAGCCCCAGTCCTAAACTGTCCTCAGGAAAGTGCCCCACTGTGACACAGGCTGATGCAGCTGAAAGGCCGAGGCCTGTGCCAGGTACCCATCAACTGAGCAGAGAATTCAAAAGCCTCAGTCTGAGTTCCCCCACGAAGTCTTGCCATGGGAACAGCTGGAGCAATGACAAGTGGGACCATGAGGAACAACTGGGAGAAACTGTGTTGCCAAAATCTTTTCAGGAAAGGTTGAAGTCTTCATCAGAGTCTGGCCTGGGAGAAGAATTCACGATCAAAGTGAAGAAGAAACCTGTGCAAGACCCTGAGCTGGACTGGTTTGCTGACATGATCCCAGACATTAAACCTTCTTCCTCCCTCTTGATTTTACCTGAGGCAAGGACAGAAGCAGTTGTTCCCACTCACTTGGGTGGGGTGTCCAGCAGAGAAGGTGCCTCCCAGACTGTGCTGTTTTCATCCAAATTTGCAGCAGCTGATGTGATTGAGGTAAGAGGCTCGAGGTTTAGGTGACTGCAGCCCTGAGAGGCTCCCCAGCACACAGCATCTTAGCAGGCAGCAGGTACTGCAGCATACAGCAAAGAGATTTTAGGAAACAGGGAATGGGCTCCATTTGTACACTACTGGAAGTACTAAGGAGTTTTAGCTCCAGCTTTTACTCTGTGCTGCTGTATCCTGGATGCAGGAATCCTGTGATTTGTTAAGGAGGGTTTTGGTTTGTCAGACAGGTAAAACAAGGTTGGATCCTGGCTGCTGAACAGACATAGTCCCTTGCACAAACAGAAGGAGTTTTCAGGCACAGAGAATGCTCAGGACTGAAGTGCTTTTCCTGACTCTTCTAGCAAAACATAATAGCATTGTAAATTAAGGTCTAGGAAATATGAACCTCTGTATTACAGAGTAAAGCTTTTTGGGTGTGTTGTTCTCATGAAAGAATAGCTGAAACATTTCTCTATTTCAGAGACACAGGGGAGGGCCACAAAACTGGGGTTTCTTTAAGCAGATAAATCCCTGTAGCCCAATCAGGGAGACTCTAAAGACCATTGCTGTTTGCTAGGAGGGGAGGCAGCATTCCCACTTGAACATGTAACTCCTTTAGGAAATAGGTGTTGACTTCAAGTTGTTTTGCTCATTCAGCCTCAAGAGAGCTATCCCAGGAATAGCAGGGAGCATGGGGAGAGGAGCCTGGGCTGTAAACTGAAGTTGTTTATGACATTTGGAAGTGGCACAGTGTCCTGTGACTGTCGACCCCCATCCCATTTTGGGGGGAGGCCGAGATCAAACTTAGAATACAACAAGAAAAAAGCTCTTTCATGGGGGAAAGAAATCATCTAATGTATTGCAGCCTTTTTTAATGGAAGTAGGTTTGATACAAACAGTAAAAAAAAACCAAACTAAGACTCCTTGTTAAATCTGTTTTTGTCTTTAAGGTGATTCCTCCTGTAGTTCAAAGTTCTTTAGGACCATAAGCTGCAAATACTGACACTTCATTTTTGGGCTTTTGGCCAAGTGGATGAATGCTCTACCATCCCAAGCCACACAGGCTCCTGCCTGGCTCCTGGGGCTGTGCTAAGCACACAAGTACATTCCACATACCTTAATCTTGATAATTTTATGTGATTCTAGGCTGAAGCTCCAGGCTGGGGTGAAGAAGAGGAGTTGAACTGGGAAGATGATACAAACTGGTAACAGTTCTGAACGACACTAAGGCAATTCATAGTGTGTTGGATCCTGTGACAGGAGTTGCTGCTTCCCCAGTCCAATGGATAATGTACCTCAGCACTGCTTTTGCCACAAGGCAGGCACTTGCTGCAAAGCCACGAGATCCCCTGGGGCCTGAGCTCTTGCCAAGGATGCTCCTTCCCAGTCTGTGCCAAAAGCTGCAGGGGTGAGCCTGCACTCGAGCAATAGGCCCAGCTGTGGTGCTGCCACTGCTCCCAGCCACAGGACAGCATGATGGAGGTGATGGTGCTGATGTGCTACTGGAGGCCAAGAGTGGTGGAGGAGATTGATCCAGAACTCACCCCTGCCCTGAAAAACTGCTGACAATAAATGAAAGTCACACTGAGTTTCTTGGTTAATGTGCCTTTTTCCTTTGGTTTTCTTGTTTGTTTTTTTTTTCTTTCTTTCCCAGAAAAATAAAGCCCTTAGAAATGGCTCCTTTTAACTTTTCAGCTAAGAGATGATTTTAAGATGAATGTACAGTTTATTCAACTTATTTATTTCTGTTTGTATAGTTCTGTCAATGGATGGCACAAGAGGTGCTAAGAACCATAAAGTGAACGACCACAAACTGCTTAAGCACGTTGTTCTTTCTGCTCTTTACTGTGACCAATAAAGATTATTTTTAAAGGATCACCCTAGCAGCAGAGGTATGTTCAGAGAACAGTAGAGAGCCTTTAATTGTTATTTCTGAGTATATTTTAAAATAAAGATAAAAACACCTACTGCCTGGGCACCTGCACGTGACAGGAACAAGGTCAGTGCTACTTTTACAACAGCTTCAAACCTCTCAGTATTCAGAATACAACAGCATGAAATATTTATCTCCACACAGTAGAAGAACAAGCACTATACAAACCCACAGCTCTGATGTCCAGTAGTGTCCACTCCAGTCCATCAGGCTACGCAGGAGAGGCTGGCACTGCACCCCTCAGTCCATTCTGGCACACAAACCACAACCCAGCAGTACTGCCCCATGTCACAGCTTTTTCTTCTGCAGCACTCCTGGCACAAAGGCACCTGTTCCTCCCAGCAGGGAGCTGAGCTGGGTCATTGTCCCCGAGCCCTGCTGAGCACCTAGCGCAGGTTGTCCCTGAGGGCGGCTATGGCTGTGTGCAGAGCCTCCAGCTTCACTGCCAGCCAGCCTGGAGGGGACCCTTTCTGGAGCAGCAGCTTCACAGCCTGCACTGCCCCCTCCATGGTGCCTACTGCCGCCTTGTACTGCTCCTCAGAGGGGGGGTGACAGGCTCGCTTGGCCACAGGCTGCAGATTTAAGTGAACATGAAACATCCATTTAATGCTGTACTTGAGGGATCAGTTATCATTCAAATGCAAGAAACCCCTTAGGTGGAACAGAGCTGCAAGAGTCCCTTTCCTGTGAGGGTTCTTGCTGCCTGGCAGGCACTACAGACCATTAGGATATCATACTTGGGACCTTTTTTCTTACAACATGGAGGGCAGCTCAGCCTTTTCAGACTCCCCAGAACTGACAGAAATTAGCAGTTTAGAGAAGCACACATACCTCTCCTGGTGACTCCAATTCTCTATCCACTTTCAGAACCTGTGCACTCCAGGTGATCCTTTCTTGCTTCAGGCGCTCTGTTCGTGCTTCTCTTGTCTCTTCCACCTGCCTTGTCTAGAGAGAAAGCCCCAGGAGAGGTAACTAAACCCAGGCAGCACTACCAACCTTCATAGGCTCAATTTATAGCCAGGTCAAAAGGGAGAGAGGGAGGGATTTTCATGTGCAGTTCAAAGAATATTCTTTCTCACACACACTTCTGACCAAAGATTGAGGTTATCTACAACTTTGGGTTAGCATCACTGGCAGCTATCAGTTATTTTGTAAATTATCTACTTGCTGAGACAGAGAGCCCTGCCTCAGGTTACAGCTGCCCCCTCTTTCCCAGTTGCACTGTTCTTTAGCAACAGGGACCTGCTCCTAAGAGGATTTCTCCTAGTATGCAAAAGGCACTGAGATGTTTCATACATGTTCATTTAGATTTCAGAAAATGATCCAAGAGAAATGGGGAAGGAAATCAAACCAAATTATCAAATCCTGTATTTTTAATAGGTAAATTCTTTCAAAAATAGCAGTGCAATTCAGTAAGTATTTTTTGTTTAAGGATGATAAAAGCTTTGCTTTTAAGTTCAAAGTACTGGAGGACCTGTATGCATAGGAATGGCAGTTGCTAATTCTGCTGATTAAAGCAAGCAGAAAAGTTCAACCAGACAATTTATTGTAGATTTATTTAATGGTGATGCAGACAATGCAAGTGTAGACCCATGCTGTGTACTGCTGATAGCAGATGTACAGCATCAAGTAAGATAGCAGTAAAATGGCTAAACAATATGCATACCTTAGCCAGAAAATTGACAACTTTGTTCTTAGCTTCTTCAGAATTAAGGCACCAAGGAACAACATCTTCATGTCTTGTTTCCTGTCAAAAATGTTATTGGTTGTTCAGTATATTCATGCTAACAAGGGAACAAAGTAGATGCTTCTATGATAGTCCCTGCCCTCTTGCAACCAATCTAAGCAATCAGTGCCTAATCTTTCTTCACTTCCAGCTCCTGAAATCTCTTCCAGCTGCACCAGTCCTCAGCACTTCTAACGTGCAATAGCTGTAACTCAGATCCAGATTGTGCAGTGAGAAGCAGCAAACATTTGAGAGAGGGAATTTGTGCACAACAGGAGTTAACAGAACCAAATGCCTGCACCCAGAGTGTGCTCTGCTCACCTCTGCAAAATGTGTGAATGCCTCCAGTGCGTGCTGGTGAATCAGCCAGGTCTGGTCAGCCAGCAGAGAGGCAAACAGACAGGACAGCTGGGGCACAACCTGCCTCTGCAACAGGAACAAACAGCCATCAGTTCCCAAGAGTTACCTGTGCACATCCCACCCAATGATTTATTATTAAAGAATCACTCCAAGACTGAGGGACAGGTTTGGGAAATGAGAGGGATGCTGCCCTGTCTGGCTAAAGAACCACTGTGAGGGAGGTGACATTCTATTCTCACTTCTTGTTGCTTCTCACCAGTGAGAAAGGACTGGCATCTGAACCTCCAAGCATCTTGCATGCACTCAGCATGTCTTAATGAAAAATAAACCTGCTGCAGACCATTACTCCAGGACAACTGTCCTGGCAGTCCTGTATGTAATTAATGAGTTCAATCCTTTAACTGTATATTTATAAATTTATATATTCATTTTTGTCAAAAGGCAAGGCAATTTCATAAAGGCCACAATTCTATTTACCTGTGCTTCTTGTGGAATAAACACCTTTCCCATGGAAGACAGAAAATCCACCATTGCCAGACGGACGTGATCTGGGGGATGCAGCTGGAGCAGGGATGACTGCAGTGCAAATACCTGCAGGATACAAACCCCAGCAAAGCCCCATCACACACTGCAGGTGAAAACTGCAGCTTTAAATCCAAACACATGGAGTTTAGAAACCTGAAGGAGATATGCTGCACCTCTAATAAAACTGGCCAGGATAAAGCTGTAGGGTCCATTTTAGAAAGAAATGACTGTGCTATCTCTATAGCACTTCCATAAATCTCAATTATCTCACAGAGGAAAGGGATTCTCAAAAGCAAAATGCCATGTGCTTTGTTTAAAGATCAGGAAAGTAATCAAGGAAGATTTTTTCTTGTTAAGAGAAGGCCAGACCATGAAATAACTCATCTGAGATTTCAACTAATCACAAAGTACTTGGTTTTCATGTACTGAATTATTCATAGGGTGGTGTTGGGGGTTTTAGGATTTTTTTTCTTTTTTTTTACCTGGGTCATCAGTTGAGCATCTAATGCTTGGATGAAAAATTCCAAAAGGTGAAGTAGTAAACACAGTGTCTTCTGGAGACATGGCTCATCTGAGACCTTGAAGAGAGCACAAGATATCAGTAACATTGCATTTTAGCTCATGGAATAACTGCTTAGGAGAGAATGTCAAGTTACAGTAGCATTCCAAAATTGTTAGTCTGACTTCAGCCATGTAAAACACTGCATTGCAAGCAGCAAAGAAAACATTCAAATAATCATATCAGTATTTCTAGGTAGTCATAATTTATGAGACCATTTTCTTTTATTTTTTTGAAAAACATTTCTTAACCCTCCTCTCCTTCCACTACTCACTAAAATAAGCACTTAAAGGTTATCTGAACTATTCCTTTTCACTTCCAGTTGCCAAAATGTCATCACAGAATGGCAGAGGTTGGAAAAGACCTCTGAGGGGGCACATTGATGGCTCTTCACTCCCGCTCTCAAGCTTCCTTCTTTAATCTGAAAAGCATGAAAACCCTGAGAATCCTTTTTTTCTTTCCTTTATGCCATGAACAGCTACATGGTCAGAAGGACACTGCCTGACCCCCTTGGGAAGTGGGTGATTGCCCTGTGCATCTGCATGTGCTGGGCTGTGCTCTAACCAAATCACCCTGAGTTTTGTTCACATTCTAATGAATATTTTAAATACACCGAATTCATAAATGGTATGAAGCAAAACCAGGTATTTCTGGCTTCTCCCTGACAAATCTAAATGTGACACTGAGTAACAGATGGAGTAACAAGGAACCCTATATGTAACATCCAGGAAGTCCAAACTCAAACTTCCCAGAGCTCACGCCTGCCCCACAGAAAACCAGCTGAAAGCAGATGGGCAGCACTGGTACACTGTGCTTTACTGAAACAGTCCAAACCAAGTAAAACAAATGAGTAACAACAATCTGAGGAAACTGCACCAGCCTCTCCATGATGTGTTTTCACTGCTGGAGCAGCAAATTCCCTTACCTGCTTAGCCTGGAGAAAAGACCAGAACTGACTGAGCACTCCCAAGACAGATGTCTTAAGTTCTGCCTCCAGAGTGGCATCAGCAGAACTGCAGGCAGCCAGCAGGGCAGACAGGGCAGTGTTCTAGGAGGAAAAAATGTGTAAGACCAACCAAAACACACTTCATGTAAATCAAACCAAAATACCCAGGCTCACATGAAACATCTAAAATGATACAAGGTGGCAAGAAGCTCAATGTACAGAACAGCTAATCCAGCAGGAGAGCAACCAACAAAGATTCCAGAGCAGGGAAATCATCCATTACTCCTGTGAGTTTCACAGCAGGTCATTTGCTGCACTGGCAGAAGAAGTCTTTGGTTTCTCACACTCCCTCATTATGGAGACCAGTGAGCATCTTTCTGATTTGTTGCTGCATAAAACCAGCCAGGATTTTAAATTGTATGCTAAGGTACAGCATAAATCAGAAATTCTGAAGAAAAATACATCTGCTCAGCCAGAGAGCAAACAACAACTAGAATAACTAGTGAATCACAGAACCTCCACTAGCAGAGATCCTAAGCTGCTGCATTCTACAAGAAAACATTAAAATGAGAGTTCTTGCTTATGCATATGCCAGCTAGGCAACAGACTGAGTAACAGAACCGAGTGACAGCAAAAGAATCCTTGCAGTTTGAAAAAGGAGAGTTGATTGTTTTTTCCAAAGAGAAGCAGATCTCCTTACCACAGCTGGGAGCCCTCCCAGGGCACGGCTGCTGCTCAGCCACTGCCGGCACCGCGCGAGCCCCGCTGAGCACAGCTGAGATGCCACTCGTGCCCTAAGGTCAGGGCTCAGGGCTCTGAGGGACACGTGCTGCCACACAGCCAAGTTCTCCACCTCCTCAGGAGGAAACTTATGAGCAAATTCTACCTGGAAACAAAGGGGAATAGAAACTAAACAGACTAGAAAAAATTTTGATAGCCTGAAAAATGAGAAATGAAAATGTGCTGCTTGTTTGCTTCAGATTTATGATGTGAAAAAATGTGTGTAAAGTATTTCAATAAAATCCATCTTTTTATATGAAAAACGTTTAGAAACTGCGACCTCCCTGGTCACATACAGGACATCAGAATGATTAAGGAACTTATTCTTTCAGCTGCTTGAAGCAATGGCCCTAGTGAGTAGAGAGAGGGCTTTAGTCCCTCAAGGGTACACAGAAAGGCAGTGACAGAACAGGACACTCCTCTTGACACCTGATGTCACAAGAACACTCTGATAAGTCACAGATGCAATGACAGGACACAGTTTCAGCAAATCTGGGGAGTGTTGCTGTTCTCATACTTTGTCACAAAACAGATTTCATTGCTACCCAGTAAGACTCTCAGAAAGGTCAATTTTTTGTGCTTTTCCTGTTTTAAAGAGCACATCTGCACAGAGCAGCATCCACAATAAGTAATAACTTAGTGACTTCATGACTTAGACTAAGTAATAACAAGTATAGTAACAAGTGCAGCAAGTGAGCACTCAACAACCTGTCACTTCTCCAGAACTGAAAGGGAATATTTGAACACAGGCCACTGATTCAAATCTCTTCTACAGCAGATGCTGGTGCTGTACTTGCCTGATGCTCTGGAGCCATCAGGAACAGCATTCGCCTCAGCAGCACAGCCAGGGCAGAGACCTGGCAGCAGTCACTGGGCCAAGCCTTCACCTGCATTAGGATAAAAAAATAATGCGCCTCATCACACTGAGAGAAAAATCTCCACTGAGCAAACAGATTCTATACAGGATGTTCTGAGAGCTGCTATGTAGGATCACAGCAGTAACACTGTAAATAAAATAAGCAGGGCATACTGGTTTATGTTTTCACTGTACTGCTTTTGCTAACTGCTAAGCCAGTTTCAAGAACTGAAACAATCTCCATTTGAATCTTGGCTGGTAGCACTCAGATTAAAACTGGTGCCAGACTGCAAACATCACTGTGGTTCTTACCAAGTGGGCAATCACATTAACGTGGTGAGCACACAGCTCAGCTGTTCCATACCTGAAACATGAGAGACAGCAGCTTGTGAATCTGTGCTTCCTATTCTTCTACAGACTAAATATCATAAATCTGGCATGAGAAATTGCCATTTCCTCTAACATATTTAAACTAGATTTGCAGAGACACAATTTACTTGAGATAACCATTTCAAAAACCAATTATTAAATAGAGAAGCTATGTTCCTCTTGCGTGCAAGAATGCAAAAATGGCTAAGCCATTTCTACTCCTAATTTTCAAAATATGTTCTGTGTCTGAATATAATCCAATTCTGGAACAATTCTGTCTTACAAAAAATCTCTCTCAAGCCAATTGCAAACACCAGAATGAACTGGATCTGTGGAAAAGCTGCTTGATTTGTCCTAGGAGCATCTCACCGGGCAAGGAAGCACCACGAGTCCATTGCCAGCAGAGATGTGATCATACTGGAGCCCAGCACTGCATCCAGCAGGGCACACTCCTGAGGAGAAATGGGAACATTAACACAACCTGAATACTGCAGAAAAAAAAGCACTAAACTTTTATAACAACTTGGCCTTCCCTCCTCTGAAAGAGAATAAAAATTGCCAAGACCACTGAGATCCTCAAGAAATTTATTTTCCCCTTTCCCACAAGTGACATTTGCTGTGTAACTGAACTCCAGCCATGCAACTGTGTCACAGCTGATTCCTACAAAACCATCACTGAGATGATTCTCTCTGAGCATCTTTTCAGAGCCACATCATTAGAAAGAACCCATCCTTTTAAAGTAGCACCTATGAAGAACAGATAAGCAAAACCCAATCTTACCAGCTGAGGGAAGTGTGATGGGAGTGTAGAAGCAATGAAGGAGCACAGGTGGACACAGACATAGTGATAGAGGGTGATGGGAACTGCTGGCTGTCCAGTACTGACCACCTGTGGCAAACAGACAGGGAGAGAAAGCTCCCCACAACACTGCTGGAAACTGTAGAAGAGAGCTGAAAACAAAGACACGCTGCAAGGGGGGAAAAAAAAAGAAAAAAAAGAAAAAAAAGGAAAAAAAGAAAAAAAAAGAGAACAGTTTGGTTACAGATTTTCAAGTCCCAGATCCTGCAAGCAACATTTGGATTACAAAACCTTTGTCTTCAGCCAGAAAAGGTGGCGATAACTTCAGTGCTTTTACACCAGATTTATGTTCCTTACTGCCTTCCTCTTTTATCAATTCAGGTGATTATTGGAGGGTTCAGGCATAAAAGTGTGAGATTTTAACTTAGTAAGGATCAACAGAATACATCCACAGCTTTATTCCCACCCTGTAAGTACTCTAAATACCACTCCTCCCCTGAAAAAACAAAGACATCTCTCTCCTTCACTCCTGAGGCAATGAACATCAGATCCTGTTTGTCTTGGCATGAGGATGGAAATCCACAGTGACAATTTTACAAGCTGAGTTGCAAAGGAAACTCCAGCAGCTGAGCCCCTTTGTTTGCCTGTATGGAACAACTGCTGTGGTGAAGAATTCAACAAAAACCTTTTTAGTACCTTTTTCCTGTGTTCCAGAGAGTTTGCACTTCTTCAGGCTGAGAGGACAGCTTGTCCATTATGGTAAGCAGGAGGAGACACTGGGGCAGCTGCTGCTCAGGGGGGAGACCTGTAGAAGTTCAGGTTTCAAATATTTATTATTTATTATATTTATTGTGTGGGTAAACTGGCTTTTAAGCAAGTGTAAAGCAAATTGATGAGCTACCTCAGAATTATGAGATTTTGGTCAAGCAAAAATCAAGAAGAGCTTGTTGAAACAAAAAGCTGACATTTTCCCAATTTAAGGGCATTCTACTTTTCACAGAAAATATTTACTTTATGGGAAAAAAGCTGTCTTCTACCAACAGAACAGCAGAAAAAATCCACTTTACTTAGAAAGTTTGTGGCAAATGTGGATTGGAATTATGCAAAAGAGTAGAATTGACAGTATTTCTGTTAACCAGATTCATAGTGGAGTTGCTATGAGTACTTTGGACAAGGTTAATTCAGCAACAAAATAAAACTATCTTTTATAAAATCCATCCAAGTTAGCAGGCAATCAGCTCTCTCACAGTACTTACAAAAGAACCAGCAAATGAGTACAGAATATTATGGTCCAGAAAGCCAAAATGCCAATGCTGATCCCTCAAACAGCACTGGGAGTTGTACTTTCAACCCACCTAAATTTTCACTTAACACTTGTTCCATGAAAGGACCAAAGGGAAGGAGCTGGGTGATGAGAGGGTCCAGAGCCACAAGAAAAACCCGGGATATTTCATCTTGATGAACTTCCAAGATCTCTGGAGCATAAAGACTGGGAGGAAATTTGCTGAGGGTAAATGTGAAAAAAAAAAAAAAAAAAAAAAAGAAAAAGAAAAAGAAAGAAAAAAGTTAATTATCATTTTCAGCAACATTACTTTTCTCCAAAACAACTACTAAAAGGCTAATTCATTATTTCCTTGTTCCTGTGAAATAAAAGACAGGAAAGGCTCCCTATTTTAGAATATCTGCTATAGCCCAAGAGTTACAACTCTGCATTCAGCCTTTAAAATAAGCATCACAATCTAATTTAAAGAAAACATTACAAGCTCACAGAAAACGTGTGTAGAACACATAGCATCTCTCAGAAGAAACATCAAATCACAAAGAGTCAAGTGAAAGGGAAAAGGCAAGAAAATGCCTTTATACACAATTTGACAGCCATAAATGTCACAGCATTAACTTAACACATGACCCTAAAAGGGTATCACAGTTTCTCTGAAGAGGGGAAAAAAAAACCTTGGGCAATAAAAGAAAGAAAGAATCAATATGAGAATAAAGCAAGAGATCACAAAATGAAAACCTTCTACTCTTGAGTTCATAAAGTGAGCTGTAAAAATGCTACCTTTCCACTCAAAAATCCTGCTCAGTTTCCTTGAGTGAATAAAAGTTTACAATCTTCCACTTGAGAAAAACCTACAAGGTGAATAAACTTAGAAGAAACTCATAAAAAACCATCCACCCAATCTTGCAGTGGAACATGCAGTGAAGTCAGGTGCACATCTCATCACAGAGCCTGGTTTAAATTCCAACAAAGGGCTGAAATCAGCCCTCTTATTTCATAGTATAAAAAATTGTCAGTATAAAATCTGAGTTTTCTTATGCTTCCCCACCACTGCAGCAACAAAATTTTTGAAAGGAAAGTTGATAAACTCCCATTTATAAGTGTAGCATTAAAAGAGCCTCTGCTTCTAGGAGAACCAGTGTCCTTCTTTGAGACTCCATAAGATTATTAACACAGCAGGGAAGTTATGAAAAACTTCAGGACACTGTTTCTGATCCCCTCTTTCTCCAGGACAAGTTTCCCCAAACTTTGTCTTAAAGCAGAAACAATCTGTCAAAAGGCACTTCTGACACCTGCATTTAGTTGTAGGATTTTTTTTCTGCATATCCTACACACAATTTGTTAATAAATCTTGCCATAAACAGTTGCAATGAAGTTAATGGTTTATCATTGTGGGACGTGCACAATACTGATCAAGAATGGGGTAAATGTAACTATAAAACACTAAGCCACTTAATTTATTTATAAATATTTTAGCCTTCTATACATGAAAAAAGATGGCAACAACTCCTGAATGAGAACTGCACTTTTACATCTCAAAATATTTGTAATTTAAGGACACAATATGGAAA
This sequence comes from Oenanthe melanoleuca, assembly GCF_029582105.1. Classification (NCBI taxonomy): domain Eukaryota; kingdom Metazoa; phylum Chordata; class Aves; order Passeriformes; family Muscicapidae; genus Oenanthe; species Oenanthe melanoleuca. Next base: position 26,475,335 of record NC_079342.1, read on the forward strand.
TGTTATTAAGATTCTACCAATAATCAAGTATTTGTACTTCACATACCTGTATATCTGAAGAAAGAGCTGATGTAACTGAGAACAGGAATCAGAGAAGCAGTCAAGAAATTCCTGCAAAAACCATTAATTTTGAGTGATACTTGTAAAATAAAATCCATGATTAATTACATGAATTACTGGACATCTCCTACCAACATCTCAGTCCCACTGCATGAAACAACCTGTTATAGTTGATTTTTCTGGGATATCCCAGCAGTAACCCTGTACAGGCTTGTGAGTATTTACTGGTGGATGTTAATCATACTGCCCATATGGGATAGCTATAAATTATTAAGATATTACACAGCACAAAATGATTCTATTTGCAGACCAGAGGCTTACATTTAATACTAACATAGAATTGAAGTATTAAAACCTACCTTGGTGTAGTGTACAAGGGAGTTAGCAAAGAACCTGCACAGTTTCACTGTCTTCTGGAACAGCCTGAAGTCAGTGCCCTCCTGTCCAAAAGAAGCAGTTCTAAAAATTAATATAGAGTAATACAGTAAATAGGAAGTTAGATTGCTAACAGTGTTCAAAACTTATTTCATATTTGATTTTCTACAAACTCTGATGCTAAGGGGGAAAAGCTTTAAAAATATTCAGTATGTATGCTTCAATATTTTCAGAACAATATTAAGGATTTGATTGACCTTGGGTGTAATGCCAGTTTAGGAAATACAAAAAAATTCTCCCATAGTATGGTGAAAATTTAGTGTCTCCCTAAAACATCTTCAATCTACACAAAGCTGTGGGCCTCATTATCCTGTGGTTTCAAAGGTATTCTGTCTACCACATGAAATCAAGAAAACCATAAAAAACCCAAACCAAATTACTCCAAGCAATAATACAGCACAAAGAATTCCTCCTCCTCAAGTTCACTGGCAGCTTTGGGAGCTTTTTAACTCGCCTGTATCTGCGACACCTTCATTTGCTCAGCCAGCTGCAAACAGGAGTCAAAAGAAAGAAGAGTGTCCTTGCACAGGCCACTGAGGATGTCACTGTGCTTCAGGTGGCACTGCAGCAGGGAGTGATGCTTCAGGCTTTGTCTGAAAGACAGGAATATAATCAGGTATTTAACTGTCAGTGCAATGAGTTCTTACAAATCCAAATAACTAATTCTTCTATTTAGCCTTTTATACAGCAGTGACTGGTGCAGTGTCTGTGAACACTGAAAGCAGAAATTCAGAGAGAACAACCCTCTCCATGGCCACGACTGAAATCCAAAGGAGAGGCAGGATGGAAGTACAAGACAGCCAATTCAATCCAAAAATTAAAATATCTACAGAATTGCTGGTCAGACCTCTTAATATTCATCATGCAGACAACGGCATTGCAAATTTTCTTCTGCATTGCAATACAGGAAGTCAAGCTTCTAATACTTTTCATACCAATTCCTACCTAATTTCACTGGCAGTGCTTTAACTAAATTTCCTAGCTAAATTTCTAAATTTCCTAACTAAATAGCTACATTGAATTCTCTCATTTTAATTTTACTGGAAACCCCAAGCACAAAGCAATTGAGACATTAATTATTTAAAATTACACTACAATAAAACCTAAAGAGTTTAGCTACATACTTGATTATGAACTTCCACGTATTGGCATGAAGAGCGTGGTCCATATTGGAAATGACAGAGCAGATCTCCAGCACAGTGTGGATTACTAAGGAAATAACAGCAGCAGCAACAGAGTTAAATCAGATTTTTGAGTTCACAAAAGCCCAAGAGAATACCAGCACATTGACATGAATTGGGAAAATGGCTCCGTGTTTAGCTGCTGCCCCTTTCCTACAAATCTACACAACATTCCCACAGAGGAAGCTTCAGGAGGAAAACAGAAATATTTTGAGTTCAAAATGCTGCTTTCTGAAAAGTTGATCAGGACAGCAGAAACTGAGCCCACTCAGAAACCTATTTTAAAATTTCACACATACTCTCCATAGGAAAAAACAGACTGAGCAAGACTAAAACAGTATCAAATCCATGTATACCTGACACCATACATGTGATGTCCTCTTCAGTGGAAGCAGAGCTTATGGAAATCAGATCAAACAGTTCCATCAGCTGTTTCTGAAGGGAGTAAGTTTCCTTGAACATGGCTTGTAGGAGGTCAGAGATTAGATGCAGGTGCCCACAGTACACTGATTCACTGTCCTGAAATGGGGAGGAAGAGGATTGTAACAGAGCTCAAGACTCCCAGCCTGATTTTTCATATGCAGAAAACACCAAGAGCTTCACCATAGATTTCTCTGGAAAAAAGAACAAGGCACAGATGTACCTACTTTAACTCAATACACAGCCCCTGAGCACACAATATAAAATATGTTCACCTGCAGCTTGTGGGACTAATGAGGTCTGGCTGGTTCTTATGAGTTTAGGGGGCTCTGGATCAGCCCTCCATGTATGAACCTAAGATCGTATTTCTGAAGCAACAATGCCAGCAGCAAACGAAGTAGCATTCCAAAGATTTCCCAATACTTCCATATTAGAATTACTAGATAAACATATGGCATCTTAGTTTGAGTCCTGATGTGGAAAACTGATGTAAATGTTCCCATAAGAAAGAAATACTAAAAGTAAAAATGAAAGGCAACCAAAAGTTAGTGGGTTCTTATGATAATCTTGTTTTATTTTCAATGCTAAAGGGAATTACTGTTGCACCTGAAAATCCAAATCAGTCCATATCTGAAACTGACACACACTGTTCACTGTAACCAACATAAACCTGCTAATCTCAACTTTCAATCACTCTGGAACTTGTCACTTGTAGTCTGAAGACAATCAGACATCAGGACTGCACAGATCTCTCAGAGCACTCTGCTCATGAGCAGAATGTTCAGGTAACACTGATGCAAAGTATGGAAACAGCCCAATCTGAGCCTCTCATAAGCAGGACACATTTGTCGGGCAGACAGCTGAAAAATCATCTTTGTACTTGTGCAATGAGCACATTCTGAAAACGACTTAACAACTAAAATGAAAAGAATAATACTTGCACAACAGCATCATTTCAAGATAAGATCTGAAATGTTCCTGAAAGCCAGGGAGCACAAGGAGTTTTGTGCTCCCAGCAGAGCCTACCTTGCAATGTGTGAAGGTGCTCTTTACCACGAGGAGGACGGAGGAAGGGAGGGAGTGGATGCTCGGCAGGGACAGCTCCTGCAGCGAGCACACGTAGCGCACACAGCCCGTCAGCGTCTCCAGCAGCTGCACCACCGTCTGACAGCAAGAGTGAACAGCATCAGGCACTCCTGCAACGCCTCCACAAGCATCTTTTCTTAGCTGAAATACACCTGGCATTTTATGGCATTTAAAGTTCACTGCTATTTGCAGAAATAAGGAATTTGTCAAAGATGAATGGAGCTCCAGAGCTTTTCTCCAATACCATTTCCTCTGTGAAAACTCCTTACTTCTTTGGCTATTGTTCTCAGTTTACAGAAATGTTAGAATGAAGGGACTGGATAAACAGGTGCCAGGTTCACTCTTTAAATATGGGGAGTCACACTCCATCTGAAGGAGGGACTCAAGCAGAATTTGAGATGCTTTTTTACATAATTATTAGCATCACATGCTAGATGTGATCACGGAAGTCACAAAATGTTAACTGAACTTTGACTACAAAGGAAGATTAAATTATATTTTAACCATCAGTAGCTGGCAAAAACATTCCAAAAACCTTTAAGTAGTTTATAGTTTAGGTAAAAACAAAGAGTGATGTAAATATTATTTTGAACCTCGTGTGATGGGACTTGCCTGCAGTAGATTCCTTACAGTACTGCACAACTCCGTACTCTGGCTGGTCAGTCCTCTGGCCTTGCTGGATAATTCACACATCAAGTTATCAAAGAACTGTAGAGTCTGGCAGAACACAACAAAACTGAAATATTTCACTTACAAAGGCACACATGCAAATAATAACACCATTCTGTACCTGTTTGCTTCCTTAGCATGGAGGCACACAGAGAGAACTCACAGCAGAACACACTTTCCAGCATTTCGTATTATAATATAATAAAAAGCAAAACCCATTTATATATATATATATTATAGACAAGAGATATTTTAGCTGTTATTTCTTCTAAAATCTGTTGCTAAAACAAGCTTCACAGCTAATTTGCTTGAAATATATACACCTCATCTAACCAAAGATTTTTTTACTTAGTTAAAACCACATAACTAAAAAAATAATTTTATTCTGTCTCAGAAAAAATATTTATTTCTTGAGAATGATTATTAACAGTTTGAATACATTAAAAACATAGGTCTGTCATGTACAAACAACATCTATCTCTAGTTGATGCTTTTGGATATCTGATGAGTGTTGCTGTTGAGACTGCAAAGACAATGAGGTGCTTCAGGCACATGCAGGATAAACAGTGGTACACTGATCCTTTTTCAGAATATGCCTATTATGAGACAATTTTCTTGTAATCTCCAAAAATTTGCTACTTGAGAAAAAATAAGAGAAGTAGAAATCAAGTGGCCATTTCTACTGGCTTTTTAAAATGGACAAGCTGAGGCCTGAAACTTAAATCAGTAATTTGGCACTGCTTTACTTCACTTAAAACCCAAGCACTGATTTTAATGCAACTAGGGCATAAAATTTTCCACACAAGAAAACATGTGTGAGGTCAGTATGGTCTAAAAGCTTATTCACTATATTAATTCACAAATTTCATGACATTTATTCATGATATGGGAGTGCTAAGCTCTTCAGTTTACTTATCCTGAGCAGCTCCCTCACTTAAAAATTCTCCACCTTGGTCATTTTATAAAAAGACCAATCTTCTCAGCAAGAAATAAAACCCAAGTCTATTACTGAATATAGAAAGCAGAACATTGTATATTTGATTCTCTCCCTACTGTAAAGAATGAGAACAATCACAGAAACAATTCAAGACAGCAGTGTGAAAGCTCTTAAAGGGTAAAATTTCTATTTCAATTTTTGTATCCCAGAGATATTGTGCAACCCCAGAAGAATCACTACAATCTAAGCAGGTTCTAACACTGGACTGACTGACAATTCCACAGTTAACTGAAGCTGTCCTACCTTAGGTAATACTTTTGAGAAAAAAGTTTGTTCCAAATCTTCAAGGCTGATATGTGGCAAAAACATTTCAGTCAGGATCCTCAAAACACCTGCAAAGAAAAACATTTACAATGTGCAATTCTCAGAAATATACAGCAACCTACCAGAGGAAACAAAGAACTGCAGAAAGCAAAAACAGATCAGGTACTTGATGTTGAGAGTGGCAACAGAGCATTTACCTTATCTGAAATGCATGAAAATACACACACATTACCTGAAAAATCAAGTAACTGCAACAACTCCAACATGCACAAACCCATCAGAAACAGCAGCACACCTGACTAAACTCAGCTGAAGGCTGAGCACAACTGCCAGCCCACAGATCCAGTATTTGCCACACTCCAAACAGCAAATAGCTGCACATTTTATAATGCAACATAATATGCAATGTAACAGTGAGTTTTAGCAACATAATTCATAAACAGTTACATAAAAGCCTCATTTTCTTTTAACTATCAGCTTCGTCACCTGAAAGATAACAGCCCAAAAGAAAATAAAACACCAGATAAAAATCACCACTTTCGTGTATTTAAAAATCAGAAATAGCAGAAAGGAAAAAGCATCAGAGTTTCTATAGGGGCATTTCTAAAGCTTATTCAGCATGCAAAAAACGTGGAATGTGCAAGGTCCAGCAGGATTGCTGAAGACTGAAAAGTTGCAGCAGAAGTATTTTAAGCACAGCAGTGATTCTAATGCAATTGCAATAGAGGTCTCCACAGGTAAAGGCACTTAGCCATTACTTACGAATGTGCTCAGTCCAGTCTTCAGACTCCTGATACATCGAGTAAAATCGTTAAAGAAAACCAAACTTGTTCTGCTATTATCTTTAAAGCATCTGCAGAAGCCACAGTGATTTCTATCACTGTCTCACGTACGTATGAAATTGGTGGGGATGCTCCATAAGCAACACAGGCTGATAGCCCACAGTATCCACAGGATCAATAAAGTATTTCCGAAATGAATTAGAGAGTAAGTCTTGAGGGGCTTTTTTTTTGTTTGGCTGTTTTTTTGGTGGTGTGTAGTTTGGGGGATTTGAGGGTCTTGGGTTTCTTTTGTTTTGAGGGAGTAGGTGAGAGACGTGTCGCGGAGTTAACTCAGTGCTAAATGAACCACAGGCGGTTTTCTAGATTCTATGAAACTTTTATGGCAGGGAAAGGCTGTACCCGTCTCCAGCGAAAGTCCCAGCACCCGGCCCCTCACAGAGCTGCCACCGCTCCCCCTCACACAGATTCGGCGGAACCGCGGAACTCCCGGGGATGCACGCACCGCCCCCACGCCACTCCCTGCCTTCCCCGCAGCCGCCCCAGAGCCCCGCTGGGAAGGATATAAGGAGCCGGGGCAGCACGGCGGGCAGCTCCCGGCGGCACAGCTCCCCGTCCCAGGCGCCCAGCTCCCGCAGGAGCAGCTCGGGGTCCGCCTGGGACATGGCGGCAGCGCTGCCCTCAGCGCCGGCGGGGCGGGAAAGGCGCGCCGCGCTCCCACAATGCCCCGCGGCCGAGGAAGCGGAAGCGGCTGCACGTGGGAGAAGCGGACGCGGGGAAAACGGGATGGAAACGCTCTCGGAGCCCCTCAGCCGGCCTTGAGAGGCTGAGTCTGCAGTGCGAGTTGCCTGTACCTATGGTATGTCTGTTAACAAAATTAACTGAGTATTCTTTAAATTAATGAATTGTTAGGGTTGGAAGGGCGCTCTGGAGATCATTCGGTCCAATCCTCCCTGCCAAGGCAGCGTCACCCAGAGCTGGTGATACAGCGATGCGTCCAGGATTTGGGATGTTTCCAGAGAGCTCCACGACTTCCCGGGGGAGCCTGCTAATGAAAATCAGGAGAGACGGTTTGTGCTGATATTAATGATAGATAAAACTATTTACTCTTATTTCCAGCAGCAATTCGCTTGGCTCTTGGCAAGACATCTGATACTGCATCAGCGAAATACTCTGTCCTGCAACCATACGTACATAAAAGCTGGCTGTAATAAATTAAACTTTTAAAAAACTCTTATTCCTGAAAATGGATTTTCAGTTTAATTTTGCTGTTGATGAAAATGAGAACAGTGAGGCAGATGCTCACTTCTTACTGCTGTGCTCTCCAAAAGACGAGCAGGAATCCAGAGGAAAGAGCAGGGAAGCTGCCGATCCTGCAGCAGATTCCAGCCCCAAGCTGGCTGCTGCTAAGCACCAGGAGGAGGCAGCTTCGAAGAAAAAACTCTGCGTGAAAGCTGCCAAGGAGCACAGCATTCCCGAAGATCTCAACAAACTATTGGAAAATAAAGTAATGGAAACAGTATTTGACTTGTCTTATGTAAAGCTGTCCGTAGTGGAAATGACATGTTTGGGTGATGCTGACAGCGAAGGCATCGTGTCCAAAAGTGTTTCTTCTCACTCTGATCTCATCCCAGGAGTCTATGAAGGAGGGCTGAAAATCTGGGAATGCACCTTTGATCTCATGGACTACTTTTCTGAGGCTGAAATAGAATTTGCTAACAAGACTGTACTGGATCTTGGCTGTGGGGCTGGATTGCTGGGAATTGTTGCTCTGCAGGGTGAAGCTGCCAGAGTGCATTTTCAGGACTACAACAGCACAGTGATTGATGAAATAACTTTACCTAATGTGGTGGCCAACTGTACCAGTGAAGGCAGGAGGAAGGACAGAAAAGCCAGCAAGCCTCCTTCCAAGAGGCCCAGGAAAGCAGAAGGCTCACCTGATGGGCTCAACAGGTGCAGGTTTTTTTCTGGAGAGTGGTCTCAAGTCAGCCAGCTCCTGTTAAACAGCAACAAACCCTGTTCAAAGTATGATCTAATTCTCACCTCTGAGACCATCTATAATCCTGACTACTACAGTGCTCTGCACGATACACTGGCTCAGCTTTTGGATAGAAAGGGCCATGTGTATTTGGCAAGCAAAGTGCATTATTTTGGAGTTGGTGGTGGTGTCTATCTCTTTGAGAAATTCATTGAGGAGAAAAATGTGTTTACAACCAGGATGGTTAAAACAATAGATCAGGGTCTGCAGCGATGCATTATGGAAATTACCTTTAAAAATTCCTGTTAAAATTAAACTACTAATCCTCCAAAAATAACTCAAAAATGTATTTATCCTCACGTCTCTTTGCTTTTTCCTTTGTGATTCTGGTTTTGACAAATTAAGGATGGTGGTTGTTGAAATATTTGACAAATTCTGGTGTCCAACTAGAAGTGAGGGACTTTTCTGATGTTGACTTTGCAGAGAGTTCTGCTTAAAGAAGCATCTGTTTATGATAATTAACATATATAAAGATGAAGCAATCTTTAAATTCTTTAAGCCACTGTCTCCAGCCAGGCTTTCAGATTCAGCACCAGAACTGTAATCAGGAATAACATTCATGATGTATTGTGGCTGAATAAGGTAAGTTTAGCTTCCAAAATTAGTGCAAGAGGCTTCCTCAAGGGTTGGGCAGCATAACTGCAGTGGATTTAGGAAGGGATCACACACCTCTGAGCTCTGCTGCTTTGCCAGCAGAGGGGGATGTGATTGTATTTATCACTCGTGTTCTACCCTGCTGGGGATCTCAGAAATCCATGTAGTATTTCCATGTGTAATGCACTCCTGACTTATTCAAGCCTTTTAAAGAGTGTAACAATATTAACCACAGTGATCTGTACATTTTCACATCCAGATTCTGTCACAGGCTAAGAAAATTTTCAGCAAGAAATTCAAAAAAAGCCATGCTGGTTTAAAGAACATTCTACACAAGATAAGCTCCTTCTACCAATCAATAAGCCTATAAATGAAATACTGGAGAATGATAGAACTGAGCTTCAGGAGACAATTGGAAAGGGAGATAAAGTGTGCTATTACATGTGTTTAGCAGATTGCTGTATTATTTTAACACTATTTTTCCAGAAATGAATTGCCCATTTTCAAAACTTGCTGGGGGTACATCCACACATCTTCAATTTTTTCACAGGACAGGAAAGCACTCAGAAAAGCCTGCAAAACAAGGCACTTTCCTAGGCTGAAGCTAGTGATGTTGCTGAAGAAATTGCCTTACCAAAAATTCAAACAAACCCCCAGAGAACTACAAAACCTGGTCTTGAGTGCTTGCTGTTGCTGGCAATTAAAAAAAAAAAAAAAAAAAAAAAAAAAGAAATCCATGTTTTTCCTTGGCCAAAACCAGACAGAAAGCTGTTAGCTGTTGTCATCATGCACTGCTTTATCTGGTGCCTTTACAGAAATATAAACTTGGAGACAGTGACCACTGCAGTAAACTGGATGCAAGGATATTCAGTGTAGAGCAGAAGGAACAATAGTCTGAGGGGATGGAAAGAAACTTAGTACAGCAGTGATCTAAAAGTTTCCATCACTGAAGATGCTGAAAGTCAATCCCAAGGTTCCTAATTTGAACCTGCTGCCATTAAGGTAGAGTTGTAAAGGATTTCCTGTACTTGACAGAAGAGCCTTCACTACTGTTTCAGACTATTTTAAAGAGATGCTTTGGTAACTACTGAATTTAGCCTCTCATAGGATAGGAGAGAGGAAAAAAGTCAGTTTTGCCATGACTGCCACAGCATTCTGAAACTTAATGATGACAATTGCTGACTACAGAGTGAGGAACAAAAATGTTTTAGCTTTGGCAAATCAAGAAGGTACTGTTAACAGCTTTTTTTTTTTCTGTCAGAACAGAGAAGCTGGAAACAAAATGGATTACCATTTGTCATTTTTCAAACTCAATCCTAAAATAAATCATGGCTTGCACTGAATAGGTTGTTCTACACCTGCTAGTCTAGTGCAGTTCCAGAGAACTATACCTGAAGTCATAAGAAATGTTGATTACTATGACAAAAAATGTGGTTAGGAACAAGAATCTCATGTAATTTTGGATGAATAAATGAAGAAGGTACTTAAAGTCTTCTACTATAATATTTCATCTTGATAATATTCCACTATCAAACACACCATCTTTGGTTTAATTACTGTGCCTTCACTCAGTATTTGGCAAAAGCATAGCTGGTTTTTGTGCAAATAAAGAATCACAATTTTTAGGATTTCAAGATGGCAGAGCCACAATCTTGTAGTGATTGCACACCTGCAAAACAAGTAACCCCACACAGTATAATTAGTTCCCAATTTCAGAATCTGATTAGAAAATGAAGGATGCTTTTTCTCAGGTGAAATCAGCACAATTATCATTGAGATTTCTATATTCTAGATGAGTTCTATTCTTAGAATTCAGCAGGTACATGCTGAGAGGAAACAGAATTCAACAATTAGTATTGTTTGTTGTTGTTTCAACTTCAGATAATACTAATTATTATAATACTAATTAATACTAATTATTATAATACTAATTTCCCTCATTTACATTAAGGTTTGCTCTACTTGAGAGATCCTCACCACCCTAGTGACCAGTGTCCTCCTCTTCACAAACTGGAATAGAAGAAAATAAACTTTTCACTCCTTTGTAACACTTCTAAGTATTACTTAATGACCAGGGAAATTAAATTGCCCCAAATGACACTGCACAAAAAAAATAACTGAGTTGGGAGGTCCCTCAAAGTTTTTTTTTTTTTTTGATGACACATTAAAATCTTTCTTCTATGAAGAAATAAAAGGCAGAGATGAATTCAATTGTGATCAGCTCACTCCAAATCACAATTTTTCTCCTCTCGTGCAGTCACCTCACGTTTTGAACACGTCATTACAATAATAAGTCCGGTCTAAATTATGTCTTTCCTGTAAGTATTGTGGAGACAAAGATTAAAATCACTCATTAAATACCTCAGGAAACTCAATTGAAAGGCCTGTTTGTTTTAACACAGCTATCCCAAACTGATGACTTCCATTTGAAGATTATTTGCCAGTTTTGGGAAATGAGGCTATTTAAAACTCAGGTTTGCATACTGGCAGCTACAGTTGTTTTACTAAAGCTTAGGGGAAAAAAAGCCCATGATAATGGAACTGGGAAGTGCCCAATTTGCAGGTTACTGACATGTGAGCTATTCTTGGTTATCAGGCACACAGGCATTATATCATGCTCTGAAATCAAAATCTTGTTCAGGAAAATCAATCCTGCAATCATTACCACAGTCTTTCAAGTGCAGCCAGACAACCATGGCACAAGAACTCAAAGAGAAGCACAAAGAGCAGATGCAAAAGCAGGCAAGGGTGCTGGAGGGGAAAATCCAGGCTGAAAAAGGTGCCAACCAAGAGACCTGTAGCACCAGGTTCAGGAGACTGTGCTCTGAGGAGATTATTGGGATGGAGACCACTGGAACTCTTCTGATGAGGACTACACTGAAAGGTTTGAGGATGAGAACAAAAAATTCCTTTCCACCCAACCAAAACAAAGCCACAGAAAGGGGACTTAGGATGGATCACAGCTGTAAGGGAGTAACAGCAGGATTTTTGGTGATAGAAACTGGCCTAAATCTCTCAGATTTCCTGGTTTATACTGTCATTTGCATGCTGAAAAGAAAAAGCTTCCCTATACCACCAGATACTGCTGAATAAGGGCAGTAGGAACCACAGCAAAGGGAAGAGCTGCAATTTATATACAAATACCTCATGGAGTCAGCAAGCCTTCAAGACAGCAAGTCAATAAATCCACAAATTAATTAAATGAAAACTATCATGGAACAAAAAAAGTGAAAACTGTAGCAAGTAATTTCACAACAAACAAAAGGCAATATTCTGCCACAACAGGGGGGTGACTTTAGCTAATTCAGACACTGCCTAGGTGTACTGAGGAGATAGTTTACTATAATATAATTAATGCTAGAAAAAGAAAAAAGCATTATTCAAATTCAAATCAAAGCAGTCCAGGGGAATCAGAATGAAAGAATTATTGGCTGAATTTTACATTGCCATCAGTCTGTTATAGGGGAAATTCTTACAGGAAAGTCAAATGTTTTGATCATTAGTTCTGCAGAATACTAGATTTTCAAATTATTGGGTAAATCAAAGATTTGGATCATTGGTGAAGGACTACAACAGACAAACCCACCCTCCACACCATTTTTTAAAAAATGTGGATAAGAAAGATCAAAAGTCTAAAAAGTAATAGAAAAATTAATTGAAAACACAATGGTCAGAAGATCAGTGAACAGGTTTGGTCCAGTGGTGTTTGAAGTTGATGGCAAATCCTACAATAGATCAGTGAAACGGGACTGGGTGAAAACAAATAAGAGGTAAGATGGTGTGGGAGTGTTTAACTAAAGGGTACATCAAAAGAAAAGGAAAAAGGGTTAGAACTTCAGATTCTGCACAAAGAAATGATCTAAAAAATGAGATATCTGAGGATTACCAACCATATTATAAACTATGGCAGAGTCCAGTTACTCCAGATTGATGGTTACATAAACATAGAACACACATTCAATTTTATTGATCAAAGTACAGCTCACAGTTACCAGGTTGGAACTGCTGGTTGTGTGCACAAGTTTATTTCTTGTCATCTGACCAAGTAATTTCATAGTCTGTATACTCTTTCTTCAGGATCTCTACAGTCACTGAGTGATCTGCTTTCCCATAGCCCTGCAAGACAGAACAAATTGGACATGGACATTAAGTCTTCAGAACCATTCAGTTCTTATCAACACAAATTGTTCACAAATCAAATACAAGTTCTAAAAAAGTGACTCTTGCAGTATCATGTTTTCTTTTTCTATTAATCCTCTCCAATTCCCCACTCCCCCAAATTCAAGTTCTAGAAAATAATTGAGATGGGGTCAAATAGAGAATGCATTTTCCACACAATTTCTCCAGCAGAAAGCTTGGTTTAAAACGTTCCCAACCCATCAGCCACTGTGTTTATGGGATGTTCCTTTAAACCACAGAGATTGCATTGACCCACTTTAATCTGTGAGCATACAAACAGCTGATTTGGCTCAGCTGAGGGGAAAGGGAATAAGCAAACAAGTGTGAACACTATTTTGGCCACAAAAAAAACCAAAATGTTTTATTTATTTCCCATCTTGCCTTAGCTGATAATAGCACAATTTTAAGTATCTGTGCTCTTCAGCCATTGCAACTCCAAGGTAAGGTCAGATGACCCATGTGATTTTTAACCCTTATTTAAAAAATCACTGGTCACAGTGTTACTCCTTCACTGAAATTTAAGGCTGTTGTGGTCAAAGTGGCCTTGCAATTATTGTCTTACATGATCAGAGTTATATTGATTTCTTATTTCAGAACTACACATAACAGTGCAGTATACTGATAGAAATCTCTGATTTACAGGTAATTTTTTCCCACAATATTTCATATGAAAGTTTACTTAGAAGACTGAAAAAAAGAGCTCAAGTTTGTATTATCAAACAAAACATACTCTTTCTCATCAGTGACAGCCCCAAAGAGGAAAAGCTTAAATAAACAAGCATTTAAACTGAAAAGGTTAAAGTTGATGCATAATAAAAATGCAAGCTTTCCAAAAATAACAGATAATATAGTTATGTCAGTTGGAAAACAACAGATCCATGGCTCACTCTTGCCTTGGCAACCACCCTGAAGACCCCATCCAGCTTTAGAAAGAAGTTAATGATTATTTCTCTGGTTTCCATAAAACACTAAGGTAGTTCTGTTTTAAGAGTCTGATAACAAACCTTCAAGTCAAAAGAATCATTAAACTTACAAAAATAGTATTTTGACTTCTGACCTGGGACTGAGGCCACCTGAACCTCAGGGTCTCTACCTGACAGAGGCCCTCATGGCAATAAAACTGCTTTTACCTGATGTTCCTCTGAGCATCAAGGCACCACAAGCTGAGTATAAAGTATATTTTTCAGACTGCAAGAGTTAACCTCTGCCTCTAACACTTAATTTGGCAGCTAGATTAATAATCCAGGTGTCACATCTCACCTAAAAATGCAATCATGATAAACACCAATCATCAGAATAATTTAGTGTAATAAGCACTGTACACTGCCTTCCCACCTCACAATCTAAGGAGGGTTTTTTTTTTCCTTCTTATGATTCCAGAATCATCTTGGAATAAAAGCAGCACTAGCAGAACTGGTAGTTCTGTTTAAAACATTTAACCACATTCAAGGACCAATCTCTGCTGCTCATCAAAGGTAAGCAGATTTGAAGTAACCCCCACTTTCTATAGAAAATTAAATTAATTTAAAACAACTATTTTCTTCTTGTCTCCTTTAGAAGCCTAGAAGCTTTACTCAGTTATTACTACAGAAGCAGCTACACTTCATCACTGAGCAATACCAGAAAAAGACTATACCACATTCCCTAAATAAGAGAAATTCTGACCCTTTACTGAGTCTTTCCCAAAGAAAATGAATTTAAACAGAACAGTAGAAGGTAACAATAACACTATCTTAATTCCTACAAAATGCATTATTACATTTTCACCTACTAAAAATTTACCACAGCTTAACTGTATCTGCTCTTCTCACCCAGCACATACACAGAGCAACATTTAGCAACCAACATTTTTATTGGCAGATGAATATGATACAATAGCTGGATCCAGCCCCCGTGGCTACATATGGGCTATTCCTGCTCCAGCAGTAAAACTAAGACTCTGAGTCAAGAGATGCCAACTTCCATTTTTAGTCTTAATTCTAACTTACCTAATGCTGAGTAATACCAACTTTATCTTTTTGGTCTTCTGCCCTAAAAGTTCTGTTTTTCTAATCAACCTCACAAGTGAGCCAGGCAAGTTTTCCAGTTAATGTTTAAAATGTGATATAAATTACCAAAAGCCACTATGCAATTAACCAAAAATCCCAAGCATCAGAGACACAAATATATGAAGGAAAATGAGAGGTGCACTTACTGTTGAGAGCCCAAACACCCTGATTTTCTTGTCTTTGCTATTATGTTCTATTTTCCCTCCTCCGAGGCACTTGCACTCATATCCCAGCTTTTCCATCTCAGGATTTACTTTTTCAAATATATGATCTGCACAAGAAGAATGGTGAGAGCCATTAGAACAGCAACTAGGCATTACACAGTCTAGAAAAAGTTTTTAACTACTTTCTTATTTCATCTACAAAAGAGAAGGTTTCTCTTCAAAGGCATACAAAAGCTGCAGTTAACACCCTTTAGTTTTTTATTTAGTATATATATCATTCTCCAAATAGAGGCTGATTCTGTCAGGAAAAATAATCCACAAACACCAGAGTTTTATGTCCAGAAAGGAGACAGAGGAGTCCTGTAACTTTATTCAAATGAAGGGAGAAGTCATGAGCATTTCCAATGGGGTCTCTCACATTGTTAGATGACACAGCCTCCTTTTTATCCAAATTTCCCGGCCTTATTTCCATTTTTCCCCTTGGCTGAGGTACTTGAGAGGCACAGACTTCCCCAATCGCTGAACAGACCCTTTCCAATATGTACTCCCCGCCTTTTTTTCCTTGTGTTTCTGTTCTTTTTTTCTGTAAATCCAAGGATTTAGCATAGTCTTGAATAACAATCTATGCCAATTAGCAGAATTCCTATGGAATTTATGTTTCCCCCTTCATTATCTGGCCTCACCCACCATCGGGCCCTCAGCCTGTTTGTGAAGACACCTCACTCCTTTCAGCCGGGCTCCGAAACAGCACCTGACAGATATATTGAACCCCAATCCAAATATACGAACCCCCAGTTTTCATCACACACTGGGGACGGCACAAAGCGGGGAAAAGAGGATTTTTGAGCTACTCAAACCGCAGGGGGGTGAGGGGGTGTCCCCGCTCCGGCCGCGCCCGCTCGCCCCGCGCCCCGCGGCTGCCCACGCACTGTGGAACTCGGCCGCCTTGGTGCCGCGCACGATGTCCCGCTGCTCGCCGCCGCCCGGGCGCTGCAGCCGCACCAGGATGTACTTGAAGGTGCCCTCGGGGTCGATCTCCACGTCCCTGACGGCCGCCATGGCGCTGCGGGAGGGCGGAGGGGCGGGGCGGGCGCCATGGCGGCCGTGAGGCGGCGGCTGGGCCTGAGGGGACGCGCGGCGGCGGCTCCGTCAAGGTGCCCGCCGATAAAAACGTATCGGGTTTTATAGCGTTAGGGCAAGCAGAGCAACACTTCTGCAGATCGCACTTGCCTCAGTAACCACGTACAGCATCTGCTTAAAAATAAATACATTTCTCTGGTTTCAATAAAACACCAGGGTGGTTCTGTTACAGAGTCTGGCAACGAATCCTCAAGTCAAAAGAATCATTAAACCTACATAAATAATATTTTGACTTCTGATGTGGGACTGAGATCATCTGAGCCTCAGGGTCTCTGCCTGACAGGAGCCCTCATGGCAATAAAACTGCTTTTACCTGGTGTTCCTCTGAGCATCAAGGCACCAAAAGCAGAGAAATGAAAGCTTTTGCTTAGAATACAACAGCAGGAGTTATCAATGCCTCTAACACTAAAGTGCCCTTTAGAGACTTCTTGTCCTGTATCCCTCCCTTTGCACTTCTGGGATTTTATCCATTTATCCTCAAGCTGGTACTTTGTAGGGCCCAGGCAAAGCAAGGTGTTTCTTTGAAGAAAAGGGCCACAGGGAGCTCTGATAACCAATATTCCATAGGTTTTATTTTACTGGAGCTGAATAAGAAATACAAATCTAACTCGTGGTTGTCTTATTTTATAGGCGCACCTGACGATTTAGGCAAGCCCCACACAAATTGATTGTACGGTCACAGATGCTTAGAATGAATAAATTCATAGAATCACTGAGTGGTTTAAGTTGAAAGGCACTTTAAAGATCATTTTTTCCTAACCCCTGCTATGGACAGGGACACCTTTCACCATCCCAGTTTGCTCCAAGCCCTATCCAGCCTGTTCTTGAACACTTCCAGGGATGGGGCATCCACAGCATCTCTGGGCAGCCAGAGTCTCACTGCCCTCACAGGGAAGAACTTCTTCCCCATATCCACTCTAAACCTATTTTCTTTCAGTTTAAAGCCTCCCTTGTTACCACTAAATCTATAATATTCACCAAAGGAAAAATAATTTCAAGCAGTGCTGAAGTAAGAGTATAGTCTTGTATCAAGTGTTTGCTCCAAAATCAGGAAAATTTCATATTTTGAAGACTAGAATATTTTTAAAACATCTAGTACTTCAACATAACTACATTTCTAAGTTATGTGGTAGATCACTTCTAACTGACCCTTTTTATTATTTTCATACATACAAAAGTTATTGTTGAAGTTAATTTCTCCATCATTAATAGATTTAAAAATCTAAAACTAGTACTTGGATACTTCCTCTGAACACACAAGCAAAATGCTATATAAAGATATAATAAAAAACATCAGTGAAACAGAGGAAGAGTAGATATAATCTAATATAGTATTTCGAGACACCACAAAATAAATGCAAATTTGTAGTTGGTTAGACTATTTTGAGACTTGTTACTTCACAACTAAATTTGCTTCCTGAGCTACTTTGTTAACTGCAACCAATAATAATTTTAAAAATTCAAGCATTTTATTATTTCAGAGACTATTTTTAGTTACCTTGTCTGTGCACAGAGCAACAGCAAACCTGGGAAGAAAAAAAAAGACCAGAGCCTAAGTAAACTAAATCCTTACTAACTAAATTTTAAGGAGTGAAGAGGTATGAAGGGCTTTAAGTAGAAACTGAGCCTCCTGCCTCAGCTGTTGGGGATTTTTAAGGCAGGCAGAGAAAGTGATAAAATCACTTGTGATGAAAGTGCCTAGTTAGGCTAATGAGGCTTAGAGAGGCTTGTAGAATTGGGGTGCTTGCTTTGTCTAGCAGTAAGGGGCTGTAGGATTAGTGCTTTGTTCGCAGTAATCTAGGAAGGTCTGGTTTTTCTTGTGGTGGGTTTTGTGCATTTAGCTTATTCCTCGGTTACTTTGTTTACCAGACTACCCTAATACCTCATTAATACCTGTATTAACAAAGCATAATGGAAGTTGTTTGTTTGCACAAACTCTGTTTTCTCTTTTCCAGTGGAATGGTTTCCTTCATTTCCTCAAGCTCAGAAGTCTGTTGCATGACTCTGAAAACCTTTATTGCCCCATTCCAGTTATGATGCACGACAGGAACTAGCAACAAACAATAGTGGTAAGGATGGCAAAGGAAATACTTGTGGCATACCTTAGAAGCTAAACTTGAAAGGAATTTGCTTTCAACAAGGACAGGCATCAGGCTTCACCCAACATGAGTTTGAGCACTTTGTGACTTAGTAACAGTCCCAGCAGAGTTTTGTCCTGTTTGCTTTAATGCTTTTCCCCTCCCAAGCACCCATCTTATCCAAGAGTAGTTTCCTATGCCATGCCCAGGTATAGGAGCTTCCTGTCGACTTTTAGGCTGCAGACAAAAATTCCCCACTGCTGGTGGGAATTGTTGGTGTGTCACTTTGTGGGCCTCAGGGGTACAGAGAGGATGGCATGGGGTGACAGGGGTCTTCAACCAGACACAGCCTGTCTAACAAAACTGCATGGAGGGACTTTCCTTTTGTCATGGGCTTCCTCATGGTTACTGGGGCAGGGAGCTTGGCACTATTCTCTGAAATAATTAAGGGGCTTTTTATTTATTTGGTCGAGTGACATCTTGTCTCTTTGCAGCAGAGTCCTAAGAAACATCATTTGGGTCTTGTTTTGCATTGTGGTTTGCAGGATTTGGACTGTGCCCAAATGACTAAAATTGCTCTGTTTATGTCCTTCCTATCATCAGGTCCTGTGAGCCACGAGTATCCTAATGCCAAAACATCTTCATGTATTTAGCAATTTAAACTCTTAAATGGCAAGTGACTAGAAAAGTAGTATTATTATTTTGCAAAGCTGTTAACTGTACACTGTGTTGCAGAGAAACTCAATATGAGATTCTCTCAAGCCATTGGATCAATCCAGGCTACTGGAGTCAGGAAAAGGGAAGCAATTACTTTGAACTCCAGGTGTATAAATTTCTCCTTTTATTGAGCTCTCTGACAGAGAGCACAAGATGTAAGGATACATTTAGCCCATGCTTGTATTACAGGAAAATATTAAGGAAAGGCTTTTGAAGTAGGTGCTTTCCATGGCATGTAACCCTTACAAAAGAGAGAGAGTAAAATGAAGGCTAATATTTAGCTGTACTTGCAAATTTGTTTTTTATTCCAGAGTGGGAGTACTCCTAGGATTGATCAGAAGAATGCATAATACTTGTGAAGAGGAAAAGCACTGTTGTAAATTCTGCCTTAGACATCAAAAATCACAAGTCTTCTTTGCTGCTTGGCCCATTCAATTTAATAGGATTTAATAAAGATTCCTCTTCTACAGCTGTTGATTAGCAGCTCTTCAGATTAGCAAAGAGGTCAGAACAAATGCAGGATAATAACATTATCTCTCTTGGAATTAACATATTTGGCATCTGTGCATTTATCAGGAGGCAGAGGCTTGGCTTGTGTGCTGAAGTTTAGGGATCCAGGCCAACCTCCAGCATGCTGGAGTGTGAAGGGACTCTTATGGACCCATCATATCTTGCTTTCATAAATTATGATCCCTTTCAGAAACTGAACAAGATCTGAAGAAAACCAAGTTTTGTTCTGCTCCACATAGAAGGCAGTTTTATAACACCATTGCTCTGCTGGCTAAAAACCCCATCTAATTTCTGGTCTACATTTACTCACAAAAGGGTTGTTTGTTTTTTTTATCCATCTGGATTTTTTATACCAGCTGTACCTGTTTATATACAGCTGTTAAAAATTCTGAGCACCTTCTTCACTTTTCTGAGCCTTCCTAGCTGCTTCTTCATGCCCAGGCTTAAACACAAATTTCTAATAGGCTCCTGGAGAGATATTTTTTTAACAGGGACCTCATGACATCTATCTATTCCTTGAAAAGCCTGGACTTTCCTTCCAGGAGGTGTCATTCTTGTGTCTCTCCTTCTGAATGTCCATGAATATCACCTGCCTGTCCCAGGATTGTTAATGTTTGAAGTGAGAGGACACAGGACATGCCCAGAATCCCCTCATTCAATGAAACAGCTCTCTAGGTTTGTTTCCAGGGCTCTGCTGTCCTTTGGTTGTCCTTCCCTGCTCTTGGTGTCCATATGTTGGGGGCATGATGGAAGCAGTGTGCAGGTGATGATTCTTGAGGCCCAGCTGTTCCTTTGTGGTCTGCAGAGACAGACAGTGTGAATGAGTTGTTTAATTGATCAGAGTTCATTTAGGTGGGATATGTGACATGCTGAATATCAGGATGGGCCTTTCAGCTGCTTTTCTTCAAGCTAAGCTCACACATTTACATTCATGGAGTGGGGATATGAGGGGTTTGTTTTGATTGGTAGATTTAGGGCTGGTTGCCCAGCCCTTCCTTTGTCATGGTGTTGGGATTGCAGCTCCTAAGGAAAAATCAGAATGAAGATGATGGATGGGGAGTGTAATGGTCTGAAGTCTTAGTAGCATCATTCTGGATACAAACTGAAGTTATGTCCTTTGACTTAACCTTTGGATAAACCTTTGTCTGCCTTTGACTCTAGAGGGTATAGAGCAAACCCCACTCCTAATTTACTTATCTTCAGGTGGGCATAAATCTGGATCTTTCATTTTATTTTGAGACTAGGGTAGCTTCCCCACTGTATTTATGTACCCCCATTGTGGAGATTTAGATTAACTGAACTCTTAACTGCCTGAAGTAAAAATGTTGTATGCAGGTCCAGTATTATTTTATAGCTGGTAAATGGCAATTTCTTCTCTTCCTGCTGATAAAATATCTGTTTGATTCTGTGGGCCAAATAACCAAACTCTGCTACTGATTGCAGTCATGTGACTACAAATAATGGGTAAATGCCTATTGATAAACAAGAGGAAAAAAACCACGACTAGTATGCACCAGGAAGGATAAATACAGGAGCACAGAATCAAACATTTGTCTGGAAAAGCCTTGTAAGATCACAATCCAAATAGAAATCTAACTGCCAAATTCACCACCAAACACCTAAATATCTCCTCCAGTTCCCTGGGCTTGCTGTTCCCTGTATGTGAAGGGTTATTAACAGGGTCTGTGGGGTGGGTACAATGCTCAGCACTTGAGAAAACTCACTTTGTGGATTGCTTTTTAGGCTCAAACAAAGAAGTGCAACAATTTCTGGATAAGTGACAGATCATCCTTCCTTGATGAGTCAAGAAATCAAAAAGTGTTGGAAGTGCGAAATCTCTGCTGGAAAAGTTAAAGTATTGTTTTCAAGCCCTGGAAATTAGGGAAGTCCTAATTTTCTTGGTACCAGTTAACTGGAACTTAAAAAAGCTTTGTGGTGCCCATTTGTTGGGGTTTTCTTGTTTGGGAAGTGATACAATTAAGTAATTGCTTTCAACGTTAGTGATGAGCTCTTTGTTCTTGAAACAACAATTATATGCAGCAATTAAAGTAGATTCCACTAATGATCTTGTGTTTAAAAGGCCTGTCCTAAAAGTAATTACTTATCCAGCTGATGGATAATTAAATTTCTCTGAATAATTTGTAGATGGTACACTTGTGGCAAAAAAAGCTCCTGAAAGAGTCCTTAATTTAAGAACTTCTGTTCTCTCATGGTCTGTTGACTGAAAAAAATCTTGAGTGGTATGAATGATACACTGTGATGGCTGTTCTTGGGTCTGGTTTTACTTCTCAGTGCTGTGCAGTTGTTCCTTGTGCTTTGGTCTTCTGCCTTGAAGATTTCAGATACCCAGTGGCAAGTTCTCATTCCACAGAATTCCAGTAGTTTTGGTGATGGACCTTTCATGATTGTTACATTTGTTATAATGGATGTTGTGTTTAATTTTTTGCTCTTGAATACTGCTGTAGTTAAGGACTCAAACATGTTAAATACTATGTCCATTGATATATAAAAATGATGTAACTCAAGCTGAACTTGAGCACTAAAGAGAACAGACCTGAAGCTTGGAATTCCTATACTCATGGTGGAATTCATTAGTAAGGAAGTGAAGCTGCTGCATCTTCTTCCTTTTTGTAGCCTCTTCATCCTGATACAGCAAATGAAGAATGGTGGGTCATGTCAGCACTCCAGTGCTGCTGCTAAGCTCCCATGCTCTCTGAGAAGTCAAAACAATATGTTATTGGAAGAGAGCTTGGCAAAATAATTATGCAAAGGATCTGCAAAACAAAAACCATATCTCACAATGACCACTTTTACAGTCTCAACCACCTACTTGATCTCCTAATCCTGTAACTTTCTCTCACTCCTCTCACTTGCCAGAAGCTGTGAGTGTTCTGTTCCTCAGAGCCAGCATCCCCTGTCAGTGTCACCTCTGGGACATCTTCCCTGATGAGACCATGTGGCTGTGGAACAGAGCTGGACAGTAAATGAACAGTCAATGAATGCATTATATACTTATCCTTTTTATTTGTACATGAAGGGTAAGAAGGCTCCAAGAGCTTTTCTGCCACAATTCCCTACAGTGGAACTAGAAATAATCAAATTCTACATGGGATCAGTTCCACCTGCAGCTGCAGGCAGCCAGTGTGTGGTATCAAGGCCAGTCCTGCTTTTATCTTAGCTCGAGGTGTGAGTTGTTGTTTCCTCTGCTCCTTGGCTCTCTCTCATGTTTCAATGCTCTGAATCATACCTGGCCAGTGCAAGTGACCCCCAGGCTCTGGTTAGATCCTTCAATGTATATTTTTGCCTGTTTGGAGGAAATTGAGCGCTATGAGTCACATCAGAATTCCCGAAATGAGAAGTGGAGATAAGATTTTCTGACTCCTGGGGTTCCACTCCAGACAGAGTGGAGACTGCCTTAGGCAGCCTTGAGAAATTCCAGCGTCTTTGTAGCAGTTGCACTGCCCACCTTATTCACACTTAATCAGACACAGAGGCTGAGGGATGAGTATGTTTTCGGAAATTATCTTTTCTTCCCATCTGGACCTCAGGGAAAATTTGTGCCTTAAACCCTTTGTCTCTTAATTTCTAAAGAATTAAGTGTTGCAAGCTCCTCTCCAAACAGGAAACACCTTCACTACTGGCACTAGAACTCCTTTCCCCCCTCAAGGCTGGCTAAAGCTCTTACTTTTCCTCTCCTAGTGAGTATTACTGTGGGTGAAGCTGGAGGTTTTTCCACTATTTCAAAATTTCAAGTGGTTCTATGATTCTTTGCCATGGGATAAATGTCCATTACACAAAGCACTTTGAAATAAATACTTATCAAGTGTTTTAATTTAGGAATGTCAAAAATATCTTCCAGGAAAGAGATGGAACTGGATTACTCAGAGGCATGTAAAGCTGTTTTTTCTGTTCATATGTAAATGCAGATGCAATCTTAAACAACCAGTCTTTAAAAAAGACATGGGAAATTAATCTCTTTTTCTATATGTACAAATCTACATCTATATAGTCTGTTTTCCTGGGATCCCATCACATTCTGTATTTGTCCTGGATTTGTGATTTCTTCAAGTCAATAGTATTTCAGATAAAATAATTTTCCACTACATTAAATTTTCTTGAGATACTGAAAAAACGTTTCTCAAACCAAAATTTACAAATTTCCAACACAAAGTTAGACTCTACAAAACTCTTGTTTTAGCAATTCATGGCCTCTTTGGAAAATTTTCAGTTAAAACTTTGTTGCTAAAAATCAATCCACCACTACTTGTTATGCAGGAAGTGGATGTGAAACATTTTTGATCATGTGCCTCCTAAGTACTCTAAAACACCTTTTGGGTTTAGAAGATTGTGAAGATTTCTTTGCTCTAACACCCTTTTTTACAGTGGGGTGGGAATAAAACAGTTCTCTTGAACAGTTCTTTGGAAAACTGCTCTTTGAGTGCTCATTTAATGGTGATTTTAGCTAAGCATTGTTTCACTTGTTTCCTCATAAGAATGTCTCATGGGATGATATTAAAAATCTTAATTATAACAAACCATAGGCCACTATTGTTTCTTTATTACTGACACAGCCTTGAGGCACAAGCCAGGTTGATCTGCCAGGAACAGATCAATCCTATCAATGTCAGCTGTACTTGACATCTTAGCAGCCTTCTGCTGATTTTTCAATGGTTTTCTTTAACATTTTTCAATATTCTAGCATCTTTTCTAGCTGCCTACGTGGAAGGCCCGGCTTCTAAATAACTTGATCTTCTTTTCTGAGATACAGAGAGGCAATATTTGCTTTTTGTCCACCTTTTTGCACCTTTTTTTCTCATATTCTCAAAGTTCATTACTAAGGGTTTGGATCTTTGATTGATTGTAACCAACCTAAAGAGTCTTCACTCCATAATCTGACCTGTTCTCTTTTCCTAATGAATAACACTATTGCAGTGAACCTTATATAGAAAGAAATGACATTTGACATATTCCTTTGTCAATTGCTGTCCTTTAAATAGCAGACCTGGCTGGATTTTGTTGTTTTTATTCCTAATATGTTTATATAGCCCTTTCTTAACCTTTATGTCTCATAGTGGCTTCTTAAGTGAACCTTCCAGCTGGAAAATTAGTTGTGGCCATGTTATTGTCAATGCACCTCTGTTTGTAAGGGAAAAGAGGTGATCTGGAATGTTCCCTATAAAAAGATGGGCATTCAGTTCTGCAAATGAAAGTCTGGAGTGTACAGGAACAAGAAGTGCTCAGCATTTCTAAAAGTTTGTCTTTAGAGTCTCCTATTTTTCTGGCAGAGAGGAATTTTATTAATTTTAAAGAACTATGTCTGTGCTCATGTAGCATAAGAAGAGAGCAACAACTTCATCCAGCTCTGTACAGCACAAGAAATTGGGATCTTACATTCCCAAATCAATTGGCAGAAGAGTAAAAAAGCAGGGATGTGAAATAACTTCGAGAAGAGAATAAATAAGTAACACAAAAAGCAACTAAGGTCAGGCTGCATGGCATTTTTAGCATGATTATCTCCAGTTCAACCTAAGTAAATGTATCACAGGTATTTTTCCTGAAATATATATGAAGTTTAGCCTCCAAAATGAGCTTTAGCTCATAGAAATCCCTGTCCTCCTGAAGTTTTTATATGCCTTTGACTTTTAATAATGAGGTTTTAACCTCTATTTTGGGGTTTTGAGTATGATTTTTCAGGCTTTCTTTTTTCCCTGAAAATGTTGCCTTCATCTTCCAGTACATTACAGGGGAATAAGAATATATAATAAGAATATGATCAGTGGATAGCAGAATTCCCTGGGAAAAACCAGAAAGAGCCCCATGTCAGTGATGCACAAGGGAATACAGCCAACAAAAAGAAGCAGT
This sequence comes from Oenanthe melanoleuca, assembly GCF_029582105.1. NCBI lineage: Eukaryota > Metazoa > Chordata > Aves > Passeriformes > Muscicapidae > Oenanthe > Oenanthe melanoleuca. The sequence continues at coordinate 26,500,556 of NC_079342.1, forward strand.
CTTTTTTTAGGCTGGAGTTTTTACAAGCTTATTGCTTGTAGGCTTTGGTGTTTTATTATTTTTTGTGGAGCTTTCTTTATCTGCTGCAGACAAGAGGTCTCAGACAGCCCCTGCAAAGGAAGACTACCATAAACTATGAAATAAGCTCTTCCTTCCTCCGGAGATTCCATTGGCAAAGGAATTCTGATAAAGTTTCCTCAGAGCTTTTTGCAGAGTTTCTGCCATGACAAGGATGAGTGCTTACCAGTAGGAAGCTCATTAAATGGCTTGGAAAAGGGAATCTCCAGGAAAAGGTGTAGCATTTTCTGCCTCTTGGTGCCTAGGGGCATAAAAACTGTCCTGTCTATAAATTTTCTGAGCATGTAGTTGCAACAGCTGATTAATGTTTTAGGAAAAAAAAAAAAAAAAACACAAAAAAACCCCAAAAAACCAAAAAAACAACCCTGCCCTATCAAGACTCATTAACATTAGTGTGGAGTAGACTAATTACCCTTGTGAAATTAGGCCCTGCTGCATAATGTGATGTACAGGTGCATTAGAATACCAGCTTCTGTCTGTGTCCTCCAGGTGGTAAAGCCTCCCAACAGAGAAGGGGTGGCTAACAGAAAGAGATTTCATTCCCAGTTTGAGGCTAAATAAACAGCAGTTTATTTATTTATCTGATAGGCCAGCCAAAAGCTAACCTCAGCTTTCCAGAGTTTCTTGATTTTCCATTTGTGTTTCTAGCTTTGCTAGAAAGTGTTCCTCTGCCTACAAATATTGAGTAGGTTGTTTTCAATCCTCACTCTCTTCAGTAACTGACTTTGCTGCAATTTCTAGTCAACTCTCCTGATTAGTAACTGAGGATGTTTTAGAATATGCTCTTTATTCTATGCTCTTTTCTTAGATGATTTCTTTGATGGGCAGAAATCTTTGGCTACTTGACAGTTCTTTTTTTTTTTGGTGAAAAAATTGGGCGATTCCAGTTGATGTTAGCTTGGAATCCAGAAGCCACTGATTTTTATTCTGGAAGAACAGACTGAGGCTCCAAAATAAGAGATCCAGCATTCACTGTATAAACTCAAACTATGCTTTACAGATATGAAGTGGGTGTTACCCTGTGGCCTCCTATTGCTGCCAGCACTTGTTGAGTCCTTTGCATGTTCAGCCTCATTAAATCCCATCCATAGCATTGAAGCTTTATGCAGCAGTATGATTAATCAGGGTATACACAATAAATGTGCATGAATTCCTAGTGGAAATATTGTATGCACCTGCTGAGGAGCTGGAACTCTGTTGAGATCAGGACATTGAAGAATGTGGTCCAAAGGACTCTTCAGAGCAAGGTCCACATTTCAAGCTCGACTGCTACAAGTGACTGATGAACGTGTATTGTGAAGAGCTCCAGCAATGCTGGGGCAGGCAAACCTGACCACAAATGAGAGCTCTGCACAGCTGAGATCCACAAGGAAGGGCTCATGCAATGCTGCAGTTTCCATTTTTACCCAAACTTGGTTAACCAGCTTTGAGTGTTGGTGCCTTTCCTACCGAGAGACCGGAAGAACTGACACCTCCTTGCTGCAAAACACCATGCCAGGCGAAAAACTGGGATCTGCTTGTTCATGCAATTAGCTCAAGCTAATTGTCCTGCTCCTCCTTGATATCCTGGAATTGTGTGTGCCTGTCAGTAAAAGTTTGTAATGTGGCACTTGGCACTTTGTCAGCACAGTGCTTTTTTCTGGGAGGGCTGATCTGGCGAGGGGAAACATCCGTCCTGACGTGTGCGGGGGCTTGATCCTGGGATTTTCCAAGACGTTTTTTTTTTTTTTTTCCACGCGGAATTTCCCGTCTCGTGGTGGCCAGGCTGGTTGAGGGGATAAAAGGCAGAGCATTACAGGGTCCAGACACTTGGAGCTGAACTTGACTTTCAAGGCTGAGTTCATCCACTGAGCCACAGAAAGCAGCACCTGGACACTGCAGCTACAAACTGTGAGTAGAAATGGACTCTGCTATTCTGTTTCACTGTCCAGCTACAGGAGAATTGGACAGCTGGAAATCTGTCTTCATCTTTCTTAAAAGCTTTACATTTAAAAGTATCTTGATGTTAAAAACTTTTAAAATTAGTAATTTCGTAGAAGTGGAAATCCTGCTTAAAGTGCATATCAAAGATTGCATAGTCAGTAGTTTATATAGAATTTTGACAGCTCAGTATTTGTTTTTTACAAATGTGTTTCTTTGATTTCTCGTAGCCACCAGCTTAAAAGACAGAGAAAACTCTCAGAAATATGATTTGCTTGCAGTTCCTATCTCTCCTTACCTATGGTAAGTGTGTATTTCTCTGTGTAGAAAACTATTGGGATGGCAATATTAGTGTGACTGTTCTCTTTGAGCTCAGCATCAAACAGAATTTTTGAACCTGTCCTAATGAACCTGAGGTTGTGTTCACACAGAAAAACCTCTGTATGCAATGGCACGTTTCCCCTGCTGCCTGTCAAAGCCAGAATTGACTCCTATAGTCGTTTAATAATTGGCTCCTATCAAAACTTTGTGTGATCATAGTTTCACAGGCTGAAGTTCCTGTACTTGAAGCTGACTTGCCTGGTTTGAAGTTTGCCAGGTGATTGTTTATAAAACAATTCCCACTAGTTTTTATGCATTTTAAGACACTGACAAGTTTGCAGTGTTTATAGAGCTTAAATGTCCTCTTCTAGAGAGAGAGGAGGGGAGAAATCAGGCACCAACTTTTGGATATCTTCTCATTCTAGGACTTACAGTGCTGCAGGGGGTGAAGGGGTGGACATACCATTATTCAGACACAAACATGACCTACAGGGAAGCAGAGCTGTGGTGCAGAAAGAAGTATACTAACCTGGTTGCCATCCAGAACAAGGAGGAAATCAATCATCTCAATGCCTTCTTACCCTTCAATCCGGGTTACTACTGGATTGGAATCAGAAAAATTAATGATGTGTGGACCTGGACTGGAACTAACAAACAACTGACAGAAGAAGCAAGAAACTGGGCTTCAGGGGAGCCAAATGGCAAAGGGAACAACGAGGACTGTGTTGAGATCTACATCAAAAGAGGGAAGGATGATGGCAAATGGAATGATGAGCAGTGTGAGAAAAAGAAGGTCGCCTTGTGCTACACAGGTACGGTGTGATAAAGATCATTCCAGTGTGACCCTGGGGAGATGGGGTGCTGGCTGGGATGAGTTGTTTAAATTCAGCTAATATTTATCTCAGAACAAGTAGTTTTGGAGTTTCCAGCCAGCAGAATCCTTTTACTGTGAGCTAGTGTGTAAAAGGTGTGCATTTCAGAAATTCTTCTGTGAAATGACAGGATAATCCTAAATACCAACCCCTCTGATTTTCTTTTGCTGTACAAAGGGCTTGTTTAGAAAGATAAACAAAATGCTAGCCAGGTTTCATTAGGGGCTGTTGTTGTTTTTTTCATAATTTGCTTTATTTTTTTTTCCAGCTTCTTGCAACCCATCTCTCTGCAGTGGCCATGGAGAATGCATAGAGACTATCAACAACCACACCTGCCATTGCAACCCTGGGTTCTATGGGCCTGAATGCGAGTTTGGTAAGATTATTTCATCCTGCTCTTTGACCAACTCATGCTAGCTAGTGTTCAGCTTGGCTTCTTGGTTTACCTGCTCAGCCAAAGAGACTGACTGAGCACCTTCTTGTGCTTCTTTGAAGTTCAGAGTTGTGATCCACTAAAGAAACCTGATCATGGGAGCCTTGAGTGCCACCATCCACTGGGAGACTTCAGCTACAACTCATCCTGCACAGTTCAGTGTGAGGAGGGCTATGAGCTGACTGCACTGGAATCTGTTCACTGTACCTCTTCTGGGGTCTGGTCTGCCCCCCTTGCAGCATGCAAAGGTGAGCTTTCTGCATTGTACAAGGCCTGTAAACCTCAGTGCTGCTCTGGCAGGAGGTACAAATGGAAGTTTGGCCAATTCCTTTGTTACACTTCCCGTGGTGTGGGTGCTGTTTTATTTCAGCACACAGGTCTCTGTTCCTGAGGAGGTAAATGAGTAGGATGAATGTTTTGGTCTTGTTCCTTGCAGGGAAAGATTTTTCTAACCCTTAGGTGGCAACAGGGAATTAAGATGACCTAGCTGTGAAACTGCTCTCAACAGGCCGGTTACTCCTGAGTGTAGGAATCATTTTCTGAGGTGTTTGGCTTAGAATAATATACTTTTCTAAGCAAATAAAAGCATCAAAGATCATCCAGCAGCAGTTAAAATAGGGAAATTTTGGATTGTAAATAGCTGCTGTCATGAGCTGCAGATGGATTAACAGTCTTGCCTTAAGAACCAGTTTCCCATTTTAAAATATTTCCCCTTCTGTTTGCTTTCTGAGATGGTGGCACAGTAGACCCCTTTCTAAACCTATACCTGTTCAGTGGGTGTGTTGCTAAGTTTCAGGAAAAAAAAATTATGGTTTGTTGCAAGCTAAGCTCTGTGCTGTCTCTTGTGCCTTTCAGCTGTGACCTGTCCTGCCTTGGATGTGCCTGTCCATGGGGCTGTGAACTGCTCCCATCCCTCTGTGCAGCTCACCTGGGGAGCCACCTGTGAGTTCAGCTGTGAGGAAGGATTCACCCTGACAGGAGCAGCTACACTGCAGTGTGGTTCCTCTGGGGCCTGGGACAGGCAGCAGCCCAGCTGTGCAGGTAACTCCCTGATCCCTGCTCACCTGAGCCCTCAGGGCTGTCAGCATTGCTGCTGTTCTCCTGAAGCAGCTGTGCTGATTGCTGTTGTTGTCCCTGTGCTGCAGCTGTGAGGTGTGAGGCTGTCCTGGGGCCAGCAGAAGGCTCTGTGAGCTGTGACCACGATCCTGCAGACCTCACCTCTGTCTCAAGGTGTAATTTCCAGTGCAGTGAGGGATATGTCCTGGAGGGCTCATCCAGCACTGAGTGCCTGCCACAGGGACAGTGGTCACAGCCAGTGCCCAAGTGCAAAGGTAAGCCTTGCTGGGGTGGAAACCATTGATTAAAGTTTAAAGAATTTGAAAAGACTTTCTCAATCAAGTGTAATCCAAGAGTAACATTCATGCCCACCACATCTGTATAGCAATTTTCATAATCAGATCTCAAGGTGGGGTCATTTAGCCTCGTGTATCAGTGAGGAAACAGCAGTGCAGGTGACAAACACCACTCTGGAGCTGTGTCCCCAGCACACATAGGACACACTTTTAGAGTGGAGTGTCCTGGCAGAGATTCTTAATGCCCTAAACCACAAATGGGAGCAAGTGCAGTTTATGCAGTCCAGGGTGGAAAGTCATCTGGAGCCATTCCCAGGATAACTTGTGTGCTTTGGGTGCATGTTTAAGGGTTCTGGCTGCACTGTGCAACCTGCTGAGTTCTCTGTTCCTGAGACACTGCTAGGTCTGAAGGGAGGTATGATGGCTCTGTAGGGCACAGCTCCAGGCAGGGCATGTCTGCTTGCCAGCTCCTAGGAGAGTGTTTATCCTGATCTGCTCCAAGCTAAGCTCTGTGCTGTCTCTTGTGCCTTTCAGCTGTGACCTGTCCTGCCTTGGATGTGCCTGTCCATGGGGCTGTGAACTGCTCCCATCCCTCTGTGCAGCTCACCTGGGGAGCCACCTGTGAGTTCAGCTGTGAGGAAGGATTCACCCTGACAGGACCAGCTACACTGCAGTGTGGTTCCTCTGGGGCCTGGGACAGGCAGCAGCCCAGCTGTGCAGGTAACTCCCTGATCCCTGCTCACCTGAGCCCTCAGGGCTGTCAGCATTGCTGCTGTTCTCCTGAAGCAGCTGTGCTGATTGCTGGTGTTCTCCCTGTGCTGCAGCTGTGAGGTGTGAGGCTGTCCTGGGGCCAGCAGAAGGCTCTGTGAGCTGTGACCACGATCCTGCAGACCTCACCTCTGGCTCAAGGTGTGATTTCCAGTGCAGTGAGGGATATGTCCTGGAGGGCTCATCCAGCACTGAGTGCCTGCCACAGGGACAGTGGTCACAGCCAGTGCCCAAGTGCAAAGGTAAGACTGTTGGAAATTGCAGTTTTCTGCTCACTGGGGAGCACACAGACATCCTATAAGGCCCTGGCTCCAAACTAAACTCTGTGCTCCCCTGTTTTTGCTTTGGAATGCCTGCTCATGGCTCTGAGCAGCTCCCATCCCAGAGTCAAATTAATTTGAAAATAAATTGTACATCTGCTAGTGCAAAGAATTGTGCCAAAGACAGGAAAGTCCTTAGTGACTCTTTAACAATCTATTTTTGTGTTTCAGTCATACAGTGTGAACCACTGAGCTCTCCTGAGAAAGGCTCCATGGATTGCTCCCATGGGGCTGGGATCTTCACCTACAACACCTCCTGCCACTTCAGCTGCCCTGAAGGATGGAGTCTCAATGGCTCTCGTGTTCTTGAGTGCAGCCATTCAGGAAACTGGAGTGCCAGCCTGCCCACCTGTGAAGGTATTTTGCCTGAGGCACTGGATTTTGAGTCAGATGAGGTGTGGAAGGGTGATAGTGGTGGTAATAGCAACAGTGAGCTAGAACATGTAGTGAAATCCATGAATTCAGAATCACTCATTATGCTTGAAAATAGAGGAGGGGGAAAATCCTAAAAGATCTTGTGGGAAAATGTTGATTTCTTATCTAAAACCACCCCCTGCAACCGGATTTCAGTTCTTTCTGTTTGGTTTTTAAACAAAATATTTCTCAGTGTGAGCTTTTTGATCATGTGAATAGAGACAAAAGCTTTTTTAGAGAAACAGAACCTTATGGAGAAATCTGCACTCATAAGTCTGTTTCTCATTGGAAAATTTTATAGGTTTTTTTAAAATTTGGTGTGATAGTTTCTTGGATGAACTCTTCAGCCAAAAGACCTCACAGAGCTTTTCTCTCAGAGGCTGTAATTTCAAAAGACAGAAAGCTCAGCCTTGCTTTCTCATTCAAGGCAGTAAGAGCTCTGTCACTGCCCTCAGCTGGAACACCCCTGGCCTGCCTGGAATGCTTTTGCTTGAGGCCCTAAAAGCTCAATTCCACTTTCATTTGCTTGAACAGGATTTAGATGCTGGAATAATTTCATTGATCTCAGCAGGATTGCTCAAAGATAGCACACAGGGAGTTAAACTATGAAGTACAACATGAAAAATAAGAGGAGCACCAATTGCTGTGCAAGGCTGGAGGTTAGAGACAGACCCTGGTGTAGGGAGCTTCTTGCCTAGCCATTACTTTGGCAATGGATGGGGTAATTTTTGATATTCAGCTTTTTACCATGTGTCCTGTTTCACCAAGTGAAATTTAGTGTTACAAGCTGCAGTTCTGGCTCCTCTTGAAGGGAGGAAGGAGAGAGGGCTTCAAAGACCACCCATGGCCCTTGATCTCACTGGAACCTTTTCATCCTTTCAGCCTCTGAGCAAGCCAGCTACATCTCTGTGGGCATAGCAGCCACTTCTGCCTCTCTGCTGTCCACAGCATCGTTCCTGCTTTGGCTTGCAAGGCGCTTCCGGAGAAAAGGTGAGCACTTTGTCATGCTTTATCTTCCTGAAAAATATTCAGGAGGAAAGAAGCCCCTAAAACCTCCAAAGCCCTACACCTTACTTGTTGAAAAAGTAGTAATTCCCATACTTAGATAAATTGCAAAATTATTTTCAAGTACCCTCCATATATGCCATTTTTGGCTTTTGGATAAACATCTAAAAAAGGAAAAAATTAGTAAACCCCAAATATTTAGACAACAAGAATTAGGGCTTTTGTCTTGAAATGCTAATACCTTTTCTTATTTTTCTTGCAGCAAAAAAGTTTATTCCTTTCAGGTAAGTTGTGTCTCACAAAGCAACATTTAAGATGCACTGCCATCACTTTGCTAAAAACCATTTGATAAAAACCTCTTGTCATTAAAGTACTTTTCACTTTTTATTTTATAGGAACTGGCAGGAAACAGCCAGTGAGGGGAGCTTCCAAAGTGCTGGCGAGAATGTCTAACTCAGGTGTTTCAGGTAAGCACATGTGATGGCTTCACTCACAAACTCTCCTCCTTTTTAAACACAAGCAATCAATCAGAGCTGCTAATTGCTGTAAATTGGTGACACAGCAATATGTGCTTTGGGATATTTAATATGCATCTTGGCATTGCATGGAAGTTCTTAACAAGACTGATGGATTTCTTGCTATAGAAATGGTTGTTCAGCTCCTTAAGGATGATTGTGCTTAGCATTCTGTTCAGCTGCATATGGTATTAGGAACACTTTTGTGCAGTTCTGCTACCTGCTGCATACAAAATTCCTCTGGGATGAGAGCAAATACAAATCTCTGCCAGTTTTTTGATTTATGGAGGAATTTTGTTCTCTCCACAGGAATTGCAGCCACCTTCACTTACATCTCAGATTTCTGGAGAATGAAACTGCCTGCAAATCAGCAGCTGTCCAGATGTTTTTACCTCTTGCTGACAAGATGATTGACCTTGTGTATGATTCAGAAATCTTGAACTCAAGCTGTCTGGTATTTCCATTGAAGACAAGCAGAAAACTCTGGCCTTCTGGCCAAATCCTGCCTGCATTCAGCCATGTAGTTACCCTAAGCTGGGAGCTTGCCATCTCCTGTCCAGATGGTGAGCAGACAGTGCTCTGCTGCCTAAAGAGGAGGCTGGTTCCTCCTCTGCTCCACTCAAAGGTACTGAGGTGAGGTGAAAACATGCATTATTTCACATCACTTACTGCACTGCTGGACGTGTCTCCTCTGGAGTCACAGGGGTTATGCTTGCAGAAACAGAAGAATTAGGATGAAAAAATATTCACTGAACAGCTTTGAAACGATTGATCTGGTTTGGGGAAGTCAGTTTATTTTAAGATGTCCCAGTCAATAGATATGCCTGCAGTGATATGGGCAATTATTTGGGTTTCTGCTGCATATCCCAGAAAACTTAGATGCCTTTTTTTAAAACTATAACAGCACTAGGAACCATAGTGCTTACACAAGGAACTGTGGTTTCTGAACACAGCAGGTAGATCTGAAATTCTCTCATCCCTGTGGGATTGTGTACTGTAATATGTGTAGATACATATATATTTATTTGTGCTGTCTTTACTGTGGATATTTCTGTGCTCCTAACTGTACATGTATTGTAAAATACTTGTTCTTGAGTGGGTCTGTGGCTGTTGATCAATTGATCAGAATTTATTTTAAAATAAATTGGAGGTGTTTGTAAGGATTGCATGCCTGCATAATGTTTACGAATGAAATGGAAGACAGATTTGTATCTTTATGTATTGAAAATATGATCTTTTTTGAACTGTTAAAAGTCTTCAAATGAGAGTCTCTCTTAATTTATGTTTAATTTATGATTTTAAATTAAAAATCTCTCATTTAACCCAATATGTATTGTCCTCTTTGTAACACTTTTTTAATAAAATGTTTTTGGTGTAATGCTCCCTATTTGTAGATGTGAATCATTTAAATTATTTGGGTCAGCTCTGTAACTTGTGGCTTCAACAGAAGAATGTGAGGGCTGGGAGAAGACTGGCTAAAAGCATGGCTGTCCATTACTGGAATATCACAGAATCACCAGGTTAGAAGAGACCTTTAAGATCATCGAGTCCAACCCATGCCCTAACACCACCTCAATTAAACCATGGCACTGAGTGCCAGAGCCAATCCTTTTTTAAACACACCTTGGGATGGTGACTCCACCACCCCCTAGGGCAGACGACTCCACTGTTTTATCACTCAATAAAAAACGTTTTCCTAACATCCAAGCTAAATTTCCCTTGGAGCTTCCCGTCTTTCCGTAGCAGCCGAGGCCAGAGCAGCCAGCAGATGGGGCTGACTGCCTGGGACTGGCACGGGCAGAGCCGATCCCAGACCAGCATCCCCAGGTCTGAAAGGGAGGAGGGAGGATCAGTGTGTCCCAGTAGGAAGAGAAGCAAACAGCTGATCTTGGTGCACAAGCAACAGCACAAACCCCTGAGCCCATCCAGGATTTTGCAGCCCCTTCTGCTGGGGAGCTGAAGGAGTTAGCACAAATCTAGAGTTGCAAGCACAGCTCTGACTGCAGCCTAGGCACCTCCATCCCAGCCTGGCCTGGGCTGCAGCTGGGGAGGGACCAGCTGTGGCCAGACTGATATCCTGAGATATCCTGAGATAACCAGGAGCTGCACTGTAGCTCTGAAGCTGCTGCCCTTGCTGACAAACTCTGCATTCCTGCCCCAGCCAAGGCTCAAGAGAAGCCATCATGTGTGAGTGAGGGAGTCACTGGAGATGTGCTGCACCCCAGGGGACAGAGCCAATGTTTGTCCCAAACCGATTAAAGAGCTGAGAGTGGCTGTCAGCACTTCCACTGCCTGGGCAAGGTGGGGCCCAGCCCTGTGAGCAGATGTAGAGCAGTAATCCCCAGGTTCCCTGAGGGGACGCAGGGATTAGCCCGGAACGCCCCTGCTCTGAATCCCTGCAGGAGCTGTGCTGAGAGCTAAAGCACCACATGGATCCCCTGGCCTGCCCTTGTTGATGTCCTCTACATGCATGGCCTGTGTGTAGCATCTCTGGAGAGAGCTGCTTATCCAGCATGGCTCCCACCCTGCTGCCCAGGGCACTCCAGCTTCTCCTTTCCTGACCAGAGCTGGTCTTCTAGCAGCTTTCCATGGGATCTTACAGGGGCTTTATTGCCAGAAAGGAGACTATAAAATTATCCCTCCTCTTTTCTCCAAGCCTAGTGACTTCTAGAGGCAACATTCTTCTAGTGAGATCACATTTGGGTGGGATTCATCCTCTACTTGTCCCATATATCCCCTAGGTCAGACAAAGACTCTCCTTCCTTGCAGTGACTCTCAAGTTACATCTATCCTCATAATTAATGTTAGTCCAGGACACAGGCAAGAACCCATCCAAGTTGCTTGATTCTTTTTCCCCTCCTAGCACAGATTTTCCTGCCTCAGGATATGATTTACCAGTTATGATGGCATGGTGCATCCAGGCCTTGAGGAGCTTCAGGAAGTCATTTTATTTGTAGTGGTTGTGTCTCTGCCAGTGCCTGGGAACACAGCTCTTGTTTGCTATCTGTGTAGTTCCCGTGCTGGCAACAATGGCCATGGGAATGCTGGCTGCCAGGCAGCCCTTTAGTCACTCCATTGTGTCATTCCTCCCCGAGCAGTGCTGTGATGGGCCACAGGATCTTTGCTGGAGGGACTTTCCCTATTTCCTGTTGTTCCTCTTCTCTCAAATTCCTCATCTCTCCCCGGGCCCGTGGCATTGTTCAGAATGCTCTGTGCCCTGCCTGGCATCTTGTTTTGGTGTGGGTGTGCTGTGACCTGTGGAAGCTGTGAAGGTGACATTAGCTGGGAGGCACGCACGTCCTTTCAGCTCCGTGTGTCTGCTGCTTGCCAAGGGGATGGACTTTGTGCTGTCACTTAACACACTCCTGATGAGCCCAGCTACCAGGGGTGCCTTCAGCTTTTCCACTTCTGCAGAGTCTCAGGCTGGCACTGTTTGATTTGGGCTGGGTGATTAGGGCAGTGTAAGACACAGATTGCTTTTGTGCCTCCTGTTTTCATAAGCAACAAGCCACCAAGCAAGCAGTCATTTACCAGGGCCTGGCTGAAGTTGCCTTCCAAAACTCCAGTTTTTTTAGGGCTGGGCTGGACCCAGCATTTCTCTGGTGAGGATAAGCCACTGCTCCAGCCTCTGGAGGCTGCACATCCCTGCAGCTCCTTGCGTGCTGTGTGAGCCCTGGCAGAGCTCTGAGCAGCAGCTCCCGCAGGACTCGGTGCCGTGATCCAACCTGCTCTGGGAGCTGTCACAGGATATTAGGGCCAGGAGGCCAGACTGCAAAGCACAGTGTCTGTGCAATGCAGCATTCTTAGGCCTCTCTGGGTCTGGTTTCTGTCCTGACTCGTGCTGCTGTGTGGATTCCTCTGGTTCTTGCAAGGGGCTGGCTCCTTTCCCTTGGCTTGGCTTTCCTGCTCTGCTCTGGCTGGTGCTGGGTGTTGGGTGAGGGGTCTTGTCTTGACTTTATAATGCTTGTATCCCCAGTCATCTGTTCTGTTAATATTAAATATTTAAGTTCTGCAACTTTAAAACTGATTCCAGAAATAAAGGAGAAGAAAAAAAGTACAAAATTTGTTAAATTTGTTGTCAAAAACTACACTTGCTCCCCCACATCCTACACACAAACTGTGTTGTCTGCAGTAGACAACAGGAAAAAGCTCTCCTTTGCTCTTAGTTAATTTCTAAGTAAGGCAGAAAAGCTTCCTGGACTGTGGTTTTTTTTTTCTTTCTTTTTTTTTTTTTTTTTTTTTAATTTGTGTTTTTTTGGTTGGTTTGGTTTGTTGGGTTTTTTTTCTTTTTTTTTTCTTTTTTTTTTTTTTCTTTTTTTTGGTTTGGTTTGGTTGGATTTTTTTTTCCCTTAAAATTATTCAAACCTGTTCTAAACTAAAAACCCAGAAAAGCACCAAAAGCTCACACCCATGACCCACTGGGGCCTGGCCTGGGCCGTGGCATTTCCCAGTGCCAGAGGGACTGAAAACAAACTCAGTAAAGCAAGCTGCAACCCATGAAAAAAACTCTTATAAATTTATCATCTCTTCAAAACAGCAAGAGGTTTTGCTATTTAGTATTATTCATTTTTGTGCTGGACGTGCTTTGTCTATTAAGTAAACAATTTTTTTCCACTTCTCTCTGAGGAAATATTTCCCCCAAACCAGCTGGGAGAGGAACTGCTTAAATCTATATCCTAGAAAACACCCTATTCAAAAATTTTCTCCCAGATTTACCCTAAACCACAACAGGTCTGCAGTCCACAGACCTAGAGGAGCAAATTGTGATGAGCATGCCAGGGACAGAGAAATCCACAGGTTTGCTGCTCCCTGGGTGCCAAAACTCACATCCAATGAGAAATACAGCCTGGGCTTGCCCAGCCACAGGCAGGACAGGCTCCTGTTGGTACTGGCCAGGAAAGCAGGTACCAGAGCCCAGCCTGTCCCAGCACTTGCACAGTTATCCCATGGAGCTCCCCTGCCTGGTTTATGGCCTCTCTTCCTACACCTGTAAGAAGAAACTATCAAAATTGCAGGTTAGGTTGGAGCAGTGGGCTCAAAACCTGCTGGATGGTTTCTGCTACTCACCTGGCACTGTTAATCCTCACTTAGAAGGGATGCAGACCTGGCCAGCACAGCTCAGCTGTGGCTCCACAGAAATAAATCTGCAGCCCAGAAAGTGTTTCCACAGCTGATGATGGCCAGTGCTTTTTGCAGCTCAGGAAAGCTGCTGCCAAGAGCAGGACAGCGTGCAGAAAGCACAGATGCCCCCAGGCAGCTGCCAGCAGGTTTTTCTACCTGCCTTCCTACTTCAGGGAAGGACATTCCCTGAAAAGCCCAACATTTGCTTTGACTTTCAGCCTGGGCCAAGTGGGACCTTCATCAGCTTCTCGCCTCGCCAGCTGCCACAAAGCAGCGATAGCAGGTGTGAAATTGCAGGTGACTTGCTCGCTGCTGGCACTCCTGTGCTGTCATTTTTGGCTTTTGACAGCCTCTGAGTGGGCAGGATGAGGGAATCACAGTGAATTTGTGCCTTCTGGAGCAGGCCTTGGGCTATGGAGCACTTGGGTGGAAGGGAAAGGGTTAAAGGGGGGATAGGAAGCACTTTGTTCAGGGCTTATCCCATAGGATGATTTCTGCAAAGGAGGGGCTGCAATCAGGCAGGATGTGTTCACTTCAGGATCTTGGGAAATCAAGCTCAGCCTGGCCCAAAGCAAGGGGAAAATGCAGCACAACCCACAGTGCATGAAGAGGCAATGTCCCCACTTTACCTCATCTCTTGTCAGTGCAAACAACCCAGATAACATGAAAATCAGACATGGTGGAATGCTGTCATTGCAGGAACAGCCACAACATCCCAGGGAAATGATGCAGTTTGAGCAGAAAGACAGTGGGGGCTGTCCTGGACAGTCCTGTCCTAGGACACAGAGAGAGGACCCTCTGCAGTCCTGGCTGTATTTCTGCTGAAGGCAGCACAGGAAAGCTCTGCAGGTAAGCCAGGAGCTGCTGGGTGAAGAAGATCTCTGTTACTTCACAGCAGATCACTTTTGATCAGTGCAACCCTGGAAAAAAACAGATGCAGCAGAGGTTCTTCTATTCTGTCTCCTAACCCATGCCTTTGCTAAAACTGAGTTTAAAATCTGCATCTTGAAAACTTACCAGACCTACAAAGCATCTTGTAAAGTAACTGCAACTGCTTACAAGTGTGGGGCTTGTGGAAGTCACATAACCACTGAAAAGAAATCAGACACAGATCCCCATTTTCTCCAGTCTGCTATTTGTCCACTTCTGAAATTAAATTCAGAGGTTCCTTTAGTCACTGACAAAAGTGTTTCAAATGCTGCCAGACAAAGCTAATAACACACAAACACACACACATACACTCACCATGATCAGTCAAAGCTTTTGTTTTGTCACTTTTGCTTCCTGTTTCTTTGCAGGGCACATTTTCTCAGCCCATTAAATGGTGAGTGAATCCTCATGACACAATTCCCTGCCTCCTAAGTGGGAGAAAGTCTTGCAGGTCAGCCTTTTTGTGGCAGAAATGGGTGATGGAGACCTCACAGACTCTAAAAGCACTCTACTGATGTTCCTGCATGAGCAGGGGGAATGGAGATGGTTGCAAACAGCAGGCACTCTGCTTCCATGAAGCTCCAGAAAGTGATTCTGCCTTAGAGAAATGCACTGTGCAAGGATGAATCATCTGAGGAGTCACAGGAACATGGGCTCCCCCAGATTTTTCAATGAGCAAAATTAACTCTGAGGAGCAGATTTCTCCTTGAGCTTACACCTGAGGAAAGAACTTGTCAGAGGTTCCTAGGAAATAGGATTTGAAGAGCCCTGAGGGGCTGTCTATACAAACCCCTGTCTCAGGCTGGCTTGTCCTGCAGGTGGAAGGGGGTGCAATGAGCAGGGGCTCTCTGGCAGGAAACAGACACTCTCTGACAGGGGGTGGCTCCCACTGCAGTGGCACCCCGTGTCCCAAAGGATGTTCCAAGCCACACCAGGGCTGTGGGTGCCAGCTCCCACTAAACCACATCCCAAAGTGCCACATCTGCTTGTTTTGTAAGCACCTCAGGGAGGGTGACAGAATGATGAAGAAGTCCTTAGAGGAGAGCTCTGGGACCTTCCCAGGAGAGCAGAGGACCTGTACCAGATCCTGTACCTGTACCTTCTGCTGCTTGATGGGAGGCCAAAAGGCCTTTGCTGTGATCTGGAACAGCCATCCTTCTGTTCCCGTGTCTCCAGTGGGAAAACCTAAGCCTGCAGGGTATTTGGATGCTGTGGGAACAGGTGCAACAGGGGACCTAAAAAACAACAGATCAGAAAACATATGGGCCTGCCCCAGCCCTTAATTAACCTAATTGCTGTAGCTTCCACGAAGGTCTGCATGTTTTCCTAGAGTGGTTTCCTGTGCAGGCAAAGCCCTGTGACAGAGAGCAGACACAGAAATGTCCTCAGCATTCTGCCCCTCCATCCCACATCCGTGCCCTGCAGGGCACACCACCTCCATAAAACCCAGCTGGTGGGCACTGGGTGCAACCAGGTGCTATACAGGGATGTCCAGGACAGGGATGGAACCCTCTTTCAAGGATGTACTTGAAGGGATTCAAGTTCAAAATCAATAAAAAGAAGTGATTCTCCGTTCTTTATTCACCTGTCTGGGAAGAGAGAGTGGGGGCAAGGAATGGGTTTGGGAAGCTCACCAGGGTTATCACAGTGAAACCACTGGGTGTTTACAGAAAAAAATAGTGCGAAAAGAACACAAAATGCTCTTTGGTTAAAGAGCACAGCTGGGCTGTAGCACTTTCTTCATGACTCCAGAGCTAGAGAAAGGGTAGTCAACAATCTTTACTAACCTCTTTTGTTGCTCAGACAGCAACAAGGTTTTTCTCACTTCACAGTCACTCTTCCTCACTGAAAGTATTTGGAGAACAAAGTCATGGCCAGTTTGGTTAAACATTTGTCTTTCCTTGGCACTGAGCTGTAAATAAAGCTAAAAATACTACAGATAACCAAATTTCCTGGGGTTCAAAGACACCCTCTAACAACAAGCCTTGTGCTGTGCTGCAAACTGAGATGTGAAATTGGCTGCCCAGATGTCTGGTAGCCAGCAGCCCAAGGGAGCAGCTATTCCCACTGATGTGTTCCACTCCAGCAGAGCCTCAATCCCTGCTGAAACTCAAGGGCTGGAGATGTGAATGAAGCACAGCAGGAGGAGCTGCCTTGAGAGGTGCAGAGATGCCAGTGAGAGAGGAGAGAGAGGGCAGTGCCTGATGCACATCTCATCTGGCCAGCCAAGCCAAATGTTTATCACCTTTGGATCCACCACACTGCCCAAAAAAGCAAATCAGATGTGTAGTAGTGCTGGCAATCTCTGTAGGAACCTCCTGTCTGCCAGATTCTCTCTCCCCGCCCTCCCAGCAGGTGCCAGCTGGGTTTTTGCTTTCTTTCATCCCAGGATTGTGTTTCATCAAAGCAAGCCCAGCCAGGGGACACCCAGCCTAAGGGCTTGCTAAAATTAGACCTGATCTTTGCTCCTGTTTGCAAGTCCTTCCTAGGCATGGTGGTGCCTGACACACCAACTGGCAAAAATCAGGGTTTGCAAGTCCTAAGTGCAGCTGTGTCTGTGTCATTGTTTGCAGAGTCCTTTGGAGCAGCTGTGTGCCTGCTAGGACGGAGGCTCTGGTCACAGAAAGAGATCTCAGCAGACCAGCAGCCTCCACTGCCAGCTACCTGGCACAGGAGGGTCACAGGAGAACACAGGGGATGCAATTTGGACAGACACAGTGCAGACATCTCTGGGTCTTCTGCTAGAGCAACCAATGGACAAGATGTTAAGTCCCAATTAAGTTAATGGGGCTTAAGCAAATCTTTCAAGTTGAATGTGGTGGTTTGTGTTTTAGTGGATCTGGGTCTTGCTAAAGCTCCCCTTCCCCCCTCATCCCACAGAGCTACTTAAATAACAGTGGTTACTGAAGAGGAATTATGAGCAGCAATTCAAAGCCCAAAGTGCAGCTGGAAGAGGTGTTTGGAATGCCTGTACAAAATACCTTCAAAGAAGTGATGAATAAGCAACAAAGGCAAGGAGGGAGAGTAAAAAGTGTGGTTTCTGCCTGCTTTTCCTCCTAGCTCAGAGGGGTTTTTGAATGAAGAGGTCATAGGGATGTTGGGTCTCTGGTTTGGCTGATTGCCAGACATGCCATGGAAATCAGTGCCCAGTTGGTAGCTGACAGGGATGTCCAAGACTCTCTTAAGGATGTACTTGAAAGAAGTGAAGGGATTCAAGTTCAACATAAATAAAAAGAGGTGATTCTCCATTCTTTATCTGTCTGTCCTGGATACTGATGGCCCAGAAGCTCCCTCTGAGTTCCAAGGAGAAACAGGGGAGATGCTGGTGCCAGCCCTGAATCAGACTGCTCCTAGGCTGTTAGAAGCTTCTAGGCCAAACCCAACCTCTTAAATTTCACCTGAAAACAAATGGACAAACAGATCTGCTGAATAGAAGCTTTGCAAGGCAGGCTTTTGTTACAACTCTAACTATAAAGGTCTATAACCTCTCATCTGATGAACAGACAACAGCATTTTTTTCCCCTCCTAACAAGGTTTCCTTAGAAATGGATCCACTGCTGAATCCTGAGTCTGCCTGGCATATTCTGGGGGACATCTGGTGTAAATTCTTCATTATTAGATTACATTAGTTGCAGCAATAATCATTCACATGGGATTATTACATCCAAGCTTGTCTCATTGCCTTCATCCTTTCACACATTGTCTTTCCTGGTTCCCCTTCAAAGGGCTGTTGTGAGTCTGTGTCAGAGCAAGAAATTAACTTGTTAGTAATTTATGCATCATTTCCTCCAGCCACATGTATTTAGGGCAAGATCAATGAAATATAATAAGGAAGCTGGTGGGTATTGTCACCATGGGGCTGAAATAATTCCTTTGGTATCACTGCAAAACGAAAACCCCCAGTCCTGTCCATCATTAGTTTGTTTGGCTGCACTGAATCAACAGGACACTGAATCAGCTCTTCTGTGTGCTTGGAGAGTTCATGTCCTGCTACTTCTGCTCACAGCCAAAGTGCCTCAAGTGGAGGTTTAAGATTTTGAGAGTTTTGCAGCTTTTCTTATGGCTCCTGTCGTGTAATTAAAGCCATGTCACACTGGAGATTCATTTCTGGGGTAGCTCCACGCTCTGGCAGCTGCTGTGATGTGCTAGGTCTGAGAAAGGGAAGGGATGGCAAGAGGGATCTGAGCACCAGTGCTCAGGGCTCAGAAAATCTCACTGTTTGTGGGCAAGCCTGAGTGGATCTGAAAGGCCACTGGCAGGTTCGAGGGGATCTGGAGTCCCTGAGTCATGATCTGACTGCTGGGCAGCCCTTCCTGGGTAAAAACAAAAATAAAGAAAGAAAAGAACGGGTTTGGGTCCATCTTACCCACAGCAAGGACACAAGAGGGGCAATGCTTGTGGCTGATGGAGCACGCTGGATTTCTACAGCTCCTAAAGAGGAGTCTGTTTTCTCACCCCCTGGCTTCAATCCAGACTGCCCTGCAGGGTTTCAGCTCCATGAGAACTTGAATTTGAGGAATTTGTTGCAGTTTCAGGTTAAGAACTTCCTGAAAACACCAGCAAAAGCAAGGCAGAGATTTGGCACCTCTGCGTGCCTGGACTCCCTGTGGCTGCTTCTCCTGCAGGAGATGTCCTGGCACTTGGCACTGATGTGGAAGGGGCTGTGTGGCCCAGCTTGGTGGCCCAGCTTGGCTCTGGCAGTGCTCTGGCTGCTGATCCCAGCCATGCACATCCTCAGGGTCTCTGGAGGCAACGTCCTGAGACCACTCTGCTTTGGGACCCGCGTGTTTTGATGCTGTAAGCACGGAGAAATCTAGCAGGGGGAGATGGTTAAAAACCCCTCAGAGGTCTGACTGGCACCCCAGAGGAATTCTTGGTGGAGCTGGGCTGGGCTGGGCAGCACACAGTGTGCAGGATGGGGCAGTGGAGGCAGAGCAATCCTGCGGTGTTGACACAGCCCCAAGGGGAGAGCAGAGATGAGATACCAAGATTATCAGTTCAGACAGGGCAGAGGAATGTTGTTTGCCTGTAGCTCTTCTCCATCAGCACTGGCAGAATCCAAACACGAAGATGTCTATGCATGGCTAGGGAATGTAACAGAGATAAGAACAAAGCCAGGGGCTCCAACTCCAGCACCAGAAAAACCGGTCACAGCGCAGGCTGGTTGTTTTCTGAAACCTCCTGGAGACAAGGGTCTGGCCAGGTCACCTGCAGGAGCTGGGGACACTGCCCAGGAATGTGTACAGAACACTGCTGCCTTCACACCTTTCACACCTGCCCTTTGGTGAGGGTACACCAGCTATGGTTTTGGACCAGCTATGTGGTCTCCAGCACAGGAATCCAGTGGTGATGTGGCTGACACTGCCACCCTCCTGATGCTTGTTACCAGTTAGAGCTGGTGCAGGTGAGAAAAACCAGTCACCTGGCAGGGAGAAGGAGGAAAGCAGGACTGGCAGATGCTCAGACCATGTGGATGGCAGCTGTTGGCTCGGTTTTGTTCCTTTAGGAGCTGGGATGAGAAGAGCAGTCTCTTCCAGAGACACTTTGTCAGCAGAGCTGCTGTGGACAGACTGCTTGGCGTGGCAGGGCCCTTCCCAGGCAGCCCAGCCCTCCCCAGCCCTCCCCCTGGCATTGCAACATCTCCCACTTTCCAAAGAGACAGAGCCCAAAGAGCAAACACAGGAAACCCCAGCCCCGGTCAAGGTCTGGGAGGTAAATTTGTAACTCGGGACAGATTGTGAAGATGCTGCTCTGTAATGTGTAAATACTCCTTTCTTTCTCCATCAGCCCAGAGCTGATGCCAAGCCTCCCTTCATGGTTGGGTCTGCTGAAGAGCCAGGACACAGGTTGGAAATGCAGCCGGGCACGCAGGCTCCTCATTCCCTGGAGACAGGATCCTTCCCTCACTTCTGTAAGTGCTGCCCTGAGCCGGGCTCAGCTTGGGCTGGGAGGCTGGGACACCACAGGGAGCACTGCCAAGAGCTGTGGGGTGTGCCCAGCCTTCTGCTCCTCTGGCCACCAGTGCCAGCTGAACAGAGCCTTGGCATCCTTGAACTGGGGTGCAGGTTTTGGAAAGAAACTCTCCTACCACTGCAGGAGAGTTCAGGTGCTGGGAAAAGCTGTTTAACAGGAATGGTGGAGGTGTGATGGGACAGATGGGCTCGGCAAGGAGGTGGCAGCTCTGTCCTTGAAGGTCTCTCTGATTTGGGGCAGGAGGGTGGGCAAGCTGAGCTTTTGTTCCTCTGTGTTTCTTCTCTGTGTTTTCCTCCTGTAGTAGTGGAAAAGTTTTCAGTCTGTGTTTATTGATGGCTTATACTAAAGGAGTTCTGGCCATCAGCTCATAAAGGTTAAAAAAGATCAGGTGGCAGGTACTCGTAGAGCTAGTCAAGAGTTTTCCATGAGAATAATACCTTTAACAAAGTGATGGTTCACTAAAAACTGAACCTCTCCCTAGATCAACATTGATTTTGTCAAATATATTAAATATGTGTGTGTATGTACAGAGAGAGAGACAGAATTCCACTGAAAAACAGTCTTAATGGCCTAATTAACTTCAGATCCCTTTGAATCTGGTTTGGGTTTTGACCTGATTCAATGTGTTTCACCACCTCTGCTGCATATGGGCTTTTTTGCAACGTGTGTGTATCAATATTCTGACCAAAAGGAATATATTTACTTGCCTTTATATATTTCCAAGTCACATGAAATATAAATCAGATACCTCTCCTGCTACTTTATTATGTCACATAACATATTGATATGATATTGATGTATCCATATCAGGTTTAATTAGCTTCAGCAGGGACACTATTTGCCTGATTCCTATATATCAGTGGCACAACACTGGACCTGATCCAGTCAGATGCAAAGTAACCTTTGCAGCAGTTGTGAACTCTGGGGATCAACCTGTGCTGGGCAGGTGTGTAAGTAAAGGACAGAGAGAAAATTATCTTCTTGTCTCTGAGCTCTAAAAAACTGTTGTTCTACTCCAGATGAAGGAAGGCTGCACAAGATCCCTGCTTGGTGCTCAGCCCCAGTCTCAGTTCCAGGTTTAGACCCCAGACTCTTGTCTGGAAGTGATCCACAGAGGATTTGTCACCGGAGCCCAGGGATGGAGCAGTGTGCTGCCCAAACCGGCTGCAGGTCCTCGCAGGCTGGCCCCTTCCACCCTGCATCTGTCAGTTAAGGGAGCATCCTTCCCATCCTGGCTTTTCCCAGCTGACCTTTTTAAGCTCAGTTGCAGGTTCTGCCCCATCTTCCCACTGACAGCTCTGAATATTCATTCTGAATGCTGCAGAGGCAGCTGGTTTAGGGGAGAGGTCTGCAACCTTTCCTGGGCTGCCCTGCCTTTCCCTGCCTCACGCACACCCAAAACCACGGGCAGGGAGCTGGGAGATGCTGCCTGTGCCGTGGTCCCCTCCAGACAGCCAGCCTGGAGCTGCCTTCTGCATCAGAAAGCAGTGGCTGTGTGGAAACGGGGAGCTGGGAAATCACAGGTGACTGGAACAACAGGGACACCTCCTGCTGCAATTTGCATGTAACTCCAGTGACCTCCAGGGAGGCTTTTCTTGCTCGGCTACTCCTGGCAGTGCAGATGGAACATTAAAAGGACTCTAATTAGCTAATGAGAAGGTTACACCTAGGCCAGGACCTGTAGCAGGCATCACTGCAGTGACAGCAGTGGAGGAAAGGGTGGGAATGTGTTTGTTGCAGATATTTTCTGTTTCAGCTGAAGTCCCAAGGACTTTTTTACCCACAGGATGAGGCTGGTTTGGAATTAGATTTCCCTGCTCTTGCTGTGATCTTGCTTTCGCTGGGGTGGTTCAGAAGCTGAGCTGAAAGGCTTCACCATGTGCCTGGTGTGATGCCTGGCTCTGTGAGCCCTTGCCTGGGCTGAGCAATATCCTGTGCCCTTGGGAGAGGCAGGAGCTGTCTGGAGCAGGTTTTTTTGTGTCCAAGGGGCAGTGCAGCAGCTCTGAAGGACCAGGATGCCAATGCCTGCTGTCCTTGATGTTGGTGGCTGCTGAGCACAGCTCTCTCATCAATGAGCCCTTCTGCCTTGTGGGGATTCTGCAAAGCTCTTAGTTCCTTTCCTGCTACAGGTTTTTTAATGGGAAGCCTTTGATACAGCTCCGGCAGAAACTGCTCTCACCTTGGCCTGCCTATTGGCCAGAAACTGCTGGATCCTGAAGAGCACATTTTGGGGCCAGGTTTTGGATGGTCCATTCCCCAGCTGTGAGGGGTGGCAGAGGTGATGGCTGCATTGTGGGGAGGCCAGGCTTTTACAAGGGCTTTACCTGCACTTTTTTGTTATAGCTTATATGACTCTGGCTATGTGTGTATTGGTTGCTAGAATAAAGCCTCTGTTTTCAGTGCTTGGAGGAAGAAAAGCATTGCCCTGCAAATCCTGCAGGAGAAGCTGAGTTCAGAGCCTGAGACAGACCCAGGGGTGGATTCTCCAGTCGCTGGCACCAGCCCTGCTGGGCTTGAGGGCACAGAGCCGGAGTGCACAAGGAGCCTCAGCCTCCCTCTGAAAACAAACAAATCTGAGCCTGCCATCCCTCAGCACCCTGGGGAGCACTTGGTGTGTCTGCTGCAAACCCAGAGCACATGAAGCTGCCTGGGGAGTTGGGCTGTTTGGAGGTTTCTTTGGGATTGCCAGTGGAAAGGAAGGCCATGGGAGCAGAGATGTCTGGTCTGGGTGCTGAGAGCTGTGCTTGCTGGTCCTTTGCCTAGGAGCCGGCAGGATTACAGGAGAACTCCCCTGTTTTGGGAGAAAGCTGCCTCAAATTTGGCCGTCCCTGGGTGGGGGGCAGCGAAGGGGTTAAAGCTCAGCCGTTCTGCCCAATCAGTCTGGCTTGCCTGTAATAACCAATTAACGAAGTGTAATTGTGCAAATCCATATGTGGCAGTAATTACCAGAGAGATTAATGGATTCCTTCCTTTCTAAGCAGAGCCCACCACAGCTTGCCAGCGTCCCCCCGCCACCTGAAAGGCTTTGGGGAGGGGGGAGGAGGGGAGCTGCTCTTCCCTGGACACTCTGTGGTGGAGCCAAGCGGGCAGGGAGGCCCTGTGGGGGCTGCCCCTGCTTGTTTAAATGACCCTTTTCATCTCCCTGCCCTCCTCACGTCCAGCTCGCTGCTCCCTGGCTCGGACCCTCCTCCTGAGGACAGTGGGTGCCCAGGCTGTGGGACCCGGGCTGCCAGGTCCCTGCCCTCCCCATTGTCCATTCATTCCCTGCTCCCCTCTCCGGCCCTAATTGCTGCAGAATGTGGCGTCTGTTCGCCCTCTTCTTTTGTAGCTTTGTTATTTTAGTTGCAATGGGTAATCCAGCAGACTGTTAAAGGCATACACAGGGCGAGGAGGGGACAGCAGGGCTCAGGGAGGGTTCTCATTTTGGGGTTGTGTTTGGGGGGTGGCAGATCACAGGCCTGACACGTGCTCTGGGGTGGGTTTTCTTAAGGATGTGTGACCAGAGAAGCCAAGAGTGACCCTGAAACGTGAATATTCCCCCTGGATAATGCTCTGGGGGGTGAAACGCGGTGCTGATGGAGAAGAGGGTGCATTTGTGGCAAATCACCACCTGGGCAACACAGATGCCTCCATCTGCACTTGAGTCCCACTCTGGTTGAACTCAACCCCACATCACACCCCACCCAGGTCTGAGCACTGCTGGGAGGGGGAGCTGGGAGAGCTCAGCCCCGTTATGGTGCTGGCTGATGCTCCCTGCCCCTGACAGGATGTCGTGCAGAGCCTCAGCCCTGGAGAGGGCTGGCTGGGGAGCCTCCCTCAGCAGCTGCACGCACAGGGCCACCCCAGCCCCAGGGTGGCTGTGCCTGCTCAGCAGGGCACGGGCCAGGTGGCTCCAGTGGCTTGGCAGGGAGTGCTCACTTCACATCTCACGTCGAGCATCCTCCCTGCCTTCCTCTCCAGGGCTTTAAACCCGGCTCTGTGGATTTTTTATGTTGGATTTGGATTTGGGGTGGGTCAGAGATGTGTGTCCTGGGTGAAAAAAGCACTCAGAGCCAGGCCGAAGGTCCATCCATCCTGAAAAATGATGGATGTATCCAGCAGCCTCCACCCTGAGCTGCTCAGCATCTCCCACCACTGATACCCTTGTGGGGCCAGGACAGGCTGCCCCCAAATCTGTAATGATATCTGCACAGACATCCCTGCAGAGCACGTCTGGCCTTTGCCTGGCTGCTCCCTGGCACCCATTCACTGCCACACAGATGGTGAGGATGTAAATGACCTTTTTCTTACTGCTGACTTGTTGCAAAGGCCAGGAATGTGGCTGCTCCCAGGCAGTGCCAGTGCAAGGTGCCCATCAGAGACACAAGCAAGGCTCTCCTCCAAGGAGGGCTGCAGGTGATGGGGGAGGCTCTGGGAGATTCTTTCCTGAAGGTGATGGGAGTGCACAGAAAGGTGCAAATTCCTAAGAGGAGTGGGAGAGGTGGAGAACACTGACTGAAATTCTGCTTTTGAGTCCCAAAACTGCTTGGGGTCCTGGGAGCCAGGCCACACAGATTGCTTGGTTTCCATCCAGGAAAAGGCACCAGGGCTGCTCTTGGCCATTCCAAATGTTTTGTTTGTCAGAGAGGTGTGTCTCTTGGAGTCAGCTGAGGCCCTGGATTCCTCCAGCTCTTCCATTTCACCTAACCATGGGTTCATCAATGCTCCTCTTCCCTTGCTGCTGGGTCATCCTGGGCTGGAGGTTGAGTGTTTCCTGCTCTGCTTGTGGGGTCTTTGCTTTCTGGAAAGCAGAGATGTCTGGGGGGACTCAGGGAAATACTTGGGCCACTGAGGGGTGTACCTTGCACAGTTTAAGGTGTGCTTGAAGTGTTGGCTCCTTGCTGCCCTGGATTTTAGGTGCCAGGGCTGCAAGATTTAGTAGATAGGTGTGATTTGAAAGCCTCATTACTTAAATGAGCCGTGGAGAATAATTTGTGTGGATATGGCTTGGCTCTGGAATGTCCAGAGTTCCCAGTGGGAACATCCCTTGGCCTGTGCTGGCTCCCAGACTGTGCTTGGGAACTCTCTGATGGGAAGTGCCAGTCCTTGCAACCATCAGGACAGACAGAGCCTGGGATTGTGCACTTGCACTGGTTAATTTATCAACCTGCCAGGGTGTGCTGCTGGTCTGGAGAACTTAAGGGCTGAAAAGGGCTCCAGATTTTACAGCTGGGGTATGGCTGGCTGGCAGAGGAGCCAGCTCTGTGGAGAAGCTGATCTTCAGGGCTTGCTTTAATAAGCTGACTTAAGTCAGTGCACATCAGTGCAGTGCCAGTTCTTGAGTATGCCCACATCATCCCAGGTCATCTCTCTGCCTCTGCTGTGTGGAGGCTGCTCCTTCTGCTCAGAGACTCGAAAGGACAGGGCCAAAATGTGTGGCTGGTGCTCTTTTCTCTCCCTCTCTTCCTGCTGAGAAGGGGTTGAGGGGCAGAGAGCAGATATTTGACAGCAAATGTCATTCCACATCCCTGCAAATTCTTCACATGCTTGCTCCTTGCTGCTGGGCTGTCGTGTGTGGTGTGCTCTGTCCCTTCCTTGATCCAGGGCTGTTCCTTTTTTTGGGGGCATGGGGAATTTTGTCATGCTCCCATGGCTTTAAATACCAGTGGATTTTCCATCTGGTGCAGGGGAGCACGTGGCTTTTGAGAGGAGAACATGAGA
Organism: Oenanthe melanoleuca; assembly: GCF_029582105.1. Classification (NCBI taxonomy): domain Eukaryota; kingdom Metazoa; phylum Chordata; class Aves; order Passeriformes; family Muscicapidae; genus Oenanthe; species Oenanthe melanoleuca. The sequence goes on from NC_079342.1 coordinate 26,526,278, forward strand.
GGCAGTGGAGGGCATAGATGAGGAAAGGGATGCTCACTGTAGCTGGATCCTTCCTCACCCCTCAGATGAACAAGAGGTGAAGAAAAGCACTGAGAGGAACCTTTCCCATGGGAGAACATCTTGGCTGAGTTTCATGTTGTGTTTGTCTCCCTTTGGCTGCCACTGGAAGGTGAGTCCTGGGGGAAGGAGAGTTGTGTGTCTGTGTGGGCAGGGCAAAGAGGAGGCTTGGTGCTCTGCATCTCAAACACACTGGGCTGGCAGAGCCTGCTGAAATTGGTGGTACCTGCAAAGAGATGACCTCAAAATGAACCTGTTGCTTTTCTGTGAAATGGAAATGTCTGCATGGCTTAGAGGACAGACACAAACTACTGAGAGTGCAGGGGTTTGAGCCACCAGTGGAGGCAGAGACAGTGAGGGCTGAGGTCTTTATATCCCCCTTCTCCTTTTTTTTTTTTTACTGCCAGTTTATGGAGGAATTCTTTGGGTTTGCCCATCTTAAATACATCATTCTGTGCCTCATTGCTGGGGTTGTCCTTCATTTCATCCAGCTGCTGTGAGAGAAACCTGCCTCTCCCTGCTTCTTGAGAACACACCTGGGTTTTAGTGGTGTTTGATTTCCTTCCCTGCTCTCAGGGGCCCAATGGACAGGAAAAAATCTACTGTGAAAGGGGTTAATGTGCCAATGGCACCTGCAGAAGTGAAGTGGAGGTGGGATCCAGGTCTGGTTCCTGAGGAGCTCCTGGCATCCTGTGAGAGGGGCAGCTTCCCACTGTGGCTGGCAGAAAATGCCTCACTGACTGGAGCAAGGACTAAACTCCAAGGGCAGCTGGCTGAGAAGTGCTGACTGGAGCTTGGTGATTTGGTGGATGTGACTTTTGGGCCCTTGGTCCAGATCTAAAGCTCTGTGGCCATCTGACCCACAGTGCTAGTCTGGCAGGATTGCCCTCTCCTTCCTCAGATCTTTCCAAGTTATTGTAATGGAGCCAATTTGATAAGACAGGCTTTATCAGATCTGGCTGCCAGAGAGCAGGCTCTGCTGGAGACATGGAAGGAGAGACAGGAGTGATTCAGAGAAAGCTGGAGCCCTCACTGTGGCATTCATGTGACAGTGTGCACTCAGATGCTCACACCTGATCCAGACAGAGCTCAGTGCAAAAAACGCTGTGTGAACTTGAAGCTGTGGTATTTCTTGGAGAGAACACGAATCAGAAATCTAAAGGTGCCTGCTGAGCTCCCCTCTGCCATGGCAGGACACAGAGGGACCTGGGATTAGATGTTTTATGATAGATATCAGCCTTCTGGGCTTTTGGGGTCTGGCTGCTGTGGCAGGCACCCTGGGGACCCACGGCTGTGCCTCAGCCCTTGGTGTGAAGCTGTTCCTCTTGGATGCCTCCAGCCTTCCTCCCCTGAGGAAGGAGCTACTCCAAGCAGAAATAAGCCCTGTTACCATGAACTGCAGGACAGCCACGTTTGCCTGGCTGGTATAAATAGACCATTTGGACATGATGGAGATTGACAGCTTGTCTCAGGAGTTTTGCACTTGCTGAGGCAGGAGGAAATGTAAAAGCATCAACGTGGGCATGCACAGCATGAGAGCAGCAAGCAAAGCCCCCCAGCTGCACAGCAGGCAGTGCCACCTGCCAGGAGGATGCAGCTGGGGGACCTGGTGGCCCTGAGCAGGGCACTGCTGTGACAAGACCTTCCCCAGCCTCTGCTGAGCCATGCCAGGTCCAGCAGGTGCCTCGTGTGTCACCCAGCTCAGCCTCCTGCCAGCAGAAATCCAGAATTCCCAGCAAAAAGAGAATGAAGAATGGAGCAGGAGAGAAAAAAAAGAGTTGAAAGTTTTCCAGATGTAGAGATAGGTGTGGGGATCAAGTTTCACTTAGTTTGTTTCTAGGTAGTCAAAGAAGCCACTAAATCAATATTTATTTGTGACTGAGGGTTGCCTTTTAAAATTTTTTTTAAGTACTTGCCCCTAGAAGCGATAACAGAGGGTTAACCTGGACAAGGAACATCTTCTGTTGGGATGTTTCATCTGAAAAATGGTTGTTGTGGAAAAACTGGGAAATCACATGGGCTGTGTCTTGCAAAATTTCTCTGAGCACTCTTTTTTTTTTTTTTTTGAAGGAAGATAACCTGTTTCCAGGCATTTTGCAGAAATCTCAGTTTCACATCATGTGAACAGCAGAGTTAAGGATGGGCTTGTGTTTAAATGACAACCTGTGTGTTCCTAGGTGCTCTGAGTGGAAAATTTGCTTGCAGGGTGGTATCAAGGAGGTATCAAGTGAACCTTTCTTCACCTGTCCTTGGAATATCCCTTGCTGAACACCAAATGTCCTGTCAAGGCAAACTTAAGAGCTGAATGTTCTTTTCCCAAAAAATCTCTTCTGGACAAAAGGCCATTTTGTCAGACATCTGCTTTTGGTTCTGAGCGATTTCAGCACTTGCACATGGAATTCCTCACTTCATTCAGTGCTCATCCAACCTGGAATCCTGCTTTTACAGCACAGTTTGCTGTTTTGTAACATGGACAAGAGAAATAAGGTGATTACCTTGAAGTGTGAGGGATGGGGGACTCTCCCAGCTCAGATACTGTGATTCCGTTTTTGTCTCTCTGATCTCTTTTCCAGGGGAGGTAAAAAGGTGGAGTGACCTGTCTGAAAGCAGGCAGGGAGTTCTGGACTCCCAGACTCTGAACTCCCAAACTCTGAACTTCCACTCTGTCTTGAGTTGCCATACAGGATGTGACCAGAAATGTGTATTCTGTAACCATCTGCTGAGCCGGGTGGGGCAGTGACCCTGATCTCCTGGCACATATTATCTGCTAATGGGCCAGCTTTAAACCAGCTGGGCAATCATCTTTATCTTTCCCACAGCCCATCCTCCCTCCAGGAAGATATCATCTGCTGCTGGCCCATTCAGTCCCACTGCATGGCTGATAAAATTCCATCATCCCACTGGGAGATGCTCCAGCCAGGGGAGCAGCCAAGCCTTTCCTACCCAGATAAAAACTGACATTTTGGACACCAAGGGACCTTCTTTCCACTGCATTCCAGAGGAAAGCCAGACCTTTCCACATCATCCCTGCACCTTCAGAGGAAACTGCACCTTCTCCAGGAGCACTGCTCCAGCTGAACCACATCTGCCCCTGCAGGAGGATGCAGCCACCATTGAATGGGACTGTGCCAACACCCTGACTGACTGACGGGTGTCAGCTTGGATTCTGACTCTGGCAGGGTTTGGGATTGTTCTTTGTAATTCTGTATTTCTATTTGAATTTTCCTAGTAAAGAACTGTTATTCCTAATTCCCATATCTTTGCCTGAGAGCCCATTAATTTCAAAATTATAATAACTTGGAGGCAGAGGGTTTATATTCTCCATTTCAAAGAGAAGCTTCTGCCTTTATTGGCAGACACCTGTCCTCCAAACCAGGACAACTCCCAAACTCTGAGTGGCCACTCTCTTGACCCAAGGACATAATGCATGGCCAAACCTCTTTGTTGCAGCACAAACCTGCATCATGGAGATGCAAATTCCCTCCCAAGCCCAACCCAAAGCAATCGACACTTTTATTCTCCAGAGGATCCAAATGGCCACTTTTTTGGATCCACCTCCCCAGGAACACTTTGCTGCATGCTTTTCCATGACGCTGCTGCTGCTGACCTTTCTGCTCCGGCGAGGGGGAGTCTCTGGGAAGCACATAGGCAGTGATTCTTCACTGGCACAAAGGCCGGGATTGTTGGCAGCTTGACGCCCCAGAAAGTGTCTAATTGACTCGACTCTCTCTAGCTGGGCTCCAAATGGATTTTCTGCCTCAGGATATCTCGGCCTTATAGTGGACCTGTTGTTTTTGCTGCCTGCACGATGCTCAAAAGTGCATTGTTGGGGCAGGGAAGCGCTGGCTCGGAGCGGATGCCGCTCTGCCAGTGCAGGAGCACAGCAGGGTCACCTGCCAGCCTCACTCAGGATTCCAAACTCTCCTGGAGCATCCCAGAGCCTGAGCTGGGCTCCATGGGCACGGCTGACAGGTGTAAATCTGCCCTTTGGGTCTCAGGGGGCGTTAGTGTGAAAATGTCTCTGCTGGTTTGGCAGTGTTTGTTCGCTCTGATGGCTTGGGTGGCCACCTAGAATAGGGGCTGGACAAAATTAAGAGAATAAAAGCAGGGATTTATTGAAGGCCTTCAATAGGCATACCTTGGGTAGTCAAAAGCCTCCAATAAGAGCTACACCCAATGGCCAGAAGTTTTTCATGCAACTGTAAGTTTGGTCCATTTATATATTGGGGTTGATCCTCCAATTACAGCTTCAGGTAATGAAGTAATTCACTCCAAGATTTCCCCCCCATTTCACTGTTGTTTACATCTCTCAGGGCCTGAGACAATAAGGTGTCCTTGAGTTTCAGGCCTAGGGAAGAATTTTTTTGTCTGAATACAATTGGAGAGCAGCAGCTGACAGGCTATGGAGTTTTTGAGTCATACATTAAAGCAGTAGAGGATCTGAAAAACATAAAAGCTAAAATCCTAAGGCATCAACTCCAGAGCATCTCCAGTGTGGGCTTGGCCCAGGAGCCTTGACAGGTATGTCTGTCACCTTGCACAAATGCCTGGGAGTGCTTTACCTTCATCTGTGTCAAAATACCTAAGTGCCACCACCGGTGCCTGTCTGAGGAGGTAATTCCCTGCAGGATTGGGCAGCTGGGCTCTGCAACCAGCAAAGCTGCTGGAGATGCTTAGGCAGGGCTAAGAGGATTCAGTGACACCGCTGATTAGTGTTGAGGGCCTCATTAGGGTGCTGGTAATTGCAGGTCTCCCGAGGTTTAAACAGCCTTGTTTAAATCTGCCCCCAGAGGCTGCGCCTGGCTGCATGGGACGGTGCTTTCTGCAAGGTAGGCAGTGCCCTCCCTGGAGCAGCCTGCCACTGGGGATGGGACTCACCCTGGGGAGCTGTGGGGCTCAGGGAGACAGGGGGAAAGCCTGGGGAGAAGGAGAGGGCAGGCTGTGCTGCTGCAGGTGTGTCTGTGGTGCTGCTGTTTGAATGCGCTGCCGTCTGTAATTGCATTAGCCCGGTGGGGCTCTGGGGCTAATTTCATTAGCCTGGTGTCTGTGGTTATTGCTGGACATGGGGAAGGGCAGGGATGGATGGGGAAGGGATGATGCAGCAGCTCCCTCTCCATCTCCAGGCAGGCAACTTGCTTTTGGTGACTTTTGCCTGTCCCAGGTCCGTGGTCAGCAGGGCAGGGCTGGCACATCCCCACTGTCCCTGCAGCTTCCAGGGGTTCTCCTCTGTTTTGACAGCTGTTCTGAATGCTGCCTGTATTTAGTGTGCTCCTCTTCCCTTGGGAAAAACACTCTCTGAGGTGCACCCAGATGGAGGAAGAACAAAATTTCTGGTATTTCCCAGAGTTCCACTAATGACATAGGGGTAGAGGAAAGGATGGTCTCCATGGATGAAGAGAAGAGAAGAGAAGAGAAGAGAAGAGAAGAGAAGAGAAGAGAAGAGAAGAGAAGAGAAGAGAAGAGAAGAGAAGAGAAGAGAAGAGAAGAGAAGAGAAGAGAAGAGAAGAGAAGAGAAGAGAAGAGAAGAGAAGAGAAGAGAAGAGAAGAGAAGAGAAGAGAAGAGAAGAGGTCTGTGTCTTCTCCTGGAACATCAGGAGCTGGTCCCATGCAGCTCAGAGTCAGGGACTAGCACCAAGGCAGCCTGGAAGGGGAAGGGCTGATGCAGAATTTCCCTTCCTCTCCATCTCCAGGGAGGGAACTTGCTTTTGGTGACTTTTGCCTGTCCCATGCCATTGCCATGGACCAGTGCAACAGATGGATGAGCTGGTTCAATCCACCTGTTGGCCTGGAGAAATCCAGTTTCAAGTCCCTGCTCTGGCACTGGCTGCCTGTTTGGCCTGTGCAGGTCACCTGGTGTCTGTGCCACCCTCAGAGGCCAGCAGGAGGAGAATGGGCATTTTAGCTCCTGGGGCACTCAGCCCTTATTGCACCTCATTAGCCATGTGAAGGGATGCCCAGCTCTAACACCAGCACCCCATGGGAAGGGGTTTTCCCTGGAAAACCTTTTTGTTTGGTCATGTCTATCAGGATACACATAGACTGCCTTTGCCTTCAAACAAAGATGAGGTGGGGCTTGATGGAATTCTTGGACGTATTTGGGGTTCTCCTAGTTCAAGGAAAAGGGACCATATTTACTTTCCAGTTTTCCTGGTTCTGGTGAAGACTGGGATAAAATTATTCCCCTTTAAGCCTTTATGCAGTCAGGCTTCAGACCAGCATCCTGAAAGGCTTGGTGGAGTAGCACTGGTGGAGGAGTTCTTTGAGATGCTATTCCAGCACACTGCAGAAATGCTCTCTGCAGTACAGTGGCCTTGGAAAGTTAACTGGGAGGTGAGTGAGTGAGCTGGGGATCCCAACACAACGTTAACATCTTGAACAGTTCTGCTTTGTCAGGAGTCCTGCCCTGACTGATGCCCCAGGTGTGGCTGCTGGATCCCCCCCTGGCAGCACTGAATCCCATCTGGGTGCAGCATGGCAATGGATTTCCTTCCTAAATTAACAGTGGCAGTCATGGTGTCTTCTCCTTTTACACAACAACGAGGATGGGCAGGGGAATAAAAAGCATTTAATGCTCTGAACTGGGATTTGTGCTGAGGGGCTGCCTCTGTAAGGTCCTGCAGTGCTGCTTAGGAGAGGCTGGGCTGGCTGCTAGAGTCAGTCTGTCACAGACTGACCTGGGAGCAGGGACTGGAACTTCTCCACGCTCCAAAATCCATGGTGGTCTCCTAAATTAATTGCCTGCCACTTGATTTGCCTGAGGAAAGGGCCTGGAGGGGTTTCCTTGAAGTTGCTCTGTGTGTGCATGTGTTCTGCAGTGCTAAGCACTCACTAACCCAGATCTGCTAAAAATCAATAAAGTAATCCACTTACTGCTTGGGACTGCCAACCTTTTTAAGGAGCTCAGAGCTGTTTTGTCTTCTTTCCTCTCCCAAAGAAAGAAAAGAGCTGTGAGGAAAGGGGGTGCTGACAGAGCCGGTCTAAAATCAGGCTCTTTGCTCTGGGCAGATCAATAAAAATAATTCCCTACTAAAACTTCATTAGGGTGGGATTAGAGCCGCTGAGATGCCGCGTGGTGGGTCAGAATTACTGGTGCTGCTAAACCTCGGCACGGCCGGTGCTTAGGACACAAAGCTGCTTCAGTGCTCACACCTCCCCGTTCCCAGAGCTGCCAGGGCTGCCCTGAGCAGGCAGCTTGGCAAGGGCACAGACCCTCCTGGGCAGCCTGAGGGCAAGGGACAAGCCAGGCTGGCGTGGCAGGGATGTGTGTGACTCAAGCAGGTGGGAGCAAAGTCGCTGTGCAGGAGTGGGTTTGTCTCCAGACCTCAGCTCTGATTGCTGGGGGGCACCAGGGGTACAAGGCCACACTGCATCTCTGCATGGCAGAGCCTTCCCATGGCAGAGAAACGTCCCTCTGGGTGTGTGTGGGGCTGCACAAAGTCCCTCACTTGTGTGGAAGTTTTGGATCGTATCGAGTCTGTGTATTTGTGTGTGTGAAAAATCACTTCTCTTGAAAGCAGATTGTTTGCTAGGCTTTTTTTGATTGAAAAATGGTTCTTTCAGTCTTGTGACATAGGAAAAAAAAACCAAAAAAAACAACTTGCCCTGCTGAGAAATCCAATTTTCTATCAGGAGATGGAAACAATCTCCTTGCAGCCTCTTGCTCAGCAGTGCCCTGGGTTTCTCTCTGCAGGGCATTGAGGTATCCCTGCCTCCTGCCTGGCTTTTGCCTCCTGTTCCTAACAGGGATCCCCAGTGTGGCTGCTAAAGGACAGCACTGGAGGCACAGCCAGTGTCAAGGCAAACTTTGCAGACAGGTTAGAACTCCTTGTGGCTGCTGGGATTGTCACCACTTGGTTAGACAGGGTGGAGTGTGGGGCAGCCTCCTCTGAAACAGGAGCTGTGCCTACATCTCCTGCACCTGGATGGGAACACTTGAAGGACTGTCCTGAGCCGAGGACACTCACTGGGGATGGCCTTGTATGCTGGGGAGGTGGCAGGGCAGGACACAAGCTGGGCTGAGCAGGAGAGGGGCAGGACACACACACAGTGTTGTGCTGTGCTCTCGTGCTGCTCACCAAACCCTTTGGTCTCCCTTGCCCAGAGCTCAAAACCTGTGGCCAGTGAGAGGGATGTGTAAGTATTGGTGCTCAGCTCCTCCTCTAAAAACAGTTCTGCAGTGCCATTAATGTTTGTGCAATAAAACAAATGAGATGTGAAAGGTGGCCAGATAGAAAATACAAGAGTGATCTCTGTTGTTTGTATTCCCCCTGTGATACTGCAGTTGCTTGGAGAGGTTTTTTGCCTCAGTAGAACCTACTGTGAATACTGATCTCTTGTTTTCTTTTTTTTTTTTTTTTTTTAAACTGTGAGGAAAAAAGAAGGTGTGTGTAAACCTAGGCCACAGTTAATGGGCTGTACAGAATGCTGATACTACTGCCTGCAAACCTCCTTGCTCCTGACAGCAAGCAGCTTATCCATTTGTTCTGGACTCCCAAATGTTGGGTTCCCATTCCCAGGAACACTCAAAGTCCTGGAGCTGATCTGATGTACCTGCTGCCCAAAAAGTGCATCCATGTCATGGTGCCCTCCCAATACTGCACATTACCAAGTCCTCACAGAGAGATGCAGAGCAGAAATTGGAGGAAATAAAATCACCTTTTAAAAAGAATTTAAGAGTTATTAATAAAATGGAGAGGAAAAACCCTTTCTAGCGTAAACTCTAGCTAGAGATAAATGGATATGGCAGTGTCTGAGAGCAAAGGAAGAAACAGAGCTAACAAGAGTAACCTTTCCTTCTCCTGCAGATGCAATACCTCAGGGCTGACTGCACCTCAGTCAGCATCTGCCTGAGCTGCTGCTGGGTGCTCTGAACAGCTCTGGGCTGGCAGATTCCACTCCTTCCCCTTCCAGAGCACTTTGTGCCAAAGGCCAGAATGGGTCCTGGGGGGACCTGGAGGGAGCCAAGTGCCAGAAGGCCGTGGTAGGATGCCCAACATCCTAATGTGCTCTTCCCTCTTTTTGTCTTTCTGCTTGCCTGCCGTGCTCCCCTTGGTCCCAAGGGAAGGCAAAGCCCCTTGCCAGCCCCGAGCCCCCTTTCTCTGCTCCTTCCAGCCACCTTCTCCTCCAGCAAAACTCCTCCATTCCTTTGAGGTGCCTTTGTTTGAGGCTTCCCAGATCAGACAGCAGAAACAGGGGGCTGTGCTGTATCCATCCCAGAACTGCAAGAGCCTGGCTGGGGGATTGCCAGTCAGGGAACTGGGGCTGCTCCTGATTCGGAGCACAGTCACTGGAGGGGGCTGCATGTGGCTCTGCCCCAGCCTGGCAACTTGCTTCTGCTGATTCCTACACATTTCCTGCAGAACTTCACTGTCATACACTGTGTACAGCAGGGATTGTGTCTGTCCTGTGCCCCACCTCAGCTCCAGCAACTGCTTCGTGATACTTTTGATGTGGTTTGTTTGTATTTTGAAATAAGCCCCGCTCCTTTGGGTGGGGCTGGGGATGAGAGCTGAGCTGCAAGGTCCTGATCCTCCTCAGCCTTGCATTTCCAGGGTGTTGGGAAGGATAAGGAGTTGACAGGAAGGTCTCACAGATATGTATGTACAGGAAGATTTTTGAATGTAGAATCTGAAGAAGGAACAGAAATGATAGCAAGTTTTGATGTAAAAGAAAAGAATTGCTGAATGAGTTTTACTGAGTAACTAAGAAGTTGGAAGGGGCTTTTATGACTTAGAGCAAAGGATAAATCCACCTCCAACAAAAGATGTTTTTACCAAGCAAAAAGATTTTCACAGAAAACAAAAATGTCGCGTTGCAAGTAGACAAAAGACCTCAGAATTTTCCACTACAAAAAAAAACCGAAAAACAACTTCAAGCTTATACTGTAACAGAATAACTTTTTGTGATTGGAAAATCGTAACATGAATATTATAATGTTAGTAGTTATGATAGTCTATAAGTAATAGTAAAGGTATTGATAGGCTATAAGTAATAAAAAAGGTATTGATTGGTTGTCCCGTTTTGAGATGCTCTGTAATGAAAAGCATGTAATGCATTGTAACCAGAACTGGAAGCAGCTTTCCGACGAACCCACAGCTGGGGCTGTCAGGCTGTCGGCTCTTGTCACCCACGACCCGTGAATTGTTGCATCATTTGGATACAATAAACAGCATTTCAAAGAGCTCCGCATCCCTCATTTTAGGCTCTTACACTGGGGGTGACAGCTGAGGCACGGTGAGGTGCGGGATGCGGTGTGGATGCGGGTGTGGATGCGGTGCGGGATGCGGTGTGGATGCGGGTGTGGATGCGGTGTGGATGCGGTGTGGATGCGGGTGTGGATGTGGGTGTGGATGCGGGTGTGGATGCGGTGTGGATGTGGGTGTGGATGCGGGTGTGGATGTGGGTGTGGATGCGGGTGTGGATGCGGTGTGGATGCGGTGTGGATGCGGTGTGGATGCGGTGTGGATGCGGTGTGGATGCGGTGTGGATGCGGTGTGGATGCGGGTGTGGATGCGGTGCGGGATGTGGTGTGGATGCGGTGTGGGATGCAGTGCGGGATGTGCTGCGGGATGCTGTGTGGATGCGGTGTGGATGCTGTGTGGATGCGGTGTGGATGCGGTGTGGATGCGGTGTGGATGCGGGTGTGGATGCGGGTGTGGATGCGGTGTGGATGCGGGTGTGGATGCGGTGTGGATGCGGTGTGGATGCGGTGCGGGATGCGGTGTGGATGCGGTGTGGATGCGGGTGTGGATGCGGTGTGGATGCGGTGTGGATGCGGGTGTGGATGCGGTGTGGATGCGGGTGTGGATGCAGGTGTGGATGCGGTGTGGATGCGGGTGTGGATGCGGTGTGGATGCGGTGTGGATGCGGTGTGGATGCGGTGTGGATGCGGTGCGGGATGCGGGTGTGGATGCGGTGTGGATGCGGTGCTGGATGCAGTGCGGGATGTGGTGCGGGATGCGGGTGTGGATGCGGTGTGGATGCGGGTGTGGATGCGGTGTGGATGCGGGTGTGGATGCGGTGTGGATGCGGTGCTGGATGCAGTGCGGGATGTGGTGCGGGATGCGGGTGTGGATGCGGTGTGGATGCGGTGTGGATGCGGTGTGGATGCGGTGCGGGATGCGGGTGTGGATGCGGTGTGGATGCGGTGTGGATGCGGTGTGGATGCGGGTGTGGATGCGGGTGTGGATGCGGTGTGGATGCGGTGCGGGATGCGGGTGTGGATGCGGTGTGGATGCGGTGTGGATGCGGGTGTGGATGCGGTGTGGATGCGGGTGTGGATGCGGTGTGGATGCGGTGTGGATGCGGGTGTGGATGCGGTGTGGATGCGGTGCGGATGCGGTGTGGATACGGTGTGGATGCGGTGCGGGATGCGGTGTGGATGCGGGTGTGGATGCGGTGTGGATGCGGTGTGGATGCGGTGTGGATGCGGTGCGGGATGCGGGTGTGGATGCGGGTGTGGATGCGGGTGTGGATGCGGTGGGGATGCGAACTCCTCCGGGCGAGCGCTGCTCCGGAGAATCCCTGCACATGGCCCGCTGTGTTAGACACCCAGCCGAGTCTTCACTGGTGGAAAAGCCGAGCCCTCCCCTCCTTGCCCAGGATGCTCCTCCCCTAAACAACTGAAGCTCTCCCCCTCCTCCCAATTCCCGATCCATACCGCGCGCTGAGCGCTGTCTCAGCCGGGCGATTATGCTCGGCAGCGCCGGGGACCGGCAGGGAGCGGGGCCAGCGGGCTCTGAGGCACGGAACCCCGGCATGGCTACCAGCCTGAGGCGAGGATGAGCCCCCGGCAGGAGGAGGCTGCCCCGGCACCCCCCGAGAGCCCCCGGTGCTGCAGAGCCATGCCCCGAGCCCCGCGGGATGCGCCGCGCTCCGGGCGCCTCTGAAGTTGGGAGCGGGCAGTTGTGTTGGGAAAGGCGAGCGATGAACTGAAGATTAAACATGTATGGGAATTATCCTCACTTCATTAAGTTTCCTGCGGGCTTTGGCAGTAAGTGTTTTACTTGCGTTTGCAGGCTGTGCCTTCTGGGTTGGGTGGAGGGGCTGGTGGAGGGAATTTTTTAACCTAGCTTGTGTGCCTGTGGTTTTATGTGCTGTGAGCTCCTGCACGGCCAAACCGGGCTGCCTGAAACCGCTCTGCTTTGAAGTTTAGGGGATCATTTGGGAGATGCATGCTTGTGTCTGTGTGCGGTGGCTTGAATCTCTTCGTTGTAAGAACAGCATCAAACCAAGTAACATCATTCCAATTTAATTCTTATTAAGGTGTTGGAGGGGAAAAATTAGTTTTCAAAGATAAAACACTCCCGGAGAAAATGACTTCCTTGCCTTGTGGGGGTAGGTGCTGCCCTTGTGACTCAGATCCCACCATAATCTGTGTCAGATTAGCCAAGAGAGGCTGCCCAGGGAGACACGAAGGGCTGGGGCTGTGACACCCCTGTGCCCAGGATCCACTCTTGGGAAATGGACTTTATCACCATATTTTTATGATCTGAAGTCATTCCCCACCCTGACACGGGGGATGTGCAAGGGGAATGTGTTGAGGAGCTCTAGGTCAGAGTGCCAAGGGCTGGGGGCACCCACCCATGGGCTGCTGACAAAAGTACTGATGGAACTGAAAGTGCTGCATGTGCAAAGTCTTAGTACCTCTGGGAAACTCTTTGAGTTGTTCCCAGCCCTTCAAGGTGGGTAAAATGCCTCCAGGATTTGCTCTGGAGGCCCCAGGCTGTACATCAGCCTGTTATTTCTCTGCTGGAGAAGCAGTTCGTGCAGACATGGGATGTTCCCACTATGTGTATATTTTATTATTTTTTTTTTCACCAGATGCTCACCTCTGGTAATTCTCCAACTCCAGAAAAGTCATTCATGGTATTGCATCAAGTTATCCTCAAGTTTCACAAGAGCTCAGCTTTCCAAAATACCTTTTTAGGCTGTTTCTGCAGGAAGGGGATGACTCGTTGGGAGAATCTATTGCTCACTGGTGTTTTTAAGGACTCAGCAAGCACAGGCTGAACTCTCTCCTATTGCTGCAATAAGAATGAAACAATGAAAGTGCTATTTGTGTTTAATTTAATTTATTTCTATTACGAATTTGCAGTGAACCAAAAGAAAAGTGACATTCAAGCTGATCTTCACAGGAGCCAGGCAGAGATCCCTGTAGGGACAAGGGTCACAGTGCTCAGCAGAGCCTTTGGGAGATTTCTAGGAGAGGAAATTGGTAATAGGAGCAGAGGGATTTCTGTTCCACCAATAAAGGTGAAAGGATATTGGGAGTTTAACTTCCATTTAAAGTATTCAACTGGTGTTTTAACCTTCTTCCAGCTTAGTATTAAAGTTGTTTTCTGTATAGGAATACCTGACAGAGATGCAAAAGCATTGGCCAAGTTTTGTTTGGGATGCTTTGGAACAGCCCCTCTGTCCTGGATGGAGTTTAGCACTCCCACCCACTCTCCCCTCAAAGGCAGAGAGCTTCCATGTCCCTGGAGAAGTGTGGTGATGTGGCAGCTCCCTCTCCTTGGCTGGCTGGGGGATTTCTGGGCAGCTTTGGTCAGGCAGTTTAGGGCTGTGTGAGAGGGCAGCCAGGCTTTGGAGGAGGAGAGCTGGTGGAAGGGATCTCCCCTGCCAGGCTCCTCAGCACAAAGCCTGTGCAGGCAGCCTGCATCCCCATCAGCCCATGATGTATTGATGGTGTTTGCTGCTCCCCCATGAAAAAGCCATGAAACTCTTCCTGGGGAACACCAGGGTGCCAAGGCAGTGTCCATGCTCAGCTGTCAGCTTGCAGCATTCAGTGCACTCTGATGCTGGAGGGCAAAGTTAAGGTGGTGCAGGTTCCTGCTGTTCAGCCAGTCTAGATCTTCTTGCATTCAGATTTCCTTTAGCTCTGAAATTCTGGGCTTCCATTTCAGCATAATGGCAAAAAACCCCAACAAATAAAAGACATCCACTTGTCTTTTTCTTTGCTTTCAGGTAGCTGTTACACCTGCTTTACCTTTGTTTTATCTGCATTCAGGTTAGAAATAATAAATAATAATGTTTTTGATGGTGTGTGTAAAACACCTGAATAGCACCACCAACTTTGTCTGAGAGCACATCCACAACGTGGTCTTAAGCACATGATTTGTGATGAGATAAGGACAATCAGACTCCAAGGTGTCACAGATGGATTTGTGGGATAGCAGGGAAAACATTCAGATGAGGCACCCTCAGACACCCAAAGCAGGAGATGTGCACTAAGGAGCAAAGAAAGGGCTTAAAACTGTGTTTTTATTCTCCAGAAGGATGCATTTCACCCAAAGCCCAGCTCCCAGGGCAAGGAAAGATGCTGTGCTGGCTGTCCTCTCTCTCTGAGCACTCTCTGGCACAGTTGGTTGGGGACAAGAACTAACTTGGCTCCTCCACAAAGTCTCTTTTATTAGTACTCATGTAACTTGGCCTGTGGCCACGCCACCTCCGGCTGCAATCTTGTCAGCTCTCCCAGCAAAGCAGGGTTAGGCCAGGTCGTTTGGGGGATAGGGAGAGGAAAACCCAGATTGTGCCTGGAGTGGCTCTGCTGCCTGCCTGCCTGCCTGCCTGGCACCCTCTGAAGTTTTGTGATCTGCAGGATGGTTTTTTTCCCCCTTTTTGGCTTGCTGTGTCCATTCCTGTAACTGTGGATGTGAGGATGGAAAAGAGCCCTTTGACCCAGCAAAGGTGGGAGAAAACCCAGTGAGCAGGCAACCGAAATTTAAATGTTGTAAAAGTTTTTCTTTTAAAGCAGGAGACACTTGCCTTCAGCTGCCTGGGGCAGCCTCAGGTCCTCCCAGTGGGATCCATTCTCCTGGGGACCTGTAGCCTCTCCACAAGTTCAAAGACAACTGTAGGAATTTGTGCATGCTTTTTCCTGGTACCTGCTGGCCAAGTGGGAAATCTGATCAAACAATCATGGATGGGATTCTTCAGGTCTCAAATTCGACAACTTTTTCCCTTTTTTATTTTGGAGATGAGGAGCTTTATCCAACTCTTTTGTGTTACTGTGGTCACCAGGGAGATGTGATACCTTGTTGAGTAAATTTGGCTTGCAGATTTGTGGTTTTTTTTTTTTTAATCACTTGATGTATAGTTGCTAAAGGAGTCATTCTCTGGTGCAGACTCAGCAGCAGATGCTGCTTTGAGGTCTTGGCCTGATTTGGCTGAAATTGGACGTTGGGTCAATAGCTCAGTATGTCCAAGGACATTTGGACATGACACACAGCTCCTTGTGGCCAGGTTCTGGATGGCCCCTGTTTGCAAGGCAGGCACAGGGGCATTACCAGAGAAGAGAGGAAGCAGCTCTTCCCACCACCTGGAGAGCTGAGGGAAACTTTCTGCTGCCCTGTTGGAGAAACCCCTGCTCCCATATGTGCCACCACAGCTCCTGAAAGTTTTTCTCCTTGTTTTTAGCAGTCAGGGAAGGCTGAATTATTTATTGCCTTGGAGCTGAGCAGGAAGATGGAAACACAGAGGTTACTGGACCTTAAAAGCAAGGCAAACCCACTAACCTTTCTGTTTGTACTGTCTGTGGGAATCTGCTTGGGCAGTTAAAAATATCCCCAGAAAGGGAAGCGATTTTTGGTTCCTCTCCTGTGTATTGAACAAAAACAACTTTTGCAGCCATAGCAGCAAGACTTTGCTTGATTCCAGTTACTGTGGGTATCCTGCTACATAACTGCAGCCAGGTTCAGGAGTGTTTCTCCCAGGTATTTCCCTTCCAAGGTCGTCCCCAAGGACGAGCTGTTTGCCAGGCTGCACCTCCCACGCACACTCGTGCTCCTCTCCTGAAATCAGCCCTTCTCTGCCTCTCTCCCCACTTCTCAGTGCTTTCTGACCTGCAGAGGATGAAGGATCTGCAAAGTCATGTGTCAGGCAAGGCAGCTCACACCTTTCAGTGTTTGTGCCAAAGAAATGAATCTTCCCTCTGAAGCCTCCAGAGTACGAGTGTTTTTCATTATTTGATGACTCCCAGCTTTTGATTCTCTCTGATATTAAAAAGGAAACTGTGAATGTTGAGAGCATCATCATCTCTAGACTTGCCAGGGATCTTCCAGGATTGTTTTAGGCCTTAGTTGAGACTCTGGTGTTGAATGTGCATATTTCAAGGCTTTGCTGGGTGTTAGAGCTGAAGGAACATTTGCCAAAAAACCAAACTTGCAACCTGTGGTAGTTAAACAGACAGTGTGTGTAGTGCTTGGATGTTTCTGGTCTCTGCATTTTGATTCTTCTTTCTACTCAGGTGTGACTGCTGAAGCTGATGTTTGCTGCCATGATTTGTGTGAAAACTGAGACAGTTTTGTTGGTTGCATCCTGGTTCCTTCTCTTCCCACTGCCTCCACCAAGGTGTTTGGGGTTGCTTGTGCACTCTTGCAACAGAGAAATCTTTGTTTCCATGCCTTCCTCAGCTGTACCTGTGGAGTGCTTGGAGCACAGAGGTGCATCCAAAGTGCCTTTACCAAGCTCCCATTGGTTCAGTTTCTCTGTGTTAGCCCAGACCATCAGTGTTAGCTGAGCATTGGTGTGGTGCACCTGGAGCTTTTGTGCTCTGCAGGAGCATCTGTTGGACACCTGCACATCTGCTGTGGTGTGGGTGGTGCTCTTCTGCTCCTGATTTATGGGGCTATTCGTGCAAGTTTCCTATCCCTGGATTAGGATTTTGCTAAAGTGATGGTCACACACAGAAGTCGAGTATCAAAGCTTTGTGTGCTTCAGTAGCTGGTGGGTAAAGGTGATGCTGTTGTTGTGTCCTCAAGGGCAATGTTTTCAAAATGTATATTTCTTAGGGTCTTTTTAAATTATTTTTCCTAATGTCAGCAGGGATGCCATGCTGGCATTGGCTGTTATTCTGAATGCTGAAGCAACAGCATGGACACTGTATCTGTGTGTTTGCACCTCCCTGCCACAAACTGCCCTGGTTTGCAGAGCTGCTTTGAAACAGTGAAGCGCCCGGGGCTAGTTCTTTCTTCTCAAGCTTTGCATCCTTCAAAGAGAAGGCTGGAGCGTGTGTTTGTGTTCAAGGCAGCTTGTGGGGGGTCGATGGAGGGTTCTCTGGGCAGTGCGTGTTTGCAACGGAGAGAAAATCCGCACCATCCTGCTGTCCTCTCTTCCTCCAGGAGAGAAATAAACACAAAACTGAGCTTCCCTGAGCTTGGACAGGAACTACCTGTCCATGCATTAATGTGGGGAAGGGAAACAAGGAAGAAGACAGACAGGAAGACGAACAGCCCCGCTTGTGGATGAGAAACCAGCCAGCGATGAAGCGGGGTGGTGAAAAGCAGCAGCGAGCGCTGGTGCTGGGTGCAGGTCCCAGCTGTCCCTCCCCAGCTGGCGTGGGGACACGGCCAGGGTGGCTCCTGTGCTCCTCAGGGCGTCCCCAGCCCTGCTGTCACCTCGCATTAGCCGATGGACACGCTGCAGCCCCGTGCAAATGTCACCTGTGCCGGCGCTGCTGCGGGGGCGGCCGGGCAGGACTGAGTCCTGTCTCCCCAGCCCACCCTGCTGCAGAGCAGCTCCCCTCCAGGAGGAGAGGACAGCTCCTCTGTGCCCCAGAGCATGGGAGAAAATACCTGCAGTAAAGCCATTCCATCCCCATGAGCCCTTTCTGGGTTCTGCTGGGAGGTGTGGGACGCAGACCATCAGTATCTTCTTACAAATAATAGAATTTAATTATTAATTAATTAATTAACTATTTTCTTTCATGACATGGCTGTTTGCACCGTCCAAAACCTCCCTGGCTTCTTAGAAGTGAAACACTTTTGAGTGTATTCAGCTGAGTGAATAATTAACCCCAGGGTCAAGGATGCTTTGGCATGGCTCTTCCTGCACACCTTTCAGCCATGAAAATTGTTCCTCTCACAAGCTGCTAGTCTGCTAGCAGTCATTTCTTATATCCCTCTTGGTGCACTCTGCCTGAAAATGAGAATCTGAGAGGAGGATTTTCCCCAGGTGCTGGAGAATGCATTTCTGCTCCCCTGGGGAATGGATTAGCAGATTTATCCCAGAAAGGGGCTGGAAGTCAAAATTTGTTTCTTTTTTTTTGTTGTTTGTGGGCTTTTTGTGGTAGTTGTTGTGCTTTTCTAAATGGATGCTTTATTCCAATTTGTAACAGATGGATAAAGTTGTCATTTGGTAAGTGGAAAGTTAACACTGCAGGATTTGACCAAGGGTTTGTCAGAGCCTTGGCAGGACAGTGTGGGCAGGCACTGTAGGAACAAGCCTGTTAACTCTGGTTTGTGTCACCAGGCCCTGGCAAAGCCTGGCTTTACACCTCTGTGCTCTCCAGTGGGTGTTTTCATTTATCCATCCATCTCCACCAGCAAACACTCAGTGCATTCACACTTCAGTATTTCATTGCTGGGATAGCAGAGGTTCAAACCCTCTAGGTCTCCTGGATTTGACCTTTGATCCCATCCTGGGCTCTAGGGGACCCCCCTGGGCACAGCCCCGAAATGTTTGTCCCTTGGCAGGGGCACAAGCCCACAGTGGGGCCAGCAGCCTCCTTGTGTGAAAGTCTGGAAGCTTTCACATGAAAATGTGAAGCCTGGAGCCTCTCTAATGGAGAAACTTAGCAGTGACAGCATTTCTGTAAGGTCTGGCATAAAAGCAAACAGTTAACTCTCCTGGGTGTCTTTTCTTATTGGTTTAACTCTTCTGCATGATACTTTCAAAATATGCCCTTTTCTGTGTTAATGGAAAAGGATGAAGAATCATTCTTCTGCTCAGCTGTCCTGGTGTGATAGATCTTTGCACAATATCTCCTGCAATGACTTATTTTCCAAGCTGAGGAATCCTCAAAGGCAATGTTGTTTACCTAGTTATTTAAAGAGGCATAAAAGCAAATTCTTTCTAGGTCTGTGCTACAGATGCTGAGGAGGACTGGTGTGAGTTATGGCACCACAGGTGATGAAAAATGCATTTGCTTTTCTCTGAAGCTGATAATGGTCAGGATGGCCCTTTTAAGCCCCAAGAAACATCTGAGGTGCCTGTGTGAGCTGAGTGCTTGCTCAGGTAAGGCAAACAGCACATCTTCTGCTAAAGGCACTCTGTCCCTGGGATGAAGGACTTGAGTGCTTGGAATCCATTCCCAGGTCGGGATTTTGCAGTCTGCTGGCAGAAAGCAGGCTGTGTGTGTCCCTGATGTGGCAGGGGGACGTGGGGACTCTGTGGCAGCAGGCAGGAGCCCTGGCCCTGCCTCCAGACCGCCTCGCTGCCTCCCAGGCTTCTGCTGTTGTCACTGAGCCTCCTCCTGCTGCACATCGCTCTCCCACCGGGAGAATTGATCCAAAAAGCCAGAGCAAGAATTGACAAAGACCTTTTCTCCCCCTCCCTCTGCAGAATTAAGTCTGAAGTGGGTTGATAACGGCGGATCGAGTCCTCCTTGACTCTGACAAATGTCTTTAATGTTATTCAGCAAGCTGACCTTTTCCCGTCTTTATTGTGCATCTTCCCTTTGAATCAGACTTGATTGTTACTTCAGGTAGAATAACAAACACTGTCACGTAAATAACTTTGCAATAATGTTAAAAGGAGGGGTGGGGGGGGGAAAGCCACAAAGAAACAAAACACCAAAGCGCTGCCTTACTTGCAAATGCAAGGGGAGGATGTATCCTCAGTGCCAGCCATGAAAAACCAGCTGTGTGACCTTCCCACACAACATCTTTGCCTTGCTACTCCAGGGAATGGTCTCCTGTGTTGAGAAACCAACAGAGAAATAATGGTTCACAGAAATGTTAATGACAGCCAATGCTAACTAGGGCTGGAAAATTTTAAGGGAGGGAGGAAAGGTCATGTAAATCCTTAAAATGCACCCAGATACACAACCCATTGGGACTAGTGGGCATTTGGTGCCTAGATACACTCTGAATATTTGTGACTGGTCTTGCAGAAGACAATTTTTAGTCTTTGGTTGAGCTGTCCAGCCTTAGAGTCTGCCCTGAAGTGGCAATGGTCAGGGTTATTTTGCTTTTCTACACTTCTTCCCCAGCAGGGTTCAGGGGCAGACTGATCTCATGGGGCTCAGCTTGGTGATGTGGAGGAAACCCTCTGTCCCTCTAGCTGTGCCCTGGCACATCTGTGTGGCCAAAGCCTCTGCTCTGATTTGTACAAATGAGGAAAAATAAAAAGGACAAATCGTTTTGTGGCTGCCTCATCCTGAAACTTCACGAGCCGTTCCTGTTGCTCCAGCTCCTGTGGAAGATGCTGGCATCCAGCTTTGGGAGTGAGCACATGGAATGGAACAGTGGAGACACACGTGGGTGGGAAGGGGGGAAATTAAACCATGGGAGCACAAGGACAGAGCCATCTCAAGCAGCAGAGGTGCTTCATAAAACATGTGGAACATTCAGAGTTGCCAGGCTGGCTGGTGAGGATTTCAGGGTTTCAGAAGTGTGCTGTCTCTAGATATTTTTTTTTTTTGGAAAAAAGTAAATGAAACCTCAGGGAAGAGTTCAGAGCAAACCAGCCTGAGGCAGGCAGGCAGTGGTGCCTTCCCCCAAGTCTGCTGAGGCACTGGAGCAGAGAAGGAATATTTTGTTATTAAGCATTACCTTCCCAATAAGTTTTGTTGCTGGATGTTACTCCTTTTCCTGTACTATAACCAACATTTTGTTTTTTTCCCCTTGTGAGGTTACGACCTGCAGTGCTCTTGGCACTAACTTTGTTGGGTTATTTTTTAAAATGAGCGAAACAGCTAACAGTTGCTAAAAGGTTATTTATTGTAGAAGCACTTTAGTTTCAAAAGGCACAGTTACAGACATCAAAGTTTATGCTAAGTTTTGGTATAAAGTCTCAAACAGAACTAGAAGCTGCTCTTGTCAAAGGTCCAGGGAAGCTGATGTTGCTGCAGCAGCTCCTATCTTCTTTTTGGGTGTTGACTGATGATGGTGAGCAAAAGCAAAAAGAAAAGCAATGGCAGGAAAAGCAGAAAAGCACTAACTCTCCCCAATACATATTCTTATAAGATTTTTTTAACAAGCTAAGATGTAAACTCGAACCACCACTCCTTAACTTTTTAAAATTTTAGTTTCTTAACACATTAAGTTACGTATAAACCACGCGTGCAACTTACTTTGTTCCATTTAAAAAATGTAAATAATACTCTTACTATATTATGTCTAAGCACTGTCTGCAACTATAGTCTTAAAACCTCTCCTAACAACATTAGCAGGTTTTTCAACCGTCACTAAAACTCGTACTTCTACTTTAATATCTAAAATTTTTACTTATTAAAAGCATTAAAGCTCATACTAAAACTTACTGACTTACTTACTTATCCTAAAACTTAAACTTACACCTCTACCTTATGCGTAAGTAACTTAATATATTTCAATCCATCCAAAAGCTTTAACTCAATCCCTATAATCGGGAGATCTAAATATAATATAATATAATATAAAAATATAATAAATATAATAGAGAGATCTAAAAATTTTAAAAACCCCAATTCACTGCCTCCAACACCCTTTACAGCACAATTTGCCGGTCGGTTTTGCGGTCGGTTTTGCGGCTGGCGTTTGGCGACCGCGGCTGTGGCGCCCTGCGAGTGAGCATCACCTCTCTGCTTCTCCCTGCAGACTCCCCCGTGCACGCCAGCTCCACGTCGGTGAGCCTGTCCTCGGGCCTTCCCTCGGGGAATCCCGTGGAGGGACCCCACGGGTACCTGGAGCCGGCCGCGGGCGCCGCGCGGGCGCTGCCGTCGCCCATGAGCGCCCTGAGCTCGCCCGTGAGCGCCCTGGGCTCGCCCTACAGGGTCATCGCCTCCTCCCTGGGCTCCCACCCCGTCGCCCTGTCCTCCGCTCCCGGCGTCAATTTCGTGGCCCACGGCAGCCCACAGGTGGGGATGAGCGCGGTTCCTTCGCTGGGGATGGGTAAAGCCACAGATGTTGAGAGAGGGGGTTGGTTGGTTGGTTGGTGGGGAGTTTGGCCACTCAGGGGGCTCAGGTGTGTCCTGGTTTGAAGGACAGGTGTCTGCCAATAAAGGCAGGAGCTTCTCTTGAAATGGAGAATGTAAACCCCCTCCCTCCAAATTATTATAATTTTGAAATTAAGGGGCTCTCAGGAAAAGATTTTTGAATTTTGAATAACAGTTCTTTACTAGGAAAATTAAAATAGAAATACAGTATTACAAAGAACAATCCCAAAACCCTGCCAGAGTCAGAATCCAAGCTGACACCCGTCAGTCAGTCAGGGTGTTGGCACAGTCCCATTCAATGGTGGCTGCATCCTCCTGCAGGGGCAGATGTGGTTCAGCTGGAGCAGTGCTCCTGGAGAAGGTGCAGTTTCCTCTGAAGGTGCAGGGATGATGTGGAAAGGTCTGGCTTTCCTCTGGAATGCAGTGGAAAGAAGGTCCCTTGGTGTCCAAAATGTCAGTTTTTATCTGGGTAGGAAAGGCTTGGCTGCTCCCCTGGCTGGAGCATCTCCCAGTGGGATGATGGAATTTTATCAGCCATGCAGTGGGACTGAATGGGCCAGCAGCAGATGATATCTTCCTGGAGGGAGGATGGGCTGTGGGAAAGATAAAGATGATTGCCCAGCTGGTTTAAAGCTGGCCCATTAGCAGATAATATGTGCCAGGAGATCAGGGTCACTGCCCCACCCGGCTCAACAGATGGGGACAGAATACACATTTCTGGCCACATCCTGCAGTGCCATCCAAGACAAGTTGCAAAGAACATTTTCTACCCACTGAATCTGCATAAATCACAGAGACCACAGCAGTTTTCAAATTCCCTACAGGATAAGGGAACAGAGCTAATTTCCAGCTTTGTTCTCACTGTGGGTGCAGTCCAGCTCTGCTGTACATGGAAACAGACAGGATAGCCAGGGGCTGCAGCACGTGAAACATTGCCCTTCCTCCTGCAGAAGCATATCTGCTTCGTTTCATTATCTGGAAAGCAGACAGACTTTCTAGGGAGAGACAAATGTTAATGCTAAATGCCAGCCACCTACTGTGTTGTGTATAAACTTGGCCTGAAGCGAGGTGAAGCACTCCCATCCTTACTGCCTGTGCTCACCTGGGTGCTGAGGTTTCCCTTCCAGACCCAGGTGTTAGGGCTGGCACCTCCTGAGCCATGGATGGGGCTGGGAGCCTCCCAGGGTGGCTCTGTGGGATGGAGATGTGCTGCTCCTAAAGCCTGGCACCACCTCCTGCATTTCTGGTGGCAGTGTGGCATGGAATGTTCTGGGCATCCAGATATAAGTGAAAATTCTACCTCTCATAAGCAAGACTTTGTGTTTTATTAGTGGGACCCAAAGATAGCAAGTGCTCAGAAGTCTCGTGGCTCCTGCTGAGGGAAAAGCAAGGAGATGATCCCACTCTGCCCCATTCCCTGCTGCTACTCCTTGGAATGCCTGAAGCTCTTCCTAGCACCTGCAAGGCTGGGAGAGGATGGTGTGAGGAGGTGCCTGCAGAGCTCTGAAAGAGAAGGAGGTTTGGCTTACCTTTCCCCAGCATCCTCAATTCCTGTGTGGGCTCCTGCTGTCAGCAGTGGGAATGCTGGAGCATTCCTCTTCCCCGTGCACCACCCAGCTGTTCCTCATGGATCTGATGGAATTTGTGCCCGTGACATCAAGGGCAGGATGGCTGGACAGGAAATTGTGGCAGTATTGGCAGGTTGGAAGCCTTTCCTTTGGGATTGGGGATGCTCTGGGAAGTGGTTTCCCCAGCCTGGGCGCCGTGCCAGGTTCCCAGATCCGAGGAGAGGGTTCCATTTGTGTTGCCTCTAATGCAAGGAGACAGCTGGGCCCTGGGGATTCAGCAGGGAGCCAGCTAATGGATTTGGGTTCAAGCAGTTGTCCCAGATATCATACATGATTGCACTTAACCTGCAGGAGTCAAGCTCTAAGGACAATGATGGCTAAAACTGCCCTGTGTGTCCCCCTCCCGTGCATCTCTCTCCCTTTTATTGTTTCAAAGTGCAGACAGGGAGGAAGAAAAGGTGGCACCTGAGTTCTGAGTGACAACCACAGAAAGTTCCTCCTGGCTCAGCATTTTGCCAAGATGATGGGGATTTGTGGGGAGGAAGGGGTTTATTTCCCATTTTCTTGGCCTGGAATTTGAAGCATAAGGCTTTAGAGTTGCCAGTGCCTGCTTTGAGTCTCTGCTGGGGAGATCAAACCTCTGTTCCTCTGGGCAATTTTTCCCAATACACTTATATTTTCTAATGGAGCAAAGCAACTTGTCTCCTGATTTTTGCTAGATAAATTTTATTTTCCATATTATTAAAACCTTTGAAGCTTTGAAAATGAAGGGACAGCAGTGAGGGAAGCTAAGAACAGGCTTTGCCTTTTTATTTTTCTGATGACAGGTCCAAAAATTCCAGTGGGATGGACCCTTGTTCTTTGCTGTGGAAATTACCACTTTTTTTGTGGGAAATGTGCAGTTTCTTGGAGCAAATGGAGAACTTTCAGCAACATGCATGAAATCTACTGTTTTAAATGTTACAGAGATTGGAATGAAGGCTCGAGCTGGGTCTTCATCCAAACCTTTGTTTTCTATCCCTGCTTCTGCCTTCTTTCTGGGAAGAAGAATTTGAGCTGATGAGCTGGCATGACTGTTCCAAACAAACTCAGGGATGGAACAACCATCCCCAGCCCTCAACCCACGACAGTGGGAAAGGTGATTTGATGGAAAGCTGGGAGAGACATTAGTCTGCCCAGACAGATTTTGACAAGATGTGCTTAATCCTCCCTGCCCTGCCCGTGGCTCCAAAGCAAACAGCAATAAAATGAAGCCCTGGGTAACATCAGGCTTTGGTCTCTAATCGATGTGGGTTTGTAACCTTTAACTTCAGCAGCCACGAGCAGCTCCTGGGGATCTCAGCTGGGGGCTCTGCATTGTCTGCCTGCATCTCACAGCCACCGATTTTTAGATGCTCAACCTCTTTTTTTTTTTTTTTATAATTTTTTTTAAATATTCTGGTAACCCCAAATCTGCCACCTGTGGTAGTGTTTGGGAACCAAAGTCCCAGAGAGTCCCCAGATGACCACGTTTTCATGTGTACATGCAGATATCATGAGTCAGGGAAGATAACCCACTAATTTAATTTTTTTTTTAAACATTATTACAGCTTCCCTAGCCATGCAGCAGTGCGGGTTGGACTGTAACAAATCACCTGGCTGCAAAACTCTTCTTTGCTAAGCTGTTAGTGCTGGTGGCTGCCAGCAGGCAGCGATCAGCATCCTCTAATGAAGCAGGCAGGATCCCACCAGCCTCATGGCTTGGAGGCTGTAACTGAGCAGCTGAGCTTTCAGCCTGCCCTTTTCCAGCTCTGCTTAGTCCTGGCTTTGGTTAGAACATGAGGCAGTATCTGCTTTAGTGCCTGCTCAAACCCCTCCTGCTGCATTCAGCAGAGGATGCCTGCTTGCCCACGGCAGCCCCGTGGACTTGCTGAGGATAAACCTGTGGGACAAGGCCAGCAGGAACAGCAAGGGAAGGGTCAGCTCCATTTTGGGGTAGTTTCATTGAGATGTGAGTCTCTCCCCTCTAACCTGTATTGTGGCTTCTGCAGCTCAATGTCCTGAACAACGTCAGCAGCTCGGAGGATGTCAAGCCCTTGCCGGGTCTCCCAGGGATGGGGAACATGAATTATCCATCCACAAGTCCAGGATCCCTAGCCAAACACATCTGTGCCATCTGTGGGGACAGGTCCTCAGGTAGGGATTCTTCCTTGGGGAGGGCTTTGTGCAGTGAGAACTCTCCTGGTGCTCTGAAGCAAGGCTTGGGGGCTCGCTGGGGCCATGCTGGCATTGCAAGATCAGGGCTGAGCCTGGCTGTCTGTATTGCAGATTAGTGCCCAAAAGTGAGCAAACCTAAATGTCCTCTTTCCCTTGTGTGTATAATCTCATTTTACCTTCTGTCCCTGTTCACCAAAGGTAAATCTGACAAAATCTCAGTGTTCCCATTTACCTGTGCTTTGTGCTAGCTGCGTTCTGGCTGTGCCTGGGTTTTCTCTCTGACCCCATGAGCCTTGCAAACCCTCCTCATATCAGTGCACCCCACTGCCTGTGGCTGTTCTGCAGCCAAGATCCAAGATCACCCCACTGGGATGCAGCCCTTCCTTATCCCAGGAAAGCAGTGCTCCTGTGGTTTGGCTGCTGGTCACTGTGCTGCTGAGGTGACACCCTGCAGGTTTTCACCTTTGGCTTTGGTTGGAGCTCCTCCACGCTGGAAGGAAGGGCAAACACCTGCCTGCCCACCCACTGCCTTTCCCCCCCAGGGAAGCACTATGGGGTGTACAGCTGTGAGGGCTGCAAAGGCTTCTTCAAGAGGACAATCAGGAAGGATCTGATCTACACCTGCCGGGATAACAAGGACTGCCTCATCGACAAGCGCCAACGCAACCGCTGCCAGTACTGCCGCTATCAGAAGTGCCTGGCCATGGGCATGAAGAGGGAAGGTAGGGCTGGGGCTGCTGGGAGCAATGGCTTTGGAGAAATTTTCCTTCATTCTTTAGGATGAGTCAGGCTCTTGGTGACAAAACCCCACACCAGGAGCGTCAGGGCACTGTGGAGCTCCTTATGTAAAGAAAATGAGGATCATTGTTTAGGTTGGAAAAGGCTTTTTGGATCAATGGAGCCATTGGCCCAGCAATGCAGATTCCACATTAAACCCTGGCCATGGGGATGAAAGGGAAGGTAAGGCTGGGGCTGCTGGGAGCAATGGCTTTGGAGAAATTTTCCTTCATTCTTTAGGATGTGTCAGGCTCTTGGTGACAAACCCCACACTGGGAGCGTCAGGGCACTGTGGAGCTCGTTATGTAAAGAAAATGAGGATCATAGTTTAGGTTGGAAAAGGCTTTTTGGATCAAGTAAAACCATTGGCCCAGCAATGCAGATTCCACATTAAACCCTGGCCATGGGGATGAAGAGGGAAGGTAGGGCTGGGGCTGCTGGGAGCAATGGCTTTGGAGAAATTTTCCTTCATTCTTTAGGATGTGTCAGGCTCTTGGTGACAAAACCCCACACCAGGAGTGTCAGGGCACTGTGGAGCTCGTTATGTAAAGAAAATGAGAATCATAGTTTAGGTTGGAAAAGGCTTTTTGGATCAAGAAAAACCATTGGCCCAGCAATGCAGATTCCACCACTAAACCCTGTCCCTAAGTGCCACATCTACCTGAACTTTAAAGACCTCTGGGATGGTGACTCAGCCACATCCCTGAGCAGCCTGTTCCCATGTTTGACAACCCCTTCTGTGGAGAATTTTTTCCTAATAAGGAGAGGGGCTGATAAGGGAAGAGACTGATGGGGAAGCTCCTACACTGTATTTTTCTTCTCACCTAAACACACACACTGGTGAGCATTGAAGCTTTTAACTGATTTTGACCCAATCTTGCTTCTAATTAGTGACTCTTAATAGCTTGGACCCCTTGGAAGCCTGTAAAGCTCTGCTGGGAGCAGCACCCAGCAGTGAGGGGTCCTGCAGCCTTCTTGCCTCCTTTGTCAAGAGCAGCTTCCTTTTTCAGTTCTTGATTTGCTGACTTTATTTGTCACCACCTAATTCTTGTCCTGCAGCATCACCAAAGCTGTGCTGCCTCGAGCTCCCAGGGCAGCAGGGGGCTGCAAAATCCAATCAGGCTGGAATCAAAGACTTAATCCCAGGCACAGCTCCCTCTTCCAGCCAGGTGCAAAGTGGTTCAGAGGACCAGGGTGTTAAAGCAACTTCCTTTTGCAGAGAGTGAAAATTTAAACCCCAGGATCCTGGTTTGGCTGCAGCAATCACAGGGGTTTTTTGGGAGCTAGAGAAACTGGGGACAGAGTGCAGCTTGAGTTCAGGGGCTGAGTGATGAGCCAAGGTATTTCCTTGCCACGTTCCTTCTTCCAGTAAGATTTTGGTGACTTCAGAAACACTTGCATGGTTTTTTCCTGTCCCTTACTCTAAAGAGGACAGATATTCCTCCCACCTGGCTGGCATATACCTGTGTCCTGTGTTGCCATCCCTCACAAGAGCTAGGCTGGATGCCCCACTGATCCATCTCCTTGGGTGCTGCCATTTCTCCCCAGCAGTGAACTAAACAATATAATATCTAATAATATCTAATAATAATAGTAATAATAATAGTAATAGTAATAATAATAATAATAATACTTCAATGTATTATATTGTATTTAATATAGCAATATTATATTTATTTAGAATTATATTAAAAATATTATGTCTGCTGGTCACCTTTTTTTTTTTAATGCAGGATTGTCATATTTCCCTTTGGGATTTCTCAAAAAAAAAAAGTGTGCCCAGGACTTCTGTTGTACACAAGATACACAGGTCCTACACTGACCAATCTTACACACAGCAGCCCTGGGAGCTAATAACTGAGCTTTGGAGAGAATGTAATGATTCTGTGCCTTCAGTCAGTAGCTATTTTGGAAAACAGAGAGGGGAGAAGGGAGGGAAGGGGTTTGGGTACTGATCTAGAAGGAACTTTCTAGTGGGGAGGATGAGGAGGAGAGGTGGAAGAGGGAGAGGTGACGCCAGACTGGGTGGGATTTTGCTCAGGAGTGAGACAAGCAGCATGTGTGAATCCAGCTGGGGGTTTGGGGCTGTCTAGCCCTGCTGCTGGATGCTCTGGCTGCTGTGGGATTGTTGAAAGTGTGCTGGGGCTGATGGAAGCAGCTGAGAGCACAGAAATCCTGTGTGTGAGTGCTGGGTCCCTCCTGCCTCCTCCAGCCCCTGGTGACAGCCGAGTCCAGGCTGCCACCTGCAGGAACCAGCTCCTCCTCCCTCTCTTCTGGAGCTTCACACTTTGGAAACCACAACCTTTTGTCGAATTTGGAGGCTGCTGGTGTGGGAGCAGCCGCTTGAATGGCTGCGCATCTGAAATATTTTTTTATTAAAAACAATGTTAACAATGCTGTTCTGTTCTCCCCCTGCTGGGGGGTGTTTCTCCTCCCACCTGTGGGCAGGTGTGGGTGCAGAGAGCTGTGCTTGTGTCCCACAGCTGTGCAGGAGGAGAGGCAGAGGAGCAGGGAGCGCAGTGACAACGAGGCTGAGTCCACCAGCAGTGGCAGTGAGGACATGCCCGTGGAGAGGATCCTGGAAGCTGAGCTGGCAGTGGAGCCCAAAACGGAGCCCTACAGTGATGTGGGCACAGAGAGCTCGGTAAGGGCCACTGGCACCACCTGCAGCCAGAGATGAGGGGCTTTGAGCTGCCATTTCAGCAGAACAACAGGAAGATTCTGCTGCACACCACCTAAAAATCACCAACAGTCTTTCTGTTGAAGCTACTCTGCATGACAACTAAAAAACAGCCTATATGTTGTTTTCCAAACTTTTTTTTTTCCCAAGTCTCCTTTAGTTTCAATGAGTAGATAGGGAAATAGATGCTGGAGAGTCTGAGCCCTGTGCTGGCTTCCACACGTGCATGGCCATGAACATTTCTGTCTGCAAGAACACTGCTGTGGTTTTTCTGTTTGGATTAAACTGCCCGTGCCTGTTCAGGGGCTGCTCCCTGGCTTTCAGATGTGCCCTGGGGAGCAGGACTGCAGCCAGCCACGAGGGACTTGCTTTGCAAAGGGCAATAAGCAAACAGAAAAGTCTAGCAACCAGCTTGATGCCTTAGGATTTAACTTTGATATTTTTCAAATCCTGTACTGCTTTAGTGTACAACTCTAAAACTCCATATAGAGTGTTAGCTACTGTCTTCACATTTTATTCAGACAAAACAATGAAGAAACTCAAGGACACCCTACAGCCTCGGGCCCCAAAAAGTATAAAATAAAGTGAATTAGGGGAGAGCAAACTGGGGATATATGACTTCATTACCTGAAGCTGTAATTGGAAGATTAATCCCTGATATGTAAATGGACCAAACATATATATATATGTATTATAATAATAATTAAAAACTCCTGACCATCATCCTTCTTGGGTTCAGCCCCTCTCAGAGGCTTTTGCCTGCCCAAGATGTGCCTAATGAAGGCCTGTAATAAATACTCCTTTTTATTCTCTTAATCTTGTCTAGCCTCTGTTGTAGGTACCCACTGCAGGCTGGCTTGGCTGGCTGCAGAGGGGACAATGGTAACAAATGCCTGCTCCTCCCAGCAACACCCAGCTGAGATTTTGGGCAGTTTGAGTGCTGTACTTGTGGCCCTGAGCATCATTAACCCAACACCACGTGCAGCATTGATTATGATTGTGACTATCAAAGTTTTTTCATTGATGAATTCTCCTCTTTTTCCTCTGCTCTTTCCCTTTTCCTACCCCTCTTTGCCAGACAAACGACCCTGTCACCAACATCTGCCACGCTGCTGACAAGCAGCTTTTCACACTCGTGGAGTGGGCCAAGCGCATCCCCCACTTCTCTGACCTGACTCTGGAAGACCAAGTCATCCTCCTCCGGGCAGGTAGTGTCCCCCAGCTGGCACCTGGCTGTCCCTGCTGCCCCTGGCCCTTCCCTGGGACAGCCAGCCAGGCTGGATGCTGCATGTGCAGTCCTGAGCCAGTCCATCCCTGCATCTCCTGCTCTGAGACACAAGGAGAGGCTGGCAGAGGTTGTGGGTGAGGCAATAGAATCTGCTGTTTGCAAAGGGATTGCAGTTGCTAGGAATATGGTTTTTAGGAAGAAAGCCCAGCATATTTCCCCCCTTTCTTTTTTTGTAATTTTAGTTTTTTTTCCCTTTGAGTCAATATCTGCTTTGTCCTTGCTGCTGGTCAGAGTCATAGAATTATAGAATATCACGAGTTGGAAGAAACCTTCAAGAATCATCAAATTCCAACTCCTGGCCCTGCCTAGAACAACCCCAAGAATCACACCATGAACCTGAGAGCATTTTCCCAATATTTCCAAGGGATAGCCCACCCCTTGCAGTGCTGTCAAGGGCTGCAGCTGGTACCTGGGGGTGCCAACTCTCCTCTGAGTTTAGTCCAACGCCAGCAGGGAGAAACCAGCTCTGCTGCTCCACGTGGGGCTGCTGCCTCACGTGCCGTGCTCTCCTGTGCTTGCAGGCTGGAATGAGCTGCTCATTGCCTCCTTCTCCCATCGCTCTGTGTCGGTCCAGGACGGGATCCTGCTGGCCACGGGCTTGCACGTGCACCGCAGCAGCGCCCACAGCGCTGGCGTGGGCTCCATCTTCGACAGGTACCTGCCCTGTTCCTGTCATCCCCCCAAAGGGGTGGCCAGGCTGGCTCTGCCCTTCTGAATGGGAAACATAACTTAACCTTTTGTGGTTTGGGGCAGAAGTAGCTTGGAATGGGCAAGGGGATGCTTGACTGCCTTAAAAAATGAGAATGGGGTGAAAGCGCAGTGGGAAGGGATTTGTAGTTGGGTGTAGGGGGAGGAATGCTCCTCTATTGAAAATTTGCTGTATCTAGGCCTAATACTGCTCACCAAGAGCTTTAGATGGCAAAGCCTCAAGCCCCAACTTGCTTGTGTGACAACTGCACACATATTGTCCTTGGCCTGCTCCCTGCCTGGCAGGACACTGCCTCACCACTCTGTACACACCAGGCACGTGTAAGGACAGTGCCCATGTTTTGCACTACACAGCAAAAAAGTGGAGAAAACCCATGTGGTTTTCCTTGAGTGAGTGCAAACTGTGAGTGCTGCACGCTGAACAAATTGAGAACAGGAGCAAACTTGATGCTCAGGTCCCTGGATGTTGCTGATGCACTTGTAGAACTGCAGTGTGGGGCATGGCTGTGCCTCAAAGATACCCCTCTTCCTGCAGAGAGGGATTGAGGGTGAGTAGAGACACTGGTCTCTGGTTGTCTGCTCACCCCTGTCCCCCACATGCAGGGTTTTGACAGAGCTGGTGTCCAAAATGAAAGACATGCAGATGGATAAGTCGGAGCTGGGGTGCCTGCGAGCCATTGTCCTGTTTAACCCAGGTAAGTCCCAGGCTGGGGACAGTCCCAGGTGGCAAATGGTCTGTCTGGGCCACAGCAGGTCACTGTGACAGTGAGCATCAGGGCTGCAGACAGATTTCGTGCTTTGGGTTGGAAGGTTCCTCGAGGATCACATCACTCCAACCCCCCAGCAATGGGCAGGGACGCCTCCCAGTAGTCCAAGATTTGTCCCAGTCTCTGAACACAGGATTAAAGAGGGTGTGAGTCCTCTCCTATCCACCTGTGTGCTCTCCCTTGCCCAGATGCCAAGGGTTTGTCCAGCCCCTCGGAAGTGGAGTCGCTGCGGGAGAAGGTCTATGCCACGCTGGAAGCCTACACCAAGCAGAAATACCCCGAGCAGCCCGGGCGGTGAGTGCC
Organism: Oenanthe melanoleuca; assembly: GCF_029582105.1. Taxonomy (NCBI): domain Eukaryota; kingdom Metazoa; phylum Chordata; class Aves; order Passeriformes; family Muscicapidae; genus Oenanthe; species Oenanthe melanoleuca. The sequence goes on from NC_079342.1 coordinate 26,558,538, forward strand.
CCAGCAGGGGCCAAGCAGAGCCATGCCCCCCTGGGGAGAGGAGACTGGGCACAGACTGAGTCAGAGCTGCCTCTCTGAGCCTTTGGGGTGCCCTGGAGTTGGGATTTTTGTTGCTTTCCAATCCAATCCTACCCTCTGCTGGCCGAGCTCTCGAAGCGCCGGCAGCTGGGTCGGTCCCCACCACTGCCCACACTTTCTTCTGCTGGCTTTGGCTCTGGCTGTCACCACAGACAGAGGGCAGGGCAACAGGGACCCCCTGCACCCCCTTCCAGCTGTGCCTCCAAAAGGGGGCCGAGGGGCTGCACACCCCCTCGGAGCCTGGGGATTTTGGGAGGACAGATTTAAACAGTACTGTGGAGATGTAAGTCTTGTAAGGTGTTAAGATGGTCAAATCTTGGAGGGAGAATCGGGATGTATAATTTCTTTTTCCTCCTTTCCTTTCCTTTCCTTTCCTTTCCTTTCCTTTCCTTTCCTTTCCTTTCCTTTCCTTTCCTTTCCTTTCCTTTCCTTTCCTTTCCTTTCCTTTCCTTTCCTTTCCTTTCCTTTCCTTTCCTTTCCTTTCCTTTCCTTTCCTTTCCTTTCCTTTCCTTTCCTTTCCTTTCCTTTCCTTTCCTTTCCTTTCCTTTCCTTTCCTTTCCTTTCCTTTCCTTTCCTTTCCTTTCCTTTCCTTTCCTTTCCTTTCCTTTCCTTTCCTTTCCTTTCCTTTCCTTTCCTTTCCTTTCCTTTCCTTTCCTTTCCTTTCCTTTCCTTTCCTTTCCTCTCCTCTCCTCTCCTCTCCTCTCCTCTCCTCTCCTCTCCTCTCCTCTCCTCTCCTCTCCTCTCCTCTCCTCTCCTCTCCTCTCCTCTCCTCTCCTCTCCTCTCCTCTCCTCTCCTCTCCTCTCCTCTCCTCTCCTCTCCTCTCCTCTCCTCTCCTCTCCTCTCCTCTCCTCTCCTCTCCTCTCCTCTCCTCTCCTCTCCTCTCCTCTCCTCTCCTCTCCTCTCCTCTCCTCTCCTCTCCTCTCCTCTCCTCTCCTCTCCTCTCCTCTCCTCTCCTCTCCTCTCCTCTCCTCTCCTCTCCTCTCCTCTCCTCTCCTCTCCTCTCCTCTCCTCTCCTCTCCTCTCCTCTCCTCTCCTTTCCTTTCCTTTCCTCTCCTTTCCTTTCCTTTCCCTTCCTTTCCCTCCTTTTTTTTTTTTTTTTTTTTTTTTTTTTTGGGATGTAGAATTTGGGCTTGTGCAGGCTTGGAAATAGGTGGGAGAGGGCAGCCAGTGGCTCCCTGGTGCCTCTGACTCTGGTTTTTCCCAGGTTTGCCAAACTCCTGCTGCGCCTGCCGGCGCTGCGGTCCATCGGGCTGAAGTGCCTGGAGCACCTCTTCTTCTTCAAGCTGATTGGAGACACCCCCATCGACACCTTCCTCATGGAGATGCTGGAGACACCCCTGCAGGTCACCTGAGGGTCTGTCTGGCCAGACCCTTGGCCCCCTGTGCCCCTGCACAGCTCCTGCCCCTCTGCTCGGAGCCTGTGAGAGCTCCAGAGATGTTCTTGGCCCTCTGCTCCTCCTGGCTGGGATTGTACAGCTGTAAATCACCCCTGGAACCCTCCCTGGCCTGTCTGAGGAGGGGTCACAGATCCTCCACCCAGCTAACCATCCCCCTGCCCCCCCTGTACAGATAATTGCTTTAAATTATTTTTTCATTCTCAATAAAAGTCAACAGAAATAAAATGATGCGAGTGAGGCACTGATTGGAGCTGGCAGAGCAGTGTCCTCTTTTGCTGTGGTCAGGGGTCCAGCTTGGGATGGGGCTGAGGGTCCCTCCTGACACTCTTGGGCAGCCCAAATCAGGGCAGGAATGTCACCTGGGATATTGCTGCTTGTGCTGATGGATGCAGTCCTCTGGCTGAGAGAAGATGGGTATTGCTTCTTCTTGCTTCTTCTGAGGAAAGACCTAGAGGAACTTGCTGCTGTGAATCAAAACCTTTCATCTTAAAAAGAAACTCTTGGACTCTTTGAATTCTTTGAAGTCTTAAAGTAATATTAAAAGTAAGTTTTTAATGTGTGAGGGGCTGGTTGTTTTGTTTTGGTTTTTTTGTTTTCCTTTTATGAGCTATTGTAGCCACTGACAAAAGAACTAAAGTGTTTTATTGTGGTCCAGGTGGAATATTTTGGAGTGACACAGACCTTGTGTGCTCATGGATAACTTTCCATTTTCCTGATGCTTCATGCATCCTGTTCTTTTTATTTTTGTTTCCCTCCATAATTTTGCTCCGGAAACAGGTTCACGAGCCCCAGATTTTTAACATCACACTTCCACGAGTGAAACTTGCAGGGAAGGAAAGAACAAGACACTCTAAAAATGTATCCTCAAAGGCCTGCCTGGTCCTTCCCCTGCTCCAACAGCACAGCTGGAGCTCCCCATTGCAGCCGAGCTAACCAGAGTCAAACGAGTTAAAGACATTAATTTGTTCAATATGCAGCGCTTATCCTGGTGGGAAAATGTCCTCCCAGGAACCCAGGGAAACTGTCTGCATTATTATTCATAAAACAGGTGTAGTGTTAAGTGATCTGCCCCTCCTGACCCTCTCAGCAGACAGTGGGGTGAGATGCAGCTTTGTCTGTCCGCCTGACAGATTGCGACGCTGCCGGCTCGGGGAAGGTCGAGGGAGAGGAGGGCTGACAACAGAAAAGGAAGGAGGATAAAAATGAAACGTTTTGTTGAAGCTCCCACACTGGGACATGATTCATTTTCCAGTATTTCGCTGAGAGAAGGAAAAGGAAAATTTAAAAGAGTGGGAAAAAAAAAAAAAAAAAGAGGGAAAACCCCAATGTTACAAAAACGCTTTAATTTTTTCTTTTCCTCATGAGAAAAACCCTGGGAGAATTTCAAAAAAATGTGAAAAACACTGACTAAGAAGCTATTCTTAATTGGAAAGGTAATTTTCCATTAAAAGTGTTCAAATACAGAAAATACACAACTTGCTCATTGTGAAACTGTTGCTGGAATTTGGGATGCTGCACGGGGTGGTACCACACCACACTGATGGTGAGATGCACCTCCAGCCTGGGCTGCTCAGGCTTCCCATCTAAGAGATGTAAACTTCTAAGAACTGCTCCCCAGCTGACAGGGTTGGGGTTCTTTTCTGATTGATGCTGACCTCAAACAAATCCAGACTGCTGCCTGTGGTATTTTGATGTTGGAAGTGCTAGGATGTGGTAACCAAAATGGGCCAGGAAATCTCAAGGTGGCTGCTGGACACCCTCATTCTTAACTTGGAAGGGTAATCTCTGGATTCTGTGCCACAAGGTCTGCAGGCTGCAGTTTGAGCAGGGCTTTGTCCTGTTTCTCCAGATGACTACTGGGTTTTTGGAAAAACTTAACACTCAGCCCACCAAAAACTCCCCCACCCTGTGTCTGGCAGGGCAGAGAGACCATGACTCTCCATGTGGCCTCTGTGAATAAAACACCACTTGCTCATCTGAAAGTGTCACTGGCAAACCCATGTCCTCTGCAGAGGAAACAAGTCATGGAGCAACCCAGCTCTATCTGCAGTCACTGAGGGTTGATGCAATCTCCTGGATTTGGTCCCAACCCTTGGATTCCTCATTCATGGTGTAGACCTCTCCACAGGGGTGTTGTCCACGAGCTGTGCTTCCCCCAAGCCTTGCAAAGTGTAGGAGTGAGTCTTTGGACACGCTGAGGAACAAACCCCACAGCAGCTGGCAATAACTCCCTGGTGTGGTTATCCTTCTGGGAGTTGCTGCAGAACAAGAGCAGCTCGGCATGGCTGGAGCTTCCCCCATCTTCAACCCTGGAAAAACCCCATTTTCATAAAACAGTAGAAATCACAATCATTGATAAGCCAAAGAAAACTTCATGCAGTCATTGGTTACCCCATGGAGCCCCTCAGAGCCTCAGATTAAGCTCAGACAATTTTTCCTTTGCTCTGGGATTAATAAATAGCTGCTTCAAGGCCATTTTCTCTTTGCCACCATGCATCACATCTCATGAGCTTCCCAAGTTAGCAGCACTTGTCCCTCACCACGGACAAGCTTTGTTCTGGTGTACAGGCCAAATGTGTCAAAGCATTTCTTAATTCTGAGCTGCTCCCTCTGCAGTGCTCGGTGGAGGGGGCTTCCAAAAACAGTGGAGTTTTGGGTTCTGTAGCAGCTGCTTCAGTTTCCACTGAGTCCAACAACAGCACTTCTGGACTGAGAATAAAAAAGAAATTAACTATGAAAGTTTGAGCTGGTTTATGTTCAGTTTGAGTCTGGGTTCCCTGGTGGATTGAGTGATTCAGGGACACATCCTGCAGACCTGACATCACCCTCAGACACCAACAGAGTGAATCCAACTGAGTGCCACCAACATTGACCTTTTCTCAAGGACCTCTTGTCTGGACTGGGCTCTGGACTGCCTTCACCATCCCACCTGAGCTTCCCTGAGATATTCTCCTTGCTGCCTGACTCCTCTGCTCCTCCCCTCTGTGTCCCTCTGTTGCACCCTCTGTGCAACCAACTCTACCTGAGACAGGCTTGGTCGGGGGGATTTCAGTGGTAAAAGGAGAGGATTTTTACACCCCAGGGCTATCTGAGAGCATGGTGGCTGTGGGCTGGTCTCTGGCTTGCCTCTGTGCCAGGCTGCTGATGCCTCTGAAGGGCTCTGAGGGTGGCAGAAGGAGAGGGAGGTGTGTCCTTGCAGGGCTGAGTGCTGTCCACAGATGTCTCTGGTGCTGGGCAAGGCTTTTTCTTCTGTGCCAGGCTGGCTTTGGGCATTTGAGGCACCTGGATGACACTGGCCCAGTGACTCCTGTCCCAAGGGAGGTGGCTCATGGCCATCTTCTTCCTTGGTCTCTCTGGGGCCAGCCCTGCCTGCTCCTGAGTGTTTCTGCCTCTGCTTGGCTGGGCAGAGTTAAGGTGATGCTGGAGGATGTCTGGAGCCAGGGCAGTTGCTGTGGCTGTGGCTACCTGGGAGCTGAGTGCTGCTGATCCCCTTCCAGCAGTGGGGACCTGCACAAACCATGACAGCTGGGCAGCCCCAGCGGGGAGACGGCTGGGGAGGATGTGCAGCCCCTCTGCCAATGTTGTGGCCTCGTTAATTCGCTTGGCAGCTCCTGTTTAATGCAGTTCTCCAGCACCACCCACTTTCTGCAACACCTGGCTGCCTGCAGACCCTACAGCTAGAAGGAGAAAGGCAAGACCTGCTTTTCCTCTGGTTTAATTCTCTTTGGCTGCTGATGATGTGGGCCTCTGCCCCTAGTTCAGCTCTGAGTGAGCTTATAAAGGTCCTCAGAGGCTGTAGTGAGCTGCCTGAAATACTCCCCTCGTGTTGAAGGTGTGCTTTGGGAGAGAAGGGGTTTGGAGTGTATTTCTTGCATATTTTACTGCTTCATCTCGTAAAATCACCCTTTGCATGAGGCCAGGTGTGCTCCAGTAGCTCTGACCTGTGTGGGAGCTGGTGGATGTGTAAACCACGAGCAGCAACACCCTGCTGCAGCCTCCCTGGTGTTACACACTTGCCTCAGCCCCCAAACCTGATCTTCATAGACCAAGCTGGGAACTGTACACGAGAGCCACAAGGTGAGAGTCTCCAGACCCTCCTCCTATGGAGAAGAGGAGGAGGAGGAAAACCATAGGGTGGCAACATCCAGGAAGGAATGACTTCCTTCCCAACTGCTCCTACATCTGGGCAGAGCAAACCTGGTGGGCAGTCTGAGTCTGCCAGCCAAGTGCCCTGCACAGGGACACGGCTTTTAGCAGTGCTAGTGGATGGTATTCCCACCCCACGGGGCTGCCACTCCCTGGCTGTGTGAGGAAAATCTGCCCCGCACAGCCCTGTGGGTGGGATGGACAGGGTGGGGAGGCTGGGATGGTTTGCACGGGCAGGAAGAGCAGCATGCAGTGCTTGGAGCCCCTGGTCACGCTGCTGTCCTTGCTGGGCTGGTGGCTTGGCAAGGTGGCTCCAGCGGCTCTGGCTGCTCAGACACTTGGCTGTAGCTGCTCGGAGACAGTCGGCAGAGCCAAAGACAAAGGTGTCCGAGCCCGGTGCCTCCCTGCAGCCCAGCCTTCCTGGATGTGAGTGGTCAGAGCTGTTTCTCGCTGCCCCGTGTGATAGCACCAAGGCTTTCATGCCCGAAATCCCGGTGGAGTTGTACTGGGACACACCAGGGCTGCCCCAGGGCCGAGATTCCCTCTCCCCTGGGATTTTGGCAGGGCGGTGAGCTGCCCGGGCTAACCTGTGGCCTCTCTCCTTCCTACGAATTCCCAGAGGACACGACCTCGGTCCCTGCATCACCCACGTCATCTGGGTGTGGGGAGCGCTTGGTGACGAGGATGCCCCACAGAGAGGCTGGGAGCGCATCTGCCCCTGGTGCCAAGGTCAGCGGTGAGCACAGGAGGTGAGGCCCCTAAAAGCCTCCCGTCCTCCGCGATCCTACAGCGGGTCCCTCGCAGCTCGGAGCCGCGGTCCCAGCCCTGCTCCGTGCCGGGGAAGCCGCGGATCCCCGTCCGGGCTGCTCCGGCAGCGGCAGGTACGCGGCCCCAGCACCGCTGCGGACCGATCCGACCTGCGGGGCCGGGAAATCCCCCGAAAAACAGCGAAACCTCCCAAGCAGGAGGGGAGGGAGAGCCGGGCAGGACGGCTGCGGAAAGGCTGCAAGTTTCATCTTTCCCGGCCGGGCGGGATCGCTCCTCCGCGGGTTTCCCCTCCCCGAAAGCGATGCGGTTTGGCGGAGCCGGAGCTCCGCTTCCCCCTGCGGCCCCGCGGAACCGGCGCCCGGAGCGGACCGAGCCCGCTCGGAGCCAGGGATCGCTGGCGTTGAGCCCTCCGGGGCAGCTCTCCGGCATTGGTGTTGGGATTTTTTGTTGTTGTTGTTGTTGTTATTTCTTTTTTGTTTTCCTCCTCCCAGCACTCATTTTCCTTAAACGCTCCGGAGCAGCGGGAGCGAGGCGCCCGGGGCGATGCGCATCCCCGCCGGGGACCCGGGCAGGGGACCGGCTTTCCCCAAAAACTGCCGGCCTGGGCGGCTTCTCCTGGAAGGGGGACTTGATTTCCAGCCGGTTTCATTACAGGGAGAGACGCTGTGGTGGGGCACCACCCTCTACCTTTTTTTTTTTTTTTTTCTCCTTCTTTTTGGCTTTCTAAGAAAAGAAGGGAAAAAAGCCAGGGAGCGGAGCGGAGCTGGGGCGGCCAGGCCGAGCCGTGCACCCCGGAGCCGGGAAGGGCCGCCGGCCCCTCGAGGCGTGGCGGGGCCGGTGCCTGCAGCCAGGCAGGAGAGCGGGGAGGAAACTTATTTCGAGTGGGGTGGAGAGGGGAGGGCAGGGGGTGGGGGTCGGGCAGGGAGGTATCAGCTCCAGGAAATGTGCTTTGGCAGCAGTCGGACGGGCGCTTCCTCGCAGGTTGGTGCGCTCCTCTCGGGAGCCGTCCAGGGAGCCGCAGCTCGCTCCGCAGCCCGGGCAGCGCCGGCGGCGGGGAAGTGCGGGGTGCGACACAGCCGGGGAGGCAGGAGCCGCCGCAAAACCCCCCAGGAGCCGTGGCTGCGGACGCCTCTCCCGCCGGCTCCTCGCAGGGAGGCACCGCCCGGGCCGCCCCAGGTAAGCGGCCGAGCCCCGCCGACGGCAGCCCCGCATCCTCCCGTCCCGCATCCTCCCGTCCGCGGCCGCGGGGAGCCCGGCTCCGGTGGCCTCCCCACGTCGGGGCTGGGGGGCTGGGGGGCTGCTACGAGCCCGGCCGGGGCAGCGGCTGCGCAGCCGGAACGGGGGGCCCGAGGGGTTCTCCCGTTGGGAGGGAGGAGGGAACGCGGCGCCGGGAGCGGGCGGGGAGCCGGGCGGGGAAGCCCCGGCCGGGGGCGGCCGGGCTGAGCGCGCTGTGTCCAGGCTGTGTTGGCAGGCGGGCGGCGCGGCCCCTCGCCCGGCCCGGCTCTCCACCATGCTGGACGGGCTGAAGATGGAGGAGAGTTTGCAGAGCGCCCTGGACCCCGCGACCCCCTTCTCCTCCTTGCTGGGTAAGTCCGGGCACCCCGCTTGCCCTGCTGGGGACCCCATAGGGCGGGGCAGGGCCGGGGTGGATGGGCACGGGGGGTTCGGGAGGCCCGGGGACAGCTTTTCCCGGCTCGCTCCTGCCCGGCGCCGCGCCGCTGCCTCCGCCCGGGGTGTGCCCCCGGCGCCCGCCTTCGCTGCTGCCGCTTCGTTCCGCGATTGCATTGAATTGCGTGTCCCCCTAACCCCCCCTTGTAACGAAGGGCTCTCCTTCGTATCGAGCAATAAATAATCCACTTCTTCTTTTTATCTTCGTTTTAATATCGGTTTCAAGCGCTCGCCCTCTCTCTGAGCCGCGGCTCCGCTGCCGCCTTTCCAAGAGGAACGAAATTGGGGGCGATGTGCCACCCCCGGGGCTGCCCTAAGGCACAGGGCCCTCCTGGATTCCGCAGCAGCCCCCCGCATAGCCCCGTCCCCCCGCGACCCACGAGCCTGTGCGGGGGAAGCGAGAACCGCGGGACCCTCCGTCCGTCCGTCCGTCCGTCCGTCCCTCGCCCGGCCCGCGTCCCCGGCCGCCTTACCCTCCGCCCACGCCAGCCCCCGGCTCTTTCCCCGCAGGCAGAGCCGCGACCCCCAAGTCGGTGTGCGAAGGGTGTCAGCGAGTGATTTTGGACCGGTTCTTGCTGCGCCTGAACGACAGCCTGTGGCACGAGCAGTGCGTCCAGTGCGCGTCCTGCAAGGAGCCCCTGCAGACCACCTGCTTCTACCGCGACAAGAAGCTCTACTGCAAGCTGGACTATGAGAAGTAAGTGTCGCTTGCCCCTCGGGGAGCCCCGCTCGCCCTGTCCTCACCTCCCACGACGCCCCGGTGCCCTGCAAAAGCTTGTGCGGGGGGCTGGTGTCCCGCCGCCGCTCCCGGTCCCGCTGCCCGGTGTCCCAGGAGGTGTCAGCCCTTGCTGTGCTGCACGGCGAGTTGTGCTTCTGCCCCGCGGTCTCGTTGCACCCCGGCTCTCTCTTCCCTTTTTAGAGCTGTTCCGTTGTGCTCAGGTTGTGCCCTGGGAATTGAGGATGTTTTGTTGGGAGCCTGGGAGACCCACGGTAACCCCAGGTCTGCGCAGGGATGGGGCCAAGCATTTTCTTCCTGCTTTATTTTCCTACGGAGCATCTGCAGGAGGAAAGTTATATCCTCCCTGACCTGGTGCTGGACGAGGCTGTTATCCTGATATCCTCACAGGCAGGAAAATGGTATTGCTGTCCCCCGGTCGTTGGGGAAACTGAGGCACTCGGAAGGAGCCAGGGAAGGCCCTGCTGAACTCAGAATGAATTCAGCCTCTGTCATGCAGAGGCTTTTCCTGCATCCGGGTCTGTGATGGTGAAGAAATTTGGGTGTAAATCTCCCATCCCTGACCCTTTCCCTTTTGGAAGTGTGGGGCTGGGGGGAAAGATGATGAGAAAATTATTTTTCTTTTTTTAAAAGAAAAACCATTCCAGTGGGAATGGGGAGAAGGCTGTTGAGTCTTTCCTCCCCTGCAGCTGCTTTCGTTTTTTCCTGGCTCATCCTGCTCTTGCTGTCCTTTCCGGACCCCGCTGCCTGGCCGAGTTTTGGAGCCGTTAAATTTTTGTTGCCTCTGGGCCGGTTGTTTCTCGAGGAGGGTGTAGGTGGGGGGCTGGATCCCTCGCTATGGCGATAGCACGGCTGTCGAAGCCCTGCAATTTAATTCCCTTTTTTGTAGCAGAAAACAGTGATCGGTGATGCTCTCATCCCTGGCGAGATCGTGAGCGTGCCGAGGTCTAGCCCGGCTCCAGGCCTTCTTAAAGTTGGGGTTTTGGGTATTTTCGGGTTTTTTTGGTTTTGTTTTTTTTCCTCTTTTAAATCCCATATTGTGGGTCTGAGTTTAATCACTATGGATACAAGGCAAATTGAAAGCAGAATTTGTGCGCGTGACCTTGTTTTCAAATGTTTACGAAAGAGCGGAAGAATTAGCTGCTGTGAGAGTGGAAAGGAGAGAGCTGTGCCACAGGGTGGGTTTTCCTAGGCAAAAAAAATTTGTTGAGATTGGGTGCCCTGCTTGTTTGTCTGTAGAAATTTGGCTACTGGTTCCCATACATTTCCAAGATTATTGAATTCTCGTTTTCTGCTTTGTCGGTATTTTTGTTTGGGCCATCAAGGGGAAATTGGGGTGATGGTCACCCAGAAATGCCTTTCCAGCTTGCAGCACATGTGGATTTTACTCTTGACTGCAGCATGCGAGCTCTTGAAGTGGCTCCAACCTGAAACCCTCCTCTGATGTCTGTTGGCCGCGAAAGAAATCGGTGCCGCAGTTGGCTTCTTGCTGTGCCCATCTATCTCACTGTTGGGATGGACAAGGATGATTGCCGGAAAAAAAATGTCACAATTTTTTCCTCGGGTCCAGTGATAGCACCGTTTTTCCTGGTTGTTTCCTGGTTGTGTTTGAGTTGGTGGCTTTTTCCCGAGCCGGGAAGCTCAGGCTCTGCGACGGGCGGTTTCCCGAGGTGGGATGGTTTTAACCCGAACTCACTGCTGGCCTCTTCCCCTCCTGCCCCTGCCTGCCTCTTGCCATCCTGTCATTGTCACCTTGCATTTAATAGTAATTATTCTAGCACAGGGGTGCAGGTTTGTGTCCCTCCTCCTTTCATCCACCCTGCAGGACTCGGCTGTGCCGATGGTGTGACTCCTTACCTGGTGATGGCAAGGATGCAGAGCAGAGTCCCAAAGAGCTTTTCCCTTTGAGCTCTGCCGAGCTTTACACGATACTCTTTATTTACCAAAAATCCTTCTTTATTTTCCCAAATGCCCATCCTGCCTTTGGACTGAGCATTTTCCTGGGTGCAGGAGCACCGTGCCTGCCTTGGCCGCGGTGCCGGTGCCTTTAGCAGGGATTTGAAGAAGCGCCGCCGCTCTCAGGCTGAGCTCATTATCTCGAGCTGGTTAATTATCACAAGTGACTGACACTCCTTGCGGTGGAAAGCGGCCGATCCTCGCGGTGGCAGCGGCTCCGGAGGCCTCTCTGGGTGGGAGGGCTGGGTCTCTGCCTCTGGAATGCCAGGGGTGTCGGGGAAGCAGTCGGGATCCAGCCCGCCACGGCACCGGTGTTCTGCGGTTGTCTTCAGTTTTGGTTTGTTTGTGTTGGTTTTCTTTTTTTAAACTGAGAGAAGGGATTTCTCTTCCAGATGGTGAGCATTGGGGTGCTTTCCCAGGGATGAGTAGGTGCAGAATTTTCCGACACATCTCTGTGCTCTGTGTTTGAGCTCTGTTTGTGACGAGGCCGCAGAGGGTTAATGAGGGAGCGCGAGACGGCAGCTATGCCCTCGGTTATAAATACACCCATGGAAAGTGTTACGGACTGATTTGTCTGACTTGCTGGACTCTAGAAATCGAGGAATAATTTGTTAAAACACATGTTTTACATTTCTTTGTCTTTCACAAAGAGGAAGGACTTGAGAGAGGACTTGGAAAGGGCTGGATTAAAGGCCGAGGGTGCCAGGTCGGCATCTCTTTGGGGTGTCACGGCTCAAGGCCCACGGGTGGTTCAGATAGCGATGCTGTCTGGGAACTTGGGGAGATGGGGGTCACTCTTGGAGCAGTTTCCCCAGCACTGACAGGGACGGCTCCTGGGGAGGGACAGCTCAGGCCTGTGCCCCTGGGACGGCATCTATTTGGAGCAGAGGACGTTTGTTACAGAACATCCCGAATCCCGCGGCAGCCCCCGGCGCTTGTCCAAACCTGATAAGTCTCAACTATGACAAGGTTCAGTCTTCGCCCTGGCCGGCTCCCCAACTGCAAAGTGGCCCTGGGGACATGCCCTGGCTCTGGGGCCCCTGTGGTGGGGGTCAGAGGGATGGGTTTTTGTGGTGGTGGATTTGAGGGGCCAGCACCAAAGCTGGCCATAAACAGGGTGGAGTGCTGGAAGCGATGGGAAGAGCAGGGCTGCTCTGGAGCCTTAAAATCTGCACGAGGACAGGAATCTTTCCTAGTGGTGTTTTTGCAGGGGCCAAGCAGAGCCAGGGATGTGAGGAGGCACGGGAAGATGCCCACTGCAGGTTCTGGGGGCCGGCAGCGCTGACAGCGGTGCGGTCATGACGGGGGGCGCAGCTGGGGAGCGTGGCGACGGCGGGACGGCTTGGCACGTCCCCAGCCACGGCGCAGAGCCCCGGCCCCAGCCCCGGCTGGCAGGAGCAGATGGCCAGCACATCTCGGAGCAGGCCTGGCATGTGGGCGCCGGCAGTGCAGGGGCGGCTGCGGCCCCCGAGCCGCGCCGGGCTCCCCGGCCGAGGCAGGCAGTTGTGTGGCGCTCGCCCTGTCTTCGCACGGCTTGATGGCTCTGTGCTCTTGCCAGCTTCCTCGGGGCTCTGCCTCCAGAATCCCGTGTGCCGGAGGGAGTCACGGGCCTGTGCGGGTGCTTCCAGCTCCTCCTTCGTGGGTTAAAATGTGACATCGTGTCCGGTTGCAAAGGGAAGAAATAAAAACCCTTCCGCCCTGCTGGTGTGCATGCACGTGCAGAAGTACTCGTGTTGGGTTTTAAAATCACTCCCAGCGTCTTCACATGGGGGACGAGTCTGAGTCCTCGGCAGCAAGGTCCTGCAGGCCATGATGGAGCTGCAGGCTCGGGGTAGGCTCCTCTCGCCCGCTGGAGGCTCCTCTGGCAGCTGCTGCTGTAGAGGAGAGAGGGGGAAGAGGTTTTGGAGCATGGTGGATGTTTATCCTGCTGAACGTGGGTAATGGATGTAATTGTGCAATTAGCTGCGAGGCCTGGCACTGCTTCCCCGGCCCGGAAGGGCTGCGAGGGGAGCGATCCCAGCTGGATGGAATGGAGGGGGTGCTGGACACTTCAGCACGGCCTGGTCCCACCAGCTGGAGAGTTCTGCGGGGTTTGTCCTGGTGGTTTGCCTTCTCTTGCTTGGAGAAGTTAGTTCTCTCCCATCAGCCACAAAAAGCACAGAAAATCTGAGAGCCACAGAGAGCCATAGGTCAGTCCAGGTGCAGTGCAGCATGTTCTCTGGAGGCCTTTTTTCCTTCTTGTAGGGCATCTTGTGGAGAGGATGGTGCTGACTTGGGTTTCTCCAGCTGGGAGCAGACAGGCTGGTCTGGATGGGGTAGCAGAGTATACACCAGCTCTGTGGCACAACATTCCTCTTGGTGGTCTCTCTTTTCCCATGAATCAGTATTTCCCTTTAGTGCTTCCCATCTGCTCTCCATCCCCACCTAGCACCTCATCTCCTGGAGCAAACACCTCTCTGTCCTCACCCACAGCTCCTGGAGGAATAGTGCTGACTCCCTGTGGGCTGGGAGGAGTGTGGCTATGGGGCAGCCAAATTTGGCCTCATCCCCACCAGGGATGCTGTGGTTGGTACTGCTGGGCTGGGACCAGGCATGCCTCTTTTGGTTTTCTTGTTATTAAGTCAACTTTCTGTGCTGACAGGGGGTGGGAAGGCAGGGAAGCAGCGGGATGCAGCAAGAGGGACTTTACAGAGGCCACTGTGGGATCTGTGCTGGAAATGCCAGGCAAGCAAAATGGCCCTTGCCTCCATCTCCACCAAATCCTGTCCTCTCACTCGTGGGGCTCCCCCTTTCCAAAGGGAGTGAAGGAGAGATTTGGCATCTTGCCCCTTTTCTCCACCCTTAATTAGGTTTGTCTTACAATTAATGTTGCATAGAAAGCCTGGGAGCGAGTGAGGTTTGGCAGATTGGGAGCGAGGCAGTCGAATAGACTTGTCACCTCTCCCTCCGTGGTGAGGACAGGGGTGGCTTTGGGGTCACCCCATTGGCAGTGGGATCCTGGACACTGCAGGTACCATCAGCATCCTTGGGACTCCTCGTGGTTTCTGCCATCTTATTTTGGACATACTATGATTTTTTAACCTTTTTTTCCTCGCTCTTTGAGCTGGTGCTCCCTGATCAGCCCCCGGTGGGGCTCTTAAAGCCGTGGGAATTGCTTCAGGTTTTTGCAGCGGTGACAAAGGCACCAAAAGGAAACTGTCCGGGGAAGAAAGAGGGATTTGTTTCGTTTTGATGAGAATTTTGTCTCCACCAGCTGGAGAGACAGCTGGGGTCCCCTCCTGCCCCAGCCCGCCAGCCCTCGCCTGGCCGGTTCTTCACCTGCTCGCGGCCGCCGGGCGCAGGGAGGGGTTTGCAGAGCCGGGGATTTCAGGGAGCCCCCAGTTTGGTTTCTTGCTCGGTGCTTCCTCAGGGAGCCCTCCAGCAGGCTCTGAAGCTGATGGCGTGGCCACAGCCAGCTGACTGGGGAGCGGATGGCGGAGCTGGGTGTGAGCTGTGCTGGCGGCTGCCCAGGATTTGCCGGTGGCTGCATGTGCTGCTGGGGACACTGATCTGTGCTGGCTGTCCCCATCCCCACTGGCAGCAACGTGCCCAAACCCACAGCAGTTTCTGATTCTGATGCTGCACGCTCGCCCCAGGATGTGGAAAGGATGGACCCCAAAGCCCCCTCTGCCTTAGAGCAGGAGAAAAGGGAATTTGGGGTCTAGGGCTGTTCTCCTGCTCACAGGGGTGCAGGTCCTGCTTCTGGCTGAGAAGGGGGAAAACCCAGCAGTTTGGATCTGGATTCACAGTTCCCCCACTTCTGGTGAACCTCGTGGTGTGCAGCCAAGGGGGTACTCAGCCCTCGGTGCTGGGGCATGTCTGAGGAAGAGGAGGCTGTAGCCAAGGTGGAGGGAGGTGGGAATGAGAATTGTCCCGGGTATTTTTCTTCTCAAGATGTTCTTTGTCTCTTTGTGCTCTCTTGTCTCTGCCTCGTGCTCTCTGCAGATGCAAACACGAAGCAGGGATGGGGCCTGGGCTGGAGGACTGTGCCTTTCCCTGCAATTCAATCAAGCACCTCCTCCATAGCAGGAGTGAGGAAGATGTTTAAAGCAGGGAGAAAATATATTGATTTTACTAGGGGAAAAAACTGGGGTCAACCCAGCTGAATTTTTTTATTTTTAAATTTTTTTTTCAGTATAAATGTGCTTTCATGAGAAATTTGAATTTTTGTGTATTTGTTTGAGATTTTAGAAGAGGAGAGGTGAGGGAGGCTAACAGCGCTCTCTGTCATGGCGAACCCTGTGACAACCCATAGTTTTGCTCCTGAATACTTTTATCCTGGATGGAATCCTGCTTCCTGGCAGAAAGAATCCAGCTGGTCTGTAGTTATCTTCTCCTGGGGCTGTTGGCCCTCAGGGGCAAAGGATGCGCCCGTGTTTTCTTACGTGTCTCTGCGAAACCAGCAGGCATCTCATTGCAGCTCTGTTTGAGGTTTGCTGTTTGTTTTTGTAGGGTTGTGGGATTTTTTTTTTTTTTTAAGATGGTCAAACCTTGGTTGCCCAGGAGAGGGGTTCTGTAATTCCTGGCTTCCCACCTCAAATATTTACGGACAGCCAGATGCCAGAGCTTTTGCAAAAGGCATGGGGTGGGCTGAGCTGTGCTGTGCAGGGGCTGTGCAGGGCACACTGTTGGGCTGGTGGCACCCAGTTCCCTTTATTTGGGGGGTTTTCTGTCTGATGACTCTGTCTTCTTGCTTATCTAGGATTTTAATGGGGTCTTATTAACAAAAGACCACTTTCTTCAGCTCGGCAGGGATCCTTCAGGTATTGCACATTATGTCGCCTGGCCAGCTGAAAATGGGAGTTTCTCCCACTAAAGTTGGAGCTTTCAGGAGGGTGACGTGTGAGTTTCTCAGTACAGGGGTGAATTCATGTCATGTCCAGTGCAAATAGTTTGTTTGTTGCACTGTACTTGCATGCATCTACCTGTTTTCAGTGGAGTGTTTCAAGTGCCCATGAATAAGATCCTGTTTTTTGGGGTCAGGTCTTCTGCATGAAAAAGAAAGAACTGAGAGTTGGCTCTATCACCTATGAATTGGAACTGGAAATACAAATCTAGCTTAAACATGCTTCTTTCATCATCATAAGTGCTTAAAGCATCTTGCTGGGTGAGTTTGAATGCTGGATATCAATCTTCTGTGTCTCTCCAGATCTGCCTAATTTTTGTGTCCCACTTGCCGTTGTGTTTTCCACCTTGGGTTACCTTTGACCAAAGGCGAGCCAGAGTTTGTGCTGCAGCTCCTCCCAGGCAGAAATTGACACGATTAAGGTGCAGATTGGTAGGAGAAGGCATGGATCAGTAGGAGAGCCCCTCTCCTCTGTATCCCAGCACATCCCAGCAGGCAGCGATGTCCGAGGGTCCTTCTGGCTCCATGGCTGCAGATAAGTGGTTCTCCCTGCATGGAGACAGGATGCTAATATTTCACAGGATTGTCTGAGGTGGGAGGGACCCAGTAGGATCATCAAGTCCAGCTCAGGTGAATGGCCCATGCAGGGATCAAACCCACAACCTTGGTGTTACTGGCACCATGCTCTGATCAGCTGGGCTAATCTTGGGGTCACTGCACGGGACCTATTTTAATTTGCAGGCAGGAAAAGCCCATTAGTAATGAACTAAGTTTCCTGAAGTTTCCTTAAGTTTCCTGAAGATTTATCTTAGGTTTTGCTCTTCCTTGGGGCGAGCCCCTGGAAGGGCAGAGGATGCTGGAGGACGCTTCCTCGGCCACTCCTTGCCTTTGCGAGCCCATCAGGGCTCAGCACTGACCCTCCCCAGCTGTCTCCCTGTCACTGCTGTCCCTACATTGTCTCTCTCTGCTCCCTTCCCCTCTCCTTCCCTCGTGGCTTCATTTCCTAAGGCCGTCCTTGACAGCGGAACAAATCCCTTTTCACGGGACCATCGCTCCCCGGCCCATTGTCCCCCGCCCCCGCTGCCACCGTGCAAAATCCCCCTCCCCTGTTCCTCTGGAATGACAACCACCATCTCAGTGGGGTGGGGAGCCCTTGAAATCCCTCGGGGCAAGGTTCCCTGCACTGTAAGGGAGCAAAGTGGGGTCTTAAAAGCATAAGAGGCGAGGGCGATTCCTGGAGAATCCATTGTTTGGATGCAATTCATCTCTTTGGGAGGTGCATCCTCTCCTCTGATGTTGTGCTTCAGAGATCCTTGCATGGACCTGGAGCCTGTGTGTCCAAGGATTCCTTCCTTCCTGCCTGGGGCCAGTGGGGCCATGCTGTAAGTTGATTTTTAGCTGCGTAGCATCGCCCGAGGTGGCTGAGCAGGAAGAGGAAGGTGGGAATTTTCTCTTTGCTACTGGTAAGCTTTTGGCTGGAAAAATTTGGAAAGGAGCTAAAAACAGGTTAATGGACCTGAAGGCAGTTTTCAGCTGCAGCAGCTGTTTTTATTTGAAAGAGTCAGGGTTGTCATTTCTTGCCTCCAAACACTGCCATCATAAAATCATAGGGATGCTTTTGTTGGCAGAATTTCTGCTTGGAATTCGCTGGCCCTGCTAAGCTTTTAATTCTGGAAAACTGCATCTTGGCTATGAAAAGGGTGATTAACCCCTGCAGCAATTTACCTAAATGGGAGGAGGGCAATGTCACATGTTTGCAGTGGCCTTCACAGGGATGATTGAGATGAATAAATTAATGGGTGCTGCTAGTTGAGGTGGGTGTTTGAGGAACAACCCCAAAACTCCTGCCTGATAATTTCTGTGTTGAGCCTGGACTGGAACTGCCCTCTGACATGCTTCTGGGGCACCTTTTCTGGGCATCTTTTCCATTTCTGATCTTGGAGAGTCAGCAGGAGAGGAGGGAATATCAGCTGTGCTGTGTTGTCAGGTGTGTAGGACCCCAGCCCTGTGCTGGGTGGTGAGGAGGGGGTGACAGCCTCCTTTCCCCTTACCAGCCACGTTCTGTAGGTTCCTGCAAGGGCTGAAGGGGAGGAAGAGGCTCACACAGGATTCAGCCAAGCCAAGGTTGAATTGCCCCATGGAAATGCTGAACTCCAGGTTTTGGCTGCAGGCAGAGCAAGATGTTGCTCACCTGAACAGCATTCTTGAACCCAGCCATCCTCTTGGCTTGGGTGTTTGTGGACTCTGGAGTGCTGGGATGGCCCAGAATTTTGTGTCTGGAGTCTCACCTGTGCTGGGTTGGTGATAGAGACTGAAATCCTGAATTATTGATGCCTTGGCATCTCCTCTGGCCAGCAGCTCGGAGTGGTATCGAGCAGATCCTTTTAAAGGGTGCTTTGGATGTGGGAGCTGGGTTAGGAAATCATTAAGTGCCTGAAACTCCTTGATGCCTGCTCAGGTGGCTGCTGCTCCTTCCCTCTGCACCCATAATGATGAGAGGCTGAGAGAGCAACCTCAGTGGACTGGCATAAAAGTTTAATGAAGCTTAAAGTCTTGGAGGTCAGGCTCTTGAGTCTGAGCTTGTTTCACCTCTGGGGCTGGGAAGGAGGGATAACCAGAAAGGAGGAGAGGCTTCCTGCATGCATTACCTCAAGGACTTTAAACCCCACGTTGATGGGAGGAGCTGTTATGGAGATGGATTAGGAGAGAGTAATGAAAGAAGAGATCAGAGATGGGTGAAGATGAGTGAAGGGCGCTGCGTGGTGAATGTAGCTCTGGGAGAGATGTTTATCCTTGGCAGTGGGAAAGCTGCCCATGACTGTTGGATCCCAGAAACCTGGAAATTTTGAGCTTTCTGTGCTTTCTGGCACTGACCCCCAGGAGAACACTGCTTTTGACCTGAAGCCTTGGAGAAGGCTTCCAGATTTGAGTGATGGAGTTAAAGTCATGGGTGTGGAGTTAAAATAGAAGTGTGTGATTTCACACAGTGAAGGGTTTTAAATGTGAGGTTTTTAGAATATAGTAATAGGTATGGGACAAGATGGAGGATTTTGGGTGTTGTCTCCTTTCAGAATTTGACTCCTTCTAGGGACAAAGTTTTTCTGATCCCTGCTGTGCCAAGTGCCCTGTGCATCCCCAAACTCAGGTGGTGCTGGCGTGCAGCAGGACGTGGGTGGCTCACCCAGCTCCTGTGGGAGATGCTCCAGGCTGGGGAGGGTCGTTGGGATGCCAGGGTGTGGGACACAAGTTCCGTGGAGCTGTTGTGTGTCTCTGTGGCCAGCCAGGTTCAGAGGTGATGCCACCCATCCTTATCCTGGCAGGAGGATGTGAAGTGATGAATTTGGCTGCTAAACCAGAGGCCCAAATCCCAGCTCTGCTGGGATGGCCCATCCCCACCCTCCAGAGGAAGTGCAGTTTCCCTGCCAATAATGTCTTTATGCTATTTCCAACCACATAACAAAACATCCCAGGAACTCCCTGAATCCTTGGCTTTAAAAGTCAGTATACCCCCACCTTGAACTGATTTATTTTTGCCTGTTTTGGCACTTCTGTCTCCAAGCATCAGCCGTGATCCTCCCTTCCCCAGCCTGATGCAGAGCACCATTCTCAGGCAGAGCAGCTCATTTTGGGGCGATGCTTTGCAGCTCTCCTTCATCAGCCAAGGACGTGTGTCAGGCACATTGTGGGTGAAAGGTGCTGATGAAATGATGTCCAAATCAATGCCTTTCCCTTTAGTTCCCTCGTGCCAGAAAAGTGCAGCAAAAGTCGACCAACCACGCGTCTTGCCGAAGCTGCATTTTTTTTTCCATGAGGATTAGTGGTTCAAGAGCGGGGATTTTCAAACTGACAAGCCCTTGGCAGAGAAATAATTACAGGCTTTTTTATCCTTTGTGTTTCCTAAGTAGTTCGAAATAACTTTTCCCCTTGAGGCGTTTTTTTTTAAGTCTAAAATATGGGGGAGAAAAAATGTGAATTTCCTTAGTGTCCTTGAAAATATGCAAGATGTTTGTGGAGACCATTTAAGTTTCAGCTATAAGGTTTTCTGCGTGCGTTTTTCGCTTTAACCACGTCCAATCAACCAGAGTTTCTTGGCTGGTGATGCTTCAGAAATGGACCTTAGGAGCTGGAGATGGAGGGAGATAGATGTGATCACTCCTTGGCCATCTCAGGAATGTGAGTTTTGCCTCTCCAGTCTGTTCCCCAGGGTTTTTTACCCCACTCCTTGCTGTTAGAGAAGATTTCTGGGGCTAGTGGAGTGGGTTTTCCTTGTCAATGTCTATTATTTGATCCCTCCAAGATGCTGTGTGTTCCTCTGGGAAGTCATGGCCATCTCCCTTTCCTCAGCATCCTGCAGCATTTCCAGGGGCTGCAGAGCCCAGCAGGGTTCACCCAGCCCTATCCTCTACTGCCTCCTTGCCTGTACCTCCATCCTGAATGCTTTGCCCTGTCTTTTTAATTTAAAAAACAGACAGCCTGATGTGAAAAAAAACCCTCCTGGGGGCAGCTGGGGGCAGCTCCAAGACACATACGGGCTTGTGCCTTTTATCCCTGGAAAAATTCACCTCCTTTGAGTTTCCATGGAAGCCCTTAGCATGGTACCCTCATTTTCTGAGCACCTCTGTGCTGCACCATGTTTTACCATGCCTGGAGCTCTTTTTACCCCTGCTCTTTGCCCCTCTCAGAAGAGCCTTCTGGAGGGTGCTGTCCCAAATCTCAGCTATTCCATGCCTGACCAGGTATCCATAATACTGTGCTTGTGATGCAAGGGGGGATCTGGGAGAATCCACTGGTGTTCACACTCCCTGCAATATCACAGGGCAGTGCTGGGGCTGCCTTATTGCATCTGCTGTCAGGGCAGTGCTGGGGTGCTCCCCTGGGACTGCTGCTGCAATATTCCAGCCGTGGGCAGGCTGCTGTTAATAACAGCATTGCTCTACCTCGGCTTTATTAAGTGAGGGAAGCCTCCTTTCCTTGCACCCCAGGCAGTTCGGGGTCTGGCCTCGAGGGTGAGAGGGAAGGAGGTGGGAGTGGAGAGGGAGGAGTGTCTGAAGTGATTGGAGATGCTTGGTGCAGAGTGGGGAATTGCCAGGATGGGTGATGCCTTGATGAGGACCCTCTGCAAAACCCCCCTGTGGGCTCTGCCTGACTCACCCCACTGCTCCCAGCCCTTCATCTCCCTTGGGGCTATGGTGTTTGCTTTCCCTGTTCCCCCTTCTGCTGAAGCCCCTTTTAGGGTATTTAAATCCTGGTAGAGCTAATGAGGAGGCCACAAGGTGCCTTGTGCCCTGCAGATGTGGCAGGTGACTCTGCAGGGGAGTACCTGGTCTCTCTGCTGCCTCAGCCATCATTTCTCAGGGGAAGAGTTTTGGTTTTTTTTCTCAGCTTCCCCTGTCCAGACGCTGCGAATCCCACTAAAACTTTTGACTGGAGCAGGGATTACATGCTCAGGTTTCAACCCTTGTCTGCAAGTGGTGTAAACTTTCTGCTGGAGCTCAAGTGACATTTTGTGGGAGATAGGAGAGTATTAAGTGTTGGTCCTTGCAGATAAAAATAGCTGCTGGCCCGACGACATTTTCTGTCGTCTTGTCACTGCTGCGTCGCCTCCACGCTGGTGCTCCCAGCTTGGGCTTTTCTCAGCATCAAGTTCTGGGGGCACCCAACCTGAGCATCCTCACCTGCCTCAGCAGCAGCACCTGGCCAGCACAGGGGTGGGCTGGATAGGAGCAGCAGGTTTTGTGTTCCCAGGGGCTGGAAGGAAACACCAACCCCTCTTCCCCTGGAATCAGGAGTCCAGATTGCTCATTAGTGCAAGCCTCAGTGCTGGAGGGGGAGCTGTCCTGGTGAAGGAGCCCTGGTGTGCTCACACGTGGCTGCCTGTCTGTTTTTGCCGTTGCTGTGTTCTGAGCTGATGTTTTCATCCTGAGGTTACAGCCGGAGCTGGCTCGGGGCCCTTCAGCAGCATCGGCAGAGCTGACTCTGGCTGCTCCAGAAATGCGGGGCCAGGGGAAAGGAAAGGGAAGGAGAGGAGGAGGAGGGACCAGATCTGCTGCTGGGAGAGGCCCTGTCAGCCTGCCTGGCCTGCACCTTCCCCAGCTCTGCTGCTTTGGAGCGGCATCCACCCGCTCCCATCTCCAAAAATCCACTCTTCTCCCATCTCTGGGGGAGCCTCTCTTCCTCATGGCTGGGCCACGAAGCCCCCTGGTATTGGACTCTGTGGACTGGGCATCCTTTGAGGGTGCCTTCATTCTTGTTCTTCTGAGTGATATTCTCATCATTCACCCCAAGGATCTCCCATGGGGAGAGCTGCACAGTCAGGCTGGCTTCAGTGCAAGTTTCTTGAAGTAGTGAAAGCATTTGGGAGCAGCATCTTCTCCACATTCCCTTTGCTCTCTGGTCCAAGGCCCACCTGCCCCTGGGGGTTTCATCATCTTGCCATCAGCTGAAGCATCTCTCCCTCCAGAAGCAAGGAACAAGTTCTTCCGTGTGTGCCTGGAGCCAAACCAATGTGGTGGCACTTGGCCACTTACAGTAGTGGGCGATTACTGAGCCCCTGCCAGGAATTCTTGCAGTGGGATTGGGAACACTCTGGGGTGTTAAATTTGTCCTGCAGTGTGTAAGCTGTGAGCAGAGCCCGCCGTGTTTTGTAACGGGTCATACGAGCCGGCTCGGCAGCCGCCTGCCCGCGCTTCAAGGTCAGAGCTGAGCTTGGGGCCGCAGGGGCAGCTCCTGCCTGCAGCCCTTCTGCCTCCTGTGCCTCCCCTGGGCTCAGCTCCCTGCTGGGGCACAGCCTCTGGCCCCTCAGGCGCTCAGGCTTGCAGCTGGGGGCTGTTCACCCCATCTGCTGAGGCTGCAGCCCTTGCTGGCTTGTGTGCCTCTCACCAGGCTCTGCTCTCTTCTGGGGCAAAGCCTCCAGCACCTTGGGAGCTCAGGCTGTTTTCTCCCATTTGGAGAGGCTGCAGCCCCCATCTCAGGTGCAGGATGTGCTCCTGGGATGCAAACCCTGCCCATATCTCGTGTGCCCCCAACACGCTGTCTCCACACCTGCAAACCACTGCCCTCAGCCAGAGCTTGGGCAGTGCAGCTCCCTTCTCTCAGAGTTTTGCAGCATCCTGCCAAGGACAGGGCATTCCAGGATGCTTACAGACAATATTCCCTCATTCCCCTTGCCTTAAAACATGTCCCAGTAAGGAATTGATCTTGTATCCCTGAAGCAGAGGGAGCTGCTGAGTAGAGAAGGGTCTGGCAGAGGTGAGGAGTGCAGGGTCTGTGCCATGAGGGATAACCAGTGATGCTGCTGCCTGCTCTGTGCCATGGCTTCCAACCCCCCACAGGAAAGCACATCCATCCCAATGGGAATGGCTTCCCATGGTCTTTATCAATAAATAAATGTTTTAGGCCCATCATTGTATCAAGGAATTAGAAGGGACTGTTTGGACAGGCTGTTAAATAAGAATTAAAGGTTTCAAATATTAATGGGTAATTGGCCCTCACCAGTTCTCTTGTTACACAAACGTTTCATTTATAATTTGGACCCAAGCTGGGATGTGCTGAGAGATGCTCAGGCTGCAGCCTGCACACGGGGGTTAACGTGGTGCTCTCTCCTGCCAGAAAATAATAAAAGCCAGGGACTGTCTAGGGATTGTGCATGAAGGATTAGGAAGAGGATATGCACGGGCCTGTCTGCAGCTGGTTGAAGTCTAGTGCAGAGGGGTGAGCCTGGAAATCATTGTTTTCTGATGGCTGTGAGGGGGCCAGCATGGAAAGGGATGTCTCCTAAAGCCTGGGGATCTCCACAGCCACTGATGTTTTTAGTGGGAGGCAGCGAGTGGATCCTCTCTCCTGAGAGACATCTGTGCTGGCCAGGAGGGAGGAAGCACTGTGGTGTGGATTCCTCTGCCTCTGCTTTCCAGGTGTTGCAGTTGTTCAGCATGAGTGGAGGATGCTGAGCTCGAGGGATGTTTTTTTTGGTGTCAGTGGAACATGCTGGACTCTGGGGAGCAGAGTTTGGGGGTTTTTCTGTGTAAGTAGAGCCTGCTGGGATCTGGGGAGCAGGGTTTTTGGTGTAGGTGGAAGGTGCTGGGCTCCAAGGACTGGGTTTTCAGTGTGATCAGAGAATGCTGGGCTCTGGGGAGCAGTTTTTTTTGGTGTGAATAGACTTTTTTGGACTCCAGGGACTGGGTGAGCAGAGTATGAGCAGAGGATGCTGAGCTCCAGGGACCAAAGATTTCCACCTTTCTGTCAGATCCACAGATTCTGCTGATATTCTAGCTTCATCCACAGCATTATCTGTGACCTTTTGGCTTTTGAAGCTGCACATCCCAAAGTCAGGGAGTTCATTGACACCCTTGCCTAGAGAGGAAAAAAGCCAGAGGATGCTCAGGTCTTGTGTTTGTTTGACTTGGATTCTGGCAGTGCTGTTCCCTGAAATGGTCACCTTGAGCTGGCTCAGGAGTCCCAGCTCTTCAGGTGAGCATGAAGATTTCCCAGCATCAGGTGTCCATCTGATGGTTAAGGATTTCCCTTTGCAACCCCCACGCTGGTGGAAGGTGCCTGCTGAGATGGAGGCATCAGAATTCCCCAGGGCAAGTCAGGCCTTTATGGCCCTCACCCAAGACAAGCACTGGTTGCTTTTGTGGCAACTATTAATTGCTTCCTGAATTTAAAAAGCATAAGCAAAGTCTCTTGCTGGGGAAGGAGTTACCTGGCGTGTAAATGCTTTGCCATTAATGCCTGGCTGACCCTGACGATGATGTGAGGACCAGAAGAGCTTTCAAAGAATTTACCAGAAACCATTTCAAGGGAGGTTGTGTGTTGTAAATCCTGAAGTAATGGGATGGAGGGAATTAGGTTAGATCATAGTTTGCAGAAACTGGGCATGATTCCCCATCGAGGGCCTTGAGATCATCAGAGCAGCGTGGTGAGAGGAGGCCCCCACGTGTCCTTAGCCACTGATGAGTGAGTTTACAACCTGGAAAATGAGATTATGGGAGGGTTTGTTCCACATGTGACACTGGGGAGAAAAATGGGGTCCTGTTAGGTCCAAAGGTGCATTGTAAAGCTGCAGGTTGCTGGAGGAGCAGCCTGGGATGGGGCTGGTGGTGCTGGGTCAAGGATGCCTAAGGGTGCCAGCACCCACTGCAGCAGCCTGGGGTGCCTTGCAGCCTTTTGTGGGGGTGTCTTGGGTGGTCCTGTGCTTCTGCTGGGCTCACCCCAGCTCAGGGAGATGCTTCACAAAGATATTTAACTGCTAGAGCAAGGGAGGCGCTGCCTGTCTCGCTTTCACAACCTGCCCTGGTGTACAATCCGTCTCTCCTCTCCTGCCATGAGCAGTCCTGAAGCTGTTTGCAGATTTTTGGGGGGAGCCCAGCCCCTCCTTGCCAGCTCCCCAGCTCAGGGATGGGGCTGCTGAGCTATTTCACAGGGAGATGCTGGCGTGTGGGGCTGTTTGCTGCCTCCCCCTTCCAGCAATGCCTTTCATTTGCTCACTGCCTCCTCTGCTGTGCTCTTCTCAGCTCTCCCTGCTCCAGAGGGATGGGGCTGGGCCAGCTTTAGGGATGCCAATAGTTAGTTGGGTTTTTTGGGTTTTTTTTTTTTTTTTTAGCTCTGCAAACAGTGTTAAACTGCTCTCCTTTGAAAGGGCAGGTGTGGGAAAGGAGCTGTTTTGCCTGCAGCACAAAAAAAAAAAAAAAAAAAAAGTATTTCCCAAATCCAATATCTATGCAATGAGGGTACCGTGGTGGGAATTGCACATCCTTCCATGGGGCAGCAGGGAGAGCAGTCAGAGGCCAGGCTGCCTCGAGTCCTAATAATAGTCTTGCTGGCTGCCTGGGGCAAGGCACTGGGGCTTGAAAGAGCAAATCTTGTGGCTGATCTTCATCTGCCTGCTAGTGTTGCTGCAGCAGATCCCGCCCCACTTGTCCCTGTGCTGTGGAATTGCCTGGCACACGCAGGGCTCCGTGATGTTTTCAGGATGCCAGCGCTTTACACTGGGGAAGGTGTGAGTCTAAATCAGCAGTGGGGTGTGTGTTTTTGCATTTCACTCTCTCCAGCAGAAGGACAGAGTTCAAAGGGGTTCTGGCCTTCCTGGAATAGGAAATGGCAGGATCCACCCCGGAGCTTTTTCTCCTCTTGCCCAGAAGAGTCCCACCCCAGGCGGGAAGCCCTGTGTTCAGCTGGGTGTGGAAAAGGGGATGGAGAAGTCTCTGTGAGGATTGCACTCCACTTCTACTGCTGGTCTTTCTTCTTGGGCACGTGTGGGGTTGTGTTTGGTCTGGGTCTGAGCTTGGGGTTTGTCTTCATTCTCCATTTAAAGGAAATCCAGGAGGCCCCTGTGAGATGGGCTTGGAGCAGGGTGGCTCTCCCTGCACTGAGCAGGCGTTGGTGTCCAATTTTCTGTCTCACTTTGTTAAATGGACCTGTGAACCCGTTGCAAAGCCAAGATTGCAGAGGCGAACGCCCCGTGGCCAGATTGCAGGGTCTTGCTTAACCCAGCTCTGCTGGGCTTCTCCCCACACTTTTCCTGGGAGGTCCCAGCTTCACCTTTTCACCAGTGAGGAGCTCCCCAGGGCTGGCCCTGAGGGACTGGGTTTTCCACTGGGGGCAGGTTTTTAATCAGTGATTAAAATTGTGTTCTGTGGTATGTAGTTAGAGGTGGGAATTACCTGGTGATGGTCACAAGGCTGTTGTGGAAGCAGTCCCTTCCTTTCTTCCTCTCAGGAGGTGTTTGGAGGGACCTTTCCGTGCTGGCAGCACACAGGTCACTCTTGACATTGGCCACCCCAGGAGGCATCAGCCCAGCAGGTGTTGAGCAGGTGACAGCATTAGCTTCAGTGGAAACCCTCTGGAAATGAGCAGGGAGGATCTGTCAGCGGCTGGTTCCCTACCCAAGGGCTCTGTGTGGCTTTGGTTTGGGCTGTGTCCGTGCTCAGATGGTTTTCCTCCTGGTGCCTTCCTTCCCTGCAGGGTTCACAGGGACTGAGGCTGGCTTTGGCTTTCTGCCTGCCTGTACAGGGCCTGAGGTGGTGATGTCACCTCTGTATCCAGCTCTGTGTGAGTCCTTTCCCACCTCTGCATCCCACAGAGGGGACCCAGGGACCCAGGAGTCACCTGAGGAGGGGAGATGCTGTAGAAATCCAGGCACAGACCACGCACACCGCTGTGAGGCACATCCCTGCCTGGCTTTGGGGATCACCATTCCTAGGGGCAGAGAGTGCCAGGTGTGGATTGTTTTCTGGGAATAGGGTCAGAGGAATACAGCATCCATGTTTGCAAGCCACTGGAGACATCTCTGGAGGAGGAGGAGGAGGTGTGGAGGTGCTTGGCATGCAGCTTGTGGAGGGGCTGGGGTGAGTTTGGGGGCTTGGGGACCCCTTTGCACTGGTGCTGCTGGGAGAGGCTGTTCTTTATCTGGTGTTTTCCCTTAATTGGCTCAGCAGGGGAAGGTGAAGGGTTCCCCTGGCTGCCCTGGCTGTCAGCAGGGCTGTGCAGGCAGGACATGGGGAGGGAAGGAGAGGAGGATAACGCCCCAGCCGCAGGCCCTGGCCATTTCTGGATGAGTAGGTCATCTGGGTGTGGGAGGGGAGCTGGTGTCCAAGCCAGCCCAGAGAGGCTGGGATTGGGTGTATGTGTGATTTGGGGGAAAGTGAGAAGGGATTTCTTAGGCTAGAGGAATGCAAGTTTCCTCCTTCACACATGTCTCCTGTTCTTCCAGTTTGCAACAAAAGTCATCAAATTGCCCAAGACCTGGCAGCAGGGACAGCCTGAGAGCAGCCCACAAATCATGGAAAAGCTTCTCCCCTCCTCCCTGCCTGCCTCCAAGCACTCGAGCATCAGGAACCACTTGAGTTCCCCTTTGGGCAATAAAACTCTTGCCCCTTCCCAGTGTGGGGCAGCTGCACAACCCAGAGCTCTTGCATGCTGAAGCACCGGTCCTGGTGGGTTAGAATTCAGGCTTTCCTTTGAACTGGTTGTGCTTTTAAACCCTCCAAGTGCTCCAGGGAAGGGCTGGAGTGCTCAGACATCCGGGGTGACACACGGCTGGTGTGACCTTCCTTGTGGTGGGGACAAGTGACAGTGACTCAGGTCCTGGTCAGCCTGCCTGGATTGTCAGGCACTGGGAGAGGAGACAGGGACTCCCAAGGATGCCCAGCTGGGGAGTTTGGTGCTGTAGGGCTCCAGCTGAGAGGCAGAGGAGTGTCTCAGGATGAAGGGGGTTTTCCTGCAGTCCTGCTGGCTGCTGCTTTGTGTTTGGCACAAGGAGCTACTGGTGCAGAGATCAGGCAAGACTGTCTGAGCTCTCCTCTTCACTCTCTGCATCTGGGGATGGACAAAGTCCCTCCTGCCAGGAGGATGGAGAGGCTGGGATTGCTGCTGGAGGGGTGCTTCATGCAGTTTGCTGTGTGTCTCCTGGGACACCCAGAGCAGTGTGAGAGAGGCTGCCACCCCACCATCCTCCCCTTCTTAGGAGTGCTTGCATCCTGCCTGGTTTTGCATCCACAGGGTTTGTGCCAGGAGGTGCAGGTCCACGAGGATCCCTGTAAGAAAGGCACTCTGGTTACCTCACTTTGGACAATTTAATTATAGGATTTTCTCAACAAGAAAACAGTTCTATGCATTTCACTGTTAAGTGTAGGCTGGCAGTGATGCCAGGACTGGAATCACCAAGGTGTCCCACCCTCAGGGTCCACCCTGCATCCCATGTCCCATCAGTTATGGGGCAGTTTTCACTGGTGGATCTGGGGGTTTGTGATGGAGGAAACAAGGGGGGCTTCAGCCTGACAGACAGCAGGGGCATCTGGCACATCATGCTGGTCAAGAGAGGCTGTGCACTGAGAGCTGGAGGCACTGTGAGGCTCTGCAGGGGAGGAGAGGAATTGCTGCCATGTCCAGCTGGGGTGTGGGGGTCTCTTTTCATAGCATGGGTCCCCCTGCCTTGCCCACACGGGGGAAGGTGACAGCTCTGCCACCTCTCACCTTCCCTGTGTGACCAATCCACCTGGGAGCCAGGAGGGGAGATGTTTGTGCAGTGGGGCTTGCAAGGTGTGTGAGGGGAAACAGCTCCAGGCAAAGTCTGCCGCGGTTCTACTGGGAATATTATTTTTTCCTGCAGGAAAAGCCCGCCCCAGCAGGATGCTCTGCCAGCATCAGGTGCTGCTCCTTCTCCCACTGCCTGGTGAAGCCATGCAGGCTGCCCTGGCTCGCAGGGAAGCAGGGGGCTGCCTCCCCTTGTGCTCCCACACCGAGCCTCTTTCTGCTTCCCTGCTCCCGCCTCCCTCCTCCTCCTCCTGCAGCATCTGCTCCGGATGTTTTTTCCCTGAACTGCAGAAGCTGAATTTTTCCAAGCTGAATTTCCTTTGTTGTTTTTTTTTTTAATCTCTCTGGGGTCCCCTTCAGATTGCCTTGCTCCCTTCCATCCTCTCCAGTTTATTATCTTCTACGAGTGTTATTAACATGCTAATTAGTCCCTAATTGCAATTGCCAATGAAGATGTCAGATAGGGCTGATGCTAACCCTGATCCTTCACAGTACTAACCCTGGTGCTTCACTGTTTTTCCCTGAATGCTGTGGATTCCTCTGTACCTCTCCCATCACCTTGGTTTGGTTTCACAGAGGAATGCTCACGTGTGTGAGTGAGATCGTTCCCCTAGGAAGGACTTGCTGAGACCCAGCATAGGGTGCTCTATAAACCTCTCACAGCCAGGCTGGTGATGGTGCAGCTCTGAGAGACACCTTCTAGCTGGTCCCAAGGTTTTGTCCCAAAGGCAGGGTCACGACTCTCCGTGGGTGCTCCCTTGGGAGGCAGAAGGGGAAGGATTTTGGAAAGTGGAAGGGTGGCATTTGCCATCCCGCCTATACACTCAAGCCTCTGGCTGCTCGGGCACTGTGCAAAGGTCTTCCATGGCTATAAATAGGCAGAGAGGTGGGCAAGGAGATGGGGAGAGGGGCTGAGGGCAGGCGGGGAGCCAGCCCGGGCCGGCATCTGGAGCTCTCATGGCGAGAGGCACGGTGCGTTCCATGGTCTGCAGGCAGGGATTGCCCCCGCAGCGCCTGTTTTGGAACACAAAACCCCTGCTCGCCTCTTGGAGGTGCTGCAGAGAGCTGGGGCTGCCGTGTGCAGAGGTGTCCTGGCTCTGCTGTGGGCCGTGGAGCCACGTGCTCCGAATAGCTCTGTGCAGACGTGGCCTATGGAGATGAAATGCGGCTCTTGACCGATTGCGAATAAATCAGGGTCAGGAGCTTGAATGCTGGCCAAGAAACCCAAAGGGATAAAATATAGCCTCTCCACAGACTGTTAGCAAACAGCACGTGGGCTGAGATCTGCTAGATGAATTTATGCGCTGTGAATTGTTCACCCAGCTGTGGTGGAGGGATGGATGGACCCACGGAGAACTGATAACCATATGTGGTGGACATGCCTTCGGTGCTGACCTTTAGAGGGTTCAGCAAGGCTGGGAGGTGGCATGGTGGCATCTTCTTAGGGATGCCACCCAGGGGGAATGGGGCACACGAGGGAGGGGGATCCAGGCTGCCTCTGCTCTGTGTGTCCAGGAGACAGGCTGGCAAAACAAATTACTGCTCCTGACCTTGGTTTTCCCATTGTGTCGTTTGACGTGGATTGAGGGTGAATACCAAGCTTTTTGCTGTTTCCAAGCTTGTGGGACTTGCCAGCCTGAGAGCTCCCATTCCCATTTAAAATGGGAGGTGTTATCTGGGGAAGAGTGAAAAGGTGGGATTCTCACCCAATTCCAAGCTGTGAGCACAGGTCCTACAGCACCCACTGTCACCCATTTCAGATGGGAGCTGGCAGCACTGGGAGCTGCTTCCTCTCTCTCTCTGAGTTCCTTGTAGCCACAAAGGGGAACATTGGCTTCATGTTGGGATGGAACAGCATGGTGGCAGAACCAGCTCCAGGATGACTCAGTGAGATTTTGGGCTCAATTCAGTTTTGGGCTTTAAACTGGAGAGAAGGGCCTGGCCCCAAAACACAGAGCCAAACAAGCAGTCCAAGCTGCAGAGGAGCATGAGTGGTTTGTGGCTGGTCCCTCCTTTCTCTAACCAGGCATCTGCTTCCCACCCTCCACCCCGGGACGCTGGATGTGTGCATGCTGTCATCAGATGGATTGGCTCATATTTGTGTGTCAGCACCTTACACATCCACAGCTCTGTCCTGGCCTTAGCCCAGCTTGCTGGAGTGACCTGACCCCCCCATGGGTACCAGGATCTGTACCCTGGTCTGGCTCTGATGGGGGACACTGCTCTGTGTTCTTGCCTCATTTTATCCCAGTGCTGCAGTGGGAACCTGAACTCACCCAGCTGTGACTCAGAGAAATGTGGAGAAAAAAGTATCCCTGTTTTTTTGGGGGAAAAAGCACTTCTCCCTGGTGCTTGGCCAGTCCTGCACACTGGCTGGGCAATCTGCCTTCCCTGGGCTGCAGGGGATGTGGAGAGGGATGGAACTCTCCCTGATTTGTGGGATTTGCGGCGTTGTTTTGAGGGTGGGACCTGGGAAAAGAGGCTTTTTGGAGGCTGGGCATCCCTAACAGCCTGGGAATCCTCACTGGGATGGATTCCTCCATCCCAGCTTCTCTCCTGCTCTGATCCCCTCTCCTGCAGACAGGCTGGCTGATCCATGTCCCATCTCCATGGCTCATCCATCAGCTCCCCTTGCCACTCTTCCTGCACCCCCTGCTCCTTTGCCTTGGGCTGTGACTTTTGACACAGGCAGGACACATTTAACAGTGTGCTCTGAACGCTTTGCAAGTGGCCACTGGTGGGTTGGGAGCTGTGGGGCTGTGTCACAGCTCCTGCTGGAGTGACACTGGGGCTGGCATCACCATCCCAGCCAGTGCCCTGTCCCAGAAGGTGGCAGTCACCAAAGGGTGAAGGATCCCCACTGTGCCTTGCACCAGTCACCTCATTTGTTCTCTTTACATTTGTTTAGACTTCATCAGGGTGAAACCCAGCAAGGTTTTAACGCTGTTTCATGCACCGAGGTGTCTTTCCTTTCTCCCAGTGGCAGTTGTGGATTTTTACAAAACCTTTGAGGAAGTCACAGATGAAACCTGGAGCAGTGAGATCAGTGTGATGAAGTGTGGCGAGGTGCTTGGGTTGGATGTGCCTTCTGCAGCTCAGAAAAGCCCAGCGCTGCACAGGCAAACCCTGGAGACGTTTTGAGGCAAAACCTTTAATTTTTTTTCATTTAAACGATATGATTCGACAAGAATCACAAGTTGGTCAGATCTGACCTCCTACCTGGACACATTTCTGGTTGCTGTGGGTGGAATTTGGAGCTCAGATCCCACTGGCACTTTCTGGGAGAGCCTTCTCCCAAACGAAGGCGTCGGGATATCTTCTGCGAGGGGTTCGCAGCTAATTGGTACAATCAATATTTGTTTTGCAAATGCAATTGGAGGGAAAGAGGGATTGAGAGCACCAGAAATTCAATTGACCTGTAAAAACAGATACGGTGTAAAGGGAATCCTTTCCCTGCCAAGCAAATATTTAGAAAGGAGAAGCAATAAAATGAATAAGCAACAAAGTAATATCCTGCCTCCATGGCCGCCCGGGGCTGCCGGGAAGGGCTGCTGCCCCTGATGCTGAGATAACCCTGAGCAGACGAGTGGCAGGAACCTGTTTCCTGGAGAAAGCATGTTTGCTTTTGCCATCTAATTCATCAAAAGCTCATCCTGCTGCCTTGACAGCACTGGGACCTGTCTCAGGTAGCCTGGCAAGCTGGGCACTGTCCCTGTACCCTTGCAGCAGTGACTGTGGCATAAACCCAGTGCTGGCACAGGGGACAGGGGTGTCCCTGCACCCTTGTCTCCTCTTGTAGGGGTCTGTGCTCTTTGCTGCCACGTCCTTGCTCAGCCTTTTCTGGTGCCTCAGTGATGAGGATGCACTGGGGAGGGTTGTGGGTGCTGTGGGGTGTGAGGGGTGTGTGGGAAAGAGCATCAATAGTTCCTGCCTGGAAGGACATTTCGGTGCCTCAGTGTTCCTTGGTGTGAAAATCCAAATGGTTAAGGGGAAAAAAAAATTATATATATATATATATATAAGAAAATATATGTTTTTAGATCAGAAAGCTCTAGAAAAAGGTTTTGGGTAGGGAGTGGTGAGATGGCATCCAGCCAGGGCTTTGGCTGGATGGAGCAAAGCGCCCGAGTCTCTCTTTGGCAGATGGCTCAGCATCCCTGGGCACAGCCCCACAGTGTGACTTGAACTTAGGCTCGTGGCTGGATTTAAAAATCTCTGCGTAAAGCTAAGATTTTTCAGGAAGAAATACCTCATGCACTTATGTTTGCATGTATATATATATATACACACACATATATATAAAATAGAGCAAGGAGAACAAAGAAAAATTATTTTATGGGGAAGCTCTTGGCCAGTTCCAGTGCTGAGCATTTTTAGGCCACTTTGGAGCCTTTTGAGCATCTTGCCCCTATGATGGATATTGAACCCTCTGGGTCAGGATCTGAGACCTCTTGTCATTTACTGGAATCAGTTAGAGCCTTTTTGGGGGCTTCTGGAATCACCTGGGAATGCAT
This sequence comes from Oenanthe melanoleuca, assembly GCF_029582105.1. NCBI lineage: Eukaryota > Metazoa > Chordata > Aves > Passeriformes > Muscicapidae > Oenanthe > Oenanthe melanoleuca. The sequence goes on from NC_079342.1 coordinate 26,591,719, forward strand.
TCACTACACAGAAATCAAAAAGCTGTTTGGATTTGCATTGCTGTAATACTGAATTTTCAAGAGAACATTGGCTAAAAAATGTGAACTTCCTCAGACTGAAGAGGAAAAAGCTCAAGAGAAGCTCAGGCAGATTTTGAACTCTTAATAGTCAAATTTTCCTGAGGTTTTACCCTTCTTATTGTAAGACTGAGCCCCTCTAGGATGGTTTGTACCTCCCAGAAGCTGATGCTCAGGCCCACAAAAGGCAGAGCTCTGGTTTTCTATGTCTGAGGTGTCATTTGAGAGCAGGGATCACAGAGGATGAGCGCTGCCCATGGCTGGACTGGCTCTGCCTCTGCCTCCCCAGACCACTGACGGCATGAAATCCCCCCTGTGTACCATCATCTGTTATCTCATCCCTGTCTCAAGTGCTACGAGGCTGGAAAACACCTCAAACATTTGTTACTCCCAAAACCCCATCCTGAGAGCACACAACAGGAGAGAGCAGCTACAGGAGCTCAGCAGAGCTAGGAGAGGGGTGGGGGAAAAAAGGATGGCTTAAATTTAATGTTTTTTAGATGAATATTTCCATTCATTCCAGAGCATATTCCTCTGGCATTTCCAGCACGCCTGTTCAGCCGAGTAGCTCACAAACTTTCGTGGAAACACATGTTATAGTGCTCTCTAGTGCACGGAGCTGTGTATGAAGGATGCCTCTTCTGAGATACCTCGATGCGAGCGCAGCTTTCGCTCCGGAGCAGCCACAACAGCTGCTTCCCATTGTGGGAACGCTGCTGAGGGGGAAAAAAAAAAAAAAGCCAGAAACAACCCCTCAACCCCATGCCAACAACACACGCAGGTGATATTTATGCAAAACCCTGTGTGAGGCTGAGGGAAATGAGAGATAAGGCAAGAAATAACCCGGGCGGCAGAGCGCTATCTCCCCGCCGGGCGCGCTCCCGCCGCTCTGTGTTTGCCGAGCTGCTCCGAAGCAGCTGCTCCCTGTGTCCGACTGGCTTTGCTCTGTTTGGCTTTTATACAGCCCAGCGATTTTTATGGCCACCGGAGCACCGGGAAGCTCCACAGGATATTGGCCGCCTCCTAATGAGAATTTGCCGCGTCGGCACGTCGGCGCAAACACCCCGTGAATTTTAAGCGCCTGGGAACCGGCGGCTCCTGCAGCCCCATCCCTGGATGCTCGCAGAGTCCTTGGGGGGAACGTGGGTTTTCTGTTTAATAAAGGAAAAGGCAAGCCTTGATTGTAGCCTAGGAGACTGGAGAGCAGCTCCTAGAGCATCACCCGCTCTGGCCTCGGTGGGTGATGCTCAAGGGAAGCCTCACCAGGCCAGGGGAGCCCACGCTGCCCTGGGCAGTCAGGGATTTGGGGGGTCCTGAAGATGAGGTTGGATTTGTGGGTCCAGGCAGATGTTGAACTCAGTCCCCTGGATTTGCCTGATCCCTTTTTGAACCTGTTGGTAAGAGGTGGAGGTGAATTTATGGCGTCACAAAGGAGTTGGAGCTGGAAAGGACTGGAAATCTTCTCCATCCTTCTTCTGCTTGGAGCAGGGCTCACTTGGGTATGGATCAGGTTGTTCAGGGTTCAAACCAGTGAAGTATTGGAAGTGCCCAAGGAATGAGATTTCTCTTTTTGATCTGAATGCTTTATCTTTCCTTTCCTTTGGTTTTGTTTTTGGTTTGTTCGTTGGTTTTGTTTTTTTTAAATGGAAAATAGAAAGGCTTACTTTTGGTTTGTGCCTGTATTAATTGCCATCACAGAAGATTTAAAAAAAATCAGAAACAAATATAATGACTTGCAAGGGGAGTACATTAATCTGGAGCAGAATGAAAATAGCTCCTTCCCCCATGGTGGTACAGCACGTCAAAACCAGCGTGTGTGTAAAATCCCCAAGGGGGTAGGAAAGCCAGCCTGCAGGAGGTTTTAGCCAGGATATCTTTTTCTTGGAAAACAAACAAAAAAAGGAACAGTTTTCAAGATCTTCACATTTTTATCCACAAAATGAATGACATGAGCAGCATTTCCTTCTCTCCTGGTCATTCCTGCCCCGCTCACAAAGCCAGCCAAATCGGGGTGGTGGCGGCAGCAATGGCACATCCTCTTGCTCCTGGTGACTTTGCTTTTCCATCATTTGCCTCTCCATTAATCTCAGTACAAACAAAGGCTCTGAAGAGACAAGCTGAAAAGCTCCTGGGGGTACGTTTAAATCAGTCCTTTCTAATAATGTCTGTCGACCTCTCTGTGGAAGCACTGCTCCCCAAGGAAAGGACACGGAGCTGCGGCAGCGTGCTGAAATATGGTGGGGTGTAATTAATTCTGACCTCTGGCTCCCGCTCACTCACTCTCAATATTAAATTTGACTAGTGATATTGTGGTTTTTCAATTATCCTTGTTTTCTTGGGGGCATGGGGGGGATGGGGGGGGTCGCTGCTCAGAATTCAGCTTGGTGGGAGATGCATCGCTTGGATGCAGAGCTGCTGGGTGGGATGGATCCTTGGGTTGGCTTCACTGGGATGGCATTTGGGTTTGGATGTGGTGGTGTGTGTGCCTCTCCCCCTCCTACCTGTGTCCTTTCCTCTAAAACCTGCTGCTTCATCAGTGCTGGGATGGGATCAACCCCCTGTCTGATGCTACACACTGTTATTGAGGGTGGGGGGACACAAAAAGAGCTGGCCTTTAGGGAAATGGGGAGGAAAAAATCAGCATTTTAGTCTTGGCCTTCTGGCCTTGCCCAGGAGATCACTTTCTGGCCACTCCTGCAAGCAAGCAGAGGATTTTTGTCAGGCTCCTGGAGGGGAGACAGAGCCGCCAGCTGCTGTAGGACCTTGTTGGTGAAAGTCTTAGTAGTGTGTCTGTGATCAGAAATGCAGAAACACAAAACAGCCTTGGAAGATACTCACTTGCTCGACCTTTTACTTGGATGCAGGGAAGGCTTGAGGGCTGCTGGTGTGTTTTGGCAGCGGCTGCTGGCTGGGAAGGCTTTGCTTGTCTGTTTACTTAACCCCATCATTGTAGCAGTGCCCCTGCGTGTCACGCCGTGGTCTCTGGAGGGTCCAGGAGGTGTTAAGTGACCACTTCTGGACCCCATCCAGGAGTCAGGGGCGAAGGTGCCCTTTCCTGGGAAAGCTCAGATGGTTCCCATGTAGCAGAAGGAGGGTTGAACAGCCCAGCATCAACCCCCTCTCCTCTGCTGCCCCCACTTTCCTCTCAGCCACCAGCTCCCCATGGTGTCCCTCATCACTGGTGTCCTCTTCTGTGGGACCAGGTCCTGTCAGGGGGGACATGGGACCTGCCCAGGTACTTGCATGAGAGCAGAAGATCCTTCAGGGATGCTCCTGCAGAATACCCATGCATGGACCCCATAATTTAACCTCCTCAAAGCCTCTGGGTCCCTGTTTGGGGCTGCCCCCTCCTCCACACCTCAGCCTTCGAGAGCAAGCTGTGCTTAGTGGCATCCTCTGCCATGATGGACTCTCCGAGAATTCATGGCAAAGTGAGATGCTGGGTGGGGTAGAACCACTGGGTTAGGACCCTGAGAGAGCTGTGTGAGGTGAAGAGAGGCCAAAAATAGGAGTCTCAGGCTTCACCTCCCTTCCTCGCTCTCCTGGCCTGTCGGAGAGAGCCAAGCGCTCAGGGGTGAATCTGCCAGAGGCCGAATCTTGGCTTTTTGGACTCCCTGTTCCCTGCTGGCAGCAGCAGCTCAGCTGAACCCTGGGGAGAACTTGCACCCCAGGGCTGTGGAGGCAAGCTCATGTCAGCCCCTGGGGTGAAATAAGCCCATTTCAGCCTGGTTGCCATGTCCCCTCAAAGTGTTGGAAGACGCATTCAGGCAGCAGGAATGAGAAGGGCTTGAGCTGGGGGGGGAGGGAGGAGAAGGGAAATTAAAGGAGGAGAAAAAAAAAAAAAAAGGAAAACGCCACTTGCTGCAGAGCGAGCGAATTCTCCAATAAACCTGAATCTGCTGAGAATACATTTTACAAACATGCAGTGAAGTTGGCTGCTTTTGTTTGGGCGTTTGTTAAGCATTAACTAAAGAATGCCATGGTCCAGCCTGCTCGGTGTGAAACCTAATTCTCCCCCTTTCTGGAGCCATGGCATGGAGTGCTCAATTTTTTTCTCTCTGTAGGACTGCAGCCTTCTGGTACTCCAGCCAAAAAACACTCATATTTTAGCAAGCTTAGCCCCGGCCCCGTTGCCAGGCAGTAAAGCGAACACTTGCCCGCCTCGGGGGGGAGGGAGCTGGGAGACCGGGAAGGGTCAGGAGAAGAGCCCCGGGGAAAACATCCCTCCTCTGTCCCACTGGAGAGCTCCCTGAGGCTTGGGGTGCACAGGGAGGGAAGTGAGTGCGGCTGCTGGCGCTTTCCTCCATCAGCTTGGGAGCCTGGAGGCGCAGGGTGGGTTTGGAGGTGCCCTCTGGGTTGTGCTTCCCATCCCCAGCCTGCTCTCCATGGCTCTGAGATGGACTTTCCAAGCCTTTCCAAGCTGCTCCCGTGGTGTCAGCACCTCTCTCCGAGGATCCACATGGTGCCCCATGGCTGCAGCTGGGGGATACCCCCAGTGTCACCATCCCCCTCCCTGCCTGGCCATGCTCCATGCCCTCTGCCTCCTCCTTTGGGGCTGGAGCAGGGACGGGGGTGTGAGCCCAGCAGCAGCAGGGCAGTGGCTCGTTCCCAAGCCACGGGTGCAGGGTTGACAGCAAGTGGCATTTTTCCACTGCCATCCTCCCAAGGACCCAGTGCTGATGTCCCCTCGTGCAGTGAGTGAGAAGATGACCCAAGTGCCAAGGCAACTCAATCCTGTGTCCTCACTCCCTGTGGCTCATTGCTTGCACTCGTGGCCTTTGGCTCATCCCCACGCCAGGGTCATGGCTGTGGTGGGATTCATCATTTGGGGATGGCTTTGAGGGGCTCCCAGCACCTCCTGATGGGTTGGTCAGGCTCTGCTCAGGCTGCTGAGCCATGATGAGGAAGAGCATGGGGTGCTGGAAAACGCATCATCCCAGTGCAGGGTCACTCAGGGGCTGCCCCTGCCCCTCTCACACATCCCCACTGCAGGCAGGGAGGGGAGCAGAGCTCCTCACCTCCCCAAATCAGCTCGAGGTTAGTCCGTCACCAGTTAATATCGGCGCTGCCCCGGGGGCTCGGCGGGGCCGCGTTTGCATGCGGGGCACGCAGACAGACAGACAGCAGCCGGGAAGCGCCCGTCAATCAGGGCTCCTGCAGCCTGTCCCCTCCCGGGAGAGGGGGGAACAGCACCCCAGCCGTCGGGAGGGACACGGCATGCAGCATCCCCGAGCTGCCTTCGGCCCTGCGTCGGTATTTTTAGGTTTCGGTGACGGGAAACGCCAAAAGGGAGGTCTGGGATGCTTTGTTGGGAAGGAGGAATGGCGTGGAGAAGTGGGGCTGCATCCTCAGGGATGTGCCTAATGCCCCCAGAAGCACCCAAATATTCTGCTTCAAGATTTTCCTGAAAGCCACCGTCAGCCCCTTTCTGCTCCAAAACTGCAGGTTGTCATTTCAAAAAGAGACCTAAACTTTAAAAAAAAAAACCCCAAAAAACAAATTAATCGAAACAAGAATATTTTTTAAGATCAGACACAAAAGGCTATGAAAATAGCACACATCACTATCTTTTTGTTCCAGCTCCTGCTAAGTTGTGTTGGTTTTATTTACAAATACTCGCTGTCAGTGCTTCAGTGAGGTGTTTACTGAGCTGCTGGTGGCAGTCTGGTTCTCCACCAAGCATCCCCATGTCTCCCTGTCTGGTGCCCTGGCCAGCTTCTCACCTGCCTAAACAAACCCAGGCCTGACTCAGCTTTGGAACCTCAGGTTTTGGAGGGGGAAAGAGGTCTCTTCTGAGAACTAAAGCATGCCCAGGATGCCATAAGTGAAGCAGGAGAGAGCTGGGCATGGAGCTGAAGGTCCCAGAGATAGAGGAAAACCTCTCTGGATCCAGGCTGCTGTGTCTCACTCAGGCTAAAATGTTAAATTAATTGCTAGAGCTAGAAGGAGAATTTTCCTTCAGCCCCATCTCAGGCTGAGCAGGGGAGTTCCAGCTGGGATGTCTGTGCAGGTTGTACCTTTGTGGGGTTATCCCAAAGGGCAGCATCCCTGAGTGGGTTTACCCACGTGTGGGGTTTCCTGTGTGAGGGGTTATCCGTGCAAGATGTTGTTTCCCAGTCCCTGTAGAGTAGCTGGCACAGTCTGGTCTCAAGGGAGGTGGGTCACCAACAAGACCCTTTGCTCTCTCTCCATTACTACCTGTGGCAGATCCGTGTTTTCTCTGCCTGTGACCTTTTAGTGCCTGAGGTCTCAGTTTATTGTTTATAAGGAGTTCTTTATGGTTTCATACTGTGGAAGAGGTTTTATGGAGATTTCCCTGCAGCTCAGGTTGCCCAGGGATGGGGGAGTCCTGCACTGGGCAGTGAGGGACACCTGGACTGAACAGCATCCCTCAGTGGGAGCTGCTTTGGGAATAAAGTCATTTATTCAGCAGCCTAAAAATGGCTTTAAGTGTCTGACATCAGGCAGCCAGTTATCTAAATCTCACACCTACACCCTTTGGGCTTGGAAACATCCACTGCTGGGCTGGTGCTGCTGTGCCTGGTTGGCAAAGGTTTGTGTCTCTCTAATAAGTGCCTCGGAAACAAATTTTGGGCACATTTATTCCTGGAGATTAGATGGCAGCAGTGGAATACCTTATCAATATTTTATTACTGAGAGCAGTTGGTAATCCCAACAGGTAGGGCTTAAACATCATTTAAACAGGATGAGAATGTGTTGTCAGATGAATACAGATAGCCCCCACTTTGACATAAAAGAGACATAATTAAAGATGAAGCAACTACAGAAATATTAACGCCAGCCAGTGTTATGTGTGAGCTGGAACAAGGAAAAAAAATGACCCTTTCAAGGGAATACACATCCCTCTCTTCCCAGGGCAGTCATAGGGATGTTGGAAATACATCTTAGGGGACTGGCAGTTGTAGGTAAACTTGGGGAATTAAAGCTGAATGTAGAAAAATAAAAGCTCCTAATGGCAATATGGGGAATTATAAACTCCCTAACCTTTGCATTTTATTTGATGATTTCCCACTTTCTGTGGTGAAAATATAGCTTTATAACACCCCTTTCCTGCTTCTTTGGGAATGCCACCTTTTGCTGAGCCTGCCCAGGATCTGGCTGGCATGGGGAGAGTCCAGACCCTCGTGATTGCCAACAGTGTTTGGGGAAGACCTGGGAGGAGCAGGCACTTTTCCAACAGATCCCCATTTTCTGATGGTTTTCCCGTGGGGGTTTGGCATATATCTGCTCCTCTGCTTGTCAGAACGGGGCTGATTCAGCACATTTCCTATGTGGGATTTTTTAACAGAAAAAAAAAAAAAAAAGGGATTGAAAGCTCGGAGGTAACCTCTGCAGGATGTGTGCTGACTTTTGACTTCTCTTTCGGGGCCAAAGTCACCAAGACAGGGGAATAATAATGTCCAGTTCCCACAGATATTTCAGACAAGACTGGGTAAACAGTGGGTTTTTTTCTGTATGATGTCCAAGCCAAGAACTCAAATATCTGGGTGTGGTTTGCTACCTTCAAACATCTCTGTTGGTCATTTACTGAAGATATCTGGCCCTAAGGTTAATTCCAGGTGCCTCCAAGTCCTCTGATGCTGCCACTTCTGCTCTTCTCACCTCAGTTTCCCCCATCTGTAAATCATTGATCATTCTCAGTAAGGACATTTGAAGTGGGAGAGGGAAAAGCTCTGTTCCAACCCAAAGTGTTATTGCTGTTGTTATTATTATTGGCTTTTAAGTGTAAAGCCAGAGCCTTGAAACCTGGGAGCAGTTTAATTAGGTATGCCTCAGACTCTGTCACATCAATGTCAAGGAACAAGCTGAGCTTTTCCTTTTCCTTTTGACACATCAAGTCTTCAGTCTGGCACCGGCCTTAACCCCAGATTTGCTGCCTTGGAGAATTTTGTGATGTATTAGACATTCCTGACGTGTTTGCAAGTGGGGATAGGGGTGGTTTGTGGGTGAGGGATGGTGGGAATGCTTTCTGCAGGTGATTGTGGAGAGGCACAGATGAGCTCCCTGATCCCACTGCTGTCTCAGCATCTCCTTGGGTGTAGGCATGAGCTGGAGGGAGGTGACAAGTGGAGTTGGCGTGTGGAAGTGATGCTGTCTTGTGGTGGTGATGGTACCTGGGCTGTTGAGCTTGATACCTTTTTTTTATCACCTGGAACATATGGGGTCTTCCTCACTTGACCACATTCCTGGTAAGCCCCAAACTGCAAAGTTCACCCAAAGCAGCATGCCCCCATTGCTGAGTGCAGCAGTGGCAGCATCCTGGGCGCAGCGTTGCCCCCACCCCCTCAGCGCACCCGGGGGTGACACAGCGGCCGTGTCCCTTGTCCCCTGGACGTGCCAGCCGTGCTCTCTGCCCTGCAGGCTGTTTGCAGTGAAGTGTGCGGGCTGCCTGGAGGCCGTGGCGCCCAGCGAGCTGGTGATGCGCGCCCAGAAGAGCGTCTACCACCTGCGCTGCTTCTGCTGCTGCGTCTGCGAGCGGCGCCTGCAGAAGGGCGACGAGTTCGTGCTCAAGGAGGGCCAGCTGCTCTGCAAGGGCGACTACGAGAAGGAGCGGGAGCTGCTGAGCTTGGTGAGCCCGGCTCTGTCGGATTCCGGTAAGGGAATTCCCCGGCCGGCCCCGCTCCCAGGCGCGGCTGGGGTGAGCTTTGGGGTGAGCTTTGGGGTGAGCTCTGTAGAGCAGCGCTGGGTGCTCCAGCTGGGCTGTGCTGGTGGTGAGGGCTCGAGCAGGGACTCAGCAGTGAGGGGATGCAGGGATGCTCTGAGGACCATCCCGGACAGCTGGCCACTAACCACCTTTGTCCCTCCCTGTGCCTCACTGTCCCTGCCTGGCACCCTGGAAAGGCTGAGAACAAGAAGTGAGCTGCTTCTGCTGTAGTCACCCCTTTTAATAACCAGGGGAAGCTGAGGCACGAGCTGGCAGCAGGGAGTCTGCAAACCTTGTGTCCCCAGCAGATGGCCAGAACCATCATGGGGACGCTGCTGGGACACTGCAGAGCCCATGGGGGCTGCAGGAGAGGTGGCAGAGATGAGGTTGCCCAGAGCATCAGAGCAGCATTCAAATACAGTCAGTGCAAATTGAACCCAAATGTTTCCCAGGAAGACAAATTTAGTAAGAAAGCCCAGCACTGGGGACTGGGAGGGTGGAAATGATCTGATGATCTACTAACTGAAATCCTCTTGATAACACCATCCCCACAGAGCCCTGCTCCTCACCAGTCTCTCAGTTCCCCTTAAAATCCCTTTCTGGGGAAACTCTGCTTTGTGGAGGGAGAGGATTTACCTTTGAAATTCTCTGCTCTGCCAGCAACAGTGAGGAGGCCAAGTCTTTTCCCTGCTGGAGCAAAGCCCTGGGTTTGAAAAAAAGTAGAAATCAAGATAAGGAGTATGTTGCTAAGGTGTGAAGCATGGACAGGACAAAGCCTGGTGCTCTCTGTCACTGGAGTGCTGTAGCTGGGAGAAGATTTGTGAAGGGATGGGATAAATGGTTTTCATAGATATGGAGCAAAAATTGCCCAAAACCTGTATTTCTCTTTAATATTGTGCTCCTCTGCAGCAAAATCCCACCTAGTCTTGCAGCACTGCCTTTGTGGGTTCTGTGTGAGCTCTGCAACCCTGCTTGCTCAGGACAAAAAAGTCCTTTTTGCAGTTAATGCTGGTGATGTTTGAAAATCAGAGTGAATCCATGAGAGGGGGTGGCTGGGGGGAGCTGGTGGGTGATGGTGCAGTGCTGGAGGAGCTGGAGAGGCAGGAGGGCACTGGCTCTTCCCTTAGCCCTGGGAAAGTCCTTAACTGATTGAAGAATTACTATTTTTTCCTCTGGGATGTACAAACCCTTTTCAGTTAAAATAGGAACCAATGAGGAGATGTCATGCAGGAGAGAAAGCGAATCAGCCACAATGGTTTGGGTTTGTTCCTAGTGGGGGAAAAGGGCAGTTGGGGAAAGGCTGGGGAGCTTTTCCTCCCCAGTGGCTCATCAGCCTGTGGTCCAGCCCTGCTGCCAGCAGCCCCAGCCAAACCAAGAGCTTCAGCTTAGCAAAAACCTCCAGGGGAAAGACTTATTTTGGTGGAAACTCCAGCTGAGACCTGAGGGATGTGAAGGGCCAGCGTGGGAGTCAAAAGGGCAAGGCAACCCCTTGGCTGATCAGAAACCTAACCCAAAGCCCCTGCCTTGGCCTGGCAGCCTCTGACCGGGGGGTCCTGGCCCATGGCATCTCCCCACAGACCCATGGCTCGGCCCCACCGCCATCCCTGTCTGCTTTTGGTGCCTCCCAGGTTTGTCTGGGGATGCTGCATGGCTCTGGGGACAATGAGCAGCCCAGGTGCACATCCCCTGTGGATGCTCGCTGCAGGGTGGTGTCCCCTCTCCCCACCACACCCGGATGCCCTCCACCAGCAGGGTGTGATGAGCTCCTCCAGCCTCTCCCCTGTCCCCCCTGGCTGCTTTGAAGCCCCCCACCCTCTCTCCCTCCCTCCCTCCCTCCCTCCCCCAGCCGCCGCACACCAAGGGCCACTTTATGAGAAAGCGCAGATAAAAAGCGAGCCATATGTTGTCTGTAATCTCCCAAACCCTCGCTTCAATTACTGCCTCCCCCGAGCCTCCCCCGCCCAGCCTGAGTAAACAAGCCCCTCTGAAAGAGGACCCTGCTTTCCAATTAAAAGCGTCCTAACGTTCCTGCTCTCCCTAAATCCTCCTGAGCGAGGAATGTCCCGGCCCCGGCGGCGGGATGTGTGCCCGGCAGGTCGGAGCGAGGGCACGCCGCACAATATCCATCCTTCCCAGGTGACGTCAGGGGCAGCCCCAGACACTCATTAATTTCTCCCCCCTCCTCGGTGGGGAAAGGCTTGAAAGGGAGAGTTAATTAAAAGTAATACCCCGCCAAATCCGGCTTCACTTTTCCTTCTTTCCCTTTGACACTGGGAGGGATTTGGGGAGCAGGTGTTGGCGGGGGGAGGGCTTGGAGAGGCTGCTAGGAGAGGGTTTTCCCCTTGGAGTGGGTTTTGAGCATCGTGGACTTGATGGAGCCCAGGAGCCTGTGTCTCTGCCCTCCTGGGCTGGAGGGGAGTGGGGTGCTGACCTCATGCCCGGGTTCAGGCACCAGTTGACATTCCTTCCCGCACAATTTGTCAAAATCTCTACCTTTCCATCAAAATTAAACTCCTCCAGCATTCAGCAGCTTGGTAGAGCAGGAGGAGAAGGAGACAGCAGCCACTGCTCAGCCCCAGCAGCCATCAGAGGCTGCACAGCTTGGCCATCCCCTCTCTGGGGTTCTCACACCTCCTCCAGTGTGGCATCCCTGGGGCTGGGACATGCAAGGAAGCAGCAGTTTGTCTTTCCTGCTGCTGTGGGAATGCCATGCATGTGCCATGAGTAAGAAAGGAGCTCAAGCTCTGATTCCTGGGGGACAGACTCAGCCCCTGGCTGTTTTTGGGGGCTGCCAGCATGAAAAGCTCTCCCTGTCCCATCCCTCTCAACCTGCTAACAGGGAAGGTCTCTGTGTTGGCTGGTACCCAGGAGAGAGCTCAGTAGTGTGGAGAGGTAACTGGTAATTCTTGCAGTAATTCTTGCTGCTCCACTGGGATCTTTGCCTCCCCTCACCCTGGAGATCTGCTCCTGTCTTTCCTCATTCCTGGCAATGCAGTGGAGCAGCACATCACAGTGAATGAATAAAAATCTGTCCTCTGAAGGGAGTTGCCCTCCATGGTAGAGCAGATCAGTGAGGGGTTCTTGACTAACATGTTGCCCTCTCTGGGCATCCCTGCTCACCCATCACCCTGACCTCCCCCAGCCTGGTCTGCCTGGGCACTGGGACCCAATCTCTGTCCCCAGCTGGGCAGGGGGACAGCCCCAGGGGCACAATGGTCCTTGACAACTGCTGGCCCCTCACGTGGATGTGTGTCTCTGTCCAGATGTGTCCCCAGCTGTGGCCTGGCTGGAAATTACTGTGAAGCAGGCAGAGATCTGGCTCTGGTGGAGGGAAAATCAGCTGTCCCAGGGTTTCACATTGCAGCTGCTCAGTTGGGGAATAGAAGAACCCAAAAGCACATCTGCTGGCTGAGCAGTCACAGACTTCAAATGGCAGTAGCTCTCCCCCGCTCTCTGAGCTGTCATGGGGCAGCAGGACCTGCTTTTTTTTCATCCTCAGGCAAAAGTGATGATGAGGACAGCATCTGCAAGCTGGGCCAGGCCTCGGGGAAGGGCTCTGAGGACGGGAAGGATCACAAACGGCCCAAGAGGCCACGCACCATCCTGACCACGCAGCAGCGGAGGGCGTTCAAGGCATCCTTCGAGGTCTCCTCCAAGCCCTGCAGGAAGGTACGGGGAGCAGGGCCCATCCCTCAGCTCTGGGGATGTCCTGGGTGCTGAGCCCTGCTTGGGCTGGCTGATGTGACCCTTGCTGACACGCTGAGTGGGCTGAGAGACGCCGCTGTCGCTCTTGTGTCCCAGGTGCGGGAGACGCTGGCGGCAGAGACGGGGCTGAGTGTGCGTGTGGTGCAGGTCTGGTTCCAGAACCAGCGAGCAAAGGTGGGTCCAGTGCTGCCAGCATCCACTGCTGGGGCTCTCCTCCCTCCTGGCTTTGCCCAGGGGATGATTTCATTCTTTGTTTTTTCTTCTCTCCCAGATGAAGAAGCTCGCCAGGAGGCAGCAGCAGCAGCAGCAGGACCAGCAGAACACACAGCGCCTGAGCTCAGGTACCCCCCTCACCATTTGGGTTTCCCCATTTCCCAGCCCTCTCCAGGCTTCCCAGCAGAGCTCATCCACCCAAAAAAAAAAAAAAAAAAAAACAAACCCATCAGCAATGCCTTATCTATCTGGATCTTCTCTTGCAGCCCAGACGAACGGCGGGGGCAGCACGGGGCTGGAGGGGATGCTGAACCCTTACACGGCCCTGGCCCCGCCCCAGCAGCTGCTGGGCATGGAGCAGAGTGTCTACGGCTCCGACCCCTTCCGGCAAGGGCTCACCCCGCCCCAGATGCCCGGAGACCACATGCACCCCTACGGTAGGGCTGGGGATGCTCCCCCTGCCTCCTCTGCTTCCAAGGGATGCTGCGTTGTGCTGGGGTCTCCTCACCCCTAAAGAGCTCGTGTTACTGAGAAACAGAACAAAGTTAAAAGGATTCATGAAAAAGTTAAGACTGAATATATTTAATGAAGGGCCTTCAGGTATATTAAAGGCAGATGAAGCCTTCCCAAGGGGCTGTACTCAAAATGGATAATGGTCACAAGTTTTTCAGACAATTATAAATTTGGTCCATTTACATATCAGGGGTTAATCCTCCAATTAGAGCTTCAGGTGATGAAGTCATGTACCCCCAGTTTGCTCCCCCATAATTCACTTCTGTTGATACTTTTCAGGGCCTGAGGCAGTAAGGTATCATTGAGTTTCAGGGCTAGAGGGATCATTTTGTCTGACCAAATTGTGAAAAGAGTTAACTAACGCTGTATATGGAGTTTAGAGTCATGCACTAATAATGTACAGGATTTGAAAAGTATGAAAGCTACCATCCTGAGGCATTACTACAAAAGCTGGGGTACCAGGCACAGTCAGGCTCTGACCCTCTCGTGTCCTTTCCTTGCTTCCCAAGGTGCTGAGCCCCTCTTCCACGACCTGGACAGCGACGATACCTCACTGAGCAACCTGGGGGACTGCTTCCTCGGCACAGCAGATGCAGGGCCGCTTCAGGCACGAGTGGGAAACCCCATCGACCACCTGTACTCCATGCAGAACTCCTACTTCACCTCCTGAGCGCAGCCTGGAGGGTCGGGAGGGAGGGAGGGGAGCGGCGCTGCCGGGATGCCGTCAAATAATGTTGTAGCTTGGGATTCCCAAGGAGCGAGTTAAGTTATGGGTTGCATAGTTTCATGTTTCTCTTAGGAGCCTAGGATTAGGGACAGGAGTGGTTTTTGCAGCTGGCTGGTGGGTTTTCAAATTTCAAACAGGGACACGGGTTTCTCTGTTCAGCACGGGGAGGGGGGGTTCTCCTGTAGGAGCATCCCAGCGCTGCATCCCAGCTCTGGAAAGAGCAAACTGCTGATCTTCGTGGGGAAAGCCTGCAGCATCAGCTGGGCTTTGAATCTGAAAAGCTGACAGCGCTCTGGGGAAGGAAACACGAGGGGAAAAGGCTGCTGCAGGGTTTGGTTTTTTCCCATCTGTTCCTCAGTCGGTTTGAGTGCCCGCTGCTTAAACGTAGGGACTTTAAAGATAGATGTTCCCATGCGAGTATAGAAAGCTAGAAACCCCTGACATTGTCCCTGTCCCCGAGGATGGGGCTGTGTGTGTGGATGTGTGTGTGTGTGTGCGTGCAGAGCCGTGTGGCTGGGAGTGCTGCGCTGCACGGCCGCGCCTGCCAGATTGTATCAACAGAAAGAAGTTTATTTCTAAGTCTATCAGAAATTTACTGTACAGCAAAAGTAACTTTATTTTCAGTGTGAACCATATTTAAGGAAATACTCAATGCACTTAAGTTATAAGAGGAAATAATTTTACTTTTTATAAGCGTTATGTTTAGGTTGCAAAAGCCCAGTGGCAGGGAAGGAGCATCAGTTCATTTCAGGCGATAGGTTTGGGTTTTGGGGTTGGTTACTTTTGGTGTTCTCAGGTTGCCCCACTGGTTTTGAGGTGCAGTTGAAACACAGAGCAGGGCTGGGTCCAGAAAGCTGCTTTTTGCCAGCAGGTTGATGGGGGCAGCGTGGTGGCCAGGTCCTGTCCCCACTGCTGGACGTGCCCAGGAGGTGGGTGTGGGGTGGGCGTGCTGGAGCTGGTGGACATCCCACCCCATCAGGGCTCAGCCATGCTTCTCCACGTCACTTGTCCTTCCCCAGCAGGGCCTCCACCAGCAACCCCATCCCATAATATCCTCAAATTTGGGTGCTAGGCCGGTGTGAGCTGGTGTGCTGGCACTGGGAAACGCTGCAGCCCAAGTCCCCACCCCTCAGGGGAAGCAGGGACAGCCCTGCCTGCTTTGGCTCCATCCCTGCCAGCCCCGTGGGAAAACCTGGGGAAAGTTCTCCTTGGGGTCGAGCCTTCAGCTGGCCCTCACCTCATCCCCACTCTCGTTTTCATGCGTTGTGTCCTTTTGTGCTGCTGTTCACAAACGGTGGAAGAGACAGCCCCTAAAGCCGTGCGGGTGGCTGTGAGGCTGGAAACACTGGCTGGTGCCTGCTGTCCCTCTGACACTGAATGTAGCAGGGTCTGGAGATGGCTGTCCTGGTGGGAAATCACGCACCGAGATGAAATCTGAAAGACAAAAAAAAAAAAAAAAAATCTCTGTTAAAGAAAAAAAACCCAGCGTGGTGTTTTCTTTCTTGCGTGGTTGTGTCCTCTTGGCTGGGAGAGGGAAGGGTTGGAAGGTTGGAGTTGTCTCCAAAGGGCAGCAAGTCTTGGGTAGGGTGTAGTGAGAAGCTTTTGCTTAATGGGTTAATGTTAAATTAATGGGTTTTCAATATCAAATATTCACAGAATCATAGACCCCATCACAGTGTGGGTTGGAAGGGGCTTCAAAGACCATCCAGCTCCAGCCCCCTGCCATGGGCAGGGACACCTTCCACTATCCCAGGTTGCTCCAAGCTCTATCCAACCTGGCCTTGAAGACTTCCAGGGCTGGGGCATCCACAGCCTCTCTGGGCATCCTGTGCTGGGGCCTCATGATATTCTGTGGTCTGGGACTAAACTGGCCCTTGGAGAATCCTGTGTGGCCAGCAGACAGAGGCTGGTGGGTCTGGAAGGTGAGACAGCTGTCCCTGGCTCCCACCCCAGGTGAGAGAGGGGCTGGCTGGAGATCTTCACCAAACTCTCACCTGGACTAGCACTCCATGAACCCCAGCCCTTCATGGTAGGACCATGAGCAACTCCATGGTAGGACTGCCCTAAAGGTATGGGTGGGTGTTTCCCAAGAGGAATTGTTCTTCTCACAGCTCCCAGACACACAGAGGTTCCATAAGTATGCCAGCAAATGGGGATCCACAGCTCATTTTCTGAGTTGTGCAAAACAAGGTGTGCTCCTTCCTGCCCATCATCAGTCCCTGCTCTGCAGCTCCTGTGTTAGAAAATGTTTTCTAAGTCCAACCTGGAAAAAAAAAAAATCTAAAGTGGTGTGACTGCAAGAAGAAAACTTGTCATTTTTATTTTCCAAGTTGTAAAAAGCAGCCCAAGAGCAGCCTGGATTGCCTGGGTTGGTTTGGGGTTTTGCTCTGTTTCAAGACAGCAGCAGGGAAAAGGGTTGGACTTGTCTTGTGGTGGACAAGTTGGGGAAATTATGGCTTGAGGTTTCTCTTAACACCAGGCTTGGTGGAATTGGAGAAATACTTGGCTGGTGGCAGGAACTGCTGTGGCCCATGAAACCAGCACAATTTATAGAATCAGCTCTAGGCAATGGCTGGGTTAACACCAACCAAGCTTACAAATAAGTTCCCCTTAATGGTTATTAAAAGTGCCTCAAAAAGTCCTCTCACTTGGGTACTTCTTAAAATGTCATCTTTAAATAATGTTTTAAGGATAAAAGGTTTATCTTCCCCACCCACAGCTATTTCCTGTTTGAGAAATCCTCAGGTGCCTCAGCCTGGTTTTTCTTCAGCCCAACTGCCAATTTACACTTGCTAAATTGCTTCCCCCAAATAAAAACCCTCATGTCATACAGACTGGTTACCTACTTTTAAAATCATGCAAAAGCATAATGACACCCTGTAATAACAGTCTCTTGATGCAGATGTGGGTATGTGTATAAAATTATTATATGGAGCATGTCATTTTGGGAAACGATCAGAATTATGGATGAGGGCGGATTTTTGCCCAGCAAAATCAGGAGAATTGATGGTTTTAAAGCTGTTCCTCTGCCAGTTGGCCCTGTGCTCGACACAGCCCGAACATGAGCCCAGTTTGCAATCTTGCCATGGAGCAGCAGATGTGGGTCCTCCTGTCATCTGGATCTCATATCCTCCTGCTCCTTATTTCAGGGTGTGGATGGATGCTGCCACAGCAGAACTGGCTGGGCCTTATCTTCTGCAGGTGGTGGAGTCCCTGCACGGCAGGTGAGGTGGATTGTCAGCTGTCCCTTGGTTTGTCCCCCTGGGTGCCCTCCTGTGGGGCTGAGCCCACTCTCTGCTGTCCCTGGGTCAGATGATACCTTCTTGTCAGAGGCAGGAAGAAAAGAGCCAGGTCTGACTGAGAACAGGTTCCACCTTGCTCCCCAAGGCAAGGGCAATGCCAGGAGCGGGCTGGGAGCTGACCTTTGTGTCTCCAGTGACTCCAAACAAAGCTGCCTCTGTTCAGGCACTGCTCGGTGGCCAAGGAGAGATCAAGTCAGAGATTACTTGTCAGTTGAGGACACTGATTAGATGATAGTGATAGGCAGCCAGCTCTGAGTGATTTTATGTTAATTAACTTGCTCTTTGTGAATGGAGGGCTCAGGAGCTTGGAGTGAAAATCAAAATGGCATTGGCCAACGCTGGCTGGGTTTGCAGCTGGGTGTTTGAGTCTTGGTGGTGTTTTTAGGTATTTGTTGGAGTCTTGTAGTGTCCACAGACAGAGGAGCCGAAGCAGGGAACCTTCCTGGAAGGATGTGACCCTGCTGTCTAGGAAAACCACCTCCAGGTGAAGGGTTGGAGCCATGCCTTACTCTGGGTGGGCTGAATCAGCATGGAGCTGCAGTCAGCAGTGTGCTGGCTCCTGCCAGCTGGGTGTGGGCAGGAGGAGCCCCCAAACCCAGCAAAGATCCTGGTGCAGAGGGGACACACCCACGTGGGAAACCCAGGTCAGGGCCACCTCAGCAGCCTCCTGCTGCCCTGGCTGTCTGGGGGCTGCTTTCTGGTGTGATCTGGGCATCTCCTAGGGGAGAAGAACCTGCAGGAGAGTTTCTCATGTGCCCACACCCATGGGTCATCTCTCTGACATCCCAAGGAACCCATAGGCAGGGTCCTCTCCTGGAACTGGACAGGAAAGGTGACAAATTCTGGCTTCGTTTCTTTTTTCGTGTGTGTAAAAATGCCAAAGCTTTGGTTGTTCCTGTCGCCTTTCCAGAGTGAAATAACTTGCCAGATGTTTGATACCTACACTGACACTCTTCTGGGCACTAAATGTCACCCATCATTAGAAAACACTCGTTTTGGGACACATGATAGGGCACATGAGGACCAGTGCCTTGGCTTTCTGGTAGGTCTGTGAGCAAGATCCCAGGTAACACCAGCTGTCCAAAGCTGTTACTTGGATTTGCTAAGTCTTTTATTCCACTGCTGGTCATCTGCATGGAAAATTTATTTGAAAAAGGCACAAAAACCCTCTTTATAAAACGGCGGAAAGGCAAGAAAAGGGTTGGACGCTCTTCAGGTGCAAAAAGGTGAATACCAGCTTCTTATCTTGTTGGAGATCAGACCAAATTCTCCTCTCCATTCCTCTAAGTGGCAACTGGTGGTCATGAAAAGGTTATCTTGTCAGCTGCAGACCTCCTAGACAGCGGTGTGGAGGCTGAATGTGCCTGCCTGACTGACACGTCTGAGTTCACAGGCTGAGGACGAGCGTACCCGACTGCAAACCATGTCAAAACACTGGGACTGATCAAATACCCGCAGCACTTGGGGTGAGCAGAGGCAGATTCTCACTGCCCCGGGCCCTGGGAGCTGCTGCCTGGCAGGGGAGATCAGGTTTCTGCTGTGATGACCCCGAGAACAGGGGGCTCATTCAGAGGGGTGGATGCCTGGTGGCTTGGATCACCGGGGCAGGATCTGTGGCAAAGGGATGGGGAGCTGCTGGTGAACCCCAGAAGGCAATGCCCTACAGCTCTGCTCATCTGGGTGGCCTCCACCCAACCAGTTGCTCCTACCCAATGTTATTTTGAGAGCCCAGAGAGGACTGGTGCTCTGGAGAGCTGAGCCTTGGCTGGTCCCCAGCAGCTCTGGCTCTCTCGCCTCTGTTCCTCGCAGTCCAGATGCAATAGTATCTGCTTGGGAGAGGAGGGGCTGTGCAGGGAGGTATCCACCAAGCCTTAGGCTTTTTCTGCTATTTTTTTTTTTTTTTTTTTCCTGTTCCCAAGAGCATCTGCAAAGAAACAAGTCTGTGCTCAACACCAGCTCGAAATAACAGGCGAGCACGGAGAGCCCCGGGGCTGTGCATGAGAGAGCAGGAGCGGAGGGGAAACAGTGAGCAGCTCTGCTCAGAGAGGCAGGGACTGCCTGGAAAATGCAGCATGAGATCATGGAACTGGAGATGCAGCGTGACACCTGTGCCTTGGGTGGCTGCTGGTGTTGTCCTGACAACCTCACACTGGTGTCCCAGCCTTGGAGGCTTTGGCTGCGCAGCCCAGTGCGTGGAGGTATTTGGGAAGTAACCAGAGAGCCCCTGAGGAGTTTGGGGAGAGGAGGCTGGTGAAACTCTTCCAAGAGGATTAGCTGGAGCCTGCCAGAAGCTATAACTGACTGCTGGCTGCTCTGTCTCCTCCTGGAGTGGGCGGAGGGGTGAGGAAGGAGCGGTGACATCCCTGCAGAAGACCTGGGAGCACATGGAGCCTAAAATGCTTTTACAACAAGGGCTGGGGTGGCAGAGCTGGGGACAGGATGGGAAGCCCAGGCAGGACATGGTGGTTACAGGGCAGTGACAAATGTGGCAGAGATAAAAAAGGGGATGTGGGCTGGGAAGATGAGGTGGTCACTTCCCTGTAAGGAAAAAGGAGCAGTCCCACCATGGGTGACCAGGAGGCCTAAGCAGAGGCACTGTGAACCACCTGAAAGCCTGCTTGGATCCTCAGATTTAAGCTGGGAGAAATGGGGCCAGTTCTCAGCCCCAGCTGGCTGAGCCTGGCCTTCCCAGCAAACAGTGGCTGGTTTTTGACCAGTGGCTTTCCTGTGTCAGGCTGGGCTACCTGGGAGTGTGGGATGGGGAAAGAGCAATGAATCCAGGGAAAAACATCAGAGAGTGTTTGGCAAGGAGCTGGAGCCATGGAGAAGCCCGAGGGCAGGTGCCATCCCCAAAACCAGCGCAGTGTGCTGGGCAGCAGGGGTGGGACCTGCAGCCCATTCCGTGCCCCAGGAATGGTTGTACAAACCATTGCTCTGCCTCCTTCCTGGGCTTTACAGCTCCCATCAATTAGAGCATAATCACTTCCTTCAGAAGGCTTTTAATTACGAGCAAGCTTATGTGAAATGATGAAATTGCCTCCTAATTGATTATTCCTGCAGCTCAACAGCTGTTTCCTTGACTTGCTTACTTTTTCCTTGCCTCGAAATAAAAATCTGCCGTTGATGTGACCAGCTCACCTCCAGCCAGGAGCTCGTGAGGAGCTCACAAATGTTTGTGGCTTTTGTGCAGGAGCTGACAGAGGCGCCTGGAGAGTGGAGAGTTGTGTCAGCCAGGAGCTTCCCTGTGAAATGTGAATAAGCAAAGGAGATGCTGAGCTTTCAGCCCTCCCCACCACGGCCTCAAAGCTGTGGTGTGCTGGGAGAGGAGGAGGAGGGGTCTTGTTTCATCCCCAAACCCTGGGCCACCCGAGCTAAGGTGCTGCCTGCCCGTGTGCACCCGGCCAGCCCCTCCCGATAGCATCGGGGCCAGCACAGTAGGGGCTTTGTGCCCGGGGGGATCTGGTTTCTTGGGAGCAGCTCTGCCCCTGGGGAAGACGATGACAACGTGCTGAGGAGGAAAAAAAAAAAAGAAAAAAAAAAAAAAAAGACACAAAGTTGTGGATTCCTCTGGGATTGTTTCAAGGTGCTTCCTTACTAAGAATTCAGTAAGCGTTCAGGGCTTTATTTCCCTGCCCCTGCTGACATCTGTCATGATGTTTGAGTTTACTCAAACTTTCACCCAAGCACACATATTCTCTTTTTAGCTGCTGTTTACAGGTCACACGTTGCATTCCCAGCAAGGCAAGGCAAGGGGTGTTTCTCTTTTCTTTCCCAGCAAATGTTTCTACCTTGCTTTTCTGCTTGTGCAACTGTCAGCTCCCTGCCAAAATAATTTGGGGGTTAAGTTTCTCTGGGTCTTGCATAAAGGGATGACAAAGAGATTTATAAACCTGTCCTCTAGTTCCCTCCTGCTCCATGAGGAGTTTTCAGTGGGAGCACATCCCTTGCTGGACTGCTGGAATTGTGTTGTCACACCTGCAGGTGAGGTGTGAGGAAAGGGATTCACAAAGCAGTGGCAGACCAGGCTTCCCAGGAGCTGGGCTGCTACTGAGCCCTTCTGGCCAGCAGGTTTCCCTGCTGGAGGAACCCCAGGAGTTCTGCTCAGCTGATTTGAGACCCACAAGTACATGTGGCGTGCTGGAGAGTGGAGGAGATCTGTTACAGCTACTGCTCACTCTGCTGTGTATGCCATTATTTATTGGATCTATTTCCCTCTGATCCAGGTGTCTGTGTCTTGGCAGCATGCTAAAAGTCCTTTAGTTTCCTTTTCAGTTAAAATCTTGCTCTCCATCCCTCTTTCAGCAGCAATCTGTAGTGAATGTGTGGCTGAAAATCCTCTGGAGGTTCTCACTGAGAGTTTAACAGAGTGCAAAACCCTTCCTGTGAGCAAGTCTTGAGTTACCCTAATATAACAGTTCCTGGTGGGGTGTGGGATGTTTCAGTGAGGGGGCAGGGCTCCCAGCTAAAAGGCAAAAGTCTGAGGAGGTCCCTGGGAAACAGAGCAGCGGAAGACAGAGATGGTGATGAAACTTTGCCATCTGCTCCAGAGCAAACCTACTGCAGGGAGCATTGAGAGCAGTGCCAGCACACACAGACCTGTCCCAGGAATGTTTGCAGGAACCCACTGGGGGCGGCATCTCAGCTGCTGGTCCCTAATGAAATCCACGGTGCACCTGGAAGCCTCACCTCCCTGCTGGAGAGGGATGGGGTCTGTCCTTCCGTGCAGCCCTGGTACTCTGAGCCCTGCTTTGCACTGGTGGGTGACTGGTGTGGCACTCCTGGGACACCCCCCCAGCTGCTTTTGTCCTGTCTGGCTTGGAGGGCACAAACACACTCTCCACCTGGCTGGCACAGCCCAGACCCAGCTGACACAACGCTCCCCAAAACCGTGGCGAGCTTCCCTCGTGGGCTGAGCGGATCTGGTTTCAGCACTAATGGCTTTCCCAGGATTTGCAGATGTGAATTATTTGCATTCTTGACTCGGAGGTGAGTGCAGGTGCATCGGATGGTGGCCCTGAGCACCCCTGAGTGTGCTGTCCCTGCACAGAGCCCCCATTGTGCCCGTGGGACAGCGCCTCAGCTGCTCAGGGTGCTGCTCTCTGGGTGTTTGCTAAAAAACACCTCCTCTTCTCCTTCTCCTCCTCCAGAGAAGACATTTAAGGAGTCAAACCCTGAGCTGGTCCACGGGCTTTTGGTCAGAGGTCCACAGAAAACACCCTTTGCTTTAAACCACCCTCCTTGTGTTTGCTCTGCCCAAACTCCAGGACTATTTAACACGCTTCAGCTTCTTATAAAGTTTCTGTCAAGACGGATTAGCAGCAGGCTGACAGATTGCTATTACAGCCCCAGTGAACTTTTAATACCTGCCAGTAAGTTCTGTGAGTCCTTTAAATCCTCCTGTGGATGCTTGGGTTGGGGAGCAAAGGCTGCTGCTCACACTGCTGGCATTCAGGGTACCTCGCCCCTCTCCCAGCTGTCAGCATGAAGGAATGGCCTCCAGGGATTTCTGCTTCCCCAAGGCCTGGGAATGGCTTCCTGGATGCAAAATGCATCTATCTCCTGCCCTTGTGGGGTGAGGTGGGGCTTGAGGTGCTGCAGCAAGCTGCAGGCAGAGGAGGGGCAGCAGCACATCTCAGCTCTGGTGCTGGGGTGTGATTTGGGGGACCCTCAGGGGCTGCTTCTGGCAGCTAAAGATCAGACAAGCTGCCAGCTGCCCCTCAGGCAGGCTTGGCTTCATCTAGAAAAGCTATGGCTGTGGCCCAGGCACCCTTGTGCAGGTCAGCAGGCTGATGGTGATTTTTTCCTTCCCTCTACTGAATTTCCCATCTTTTTCTTTGAATACTGATGCACCTTTTGCAACTGCTGCTCAGGGTAGAGGAGAGCCAAGACACAGCTGCCAGATGTCCATGTGGTGAAGTGGCTGCCATGTGAAGGTGGCAGTGGGTGTGCTGATGTGGAGCAGCTCAAACAGCTTCTGTCCAGGATCTTTGGACCAGCACACCCTCCACTCCTTTCCTCCCACAGTTTTTTTCCCCCACCTACTAAATCCCCAGCTTTTGGAAGCATGGTGTGTGCAGGAAGATATTGGCTATGCTGGATAGCTCAAAAATAGCTCCAAATTGCCCTTGCCCAAGTCTCTAAACTCAAGAACCAGAAGTCACCTAATACTTATTTTGGCCAGCATGTGTCTGGATGCATCTTGCTCTTTAGGCTTCACTTACCGGGATGCACATTTTCCCAGCAGGCAGTGTGCATCCAGAGCCTTATTAGCCCTTTGAAATGCCATCTTTCTCTTGTGCAGCGTTGGACAAGTTAGTGCAGCTTGGCAGAGAGACAGTTGTTGAACAAGAGGCTGCAGCTGAGCAAGATGTCTTGTCTTGGCATGGCCAGCACGTGGTGGCTGCTATTCTGGCTGGTATTTTGGCCTCCTGCCTGCAGGACGTGCCTCAAGGCACCCAGCAAGGGCTGAGGAGCTGGATGTGAGGAGCTCTGCTGAGCTGCTGCCTGATGTGGCCCAAGCAGGGCTTGTTAGAAGCTCTGGCCAAAACTGGGGCTGCAGGTGTGGCTGGCAGGAGCCACAAATGTATGGTGGGTGCAGATATAAAGTGGAGTGTGGAGGAGGATTTGTGGTGCTGGAGAGCCAAGGTAAGTTTAGATTTGCTGCTGGGAAAGAGAATGAGAGACTTTGGTTTCCTGGTGACTGTCCCAGCCGTGCCCTGCTTGAACTGGGTTAACTTGAGCAGCTGCTCTTTAAGAATCTTTGATATTTTTTTTTCCCCCCTCTTTTAATTGCAGAGCAATCCGCGTTTTTGGAAAGCTGGGCTATTATCCCTCCGACAGCAAAAACCCAAAGCAGAAGGGAGAGAGGGAGGGAGGCAGCAGGAGAAGGAGGCCTTTGAAGTGAGCTGGCCGAACGAAACGTGTGACATCAGAGAGATGGCAGATAGCTGCAGAACAAGGCTGCCTTTGAGCGCGCCCCGGGCCCGGCCAGCACGCGCTCTGCACCCCACCTCCCCACGCTGCAGATGAAAGATGCCCCAGGCAGCCTGCCTGACCCCATTGCCTCTGCTATCTGCACTTGATTGCACAGTGTTTCGCTCCAAACAATTCTTCACTGTCTGGGCGGCGCAGGTGAATCCCGCGGGCTGGCTCGGCCGCGGGGATGCCGCGCATAGCACGGCTGCTTTGAGCCAGGCTCACCTGCTGGGGCTGCCTGCCTTGGCACGGGCTTTGTTCCACTGAGGGCATGGAACAGGGGGGCAGGGCAGAGCAGGGGGCAGCCTGGGCACGGGGAATGGTCTGGGGGAGCGTGGAGCCGTGGAGCATCTTTGTCGCGTTGGATGCTCCCAGAAAGGATCCAGCCTGGATCTGGAAATAATCTCCTCCTCTCTTTCTTACAGAACTCTGTTTTCCCCCCAAAATGGGCCATGAAACCAGGCTCCGTGGGCTGCTTTAACACCCTCATACTCACTCCATGCTCACTGTACCAGCAGCACTCACGGTACTCTGGTGCTCTCTGCAAGGAAAAGAATCAGGCCATGTTGCTGTTTGCAGAGAGTGGCAAATTATGGCAACAGACTCTTTCTAGGTCAGAAGAAGCACTTTAGTGAAAACCTGATCCATATTTATAGGGTAGTTTGCAAACTTCAAGCAGGACAGTAGTTTATTGGACAATAGGAGAGAACATCTTCTGTTACGTACATCACGCACTGTCCCCCAGTCAACACTGGGTGCTATTTTCTGTTTATTAATTCCTTTCTATTTACAAGAAAGCTATCACGCTGGGAAAGATTCAGGCCAGAGCTAAGAAAGTGTCTCAGCCTGGGAAAAATCCTTAGAGCCTGAGAAAAAGACTCAGAACCTGAGAAAAGGCCTGGCTGAAATTTGCCTTCAGCAGTGTCCACAAGGCCAGATCCACCCTGGAGTCCCCAGACCACAGACCAGGACACAGCCAGAATGGCCACAAGCTGGGCTAGAACAGACTCCTGACTGCCTCATTCCTGAGTGTCTCCAGCAGGGATCTCTCTCCCCTTTTTCTCTCAACCTCTCACACTGATTGTTCATCACTGCTCCCATGGGAACTGTGTCCTTCCAGCTGGGTTGGGATGGGAAGGTGTAGTGGCTTGGGTTCCCTAATTTGAGATTTCTTTTTGGCTAATGGAGTGGGTTTAGTGTTGGCTAAATCGTTGGTGCACTTACTAGAACTATGTTCTTATTTTTTTGTTGTGAGGTAGGATTAGGAGGAAGGCAAAGTAGGCTCAAACTTCAAAGGGTATAAAGAAAACTTTATTAATAGAACTAAAAGAAGAATAATATGAACTAACATAAATTTTTAGACCACTTTTCTTATTTCTTGCACCTTTTTTTTCTTATTGAGTACAGAGACAATCTAGTCAGTTTACTATCTTTAAAATAGCTCTTTTTTTAGTTTATTTAGGGAGAGGAGTGCTTTTTGTTATGGGATGGGGACCTCTCTATAAGAAAATAGTTGTCTCGTGGCTTTACTATTATAGTAATTAGTAGATTGGTGATTAGTAGAAGGCTCAGGGAAGCCTTGAGTGTCCAAGCAGCACCACAGATGTGTCCACACAACTTTCCCAGGGAGCCCTGAGCCTCAGGACTGGGGCAGGCATCACAACCCTGAAGGGCATTTGAGCAGCTGAGCTCCCATAGGAAGACCTGAGCACCCTTTTGACCTTTACTGAGCAGATCAGAGCCAAGTTTTCCCTTGCATTCAGGGACTTGTAAAGGCTGAGTGGCCTAAAATCAATGTTACTGGTGGGAACATGGAAATTAATTGTGTCAATCTATCACTCATCTTGCCCTATTACATTCAGTGATTAGAACTTGGCCTCAAACACATGAACAAAGTGTCTTCTGTGACAGGTAGCTGCTGCATGGGGGATGGCAGTGAGTGGCTGAGAGTGGCTAAGAGCAGAGAACAAAGGAGAAGTTTGGGTCCAGCACTTTTTGAGTCTGGATTTGGGCTGGAATCACTCCACTGGCTGTGGCTTCAAGTTCAAACCATGCCCAGCTTAGCTTTAGAATAGCTGCTGTGAGGAAATTCCAGCTTTGCTGTGCACACAACATGCCTGAGCAGCTTTCCATCCCTCCCCAGAGCTGTGCAGTTTAATCCAAGTCAGAAAAGCTGCTTCCCACCCAAAGTTACTGCTGAGCTCTTGGCACCCCCAAGTCCCTTGGGGCAAGTTGCTGTTGGCCTGGGGCTACCTGGAGGTGGCAGAGGGGTGACAGCCCCTCCACCCTGCTTGGGAAGGAAGTCACCTTCCCACTGCACACCCACTGAATGTGCTGGGTGTGGTTCAGCAGCACTGGGGCTTCACCTGTCTTCTCCATGCCAGCAGGACAGCTTGGAAACTTGCTGACACCCCTCATACAAGGCTCATTTTCAACTAGTTTCTCAAACTAGTGTGTGTGGGAGAAGAAAAGCCTCTCTGCTCTACATCAGCATCCCCCCATGTGCTCCCTGTTGCCCTCCAGCATGGCCAGAATCCACAAAATAAAGCTGAATTTGGGGTGGGGGAGTTATTGCAGGCAGAACCAGGCCTGTGGGGACAGTGCTGGTTAGGCTAAACAGGCTGATCAGCTGGAAAACCTCAGGAAAACACCTGGATGGGGTTATCTAGCAAGACCCTGGGGTGGGTGGCACAGCCATGCTGTACCTCAGTTTTACACCCATCACTCTTCCAAGGGGCACCTTGCCAAACCAAGCAGGACAAGATTCAAGGTGCAGAAATCATACAGGCCCTGAGCACCTGTAGAGCTTTGTGACCCCATATCTGAATTTCCCATATCTGTAAAATGGGGAGAGGAGCATTTTCCCCTGACTCCTCCTTCTTCAGGGTGTGGTTGTCCATCAGAGGGCAGAGACATTGCCCATTGTCACCAATCCTTTTGAAGGTTGCAGGGCTAATACCAAACTGCTCTGTGCTTCTGTTCACTGACATCTGTGCCCACCAAGAGCTTTTCCAAGGACTGTGCCCAGGCATGGAGCTCAGCACAGCCCAGTCCCAGTTGGTGGGGGCAGAAGGCCCGAATCAGGGGAGCTTTCCATGTCAAAAGGGAGTTAATTTGGGTGTGGAAGTCTGGAAGGGAACCTCGGTGGGAAAGAAGGGGAGAAATTACAGCTAGAATAGGCAGCAGGGGCTCCTACCCCATGCCCTGAGGCAAGGCTGGGTGAGCTCTGTGCTTGCACTGAGTATCCTCCAGTGGCCAAGGCTGTGATGCTCTCCTGGAGCTGCCATTTGGGAGCTTCCCCAAGCCTTTTTCTGTGCTCCCTTTCTCCCTGTAGCAACAAAAGGAGGTGAGGAGCACAAACAAGGAGAGAGAATCTGAGAAGGAGGATGAAGTGCAGAGCTGGGGATTCCTGCCCTGTGATCACCCCCTGAGCTGGGAGAGCCCAGGAAGGTATTTCCACCTCTCCACAGGCCCCAGCTCTGGGGCTGGCTGTGTGTTTGGTGCACTGCTGAAGGACCCAGTGTTGTGCCATTCCATGGCTCTGGGCTTTTCCCTGTGCCACAAGGACAGGACAGCAGCTCTGCCTCCCCGGGGAGCTCTGCAGAGGTGCTGCAGCTCCTCTGTACCCACACATCCCCTTCCTCCCTCTCCTTCATTAAGGCACTGATCTCTTCCCAATAACAAGGGGGCTTCTGTTGGACAAAACCTGCCAATTAGTCATTCTGGCTGGGTATAAACGTGGCACTTGAACAGCTGAGGGGACGGCGGGCAGTCCTGCCCCTTCTCACAGCGTTGCCAAGCTTGCCATTAACACAATGTGACAACTAATCTCTCTATAGCATCTGACTGAGCAGTTTTAATTAATAGCTCTGTGCGCTCACACCCCCCCACCCCTCTGCTCTGCCCAGGTACTGCGTGCCTTCAAAGCTCCTGCCCTGGACAAAAGGAGGAAAATCACCTCCTTCTGCCCCACTCAGAGCCTGGTGGAGGCTGTGGCCCTTGGGTTGGGTCGGGAGCCCCCCATTCCCTGCCTCCTCTGTGGGGTGGAGGAGCTCAGTAAAGCTGGTGGCTCTGGGGCTGAGGTGTGTTCTCTGCACTCCTGCATCCCTGTGGGAGGTGAGCCAGCTCCTTGGCCTGCATGTGGGGGAATTGGAGGGCACTGAGGGGGCATTGGTGCTGCTCCTCCAAAATAGGCTTTATTCAAGTGCAGGTTGACATCCAGAAAAAAAAAAACAATCCTATTTCCACGGCCAGGCTCTCCCCTGATGTGAGCAGCCACAGCTTGGCAGATGGCTGCTGTTGGTGCCTCTGTGGGTTTCTGTGCAGAGGTGTCCTGGTTTGTTTTAGGACAGCTGAGAGGGCTCATCCATGGTGATCCTGAATGCTGCTTTAGGCAAATATTAGCTTGAGGAGGCCTGTTTGGGGCCGTGACTCTCGGTGGTGTGGCCATCACCATGGCTGCAGCAAGAGCAAGGCCACCCCCCAGCATGGCCAGGAGCCCAGAGAAGCTGCTCTGGGCTCTGGGGGTCACTGCAGTGGGAGCAGCACACAGATTCCCCCAGGGAGAGAGGGAAATCGTTGTGGTTAGAAAGACAGCTCGACATTTCTGGTGAGGATTGATGGAAAAAGCCAGGCACAGCAGAAGGTACAAAGGCTGGCAGAGTGCAGGGGGTGGAGAGTCCCCTCCCCACCCTCCCTTAATTCAGTGTTTTGGTGCTTCTGATCCAGGTGCTGCTGGCTAGCCAAGACCAAAGATGGAGTCAGGATGTTTGGATATCCCAACTGCTGGGGCTCTTGGGGAAGAGGAATGCCCTGGGTCATCTCCTCCCATGCTGCCATGACACCACCACTGCCCTCCTGCTGCTCCCTCCTGCCCACCCAGGGCTGCACAGTGACTCAGAGGGGCTGAAAAAGCACCACGGGGTGTTTTTTTCTTGGCATTCTCCAGGTTCTCATTCCCATGGCATTTCTGGGGGTCTTACACAGCCCCCCTGGCAGAACAGCTGCAGTGTGTCCCCCTGTGGTGCTGGGAGCCTGTGGCCTCCAGTAGTGTCTCCCCCACACCTGCTGATGCTCCTGCTGGATCTGGCTGGCTGGAGATGCTTAAATATCTTAAACATTGTGATTTTTAGGCAATAAATGGCAGGGAGCTCTTGCTCCCGAGTGCAGGCTCAACTCTTGCCATGCTGTTGGATAACTTAGCTCTGGCTGGGAATACCTGTCCATCCTGGAAGTGTTGCTTATTCTAGACAAATGCAGGGGGTTGTGCATTGCTTTGTTGTTGTGAAAAGCACAGGGCTGTGTTTCCAGCTCTATCTCTTGCCCTGGAAACACGACAGAGGTGTGGGATATGGGAGAAGCGTGTAGGAGCCCCTTTCCTGGAGATGGGGTCTAGAAGGAATTGACCAACCAGTCCCATCCCTTTCCCTCTGCTTGTTTTGTCCTTTCTGGTGACTTACATTTCCCCTGGTCCCTCTTCTGCTTTGGAGGCTGCCCAGGCAGCATCCCAGAGCTCTGGCTGCTCTTGCTGGAAGATGTGTGCCTCGCTTTGGCAGGGAATGCATCCTGGGACTGCCCAAATCCCCCTGGGTCCCCGGGGTGACTTCTTGACACCCAAGCACAGCACCAGACTGTCCCCTTGTCCTCGGCCAGCACCACCGGGTGCTGCACAGAGCCACGGGAGTTTTCCTGCTTCCAGCTCACCCTCCTGGCAGGCACACGGGATACCTGGGATGCCCAGGCAACTGGAGGGCACAGCCACCCATCCTCGCCCTGGGCAACACGCTGGGGTGAGCATCCCTTCCCTGCGGGGATGTTTGGGATCCGAGCATCCCTTCCCTGCGGGGATGTTTGGGATCCGAACATCCCATCCCTGCGGGGATATTTGGGATCCGAGCATCCCTTCCCTGCGGGCATGTTTGGGATACGAGCATCCCTTCCCTGCGGGGATGTGCTCGGGATCTGAGCATCCCTTCCCTGCGGGGATGTTCGGGATCCGAGCATCCCTTCCCTGCGGGGATGTTCGGGATCCGAGCATCCCTTCCCTGCGGGGATGTTTAGGATACGAGCATCCCTTCCCTGCGGGGATATTTGGGATCCGAGCATCCCTTCCCTGCGGGGATATTTGGGATCCGAGCATCCCTTCTCTGCGGGGATGTGTTGGGGATCCGAGCATCCCTTCCCTGCAGGGCTGTGTTTGGGATACGAGCATCCCTTCCCTACGGGGATGTGTTCGGGATCCGAGCATCCCTTCCCTGCAGGGATATTTGAGATCTGAGCATCCCTTCCCTGCAGGGATGTGTTTGGGATCCGAGCATCCCTTCCCCGCGGGGATATTTGGGATCGGAGCATCCCTTCCCCCCGGGGATATTTGGGATCCGAGCATCCCTTCCCTGCAGGGATGTGTTCGGGATCCAAGCATCCCTTCCCCGCGGGGAGGCGGCGGGGCTGTGTTCGGGTCTGTGCAGCACGCCGGGCACGGCGGTGGGGCTCTGCCCCATCTGCCCGCCCGGCAGCGCGGCGGGGAGCTAATGAGGAGCAAGGTGAGAGGCAGGAGACAGCCTGACAAGGCTCTGGCTCCGCAAGCTGCCGGTGGGCAGCAGAAGGACGGCACCTGCCGCCCCTGCCCGGCAGCTCCAGCCTCATCATGAGGTTATTACGGGCCCGCTGCTTGACGGCCGCCACCAGCATCTCTCGCCTCCTCGTCCTCCCAATTCCCACTTGTGGCTGCGGGAAGGGATGGATGGTCCTGCCCTGGCGCTCGGGTTTGGCCCGGGATTCAGTGGGAGGGAAGGAGGGAAGGTTTGACCTTGCTCGCAGAGGATGCTCGCCGCCTGTCCGTCCCTGTTATTATCTCTTGAAGGCTGCTGGCCCGCTGCAGCCTGGTTTGACAGGGGGAGAAATCTCAGAGATAATTAAGTTCCTACAAGTTCTGTGGAAACAGGCAGGCGAGGGAAAGGGACGTGATGCAGGTGAGGGAGAGGGATGAGATGCAGGCTTCTTCTGCAGGCTGAGCCAGAAGCGGCGGCTGCATTGTTTGTGGGACCCGGATTGGGAAATCAGGAGTGGTGCTGAACAGGGGTTTTCCAGCGCGGGGTCTGCCGGGCGAAACGATGGCACTTTAGACAGGATGCCCAGGAGCAGAGAGACCCCAGTGCCTCCCGAAAAGGAACTCGTGGACAACGAAGGCGCACGAGCTCTTTAAAAATTCCTGAAGGATAAAAAGCCCATCTGTGTTGGTGCCAGCCCGGTGTGTGCCAGCCGTGTCTCTCTCTGCCTGCAGAGCACAGGTTCAGGGGCTCCGAGCGCTTGTCATCGTCCCGCCTCAACTAAGAGCAGCTGCAAGCGGCTTTGCCGAGCCCATCACCCCCAGCACGCTATTAATGATCGTATTAATTACTGATGCAGCACGAGGAGCCCGTGTGCTACCAGCTATCCAAAGATTTGCCAGGCAGGGCATGGAGCGGCTGCTGTCAGCATCAGGGAGGGACAGGAAGGTGCCAGCGCTCGGTGTCCCTGACCCCGCAGTGACCGTGGGGACGCAGTCCCGGGCACCCACGGAGGTGGCAGGTGGGCGGCAGGAGCTGCCCGTGGCCGGGCTGGCGAGCAGGGAGCGGCCGGCGCTCGCCCGCTCGGAGCAGCTGGCGCGGATGTCGCAGCCGATCACGTCGGGGAAGGAGGCGAGCGGCAAAGCGGTGACACCGCGGTGACACCTCGCTGACGGTGCCCTGCTGGCGAGGGGCAGATGTGGAGGCCGACACATGTTCAGCGCCGCTAATGAGTCGCCTCCGCTCAGCGCCCTGCCCCGCCGGGGTGGCACTGCCCGGGGTCCCTGCGAGCCACACCGGCGACAAACACCCAGCGCCACCTGGGTCACCCCTCCAGCACATTTAAAACATTTAATGGTTTGGGATGCTGCAGGAAAGGGGATGGGAAATCTCCCTTCTCACCCCCACACAGCCACAGCCGCCCTGTAAATCAGTGGGATTGTCCCTTGGCATCACCGTGGATTGGGGACACTCCGGGGGACAGGGACACGCCGCGCCTGTGCTTGCAGCTGTGCGGGGTCCAGACAGGCAGCAAAGGGCAATTGCCTGCTCCCTGGAAAGATCTGCACCTTCTAAAGTGCACACAAATTTTCCTTTGGGGCTGTTGTCCTGCTTGCTCTCAGCCATGTGCTGCTGCTCCGATTCACTTTGCCAGCCAGACCTCAAACACCCACCCAGACTGCTTTTCCCCGATTTCCCTGCTAGCCACATGAAAAAAATCCCAGGTCGAGAGTGCCACAATTCTGCTGAAACATGATGGGTTTTTTTTTAATGGGAATGTCTGAAATTCCTGACAATTTTCCCCCAGCCAGGAATATCTTGTGGGGTCACTCCAGCCCCGTTTTCCCTTCCCAGCCTATTCCCGGGCTCCCGAGGGGAAAGTGCTGCTGGGAAGGGAATGAAGAATTCCCTTCCTGCTCATCCCAGCTTTCCACCGAGGTTTTGCAGCAAACCCTGGTGGCGACCTGGCTTCGGGAAGGGAGGATCAGGGAGCAGCCATCACCTTTGGGAATGTCCTTGGGCCGGATCGCCATCCATCCCCAAAGCACCACAGTGCCTGGCGTGTCCCCAAGGGCTGGGGGCAGCAGCTGGGACCCCACAGCTGGCTGGGGACCCCACAGCTGGCTGGAAGCCTCTGCGGGGCTGCTCAGGCTGCCCTGCTCCTCTCTGCAGGCAGAAGCCTCCATCTCGTGGCCGAGTCCCGAACGACAGACTGGGGACAAGGAGCAATGGGACCTGTGGGGCACAGGAGAAGCATCCCCCAAACCCACAGCCCTGCTGTTCATCACTGACCACAGAATTAACTTTTCCCCACTGTGAATCCAGCTGGATTTTTTTTACTTATCACTCTTGATCTCCTCTCTGCATGCATTATTTCAGCAGTCAGAAGTTTTCCAGAAGTTAACAGGGCTTTATTTTTATTTTTTTTCCTCACAATTTTTATTTCTGAAGCCAGGTTCAAGGCAGCCAAGGAGGCAGCAGGGTAAGATTAGGCATCCTTGGGGTGAGGGATGAGAGAGGGGATCTCCCCCAGCCCTGGTTTCCACCCCCTTGGGCTCTGCTGGCTCCACCAGGAGCAGGGCTGTGCCAGGGCAGGATTTTTCCATCATGTTCACCCTGTAACATTCCTGCTGCCTCATCCCTTAAACATGGAGGGAGTGGGATGCTCATCCCAGGAGAGCCTGTGTGCCTCAGTTTCCCTGTTTAAAACCAGCTCCTTCTGCCTTTGCTTCTCTCCCAGCCTGACCCTCCTTCCACCCCCTTTAATCAACACAGGGACCAGCTCTGCCCCACAGCATCCAGCAGCTTTGCCACCTAAAATCTTCAGCTCACTTCCCTAAAGAGAAAAATGTCAAACCAACAGCATTCCCCTCCAGCTTCTTTCTTTCCACTTCCCAAAAATTAAAATCTTACTTCAGCATCAGCACAAGATGTTTTTACCCCCCACTTCAAAAATTCCACAAGAAAATAGAAATATTTTCAAGACACCCCAGGACAGAGAATGGGGTAGGGAGAAGATTTCATCTGGTGCATCCTTTGCTTCCTGCCCTGTGGGATAAAAGTCCCAGCAAAAGTGACAAAGACTCATAAATTCTGCAGAACAATTTAGCTCTTTCTGGAAAAAAAATCTGGTTGTTCCCTGAAGTGGGACTGAGAGCTGGGTGTGATGCTGGGTAAAGAAAGTTTCTGTGAATGTCTGTCTCTTAATTAATATTAATACCTCTCCAGCTTTTTATCTCTGCTTTAAATAAAAAGAATCCAGCTATGGCAGAGTTCCCACTGCATTAAGAATCCCATGAAAGCAGAGTGATGGATGCTTTGGAAGATGGCTCTCATTAATGCCTAATCCTGCCCATCAGCCCCACTTGTCCCTGACACTTGGAGCTTGTTCACCATTTTCTGCAATGCTTTTCAGGCACTTCTGGACCTGAGGGCAGGGGGGGAATGGCACAGCCTCCTCTCCTTGCCCTCGGGTGACAGTGCAAACAACAGCATGGAAAAGTGGTTTCTGGTTTGGCTGCCTCTCCTTCCAGCTGCCTGGCCCACCTTTATTTTTAAAAAGTGCCTTCCAGGCAAAGCCAGAGCTTGCTGGAGGTAAAATATTCCCGTTTCTTTATAATTTTGTGTCTATAATTTTGAAGGCCATGTGTGCAGCAGCTGTTCCTGGGTGCAGAGCCCTGTGGGGCTGTGGAATTGAGGGCCTGTAGCTGCTGCCTCCTCTTGCTGCTCTGCTGTTGGTCAAGGGCAATCAATGTGGGCACCTTTTGGAAAGTGTCAGCTCCTGGATTCGTGTGTATTTTTGAAATAAAGTCACCTTAGTGCTTGTGGAAAATGCAATAGGTTTTGAGGCTAGAAAGAAACAAGAAGGGGGTTTGGTCTCCATGGGGTTACAGCTAGAAAACGCAGTGAAAGGGCCTTTTTTATGCCATGGCAAAGCAGAGGAAGGCTTGTCCTGCTCCTCCCTAGTGTTTGTGGCAGCTCCTTGCCACCATCCACCTCTGCAGTGAGCTTCTGCTTTTTACAGTGAAAAATTCCTGCACTGAACACTGCTTTTCCTAGTTTACATCCAGTCTCAGTGCTAATTGAGGATGTGGCTGGTGACACCAGCAGTAGGATGCTCATCCTTCTGCTCCCAGTCCTCACAGGGAGGTCACAGATCCCTGCCAAGCCAATCCCCCCGGGAAAAACAGGCTTGTGGAAATGCAGAATCCCTGCTGGGAGCAGCTCCCTGAGCTCTTGAGCACCTTCTGCAGCCTTGTGGGATGAGCAGCTCCTGGGTCCTCCTGGACGAGGAAACCCACAACACCCAAACCCACAACATCCAAACCCACAACACCCAAACCCACAACACCCAAACCCACAACACCCAAACCCACAACACCCAGCCCCATAAACTCTATTTGGGCTGAGAATAACGGGTGAAGCGGGTTTTTTTGGCAGATGGATGCTGTGGTGAGCCTGCCGGGCAGGCAGGGGATGCGGAGCAGCCACTTCAGCCTGTTTTCCACTAGAGGTAGCTGGAGCCCCGCACATCCCGCCCGGCAGAGCCGGGATCTTCGGCACATTCATTGCCAGCCCCAAATCAGGATTAACCTGCCATTAAAGCCGCACATCCAGCTCAGGAGGGGCTCGCCCTGCAGCTCTTCCTGCCCTCTCCCATGCCCTGCGCCTCCCCAGCTGTGTCAGCGCCTTTCCCGCTGGAAAATCCCGGAGTTCGGGGGTTTTTGGAAAAGCAGAGGCGGACGCACCCCCCCGCCGCTGCTGCAGCTCATCACGCAGCCTTGGGGACAGATGTGTGTGCGAGGGAAAGGAAAACTGCTCCGAGCTGTTTATTCTGCAGAGGAGGAATAGCAGAGTGATTTAAGACCCTTTTTAATTTTTTTTTTTTCTCCTCTTTTTTTGCCCCTCTAGTAGGTTCAAGATGAATATTGCCAGCTGACTCTGTAGCTGCTGTTTTTGGAAGGCATCACCCATCCAGCCCAGGGGGGTGCTGGGACCCTTCTGGCTGATTCTTGGTGCAAATGCATTTTTGAGAGTCTTTTTTTTTTTTTTTTTTCTTTTTGGAGGAGAAGGAGTATAACAAATAGAGCAGGTACTCCTGGGGAGCTGCAATAAGCCTGCAAAGCGAGAAGGGAAAGAAGGTCAGAAGGAGTGAGGATTATCTGCCTTCCCCATTCCCAAAGGGATTTTAGCCCTGACTTTTAATAACAGCCAGGAAAGAGGCAGACTTCACTCTTACCCAGAGGAAAAGGCCCTAATAGAAGAAAGGATCAGCTAGGAAAAGCCCTTTTATCTGGCTTTCCATCCTCACAGACACTGTTGTTCCAGGGGCTGCCTGGACAATGAGTGGGGCTGGCACAGGGAACGCTCCTGTCACCAGCCTGGCCTTGGTTTGCTGATGGTGATGGTGTGATTTCCCTGGGCAAGGTGCACAGCTCTGTGGGACATGCATGGGATGGAGAGGGAGCCCTTGGGCCCCTCTCTGTGGCCACCACATCGCCCAGCCCATGCATGTGTGTGTCCAAATAATGAGTTCCCCTTGGCGCTGGGGAGGAATAAATTTGGGGTGCATGGCTGCACCCCCACAGAAGTGTCCCAAGCCTGCAGCACACCACATCAAGGAGCTCCTGGTGATATTTCCCTGATGATATTTCCCTGATGATATTTCCCTGATGATATTTCTGGCCACCAAGTGCCACTCTCCTTTGGCCTGGCCAAAGCCACCATGGTGCTCCAGGCTCAGGAATGGAACTGGGTGAGGACTGGCACCTCCTGGTGTTCCAGCCTAACCCCTAAACTGCTTGGAGATGTGTAAATGTGGTAACTGCACCACCTAATTAGTGGCTTGTCCTTGTTTTCTTCTGTCTTCACTCAGAGCCAGGATTAAAAACAAGAAGGAGATGAATTTCTCATTCTTGGGCTTGGTTGTTTATTAAATTTTATTTAAAGTACAGAGAGTTCTGCAGCACTTCTAGCTACCAGTGAAAAATGAGAAAAATGGAGGTGAATTCAGCTAGTTACAAGGTATTTTAAAGTCAAACAGTCCAATAAAGAGCTAACACCTGTATTATTTATACTTTTGACCCAATAACCAAACTCCTGTGACCTGCAGTGCAGCACTGTCTGTCCAGCCAGAAACTGGTACCTGAAAGCATGAAGAAGGAAGAAGACAGAAAGAGACAACACCCAAAATCCTCCATCTTGTCCCATACCTATTACTATATTCTAAAAGTCCCAAATTCCAAACCCTTCACTGTGTGAAATCACACAATTCTATTTAACTACACACTGGTGATTTTAACTCTGTAACTCAAATTTGGAAGCCTTCAGGTCAAAAGCAATGCTCTCCAGGGAGTCAGTGCCAGAAAGCTCAAAATTCCCAGGGTTCTGGGTTCTGTGGGAGCAGTGGAGGACGGGCAGGCAGGAGCTTTGACAGATGGAGACTGTTAATATTGAACACATAATTATGCTGGCCAAGGCCGAGAGTCCTTCCCTGTGTGTGGAGGGCATCAATATTAAGGTGAGTTACTAAATGTGTCTCAGAGGTGAACTCAAAGACGTTTGGGAGGTCCAGGGCTGAGTTTTGGGACTCTGCTGTGCTGTGGGAAGAGAAGAGAAGAGAAGAGAAGAGAAGAGAAGAGAAGAGAAGAGAAGAGAAGAGAAGAGAAGAGAAGAGAAGAGAAGAGAAGAGAAGAGAAGAGAAGAGAAGAGAAGAGAAGAGAAGAGAAGAGAAGAGAAGAGAAGAGAAGAGAAGAGAAGAGAAGAGAAGAGAAGAGAAGAGAAGAGAAGAGAAGAGAAGAGAAGAGAAGAGAAGAGAAGAGAAGAGAAGAGAAGAGAAGAGAGGAGCAGCACTCCCTGAGCCTCTGGAGCTGTCCCTGTGTTTGACACTCAGCAGAGGAGGCAGGCACAGCCACCCTGTGCTGCCAAGCTCAGCCTTTCTGAGATCAGGGGATCAGCCTAAAATGCTTATTTTTAAACACTGCATGGCATAAGTGAACCGAGCTAATTAAAATAAATCCTCCCAGGGCTGGGGCTTTTAGGGTGCTTGGCTTCCCTCCAAGGCACCTGGAAACTTTGTTGTGGTTACCATCTGACACCTAAGCTCTCAGTTCCCAGAGCTGGGGATTTAAAAGGCATTTCAGGTGCCCCAGGGTGAAGCTGGGCAACCTGGAAATTGTGCTGGGAGCTCCCAGCTCCCTAGTGAGAACTTTTTTCTTATATTTATGGAGGAAAAGGAGTAATTTCTTTCTATCAAAAATGAATGAAAACCTGAAAAATCTCTACCAGGTTTTATTTATTGCCTCATCTATTAAAATAGCCACATATCTATTCAAGTGTGGGGGCTGTACTTTATCTTACCTTTTCCATGAGTCACGGAATAATTTTTTTTTTAAATTTTTTTTCCCAGGGAAAAGATACTGCTGAGTTTCTCACTAAAGGAAAATGTCCTGGAGGACGCCAAGGGCAGGACTTTTCACTGCAGCAGCTGAGCAACACCATCATCCTCCTGACACTGGCATCCCACAGCCCTGGTCTCATGGACCATTCCCAGGGTTTTCCTCAGCCCTAGACCAGGAGCCACCCACTGCTGGTGAGTTCAGGTTGGAGATGCTCTGGGGTCCCTGGGACATCAGCAGATGTGTCTGTGCTGGACCTCTGGGTGGGCTGGTGGGCTGGTTCTAGCAGGTTTGGACATTTGTGTCTGTGTGCTGTGTGCTGTGGTACGGGGGACACACACACACACAACCTCCTGCACCTTTTCTGCTTTGCATTCAGTGAAAACTGCTCTCATCAGGCACAAACTCCAAGTTTCTGCCAAGCCAGCCCAGTGCAGCAGCTGAGCTGTTTGTGCTGGAAGGGACATGCTTTGCTGTTTGAGCACCAGGTGCCCCAAAATATGTTAATCCAAGCCCCAGAACACCAACCCCCTCCACTCCTTTTCTCGCCTTGTCTCACACTGAATTGCAAACTCACAGCAGGGGAGGAGATTGAACCTGCTGCCCATGGTCATACCCCTGAATGTGACTTCAGCCAGGACTCAGCCACACTCCTCTGCTGCACCTGGGCTGTCCACTGTCCCCAGGAGCCATCACACCCAGCAGATGTCACAGGCTGGTGGCACCTGCCGAAAAACCCGTCCTGGGCTGAGCCAGGAACCCTGGCAGTGCTCAGTGCAGGGGGAGCAGGGAGGGGCAGCCCCCAGGTTCCTTCTGTGGGAATTCCCTGCCTGGGCCCACCTTCCCAGCCCTCACCACAAACTGGCAGGGACACCTCAGTGAGGGGGACCAGCAGGTTTAATAAACTGGAGTCAACTCTATTAGAAGTTATCCATAATGATGCAAATTCTGTTTGCCAGGCTTGATGACACCCACGGTCTTTTCTGGTACAGCAAGTGCCAGTTTCAAAACAGCTGCCAAGGCCCTGTGACACTTCAGGGAACTTGTACCTTTTCCCATAATATGGGGCTAGTTTTAACTTTCTAGAGTATTTTTTCTGGTTTTAATCAAGCTGAGGACAGCTCTGGCCACAGGCACTGCTGGAGCCAGTGAGCAAGTGGGGCTGGAGGAGAGCCAGGGTCCCCGCTCATGGAGACTTTATTCCTTGGAGGGGAGGCAAAAGCCACCACCCTGTTGACATTTTTGTGCCCATCCCAGTGGGATAAGCAGCACTTTCTCCTGCTGTGGGTGTTTTCCCGTGGGAGCCCCACTCTGGCCCCATAAGCCTCAGTTGTCCCCCACCCCATTCCTCGCCACAGCTCAGAAAAAGCTTTATTTATACTCATTTAGCTGCTTGCCTCCTCCCTAATTGAAATCATTAACCTTCTCGCTTAATGAAGAAGAGGACCGGGGGTGCTGGGAGTGCCAGACTCCCTCGACCGGCTCAAAAAAACAGTGATTTTGAATTTGGCCACGGGGAGCTAAAAGAAGGGGAAAAAAACTAAAAAAAAAAAAAAAGGAAATAAAACAAACAAAAAAAACCCTGAACAACTGCGCCGTGGTCGGGGGCTGGCGGGGCTGACGCCAGCATTTCATCTCGGCGGAGAAGTCATCGGCTCTGACCACGGGGAGGGCTTTGCCCGCCAGCTCCCACTTTGCTCCCCTATATTTAGCCCATTATGAATATGGAAGAGCGTTGAAAATGATTCGCGCAGACATCGCTCTGTCCGGCCGAATAACGTCAAGGCGGCGGCGGGGAGCGGGGGCCGCTCGCCCCGCCGGGGTGGGGATGGGGCTGGGGTCCCTGCACGGGGAGAAACCTCGCTGCTGGCCGGGGGGACCCTCTGCGGGTGTTTGCGGGGTGTTTTGGGTGGGATGCGGGCCGGGCAGCTCGGCAGGGTGATGCTCCCCCCGCCCAGCGCTGCCCGCGGTCTCAGCTGGCGTGGGAAGGGGCACAGCTGCGCTCTCCAAGGGCACCTCCCGGCCACCCCCGGCCACCCCCGGCAGCTGGGCACGGCCTCACCCAGGCCTGGGACCCGCTCTGCGCCCTCCTCTGCAGCGCCGGGGCCGGGATGCTGCGGTCCCGCCGCGCTCCGGTCCCCGCGATGTCCCCGCGGTGTCCCCCCGGTGTCCCCTCCCTGGCACCACACGGCTGCACCTCGGCCTTGCTTTGCCAGCACTAATCACCTTCCAGGTCGGGACACTCTCCCTCTTTTTTTTTTTTTTTTTTTTTTGGGAGCTCAAACCTGCCCCCCAAAAAATCATTTTCGGGCGTCCTTCTGTTCCAGAGCAGACGTGCTGCATCCGCACCTCTGCACCCGCTGCTTTCCTCTCCTTTTGCATCGCTCCATCCCAAAAGATGGAAACCCATGTGGGGCAAACCTCCCCACCCCGTAACAGCCCCTCGAAGAGCACTTTGTTCAAAAGACCACGGTGGCTTTTGGGCATAGCAGAGAAAAGAGGGAAAACAGCTTTATTGGAGCCGCTAATGAAATGTCATTTGCAATTCGCTTCCATCGCTGTGGCGGGGCGGGTCTGCAGCACCCCCGGCTTGCAGCGGCTCACGCAGAGGGGTGCTGCTTTGGAGGGGGTTTTGGGAAGGGGGGGCGTGCACAAAGCATCAAAATACGAACCACAGAACTCGGGGTTCTGGTGTGTGCCGGGGGTGCTGCGGCCAGGTGAGGTGGCTCAGCAGAGACCTGGCAGAGGAACACGCCTTTCCTGTGGGGTCTGACCCCAGAAATACCCCCGGATTTTGTTTTTCTGCTTATCACACATCTACATCCCTCACATTTCTCATGGGCGGCCAGCAGAGCCCAGCTGCCTCCTCGACCCCCGCAAGGCTCAGTGATGCAGCTCAGGTCCTCTTCTCCATCCTCCCCCCTCTACCTGCCCCCTCCCCGCTCCTCCACCCCTTCCCAGTTTCTGAGTGATCCTCTGCAGTCGTGAGCAGGTTTAACTAATCTTTCTGTCAGTGGGGTACTTTATGGAAATTGAAAACTAATTAACGTTCATCTCAGCAGCTAATCGCATAAAAGCCCCACTGCCTGGGCCTCCCTGGTCTTAAAATAATAACGGCACAGGAGCAGGGAATATCTTGATGAAGCCCACCAGGATGGGATGTTCCCAAGGAGAGAGCATCCGGGATGGCCCTGAAAACCGCACAGCCAGGGCAGGGTCACCTTCTGCTGGCTCCATCTGGCCCATCCTACAGCCCTT
Organism: Oenanthe melanoleuca; assembly: GCF_029582105.1. Lineage (NCBI taxonomy): Eukaryota > Metazoa > Chordata > Aves > Passeriformes > Muscicapidae > Oenanthe > Oenanthe melanoleuca. The sequence goes on from NC_079342.1 coordinate 26,633,079, forward strand.
CCCTCTGGCTACCTCGAGAGGTGGGCGAAGGGCGTTCCGGGGGTTTGTTTTTTTTTTTGGCAGGGCGGTGGGGCCGTGTGGTCAGAGCTGCTGCCGCCCGCAGTGACTCACTCGGCTTTAATTGCTCCCTGAAGTGGCGGGCTGCTGGCGGCGCCGCATCAGAGATGTCACGTTATAGTCATGCGTGAAGAGCTAATGGTCAAGGGTGACACCACCAACAAAACATCCTCGGGGGAGCTGTCACTGGTGGGCAGGATCAAAGGGCAGGGCAGCGGCCGAGGGTTGCAGAGGCAGGTGCCCGGCACAGGGGCGGTGGCGGCGCTCCCGGGGCTCCGGGCAGCAAATCATCCTGCCACAGCAGGGGCAGCGCTGGGCCGAGGGTGCTGCTCCACCTCGGGAACCCTGGAGAGGATTGTCCTCGGCTTTGGGGGTTTATTCTGGCGTGCTTGGGTGTCATCAGAGCGGTGTGAGCTCCGCAGTGCCCTGTGCTGAAGGGGTGTAACAAACCAGGATGTGGGGGTGGATCTCGGATGTGCAGCCATGGGGGTACCAACCCCATGGGGAAGGGAAGGGAAGGGAAGGGAAGGGAAGGGAAGGGAAGGGAAGGGAAGGGAAGGGAAGGGAAGGGAAGGGAAGGGAAGGGAAGGGAAGGGAAGGGAAGGGAAGGGAAGGGAAGGGAAGGGGTGGATGAGACCCCAGCCTCACCAGTCCAAGAGATTAAGTGTTTTAGCACCTGGGGTTGATTTTTGGGTGCTGCCAACAGCACAGGCCCCTTTGCTGACTGCACCACGCCGAGAGTGGCAGGGTGCAAGGTGCCCTTTCCTGCTGCTCCTGTCCCCAGGGGCCAGGCTGCTCCTCTGCTTTGCAGCAGTGCCAGGCTGTCCTGGTCTGCATTTGGCTCCGTGCTCCAGCTTCCAGCTGCTTCCCAGCACATCGCACTGGGCACAGCGGGGAGAGCTGGGGCATCACCTCCCTGCCCTCCAGCAGCAGGGGTGCGGGAGAAGGGAAGGCCGAGCAGGGTGGCCAGGAGCCCAGGGAGCAGCAGAGCCGGCCGGGAAGCGCGGCGAGGGAGGGAGAGTTATTGCCGCAGTCACACGGCAGCGATCGCCTCCCAACAAAAGGCAGCGTCTGCACAGCCGGCAGAGCCCGGGGGCAGGGACAGCCCGGCTGAGCTCGGCAGGACGGGCAGCAGACAGGCCGGAGCCCTGATCTCCGCGGACAGGTGTGCCCCGCACCTGGGGGGACCCCGGGGTGCTCCCCACCAGCCTCCAGCCGCTGTCAGCCCCAAAGCCCGGGCGGGTTCTGTCCCCCCAGCACCCGTCAGGCTGCCAGGTCCCTGACAGGAGACAAAGGCTGCAGTGCTGTGAGTGCCCGTGCCCAGGCTGGTGCTGGAGTTGGGATGTATCCCTGCACAGCATGGCTTTGCAGGCACGCCTGGCAGCCAGGGCTCAGCGAGGAGCCTGCCTGTGCTAACCAGGGGTGGAAATGGGTGATGGCACTAAAGACACGGGGGCTGGGCTGGGGTCTCACCCTGAGGCCACGGCTCAGGATCTGCTGGCTGTGTCACAGAATCATGGAGTGGCTTGGGCTGGAAGGGGCATTAAAGATCACCTGGCTCCAACACCCCTGCCACCAGCAGGACACCTTCCACTGGACCAGGCAGCTCCAACTCCATCCAATTTGGCCATGAACCCTTCCAGGGATGGGGCACCAACAGCTTCTCTGTGCCAGGGCCTCACCACCCTTACAGGGAAGAATTTTTTCCACATATCTAATCAAAACCTTCTGTCAGTTCAAAACCTGCTGTCACTAAGGATGAGAGCTATCCCTGGAGCCTGAAGCACCAACGTGAGCAGCAGCAGCTCTGGAACACTGGGACCCAAGGGTGATGTGCCTGTGCTGCCTCTTGCCCTGGGAGTGAAGCTTTCTGAGGGAATCCGTGAGAAACCACCTGCAGACAAGCAGAAATGACCTCCTAGCTTGGCTTCTGCTCTCTGTGTTTAAACTGGCCCAAATTCACCTTGGGGAGGTGTTGGGGGTGTCAGGAGAAGCCTCATCACCCCCATGCTCAGCTCCCCACAGAGTGCTGAGAGGAGTAAGTGGCCAGGACTAAATGAAGGGGAGGGGCTGTTTGTGTCAGTAAATGTCAGAAAGCAAAAAACAAGCAGGACTTTAGAGCCAATTAAGTTTGTATAATGTGAGGGAAGTGCTGGTTAAAGGCATGGCAGCAGCTGAGCTGTATATCCATTTATTTCAAGGCACTTTTCCATGGGAGCAGAGTACATGCATATCATTAGCACCAAATATCTCTAATAAGGCTGTCTCCACTAATAAGCAAAAAAATAGCTTAATTATTTTGTTTTTCATTGAGGCAGGGTGGCTCCTTGGATGCCTTCTCCTCCAGTTGCACTTTGTGAAGCCCAGGCTCTGTTGTGACATCCAGAGGGAGGTGTCAGATGCCACCCTGGGACACCAGGGGACATCACCTCTCACTGCCTGTGAAGAGGGGGATGGAGGAACCAGACTGAGGCTGCAGATTGTGCCTGTCCCTCCTCATTTCCCCCTGTGTGTGACCAAAATTGATTTATCAGAGCCCCCCTTTGGCAGTGGGCAGTTGGGAGCCAAGGCTGCCCTCACAAACCTCTCAGGTTAATTAATTGCCATCAAATAACCTGCGTGGCCATAGCTGGGGCAGCAGCTTCACCTTCAGCATGGCTCATCCCTGAGGTGCCAGGATCCCAAATGCAGCCCTGGAGAGGTGGGAGAGGAGGGGTCTCACTAGGAGAGAGGGGGGGTCTTGGTTGGAAAGGAAGGGATCTCAATAAGAGAGGAGATCTTGATAGAAGGGGGGGTCAATAGGAAAGAGGGGTCAACAGGAGAGGGGGGGTCTCAGTAAAAGAGTGTCCTGGTTTGAGGGACAGGTGTCTGTAAAGGCAGGAGCTTCTCTTTGAAATGGGGAATGTAAACCCCCTCCCTCAAAATTATTATTATAATTTTGAAATTAAGGGGCTCTCAGGCAAAGATATGGGAATAGGAATAACAGTTCTTTACTAGGAAAATTAAAATAGAAATACAGTATTACACAGAACAATCCCAAACCCCTGCCAGAGTCAGAATCCAAGCTGACACCCGTCAGTCAGTCAGGGTGTTGGCACAGTCCCATTCAATGGTGGCTGCATCCTCCTGCAGGGGCAGATGTGGTTCAGCTGGAGCAGTGCTCCTGGAGAAGGTGCAGTTTTCCTCTGAAGGTGCAGGGATGATGTGGAAAGGTCTGGCTTTCCTCTGGAATGCAGTGGAAAGAAGGTCCCTTGGTGTCCAAAATCTCAGTTTTTATCTGGGTAGGAAAGGCTTGGCTGCTCCCCTGGCTGGAGCATCTCCCAGTGGGATGATGGAATTTTATCAGTCATGCAGTGGGACTGAATGGGCCAGCAGCAGATGATATCTTCCTGGAGGGAGGATGGGCTGTGGGAAAGATAAAGATGATTGCCCAGCTGGTTTAAAGCTGGCCCATGAGCAGATAATATGTGCCAGGAGATCAGGGTCACTGCCCCACCCGGCTCAGCAGATGGGACAGAATACACATTGCTGGCCACATCAACCCAACAGAGAAAGGAGGAGTCTTGATAGAGACTCAGCCTTGGTAGAGGTGGGTGTTGATAGGGGAGAGGGTCTTGTGAGGAGAGGAGGGGTCCCAGTGGGGGCATCTCAGTCAGAGAGGGGTCTGGGCAGGGTCTCCCTAGCAGGGCCCTTCCCTAGCTGGGAAAGGTGTTCCATGAAACACCTGCTGAGGACGAGTTTTGGGGCTGCTCCATGGGATTTACCCATGGAACCCCCCAGCCAGGCTCTGGAAATGCTGCAAACCACAGACACCGACCTGAGGAGCTGAAATTCCCGGTGTTTTGCCACATCTCCCAGGCAGGAAAAGCCCCGGGATCTGCTGGAACAGATGCTGCTGCGCCATAATAAAAGGTCAAATATTTTAATAAGCATTAGCCACAGGTTGAAGGTAAAACGAGCTGCTTGCTTTCATTCTTTCATTCTCCCCTCCACCCTTTTTTTTTTTTTTTTTTTTTTTTTTTTGTATGCAAATGAACTGGAAGCTTATTAACGAGATGAGAGGCTGGAGCCTAATTAGCAGCAGGACAAGGGAGCTGCGCTGGAGCTGAGTCAGCGAGTGCGGGAATCGCCGGCGCGGTCCCTGCCAAATCGCCCCCAAACCAGGAGAATTTTGGCAAAACCCACTTGGTTTGAAAGGGTCGGGGGAGATCGGCTTCATTTTGGGGTCTTGTCTGGATTCCACTCGCGTGGGTCGCCCCAAAGCCGCCGTCCTGACTTTATTCTCCATTCTGGGTGCGTCGCAGCTGGGATTTTGCACTTTCCGAGCATCCCTGGAATATTTGGGGGCAGTGCCACCAAGGCAGGATGGAGCAGCACTGAGATATCTGTGGCACGGGGCTGGGCTGCTTCAGCCCCTGGGGAATTTTATTTGATTCCGATTACGTCTCTTTCCTTTGCATTCTAAACAATCAGTTTCCCCAGAAAACGCTGGGAAGAAAACAAAGGGGAAAAAGACAACCAACCAAACAAAAAAAACAACACAACGAAAATTAGGGAAACTTTTTTTTTCTTTTAAAAGGATCTTTATTTTCTCCCATCCTTTTTGCTGCCACTTTTTCTCCGCTCTGGAGGTTCCTGGGAGCAGAGGAAGGACTGGGGCACACGGGGGGACGGGCGAGCCAATAAACCCCGATTGTAATTTGCACCTTCGGAGGCGCCAGCAGCCGAGCGGCCCCAGCCTTCATTTGCATTTTTAATTAGCTGGGCTCTCCCTGCGCCCCTCAGCTGCCCTGCCTGGGGTCAGCGGTGGCTGCAGGCGACGGGATTGGGGCTGCGCGAAGAATTTTGGTGGCCCAGAGGATGGGCGAGCTGGGAAGGCAGTGATGACATTCCTTTTTTTTTTTTTTTTTTTTTTTTTTTTTTTTTTTTTTTTTTTCTTCCCGTTTTTTGTTATATTTTTCTTCTGCTTCAGCTCGGTCCAGCCCTGCCTTGTGCCATCCATCTGTCCCCCTCCTCTGGGTTTCTTCCCCCCCCACACCTCTATCCCTGGTTTCCCTCTTCCCACGCAACCCCCGGCTCTGCCAGCACACCGAGAGGTGCCACAATCCCCCTGCAAATCTGTTAAAACTCTACCTCATTAGCAATAATTAAAAGGTGTAGAACACATTCTCAACAGCCCATGCCCGGGAGGGTGGAAAATTTTATTTTGTTTTATTTTATTTTATTTTATTTTATTTTATTTTATTTTATTTTATTTTATTTTATTTTATTCTATTCTATTCTATTCTATTTTATTCGAATTTTATTTTATTCTATTCTATATTGTTCCATTCTATTCTACTTTTATTCTATTTTATTCTATTTTTATTTTATTTTATTCTATTCTATTTTATTCCATTCCATTATATTTCTATTCTATTCTATTCTATTCTATTCTATTCTATTCTATTCTATTCTATTATTTTATTTTATTATTTTGGTTTGGGTTTTATTTTGTTGAATTTAAATTTATCTTACATTCATTTCCTATTACCTGTATTTTTTAATCTTTATTTTTTTATCTTACCATATCTTTTATTCTTTTCTTTTACCGCGTTGTGATTTTATTTAATTTCATTATATTTTATTAAACTTTTAAAATTTTATTTTATTTTTCGGGCCCCCCCACCCCATCCCCGCGGTGCTGGCAGAGGAGGGACGTGGTGACAGCCACCCCCTCCCACCCCCCCGAGCAGGGTAGGGGGGTGCTGCCCGCATCCAAGGCACAATAAAATATTTTACTACAAAGCAGAATTACTCCAAAGACTGATGGGCTGACTTGTGAGACCCACTCACATTTATGGAGGTCGTAAGTTATAGACTCCCGGTGAACTGGAGGAAAACATAACCCTGGCCTTTTATAGGCGAAACTTCTGCCGTATATTAAATTCTGCTGCCGGCGGACGGGGCTTTACTGCCAGCTGTAACTTTAACACCTCCAGCCCCTCGGTTAGGAGGCGAGGATTATTAATAATGTGGGTGTGGGTCCCCAGCCCGCTCTGCTTGCCACCAAACCGCCGCTGCTCACCTGGAGCCTCCTGAATTTTGGGAATTTTGGGAATTTTGTGGGGCTCGGGGCGGGTTTTGTGCCTTTTTTTTCCCCCCCTGGCAGTTTTCGCGTCTAAAATATCGCAGTGCGAAATGGGAAAGTGCAGGAGCTGCACCTCTGGGTTTGCTGAATTTGGTTGCCCAAAATCAGGGGAATAGAGGGAAAAAAAAATAGTAAAATCCTAGGGATGAGTGGCAGGGGGAGAAGGGAAAAAATGAGGATGCAGGGAGGGGGATGGAGATGGCACCCACGGCATCTGATGGGGCAAATTGGCAAGGAAGAGGCAAATTTTGGTGTTTATCCACAAGCAGGCAGCGAGGGGAATAGAGGGAGGATGCTGCAGGAGCTGCTGTTTTCTGCATTCCCACCCTCAACTCGCCAGTTTTTGGCACAGACACGAGCAGGAGAGCAGCCGGGTGCCGATGGCCCCTAAAGGATTTGTGACAGCACCTCCCCAGCCCCGAAACCATCCCCGCATCCCCTCCCACCTGGCCGGGGCCCGGCGGGACTTAACATTTGTGTGTTTGGAGCCGGGCTGAGCGTTTATGAGAAGGGAACAGCTGGGAGCAGGCTGATATTTAAACTGGAATTAGGAGAGCGGCGGCGGCCGGAGATAATTCCTGGGGCGGGCTCGGGGGGCTCTGCCGGAGAGCGATACACTTAATTTGCAGCCGGAGCTGGAGGCTGGCCCGAGCTGATATTGCCGTGTTATTTAGAAGAGAAAGGTCAGGCTGGAGATTGAATAATCATTGACAAGAAATCCATGGCAGCTCCAGCATCCCTTTCCCCGGGGATTCTTCTCCAGGGGATTCTCCCCGTCCGGGTGCCCGTGGGGTGCCAGAGGTGTTGGTGGCACACATCCAGCTTTTCTCCAACCTGGGAGTTTGGGAATCACCCCCTCCAGCCGCCCCTATTCCGTCTAAAATCTCTAGGGACCAGGCAGAGCTGTCCTGGTTTTTGTCCTTTTTAAAACTGCAAATTATCTTTAAATTTAAAATTGATTATTTTTCTTCCCACAAACGTTTTTGATTTTTTATTTTTTAATTTTTTTTATTTTTTCTTAAACTAAGCCCCCCACCTCAGGGAAACAGGAGAGGCTTCCCCTGCTCCCCAGCCCTGCCCAGACCTTGGTGTGATAATCTCTTTTCTAGCTTTTTTCTTGGAAAGCAGTGCACTTAACAAGTCCAAAAAAGCAGTAAAAGGTTAAATTGGGGTTTTTTTTTCTGTTTTATATTTTGGTTGGGCGTTTTGTTTTTTGTTTTCATGGACAAATCCACGTGTCCAGAACTTGCCTCTTTCTGCCCAGGGTAACTGAGGCATGGGGCCTCAGGCAGAATCCCAAATCACATCCCTCTGGCTCACACCATCCCAGCATCAGGGGATTTATTGCCTTTGTTCACTCCCACCTCTGCACCCCAAACCCTTCCTGCCCCCTGCACCTCGTGGAGAAATCCCCAGGGTATCTCATTTTCTTCTTTTTCATCCCCAAAAAATACACCAGGTTTGGTTTCAGGGTGTTTTTTTTTTGATTTTTTTTTTTTTTTTTTGCAACAAAAGAAACTATTTATTTGGAATATGCATTACCAGTACAAATCAGGAAACTGTAAAACCTACACCTTGTTAGTATCGTCATAGAACATAAAAGTTTCAATTGGGATCAGAAAGACAGAGGCCTTTTTTTTTTCTTTACAGAAGCAGAAAAGCTTAAAGTTTCAAAACCAGGTTGGAACAGAGAGTCTTTTTTTTCCTTTTTTTTTGAGGGTTTTTCTTTTTTTTTTTTTTTCTTTTTTTTTTTTTTTTTTTAATATGTGGAATCCATTAAGAAGAGAGAAAAAAAAAAAGATGGGGAGGAAAAAAAATAGAAAAGAAAAAGCAACTGTGAACTGGATCACCTTTACAAGGGATAGAAAGGGCTTTGCAAGAACAAAAAAAAGCAAACCGACAAAACCAACCCCCCAGGCAATGTCTGATTTACATCCTCTTAATAATAATAATAAAATAATAATAATAATAAAGGTGTACGAAAACAAAAGGACTCTAGGAAACCTTGGGATTAAAAGTAACACCCCAAACCCTCAATCTTTTTCAGTGATGTGAAAAGCTCAGGTTGTTTTTTTGGGAGGAGCAGGAAAACGTTTTAGGAGAAAACTGAAGCGATGCCAACCAGCACCTTCCTCGGTGCTTCTCCTCGAACCCCACCCTGCAGCCACTGGGATTTGGGGCTGGATTTGGGGACATTTTGGCCATGTCCCACCTCAGCACAGATGCTGATCAGCCAGGGTGGGGCCAGGCTGTGAGACCTCATCTCCATCCACGGGCAGGGTGAGGTTGGAACATCCCTTGCTCTGAATCCCTCAAGTTTTGGGGATTCAGGGAAGAGAACCAATCATCTCTATATTTGGGAAGGATTCCTGCCCTTTTATCACTTCCAGGCAGCTCAGCAACACCCCCAGAATGGAGACCCACAGGGGCTGACTGCCCATCTCCTCCCCAAAACTTGGGAATTCCGTCCCTTTTCAGAGAGGTAATCCCACTGCTCAGCCACACCAGGGTGCCCTGGAGCTGGGATCTGAAAGGAGTGGGGAGAAACACTCCCCCCAGAAACACCACCATCACTTTTCACATCACTCTGGTCACAGCTCAGAAAGCACAGGGGAAGTGGCAAGGCCATCGTCTCGGACAGGTCAAAATAAACTCATCATCATCATCATCATCATCATCATCATCATCATCATCATCAAAGCCCCCTCCCCCCATCCCAAATAATGAAAAAAAAAAATATAGAAGGTTCATTTCTGGGTCTCAACGTTAAGAAACATAAAGTGTTAGACTGTACCTATTAATGCTCACTATTCCAACCATTTTTTTTCTTTTTAAAGTTTTACAAAATGAATTACCGTTCACTTTTTAAACATTGTGTAAGAAGAAATGAGTGTGCACAACTCTACACTTTTCTAGCATTCTTGAACTAATTCACAAATGCGAGAAAATGGAAAAAAAAAACCCAAACCATGGGAAAAAACAAACAAACAAAAAAAAGGAGGATGAATGTAGGTAGTTTGATGTTATAAACTATACAGGAATGAAGCGCTTGTTGCCACAGAAAGAACAGGGATGGGACCTTCCCCCTGTTCAATTTTGCGTGCTAAGAGGGTCATTTTTTATTCTTTTATTATAAACACTATTAAATTCCGACTGCGTTTTTGGTTTTTTTTTCTCCTTTATCTGAATATACAAGAACATTCATTATCAAATGTTCGTTATCATCAATACTACAAAGAACGAGACACAAATCGCAAGAAACAATGGAAAATGTTAATAAAGCTGAAAGAATCGTCGAGTTTTTTTTTGTGATTTTTTTTTTCATTTTTATTTTTTTTGAGTTTCTGCAGGTTTTTTTTTTTTGTTTGTGTTTTTTTTGTGGTTTTTTTTTTTGTTTTGTTTTGTTTTTTTGGTATCGAAGTCAGGTTTTTCTGGGCAGAAAAATAATAATAAAAAAAAAGAAGAAAAAGAAAAAAAACCCACAACACTCAGGGGCTGGAGGGGGGGGAGGAGAAACAGGGAGGAGAAACAACTCAAAAAATTAAAAAAAAAAAAAAAAAGCAAAGGAAAAGGCAAGCAAGCAGCTATGCCAACACAAACTGGAGGGAGCAAGTGGGGAACCCAGGAGGGGATTTGCAAAGTACCGTGGAGGAGCAAGGAGCGAGGGCCCAGCCTGGGCAGGGGGACGGGCAGCAGCAGCAGCAGCAGCAGCAGCAGCAGGAGCAGGGGGCAGGGCAGCCCCAGTGTGGCTCAGCACGCCGTGGCTTCAGCTCATTCCCAGTGGGTTTCCAAGGACAGTGGCATTCCCACAGCCATGGCACTGCTGCTGCTCAGGACAAGAGGCCTGACTCAGTCCTGTGTCCTGGAACGCTCAGCCTGAACGGGATCATGTGAAACAAGCTGGGAGTGGACACAAGGCAGCGCTGGGGGAGGCCATGGGAAGAGGAGGAGAGTGGGAAGGTGAGCAGCACCTCCCGACTGTCCTGGCAGGAAAACCTTCTCCATGCTCTTAACTCACAGCTGGGAGCCCCTTGTGTCACATCCTGCTCTGCCACAGGGTCCCCACTCCTGGGATGCGTGCCAAAGGAGCACAAGTGTCACTGCTGGGCACAAGGTGACAGCGTGCTTCAGCTGTGGCCACACCACCACTGTGCCCTGCAGGCCAAGGAACGCTATTTTTTCCAGCAGAAGGGTGGAAATATTTTTGGCAGAGCTCTAATTTACAATGGTTTCTGCTAAATGCTGCTCTGTGCTGGCAGTTCCCACCTCCAGACCAGCACAAGCAGGGTGGGCATGGACATTCAACAGTGTGAGGCACTGATCCCAAGGGATCCTGGGATCCATCACGAGGTGCCAGACATCCTGCACCCACACCAGCCCCCACCACACCCAGGGTCCTGATGCAGGCTGGCTCAGCCTCCTCGTGCCCACGCAAAGAACCGATGGCCACAAGTCCCACCCTGGCACGAGGCTCAGCCTGCTGCCCAGGGAAACTGGTGCTGCCTCTTCCTGCTCTTCCACGACAGCCACGTCCTCCCAGCACCAGCCTGAAGGGGCAGGATGAAGCCTCGCTTGCCAGCCACCACTGCTTGTCCCAACAGTGGACCAGAAAAGCTGGGCAGAAAGTCCCATGAGTTCTTCCATGGCCACTGCCCAGGTGACTCCTGGGGTGAAACCAGCAGCTTCAGCACACAGACATCCCCCAGCGGGGCAGCCACCCGTCCTACAGAGTAAACCTGTGGGGTGAAGCACTACCAAAAACACCCAAGACACCCCAGTGCTTCCAGCCCCTGGCATTCTGCTGCCCATCCCTCACTGCTGGCTTGGCAGGGCTTTGGGAATGCAGAGGGTGGCACAAACCTCTGCAGGTCCTGCCTGAGCTGGGGAACCCAGCTCCTCCTGCACACAGGAGCCAACACCCTGTGAGCAGCAGAACTCCAGCCCCAGCCTCTCCAGGTGCTGTCAGAGAAGTGCTGGTGTCCCATCAGCCGTCCATGCCTGATCCCACACAGCTCCGTGGAGGTGTCAGCACCTCTGCTGTCAGTGATGGCCGCTTCTCACCTGCCTCTGCCTCCCCTCCTTCCCTCTTCTCCCCTCCAGCAAAGGCAGCAGGGTTTCACGGCTCATCCAGATCACAGCAGCCAGCGGGAGGGATGCTTGGCCGAGTAGGGCTGGCACTGGGAAGCTTCCCAGAGCTGGGAATGGGAACGGTACCTTTTGGGATGTGAGGGGGAGCACACTGGCTCCTTCTAGGTGCACGGGGGCTGTGCCACCTGCCCTGTCCCTGCAGCACCGTGCGGAGACAGGCGGGAGCAGATTCCCTGCGCTGGCAATTCCCTACGGAGAGGTAGCGTGAGAGGAAGGGGGCAGGGGGCTGCCTGCTGGCAAGGGACATGTGACTGAGGTACATCTGTAGCTCCTCAAAAAGACACCCAGCATGAGGCTGTACACTGCTCTGGGGTTGGCTTGTGTGGTGGTGGTGGTGGTGGATTTTTGCTTTTCCTCCTTAAAATACTTCTGCCTTGGGTGGGAAGTGGGGAGGGGAAGGGAGTGGTGTTGTGGGGGTGGCGGGGAGGGGGAGAGCGGCTTCTACCCAGAAAAGAAAGGGAAGAGAGTATAAAGAAGTGTCCAGATTGGCTGAAAAAAGCATCCCGACGAAGAGAAGAGAAGAGAAGGAGTCTTCTTGTGTGTGCTGATTGGGTTCACCTCCAGTCTGACTGCTGCGGTGTTAGGAGAGGCCCCCTCCCCTCCCGCCCCGCCGGGGCCGGCTCAGCCAGGGATGCAATTTGCTGGGAGATCAGTTGGAGGTATCAGAGTGAACGCTGCCAGGGCCTTCTGTGGGGGAGGTCACCGACGATGGGGTAGTAGCGTCTTGCCAACCTCCATTAGCCTGAAGGAAGGGACATGCAGGGACATCAGTCAAGGCACACACAGCCCTAGCCAAGGCACCCACCCACCTCAGACCCCCTGCTTGTCCCACAGCTGGGACCGGTGCAGGAAGCAAAGATGTCCCCTCTAACTCCCCCCACCCCAGGGCTCCATCAGTGATATAGGGCAGAAACATTTCTGTTGAAAACAGATTTTGATAAACTTCAAGTGCTCACATAAAGCCCATCCCTTAAAAAAAAACCCAACATATTTCTCCAGAATCCTGAGCTCTGGTTGTTTGGGACTTTTTAACCCCTGACAATGACCCTTCCTCGTATGGAACAAAGAAACACCTCACTCCAGAACCAGCAGCCTGAATGTTATCTGGACCCAAATGCTGTGACCATGCAGAACAATCAATGGGTCCCATGGAACTGCTGAGCTGTGCTGTGTCCCCCAGAAAAGCTCCCCATTCCCATCTCACTGAGGGAAACCGAGGCACAGCACAACAGAGGTGCCACCACTATATCCCATCTGAGGGCTCACACAGAAAACCATGGCAGACACCTTGTTCCTTCTCCTAAAAACAGCTGCAGAGCCAAATTCTGCAGGCGCTCGAGAGCGGAGCTGCCCGAGGGCCCGGCTGCCGCGGGCAGGAGCCGGCAGCGCGCAGAAGCTGCTCCTCTGCGGCTGCCATCCCCTTCAGAGAGGAGCAGATGTCACACCCAGCCTCCTCTGCCTGCTCTGACATTGATTCAGTGCTTGCCTAATTAATCCTTCCCAAGCACTGCCCAAGCTCCAGTTGGCAGCAGTGGCTGTCCCACTTCAGACAGGCGCGGGCTGCTTTGCCCGCTCTGGCTGCCTGTCCCACTGCATCATCCAGTGCTGGCCCTGCCAGCTGGGAGCCTGCACACCCCAGAGGGCTGAGGGCAGGAAAACTCCCCACCCCGAGGTGCTGCTGCCCAGCTCCCACCTGCCTGAGAGGCTGCTGTGATGGGAGCAAAGAGCTGACAGGCACGAGAATATGTTTGAGGAGTCAGACCAGCTCGCAGCGGGACAAAGCAAACAAGACAAGAGGTGTGTGCACACCCCTTGCTGTGCCTGTGTGCTCTTCCACATGTGCACGGGAGCAGAGGGGTTCAGGCAATAACACGACCTCAGCTTGCTCACAGTTAGCAAACCACACTCTGTTCCACCTTGGGTGCAAGCGTGACACCAGACCATGCACGAGCATCACCAACCCCGTGTACCCTGTGCCCACTGCCCCCAGAGCCAGGCCCTGACCCACCATCCCTGCGCTCCAGAGATGCAATATCCACCCTTACACATCTTGGACTGCTGCAAGAGGCAGCAATTACTGTAGATTATCAGCCCGACAATGACAGGCCGCGTAAAGAGAGACACAGAGCCAACTCCGCCGCCCCGAGACTGGCATATTCAAGTACACTTAGGACATTAATAGCAATTTACGTGCCATCAGTGAGAGAGAACCACAATAGCTGTGCTGGCAGCCTCTTATTACCAAGCCTGTTATTTGTTGGAGTTACAAGCTATAATCACAACAGAAACTTTCAAAACCCTTATCTTCCGTGACGCACCAAATCTATTTCAGAGCCGTAATTGCTATGTCACCGGAGAGTTTGCTGCTTAATGCACTCAGATGCCATTTAGTGTTTGCAGGGTCGTTACGGCGAGCAGGAGGGGGGAGAGCAGCGGGGGCTGCATGGAGCAGGGCTCTGGCCCTATTGTGCTCAACTATTTTTAGCCAGGTTTTTGCCTGCCAGCCACAGAAGCAATCGAGCAGCGCCTCCGTGTTCAGCACCATGCTCCCCAAAATCCCTGGAAGATATTGATTGGGAATGAGCCTTCCTGTGCTTCAGGAATTTGTGTGGCTGAACAAAACCTTGGTCACATCCAGTAGGAAGTCAAGGGAATGTTGGGGAGAGGCCAATAAGGTCTTGGGAAGGCCAAAAATGGAAAGGAGGATCCAAGGTTGGCTACGACATCTTGACACCATCCTTTGGTGTGGAAAAGTCCTCCATGAGGAGGCTGCATCCTTCCCCAGGCAGAGGGCATGCAGGCACCATCCCCAATCATCCTGGACTTCACTCCATCGCTGCATGGATCAAGCCACACCTGGGATTCATCCAATTCCACCTAGATGGCTCTACCTCCTCCAAGCAAGGAGATCCCCTGGGGTTTGACTATAGTAAATCACCTGGGATCTCCCTCAAAGACAAGGGAGTCTGTTGAGGAGGCTGCTGCTCCTTGTACATGGCTGTGACTTCCTCAGGAGGGGCAGATGCCAAAGACAGAGCAGTGGTCTCCAGGACATCTCTTCAGCTGTCACCTTCTGGAGCCAAAGCACAGGCAAAGCCTTGGTGACTGTCCAAGTCTGGAGCCCCAGTGAAAGATTGCTGAAGCAACTAGTTTTGGTGCCCATTTCTACAGGTCTCAGCATTTTTGTCACCTCCAGCCAGTCTGGCTGGCTCCCTGCCCGGGCCTTCTACGTGGGGCCTTCTACGATGACTCTCTGCCAATTTTTAAAGGTGCCTTCTGCTCAGCACAGAGTCTCAGCACCCCACCTCCTGTGACCCAATCCCGTCCCACCAACAATGGCACAGGGCATCAGGTCAGCCTCTAAACACACCAGGTACTAGCCAGTCTGACAGAGCAGCCTCAAAGCTTTTTCCGATCTCTGAGCTTTTAAAACTTCCATCAGGGCCTCCTTGCAATATGCACCGAAGGTCTTATCACACATCAGAGAATCCAGCCTTGTCAGGACATCCCAGGAGTCATGACCAGGCACCTCTGGCCATCACAACACACCAAGGCATTCCTTATGGATGGAGCTTGTGCACTGAAGCCCAGCTTCACACCCAGCTGGTGGCCATGACCACAAACCAAAACCTGACCGTGATGGTGAACTGCAGCTGGCTGAGGAACAGAGCAACAACTTTTTTCCCAAGGGAACAAAAGATCTCAGGTAAAGTAAGGAGCTCTCAGCTTCTTCCTGTACCAATCCTTGCTGACAAGAGTGGATCCAAAACTCCCTGTCACACCCTGCCACTGGCCACCAACATCCAGGTCACACACACACTGCTCTGTGAACAGGCACAGGTCTACACAGCAGCAGTTTTAAAAAAAAACCTTCACTCTCTCATGAACTTTAAGAACAGCTCATCATTTTACACGTTTAAATCATCTGTAAACCAAAGCCCAAAACCAAATTTCTGAAAGGACTTTAAGATGACTTATAGTTCATTCATTCCTTAGCATACAGGGAAAGTAAAACACTTGATGGATTTACAGCCTTAGGGCAGTGGCAGAAAAGGCGATGTTTCAGAGGACTGTGGCAATAAACTTCTACTGGAACCCAACAGAACCTGAGCTTCCCCAAATGCTTTGAATTCCTTGGTCTTGGGGGACTTCCTGGATACACACGTGGACCCCCATGAACAAACACTGTCCAGAGAGCCCAGACATTTGACAACTCTCACTGCATGGTGCAAAACCCTACAGCCTCCAAGTTTGCCAAAAGGGGTGGCTCACACCCCATACTTCCTGAAAAGAGGGGAGGTCCCTGCTTCTTTTCAGTGTGATCCAAGGCTGGGTATCCTCAGGACAGCCTCTGTCTCCACTACCCCTCCACTGTCAGAGTGTGCTGTCCCCATCTGTGAAGGAGAAGGCTCTGCTCTTGCCCTGTCTCAGCCAGGGCCGTGGGTCACAGTGCTGGTGATGGCTGGGACACTGCCCATTATCCTGCTAATGATGCAGAACCCACTCCAGCCCTTCCTGCCTGTCAGCCACAGCAGCAGAGCCACGCAGGCAACTGGGCTTTGGGTAGATCCCTCTTCTCAGCTGTCACGACTTACAGGCGTTTAAAAATTCATCCTCCATCAAGGAAGGCAAACCCTGAGCGCTGTCTCCCCTGCCAAGGTTTCCAGCAGTGGAGCTGGGCAACCTGCCGCTGACTTCCCGGTGCTGACGGGCTCCAGGGATGACTTAACCTCAGCCCTGTGCAGACATCATTGTGACAGGGCTCTTGACTGGGTTTCGGCTCATCTCCTTCCAGCAGCTCACGGGGATGCCTGGGTGATGCGGGGACGGCAGATTTCTGTGTCACTATCAGCTCTGCTCCGCGTTCTGCTGCCCCTCCTCGGCATGGAAGGGCTCAGGGAAACCTTCCCTGCCTGTTGGAGACAGCCACCCTGCCTGCACTGAGGAGTTCCCCAGCACCAGTGCTTCCAAAAGGGCAGCCACACTTCAGGGTGGACAAACTGGGAATCCATCAAGGGACCTCACTGGATGGGAAGATGTTAAGTGACAATCAGGCTGGAGCAAACTGAATGGGACACAGGGGAAACAAACAGGCAATCCACAAGGTGCTTCCTAAACTGTCTGCTCAGCTCTGGACTCCCTGCCTCATTCCCCACACCTACCACAGCTTTATGGGGAATTGAGGAGTCATTCACACAGTGCAGTCCCTTTGCCAACCTGCCCCTCTCTTGACAACATCCAGTAAGAGTCAGTTTGGGCTCCTGCCCTCCCTGAAAACCAGCCTGAGAAGACATCAGGCCAAACATGTCAGGTCCCTGTTTGGAAAGCACCAAGCCCCTGCTCACCGGTTCTCATGCTACTCATGGCTCTCCCACAGAGAACCACAGGCAGAAACACCGACCCAGCTCTCCTCGTCCTATTCAGCTTCTGAGTTTTCACTCTCTCTTCCTTCTCCTCTCCTTGCCTCATAATCCCCGGCAGCAACCCTCCCCCCCACCAAATTTTGGCTTAACCCAGCCCACTGTTATTTTCCAAGCCAACTGCAACTGTAATCAGCTCAGCCTCTTTCCTTGGGGGTATTTTAATTTATACAAAAGTATCATCTCTTATCATGATCAGCCTGCGATTCATTTACTCTCCAAGTATTAAAAAGCCAGAAAGGGAATAAATTCAGCGCATGGAGAAATTAATGCGGAACGATAGGCTCTTTCATGTGGCATTTCCAAGTGCCGTTTTTGCAAGGGGCTTATGTAATGAGACATAATTATCTGCACATGTTCAATTACATTACTTCACAAATCCTCCCTGCCTCTGCCTCCTGACGTCAAGCCGCCCACAAAGCCCCGGCACCCGCGGGAGAGGGGAGCAGAGCCCCCCGTCCCAGGGCACTGCACGCTGGTGGTGGCCGTCCTGCAAGATGGTCACAGGCCAGGTGACCAACGGCCCAGTGGGCTGGAGGGTGATGGGGCTGGTTGCTGCACCGTGCTGGGCTGCAGGACCACCATCCCACCCGCAGGATCATCACCTCTCTGACCAGATCAAGACCATGCTGTCCCAACCGTCAGCACCCCATGTCCAGGGCCAGCTGCCTCCTGCTCTGTGCCACCCTGGACACCGCTGCCACCACCCACTCAGCGCTCACAGCCTCCTTTTCCAGGCTGCCCTCCTCTCCCAGCTTGCTGTCACCGCCGCTGAGATGGTGGACGATTGATCTGAGAAATGAAGTTGGATTGCTGTCCCGAATCTACACTGGGTTCTCCTTGTGTGTGTCTGATCGATTTCCCCCTGTGCGACACAGCTTGTCGCTACGAATTTTCATGCTAGTCAGAACCCGCCAGCGCACCCAAGAACAAGGAGAAGATGCTCCCGAGACCGCCCTCCCCCTCGCATCCTCCCCCAGCCCGCTTGGGCGAGGTTTCCTTGGCTTGACGTTGGTCGGCTTTGTGGTTTTCCCTCCTTTACTCGCGCCCCCATCGCCGCCGCGCTCTCGGACGCCGGCCAGGGACGGGATATTTTTATCCAGGATGGTGCCGCCACGACGGAGGCCGGGATGTTTGCGGTGACATTCCCCACCGTGTGACACGAGGTGTCACCTGTTTAGCAGCTCCTCCCGGCCGAGCGCGCGTGGCCGCAGGTGCCGGGCGAACGCTGATGGGCTGTGACAGTCCGAGACGCCAGCTGCCTGCACGCAGCCTGCCCTGGTGCCACTTTTTTTGTGGGCAAAGCTGCGCCGCTGGCGTGACCGACACAGAAGCAATGAACTAGGTGACCGTAAAAGCAAAGACAAGTCCTACTAAGTGGCATTCTGAGCCCTATGGCTTTGAAATAATTGGTAGTGAGAGAACAAAAATGAAAAAAAAAACAAACCCAAAAGACCAGAACCCAAGCCTGTTTTTTTTCTTACACTGATGCCCTGCGGACTATACATCTGACTTGCCGCGAGTCCGTCACTGTATCCTCCTGTCTGGCTGATAACATGGCGAAGGGTATCCACCTAAACAAACCAACAACAACAAAGACACAAATTAGAGGGAAGGAAAGGTTACTGGCCAAAGCTGCTTCTGTTCGTCTTTGGCAAGATAAAAGCAAACAAACAGTAATAGCAATAATCATGGCCAAAAAATCGCAATAAAAATAAAGGTGTGTATTTGAAGAGGGATGAAAGAGAGCCGCAGTTGGTCTTGTGGAGAGAGATGAGCCAGAGGACCTCTCCTGCCTCCCTCGCCATCCCCCGCCCGCCCCAGTAGCCCTGTCACACTCTCCTTGGTCCCATGTCCTTTGACAAACAGAGTGGGGGGAGAGAAGAGAGTGACAAGTGAGGGTGGCATCTCCTGGCGCACACTGCTGCAGCCATCTCCACCATGGTGCTCGACCCCCTTCCACCCCTGACCCCAAACACCGCTCACAGCAGCAGAAGGAGATCTTTGGAGCTGGCTGAGCGCCTTCACTGCAGAGGGCCCACAAAGGAAACATACCTACCATAGCAAAGGCACCAGCAGCGCTCCTCTGGGTGCCCTGTTCCTCTCCCTCACACCCCCAGCCCCAGCCCCAGTGGTGGCACACATGGTGAGCACGTCTCACTGCCCATGGATGGTGTCTGCTCCACCTGCAGCCCCATGGGGGAGCAGCCTTGGCTTTAGAGAGCTCTCCTTGCCCAATGCAGAAGTGTCAGAGTGGCTGTCGTCTCTCAGCACAGAACAGAGCCTTAGATGCCAGGGAGGGGACTCATGGCATATCTGGACATCGGATGGGAGACCTGAGTGAGGTCATGGCTATTTTAAATTCTTTCTTTTTGCCCCAAGCATGGGTTGACGTTTCAGCAATGCTGCTCAAAGCTCCCTTGCTCTCTCCTCCTGGGTAGGTACAGGGGTGGTGTGAATGCCTGTGCTTTGGGGAGGTGGGGAGATGATCAAGGGTGTCTTTTAATTAAAAAAAGAAAAAAAAAACTAAAAAAAAGTTATCTATATATTTAAACGTTTATTGCCTTTCAGCAGACACCTGGTTTGGCATCAAAGGAATAAGTGGAAGCCTTGTAAAACGAGACACCAGTCCAAACATCTGGCCCATACCCTTGGAAGAATAAAGCAAGCAGAACCTAAACCTGAGCTGCTTTTGTTTGACTTTGTGCCTATTCTTCTACACCTTCTCTCCTCCTAGTACGACTATCAAGCCAGAGCCAAATGCATTCACAAAGTGTGGGCAAGTCTCCTCAAGACCATGGTTGTTGGTTTGGTTGGGTGTTTGGTTTTGGTTTCTTTTTGGATTGTTTTTTGGTTAGGTTTTTTTTGTTTGTTTGTTTTCTTTTTTTGGTGGTTGTTCCTGTTGCCTTTTTTTTTTTTTTTTTTTGGTTGGTTGGTTGGTTTTTCAGTCTGGTTTGCCTTTTTTCAAGTGTTGGTCGGTTGATTTGTGCTGGTTGAGATTTGCTCTTTTCAGACGGGAGGGAGAAGTGCCAATACAATCAAAGGCTCCTCCAACACTAATGCATTCACTGGCAGTACATCGGATGGGTCCCTACCTGTGACTGCACGTTGGCTCCAACCTGGGCCCCTTGGTAAGAATCCCCATTGAGAGACTGCACGCTCATGAACAAATCTCCAGAGTTTGACATGTTAAAAGAACTGGAAGAACCTGGAAAGGAAAGAGTGAGGCACCTGAATCACAGAAAGGAAAAAGATCCACCCCATGACTCTCAGCCAAGAGGAAGGAACAACATGCAAAGCAACCACAAAAACAAAACACACAGTCAGGTTAGTAGTATGAAGAACAGAGCAAGCGAAAAAAAAAGGATGCACTCTTGAGGTTATTCAAAGCCACATGTTGTTACAGCTCAATGCCAAGAACATTCTTCAACAGCTCCTCAGCTGGAGGAAGGATTCTTCATGCTTTTGACTGGGACAAACAAAACACAGCCTGGAGGACTCGGACAGCGTCGGAATCCTTCAGACAGCTCTGAAGGATCTCGGTTGTTGGAGTCCACCCAGCAGACTGCACTGGAGACCAGAATTACCCAGACAAGCCCTGCTATCAAGAGCAGAAGCCTTTGCAGCAGGCAAACCAAGCCCATGCTGAGAAGCTCAGAACAGGGAGGGTAATTCTAGCCCGTACTGCTCCCTGCAGGGTGAGACATGCAGAGCCCATCCAGCCCCACGGCTGGAGCTCTGGCTGAGCACAGGGGGCTCTGCGAGGGGGCAGTGCGTGAGGTTTGCCTTCAGGACATCAGGAACCCATCACTGGTGGGAACTGCAGAGCACCAGGAGCAAAGGCTCACAAAAATGTGAAGACACCTGGGTTAGACTCCCAGTGCCCATCAGGCTGGCAAAAGTCTTTCACTGCGATGGCCCATGAGAGAACACAAGGGTGTCTCAGCCCTCCTGGGCCAGCTGCCCCAGAAGAACAAGCTCAGTAAAGCAAATTCCCCACTGCATGCACCAGTCGTCAATGTCATGATAAAAAATTGTAACAGTGAAGACAACTGGGTGGGACCAGGAGAAAAAAAACCTCAATGAAAAGAAAAAATAAATCCCGCCTTTGCAGAAATGAAAGTTTTATGCTTCCAGCTTTGAGATATCTGAGCACCTCCTCAACCACTTAACAGAAGAAACAAACCCATCATGTAACTGGAAGGCAGGGAAGGCAGCAAGGGGGTTAAAAATAAATAAAAAGGTTTTATGGGATTATTTCAGAATTTATCGTGCAGATCAGCGCGTTAAGTGTGAGACAGCTCAACGTGCAAGGTTTAGTTATACATGACGTTAGCCTTGGAAAGGAGAGACTTCAGGGGCCCAGGTCAGCTTTGCTTTCAGCTCCAGTCCCAAATATACTTTCATCATCTACACTGCCATTTCCAGCTTGGAAGACTGGCAACCACAGTCCTGGTGGAATTGCCCAACTATGGCTCATGCGTACGCTCTGAGGAATGCCTGGCAATCCCCCTCCCTTTGCTGGGGAGGGCAGAAACAGGGACAGCTGTGCCCTGGAGGTGGACCAGGAAGGCTCCTCTGAAAGAGGCAAAGGTCAGGGAGCAGCAGGTCTATGCTGGAGACTCCATGTTCACCACCTTCTCTGCTGCTCTCTTAGCGACTGGCTCTTTTGCCAGGTGCTGGCAGTGCTCAGAATCAAAGGAAAGCAGAAACAGCTCTGCTAGATGAAACACCCAGGACAGTCAGAGAAAGACTCATCTTGAGCACAGTGAGTCTTGGATCAGGACCCTCCCTCCCACTGGTGACTGAAAAGAGTGAAGCCAGGAATAGCTCATTGTCTGTGCTCACTGTCAACCTGCCCAGCCTGTTCCAGAGAGCAATCCCACAGCGCTGTGTGAAATAAGCGGGACTAGTCAGGAGGCAGCTGTAACCAGCACCTCCTCTGCTCGCCTGGCAAAGGGCTCCTGTCACTTCCCCACCTCTCAGGTTACTTGCTATTTTAAAGGCAAAAAACCTAGAGAAATGAGCTGGCAGACTGGGGCCAGCCCACCCTGACAGTGCTCAACTTTAAGTGGGAAGATAAGCACGTTTCACACACACAAAGACATTTCTGACCCCATTTTCTGAGTGATTGCCTTGACCACCTTCATCAAAGCACAGTAATGCAGCTTTGTACTCCCACAGTGGCTGAGAACAAAAACACTCTGCAGCTACCACTCACAAGAAGCAGAGAATATTTCCCTCCTCTTCTGAGGTGAGCAGAAATCTTCAAGATCACACAAATAATCAGTGGCAGAGCTGGAAAGAGGATTCTGGAATCCCTAAGCACCTGGCATGACACTGCTATCACTCTGCCCCCAGCTGAGCAACATTTCATCCCACCTTCCCCTACCAAAAGAAAATTGTAACAACAATAACAAATAAAAATGCCATAAACTTAACTGATATTTTATAGAAACTTAACAAACCTGGCCATAAAATTGAGACTGGGAGGGAGGAAATAAAAATAAACAAACAGCCACAAACTCCAGTTCTGAAGAGCGACGGTGTCTCGGAAATCATGAGGAACGCTGGAAATGTCACTTACAAGATATACACTGCTATTGGCAAGGGGTGTTTTTACAATATATGTGCATATCTAAACAGTAAATATGTCTTGCTGCTGATGTGGATGCAGAGATAAATATGCGCATACCAATGGCCCCGCACGTATGGATGGCATTTGGATCAGAGGCGTAATTGCAGAGCCCTCTGCACCACCACTGCTGCTTCAGCACTCACCCGAAAATTACAGTGGCCCAAAGCCTCAGAGGCACAGCTAGGAGGGGCTGATGCACCCAGCTGGGAGAGGGGCCAGCCCTGAAAGAGCCCTGAAAATTTAGACTCAGCTATCCTCTGCAGAGATAAGATCCAGGAATACAAGTCCTTCCACTAGAGGAGGCTCCATTGTAAATCTAACCTGTCCCTCTGAAAGGCTCTTTTCCTGAATGCACCACAGGCTTTTGGTGGTTGTGATTTGGTCTGGGGTTCCTCAGGAATTGAGAGGTTGTGAATGAGAGAAGTTCATCTTTGAGCTTGTGAGCCCAGGAGGAAAGCGCTCTGATCTTGGTGTGCAATTATTGTGGGTAGGCAGGAAAAACTATCAGAAAACCCATGACTTGTACAGTGTGGAAGAGTGCTTCATCTTCAGAGTCCAGACTTCTTTTTAAATCCAAGACCTATCCTCACTATTCTTTGGTGCTGAGTTTCTATCAGGGCAGCTTCAGAAAGAGTGCTGGAAAGTCTGAGCAAACTCTGGCAGTCAGATCTTGCCCTGGGTGAAAGCCTACACCAAAACAATGCTTTCTAAGAGATTTCTTCTACTCTTCCTAACACCTCTGATGAGCAAAGTCCACCTCAATTTTGCCTCCATTTCAAAAATCTTCACAATTTGACTGCTGGTGTATCTTGCACCACTTTTCCAGCTCTTCAGAGAGCTTCTTCTCCAGCTTCTCCAATGTCTTCTGTGTTTCGACAGTCTCAAATTCCACCTCCAATTTTCCAGGACCTCCAGTAAGTACTTTTCTCTAAAATACCTGACAATTCAAATGGTACCACGAACAAACAAACAGGATAATGGTGTTCACTGGAGCTGAAATCAAACCACCCTCATCTGCTGCCTCATCCCACCTACCACCACCAAGACAGATCCAGCACACTGAACCTCTGAAATGACTCTGGTCATGTCTACAGGATTCCTAGTTGAAGTCAACAGCAATGACACACATGCATTGAGAGCACAAAATTTATGCCTCCTGTGACTTTTTGTGGCGTCTTTGCTGTGGCTAAAATGAGGGAACAATGTGGTGATGGACCATGTAGCTCCTCAGCAGGTCCAAAAGCCAGGGATAATCCAGCAGGACATTTGTTCTTTTTCACTTGCCCAACAACACTGAGGACAGTGAAGCCACAACCAGAGCAGTCTCTGCTGAAGCAGAGTCCTCTCCAGTGGTGTGTTCTGGACACAAATGGAGGAAGGCAGAGAAAACACCTGTGCCTGATGAAGTACATTTCCAGGCAGCAGCTTCACAAGAAGATTTTTACAAACCAAAAGGGTGAGCAGGTAAAAAAAACAGCTCAGGACAATTTTGGCTGCTCTGTATTCAAGATTTCACTGGATGCCATCACCTGTGGCTGGCAAAAGCGTTTGCCCACATAAACCAGCCTTCATCTGCCATGTGGTTTCTGTGCTGAGATTGTCCAGGAAATAAAAGTGAGGATGGGGAGTTGTTAGCCCAAATGAGCCAGACTTCTCAGCTTATTTGAACATCTGGCTGATAAAGGCCAGCCCAGTGTACTGGGGATGAAGAGGTGTTTGACATTCAGGCCTGGGTGGCTGAGGATGGGGGACCCTGCTCTGAATGTGCCAGATGGGCAGACAGATGCAATCCTTGCCCTTGTCAATGTGTGGCCAATCTCTTTGACTGAGTGTAGCCATTCACTGATCTCCAGTAACATGGGCATCAATGAGAGAACAGATGGGCCTATGTAGCCACAGCAGAAATGAATTTAGCTCCTGTCCAAGGTC
Organism: Oenanthe melanoleuca; assembly: GCF_029582105.1. Lineage (NCBI taxonomy): Eukaryota > Metazoa > Chordata > Aves > Passeriformes > Muscicapidae > Oenanthe > Oenanthe melanoleuca. The sequence goes on from NC_079342.1 coordinate 26,657,401, forward strand.
CCACTGCATCCAGTTGCACCTCCTCTTCCAACATGACAGCCCTCCAGGGATTACACTGCTGGTCATTTCTTCCTCATGACCTGTCCTCTGCTTACTTACTTTCCACATGCCCCATAATGTATTTAAACCAGAAAGTCCTATCTTTGTTCAGCTACTTCCTCACCAAAGTCTCAGCCAATGATCTGGGAACAGAAAGAAGTCCACAGTGTAAAAGGAGAGGCATTGGCCATCTTAGTTCTTCACCTCCTCACTGGCTTCCAAGATCCTCCCTGGAGAATTCAGCACATCTGATGGCTCATGGTCCTGGACACAACTGTCCCAGTCTTCCTCAGACAGGTATTTCAGACCTAGCATGTACAGGTGTGCTTCTTGCTACAGGACACCCTGAAGCAGGGGAGATCACATGATGTCCTCAGGATGTGTCTTTGTCCCAGAATGTGACAATGCAGGGATGCTCACCTGAGCTGTTACATCCCCGTGGTTCAGCTGGGAGGATCTCAAATGTCAGGAGATAAAAATCTCACAGTTTTCTCAGGAGAGGACCTACAAGGACACCCAAATCCACTACCTCTGCAAGCTGACCTGGAGCAAGTGGGGCCTCCCCACTGCTCTGCCACTGTTGCAGCACTACAGGCAGGGTGTGGGACCTGGGCCAGGTTAGGAACACTTTATTTCTAAGCAGAAGAAGGATCTCTGTGCCCTGCAGGCTCCCCTCACACTGCTTTAGCACCGCTGACACTTCAGGCACGTGAAAAGAGGTCAATGACTCCAGACTGCAGACAAGTGAGCCACAAAGAGGACCCAGGAGCTCAAGTTTTCCCTGTTAATAACAGGACTGTTTGTCCTTTCTTGAAAGCACAGTGTTATCCAGGGATTTTCTCAGCTGTTTACTGCAGGGCACTGGCCAATTTATCTCTGAAACAACCGTGTAACTGCCTGTGGGGAGGGCGAGGAAACTGCCTTGCTCTGGAGCACTATTTAACTGGCCAGGCACTGAGGAGATGCTTATTCTTCTGTGTGCAGCTCAGATCCAAACCCACTCAGGCAATTTGAAGCTGTTCCCTTGCTATTCCAGACCTTTGGATCTGACTCAGCTGGAGAAAGAGGAAAAGAAGGAGAGCTGCATCTCTTTGGTCCAGACTGTGTGGGATGCAGGACAGCATCACAGGCAGCAGGCCTCTCCCTCAAAACACACAATTCTGCCCTCTCCAGCAGAATTCCCTCCAGCCTTTTCTACAGGGGGTGTTAACATCAGGAGAGCCCACTTGACCAGGTATTTTGTGTCAGCTCTTTGGAAAGAATGGCATTTTTGAAAATTCAGCTGAGAGAACGGGAGGGGAACAAAAATCCCCAAAGCAAAAAGAATCAAACAAAACTCCAGCAAACTGTCTCTGCAGAGTTCTGCTGCATCCAACTAAGCCCTCAGAGCAGCTGAGGCAGAACAGGAAGCCCTGGGTGAGAAGGAGGTGGGAGAGATTCCTCTCTGCTTCCATGTCACTGCTTCCTCCCTTTGTTTGACCCCTGGCTCTCCACCTTCCACTCAACTCCTCCAGAGCCAGGGGTGTTTCTGGAGGGTGATTCCTCTGATACCTACAGAGGCAGGGTTGTGCTCACTACAGAAGCATGACCTGATGGCAGCCAGCATCTGCATGGTCTGGGTAACATCCTGCTGCCCACTCCACCATCCTCTGTGCTCCCTTCCTGCCTCTCTGATCACACCAAGCATCACACTCCTGGGGAAGGGTGCTGCAAACACTCAGCTCAAAGGCTCAAGAGTGGCACATTCCCACTCTCCCTCCCACCCCTAAAAAGAAAACAGGCACACAGATATTTGCATGGATTACAAAGTACATGGCACCCATGAAGTTTTGGTTTTTTCCTCTCCTTGTAAACAAATCCCAGTTTTCCACTGCTCTTGGATCCGCAGCCCCTGATCATTTTTGGTTTGGCCAACCTTGCAGCAGGCACCACGCATGAACTGAGCATCATTCTCTAGCAGAGGAGCTGAAATCTGGGCAAAGTGCTCTGTGCCTTTGACTCTCAAAACAAACAAATGGAACCCACAGCAAACGGGAAGGAAAGGGGGAAAGGGAAGGGAACGACCCATGAATTTCTCTGGATTGACTGACACGAAGGGAAAATAAAATTCACACAGAGCACACTCTTGCAGGTGATCCAGACACTGTCATGTAAGCAATCAAAGAGATAACCACAACAGAAAGAAAATCAAAGGACAAAAATTTACCCAAAACAACCCCCAAAATGGCATGAGCTAGGACATCTCAGAAATGCTGGGGTTTATCCATCAGGATCACTCATGCTTTCAACCCCAGTGAAATAAATCATTATGCAGTAACTTTTCTGTTACTTTTTTTTTTCTCCCCTTTAAAGCGCAAGCAATCCCAGCAACAGTTTGTGGACCACTCTTCTGGTTTTGTGTTTACCAACCATGCATATAACCCCCACCATAACATCACCAGTGACAAGGTCTGATCACATCCTTTTTTCCAAAAAAAAAAAAAAACAGAACAGGAAAGGGAAAGAGGGGAAAAAAAGAATAGGGAGAAAAAACAAAGAAAACAAAGTAACCCCCTCCACAACAAACTCACCAAACCAAACCCATTTCCCTTTTTTCTTTTTGTTTTAAGACCAAAAAAGTGAGCAAACCAGACCCAGAGAATAAAAGCCAAAATAACCAAAAGGAGAAAACCAGAGAGATTAGAGGGAGAGGAGAGAACGAACAAAAACCCGAACACTAACGACCCAAAAAAAAAGAAAAATCACAACTAACCAGCTGAATTGGGAGTTGAGGGTGAGTTAGCCTGGCTTCCATGGGCTGACACGTTGGTAGCCGTGACAGCTGTTTTGGCAGCATAAATATTGGCTTCCTCTTGAAATTTACCTATGTTCTTCTTGTACCGGATTCTCTTATTTCCAAACCAGTTTGATACCTAGAGCGAGTTCAGGAGAAGACAAGGATGTTTAGGTGTCAGCTCTGCCAAGTGCACCTGGGTGAGGAAGGTGGATTAGTTCAGGTAAAGCAGGGCAGATTCTTTCCCACCCCAGTTTTCCCAGCACCTTCCACCCCAGGTGTGCCACACCAAGCCCAGGAAAGGTGATGGGAGTCCTCTGCTATAGATGGGATGCTCCACAGGAACCACTAGAACCACCCCACAAAAATCTTAAGATGGATTAAAAAAAAACATGATGAAGTCAAATGACCCTGAAATTGCAGGATTTGAGAACAGGTATGAGTCATTTTTATTTGCCTCCTCCTCAGTATCCCTTTGATGGGATAGATGCCCTGATTACCAGCACAGCTTTGAGGGTGAACACTCAGGGAATTGACTGGGGCCTGGCTGACACACAAAATTGCTTCAGTATCACTGAAGCTCTCTTTTGATCCATCTGAGGGGAACAGGGGCACAAAGCCAGAAGTGGATGCTCTTCATCCAGCTGAGCCCAGCTTTGCAAGGCTTAGCATGAGCCACTGCACGAGCCAGGAACTTCAGCGGAAGGATGGAGGAGCACAGGACTCGTCCTAAAACCTGAGTTTGGTCTCAGGAAAGAAGTGTGTGCCTTGGGAAGGGGTGGAAGATGCTTCCACTGTGTTTGCCCAGAGACATGCTGATGATATTCCTGCTCACTCATGGGTACTATCTCACACTGAACTGTTTCAGAGAAGACATGGGAAAGATTCAACTCTACAGCTCTCAGCTACTTCTTCATCAGCATTAAACACACAGAACCAGGGTAATGTGGAAGTCTCTAAGCAGAAGACAATTTCCAGCCACTACTGACTTTGTTTGAGACAGCTTATCAGGATAAAGGGGATGGGCAAACGAGGAGGATGCTACAGCTCTCCAGAAAAGCTCTGACACTCCTAGAATTGCTTGGAGCTGCAATCTTCAGCTAGCAAGACCAACCCCTCTGGTGAGATTCCAAGGACATTCTCCCTTTGCTTGCTGGTGAGCAAGTACATCAGTGCTCCCTCTTCCAAATAAACTGAGCAAGCATCCAAGATAGAAGACAATAATGGATGTTCATTCTTTGAAGCCCATGATTTTTTCCATATCTTAGGGAAATGGCTCAGGCTTGGGTGTTGATAACTGAAACTCATGAGCTTTTGTTCCTGTGCTGCTTTCTATCTGCAGTGCTATTAGAGCATTCAGCAGCTTCCACACAGAAGTGGCTTCATTCACCAATTTAATGGCTATTGAGCTACAGGTATCCATCCCTGCAGAGAAGGAAAGATAAAATATAACCTGCAGAGACTCAGATCAGCACCCACCCCAGTTCTGGGAGCAAACACTGATGACATTGCCAGGAGCTGGTGCTGTTGGCAAGGAGCTCCATTCCACCTCTTGGTCCAGTTTCCCACTAATGACAATGTGCATCTTCATGATCTTTCCACATGCACATCTCCTCATGACTGCTCTTCTGGCTTCACATCCTGGGCAAACTCTGAGCCCCACAGGGCAGGAGGCTGAATGTACAGCCACCACAACCTATCTGCATTTTAAAATCTGTGAAGCACCTGGTCAGACTCTGAGTTCAGATCAACTCTGCTCATGACTTACACACATCCATGGGACCTCTGCTCCCACTCAGTCTCAGCAAACCAGACCTGGATGTGTGTTTGTTTCTGCCTTATGTGGATGAAGAAGGGAGGCAGATCCTGGGGACAGGCACCAAACAGCCCCAATACAGCATGCTCAAAAACACCTCCTAGGCACAGCAGCATTTCTCCTGGGCATTTTGTCTTTGCAAAGGAGAACTTGTAAGTGTGAACAGATGAATTAGAAGTGAGAGGGGAAGCACTGGGACAGCTGGGGCTTTACTTAAGCCAATATGTGCTATCTCCTGTAGGTAACTGTGGGAAGAAGCAAGGTTTGGGTCTTGCAGCCCAGGGGAGGCAATTGGAGTCACTCAGCAGGCACTCAGCACGGTGATGACACCTAGCCCTGGCTGCTGCTGCTGCTGCTGAAGGCAGACACGCTCCCACAAGGACACCAGATGCTACTGCTGTCTGCAGTTTGCTCAAGTGATGAGCAGGCACGTGCCTGGGGCTGGGAAGCAGCCCAAGACAGGGAATGCCACAGGAGGCTAGAGGGGCTGCTAAGCTCACATGAGGACAAGCCCAGCACAGGCCACAAAGATTGGCTCTCAGTCACACAGCCTGCTCCAGAAAGAGAGGAAATAGAGAAGGGCAGGCCTGGGCAATGTATGGTTGAACATTTCAAGGGCTGACTGTGCTCCTCACAAATCACAGCAGCTCCCAGGTCAAAGTTACAGACTCCAGGAACTATGTGGCTTCCTTGAACATATGGAAATAATTCATTTTGTCTTTACTAACCACCATATTCTGAGGGATGTACAAGTCAGGGAGATGTCATGTTCTGCAGCACAAGGGTAATGATTGAGAGAAATGACCCTGAGAAATCCCACTGAGCACAAACTCTTAACAGTTACACCCAGATCCTTCCCACCAGGACTTGTCCATTCTATCTTACCAAGCAAAACCTGCACAGCTCTTCCTACTGCTTTTAATCCCCTCAAGAAAAGACTTTCAGATCAAACAAGCTCTTCTTGCAGGCCAGGCCAGCACTAATTCCTTGAGGAGACTTTGCCCCTCTGGGTGCTGCCACATCATTTCTGTGTTGTCAACACCTTGGCTGCACACACAGCCACTGCTCCATGGAGCCTTCATACCTCCTAAATCCCCTCTCAGACTTTCCTTTTCCATCCATGGCTTCAATCTGCAAGTGCCATCTGCACTCCCACCCACTCTCACTAACTTGCACTAAACTGATTTAATAATTAAATGCTCAACACGGGATATGGCTGACTGCTCTGAGGTCTGCAATACCCTTCCCCTTGCTGAGGTTTCCCATTAGTCCAGGCTTTGAGCTCTCTCACCTGTGAGACTGTGATGCCACATTTCTTGGCTAGCTCTTCTTTGGCTTCCTCACTGGGATAAGGGTTGCTGAGATGGGAATAGAAATACTCATTCAGGATTTCCGTGGCTTGCTTGTTGAAGTTTCGTCTCTTCCGCCTTCATGTGAAGAAAGAATGGAGGGAAACAGAAGGAAAAGGAAAGGGAATGAGCACCAGGGATCCAAAAATAGAATGCAATTTTAGATACTCTTGAGTTTCCCACTTTCCTCCCTCCCCCCCTCTGCTCCTCCAAGCATGGAGTGCAAGGCTCATGGCCAGGAAGCTTCTTATCTGTCCCTTGCTGGTGACTGCTCTCTCAGCACCTTTCAAAGCAAGTGAGTCTCCACCTCAAATTTATCACTGTATCCTCCAGCTCACAGCAGAGTCTGAAAACTGGCATCCAGCTCCTCCACCTGGGAAGGTGACTCCTGACACCTGGCTGTCGTGGCCAAAGACACCAGTGCTACTCTGCAAAGCTCTGTGCTGAGGCAGCAGAGCTGGATATATCCTTGGGGAAGTCTGTTCCATTCACACCTAGGCATTATTACCTGTCTACCATCTCTTTCCTTGTACCCCTGGTGAAGCTGCCTCCCCTCCCCATCACAAGCTGCAGTCTGCACCTAACCAGCTTGGGAAATGAAATAATTTTACAGCAATCTGAAAAACTGGGACAATAAAAACAGTGGGAAAACAGTGGGAATCTAGGGGATACAGGATGGCCTGGAGGATAAACTTTCATCCCTAACTAGAGTGCACGTTTTCACTGCAGAGGCTTGTTGCAATCTGCCCCAGCAAAACCAGGATGTGCAATTCTCACCGATGGAAGGCTTGAATTGCAGTCCCCTCCCCTGCTGAGCCACACACAGCTAAGGCATAAAGAAGGGCAAAAAACCCCTCTAGCTCAAGACACAACTGGCCCTCAGTGTTGAATCAGGAAAATCTTATAAATATGATTGCCTAGCAAAAAATTTTGAGAATATGGAAACCATAAGTAAGATGGAAATGAAAGCCACCTTTGAGATACCAAACCTTAGTTACTAAATAACTAGAAGACAATAGGATGGCCAGCCAAAAGTAATCCCCTCTTGACAGAAGGGGTCCACAGAGTAGTTTTTAAGGTTTAAAGTATAACACATTATGGTAATGTAATGAGTCTTATAGGCTGTATGTAAATGCTATAGGATTTCTATCTTGTATTAGATTGGTTAGTGGAAATCAGAATATTCAACACAGAAGATTTATTATATTGTAAATGGGAAAATCACTCTCTTACTTCCTTCTCTTACTTCCCTCTCTTACCACTCTCTTACCTCTTAGTACCCCCACTCTTTTTCTGCCCTGCTCTGAGCTGTGGCTGGCAGCTCTTTTTCACCCATGCCCTATGCAATAAACCACAAGCTTCCAGACCTCTCCGTCTGCCACGACCATCCTGACCACCCACGGAACAGTCTCCTACACCCCAGAGCCAGCAAGCCCCAGCCCAGGGCACTGCAGGAAGGTCTGGGGCTCACCGTGCGTCCAGGAAGCGCGAGCGCAGGATCATGACGGCCTCGCACGTGCTCTGCTTCAGCTGCATCTGGATGGAGCTGAACTTGCGGTGGATGATGCTGACCATGCGCTCGATCTCCTTGGGCGAGATGGGCCGGGTCCGGCTCTGCTCCCGCAGCAGGTTCATCACGTGCGTGGTGAACTCGTTGCACGCCTGGCACGGCAGGAAAAGCAAAAGGAACCCCAGGATGGGAAGGTCATTCGGTGGTGTCAAGGACAGGGCAGAGGCAGCGTGGCTATGCAAGTGCAAGCCTCACTGGCTGGGGTTTTCACAGCAACAATGTGCTGGGATGATGCACTAAGATTTTAGCTTTTATAATTTTCAAATCCTGTACTGCCTTACTGCATAACTCTATATAGAGTCTTAGTTAACTGCCTTCGCTTTTTCCCTTTTAGGCCTGAGATCCAAGGACACCTACAGCCTCAGGCCCCAAAAAGTATAAACAAATTGTACTGGGGAGAAGCAAAATTCCTTACTTGAAGCTGTTATTGGAGAATTAACCCGATATGCAAATAGACCAAACTTGTATCACTCTGAAAAACTCGTGACCATTATCTATTTTGGGTGCAGTCCCTTCGTCTGCTCTTAATGTACCTGAAGGCCTTTCATTAAATATATCCACTTTTATCCTTTTAACTTTGTCTGGCCTCTGTTTCTAGCTAAGCCTGAAACAGGCCATCAGGGAGAGAGAAATTTCCCTGGTCTGCCAAGCAGGGGGTGTGAGAGACTCCCAGCAAACATGCTGGGAAAGCCAGGAGCTGATTTCTTTGCTCTCAGGGGGATCATGGATGGCTATGGGGCAGATGAAGCCCCAGGATGCATGTAAAGCATGAAGAAGTCCCAGCCACAGTTTTCCTGGCTGGGACTTGAGGAGCTGTAGATTGATCTGAGGAGGACCATGAACCTTTTTACCCACTGCCCCTCCTCCTACAGCCCCACCATGAGTCCTGCAGAGCCCCTTGTGCTTCACAGGAGCAGCTCCCAGAGACATGGCCCTGCTCCATGCTCTTGGCACATCAGGTAAGAAGTAAATAAGGATAATAATTAAAGCCTGAGTGAGGCAGGAGTCCTGACAAATAAGGGCAAGCAGGTAACAATCCCAATTAGTTTGCTGCTGGCACAGCACTGTCTGGCTGCTCCTGCTGTCCCCATGCTGTGCTGTGAGGACAGGGCAGCCAGAGGAGCCAAGGGACAAGGGAGGGATTCTGAGGTCAGATCCACCTCACTTCCCCCTCCTTCATCCCCATGAGCTCCTCACTGGCATGATGGGATCCCCTGATGCCCAGAACCAAGCCCCACAAACCAGGGGCAGCACCTGGACATTGATGGCTGGAGAAGCCTTTGGTGCTCCTGGGATGAGGGTGGCTGCTCTGGGGACAGTGTCTGCAGCTCCCAGCCCATGATGGGAAAAAAGGGGCTGGCAGGGGAAAAAAACCACTGCATTTCTGGACTTGCTGTGTCTTACCCCACCCTTCCAAGCTGAATTCCCATCATGGCTCAGACCCAACAAGAACTGCCCACCCTCAGCAAAATCACCACTGAGTGCCATGCTGACCCAGCAGCAGCCACACTGAGAAGGCAGGGGCTGAGCTCCCAACAGCTGGATTGGAGAGAGTGGGAAGGAGGTGGAAAAACCCTGAGCCCTGGTGTTGCAGGACTGTGGGCAATGGTAGCAGAGATGTGGACCAGCACAGCCACTTGCAAAGCCACTCAAAAAAACCAAACCCTGTCAGGGGGTTGTGAGGAGGAAAGATGTGGCCCATCCCACCCTCTGGGCCTGGCTAAAGGCTTCTCTCACATGGGTGCTCCTCTCTTTGAGGAGCAAAAGCAAAGCAAAAACAGGATCAGAACATCAAACAAACAAAACCAGGATCAGAATATCAAACAAACAGAACTCCTGCCCAATGGAAGGAAGAAGCAGAAGGCTTCCCTGAAGTCTATCCTTGACTGTGCAAATAGCCTCTCCTTGGGCTTGGGTAGCAGAGGTCTCTCTACCCCTCTTTAGCCTCAATGAGGGATGGCTGAGGCTCCTCCCTGTGTCTGTGCCCCAAGTGAGTGACAGCAAGGGCTGAGGAGAGCCACCAAAGGCCAACCAGCCTGCTTCCTGCCTGTCCTAAGGCTCTACCAAAATGCCTCTCATGGCATGACTGTGCTTGGCTGCTCCAGAGCCCTGCCTGGCCACCCTGACTCCAGCTCTAACCCTGCAGCACCCTTCTCTCAGCTCAGCCAATGTGGCCATGGAGTGAGACATCCCCCAGCCCCACCACACATCCAGTCAGCCAGCTAAAATGGAGGCTTTCACTGGCTCTAAACCAGAGATCTGAAAGCCCACAGGGCCCCTGGCAGTGGAGCTTGTCCTGCACCCAAAGAGGAGACACCCTCTTGCTCACATCCATAAACCAAAACCTTGGGGTAGAGACCACAAGGGCAAGGTGCACAGCAGCCAAGAGAGCAAAACATCTGGAAGCACTTCAAAGGAACTGGTTTGGAGTGTTGACCTGCAAAGCTCTTCATGAAATTGTCAGTGTTACCAATAGCTGTGTTCATGACCCAAGTAGTTTTTCTTTTTTAGAGTAATTTACGACAAGAAAAAAGATTTTTTTTTCCCCTGGAAAAAGAGCTTTTCAAACAGAAAATATATTCAAGGAAGGAATATATTCAAGATATTCAGTATCAATTCATGTCTTGCTTGGACAGTTGTCATCACTAAGGCCAGCATGTTTTCCTTCACAGAGCCAATTCTGGGTAAGATACCAGGGCAGGTGTGAAAAGTGAAAATCCAAGGGGCAACCCATGCCAAGACTATTCTCACTCCTGTGTTGGGTTGATGTGGCCAGAAATGTGTACTCTGTCACCATCTGTTGAGCCGGGTGGGGCAGTGACCCTGATCTCCTGGCACATATTATCTGCTAATGGGCCAGCTTTAAACCAGCTGGGCAATCATCTTTATCTTTCCCACAGCCCATCCTCCCTCCAGGAAGATATCATCTGCTGCTGGCCCATTCAGTCCCACTGCATGACTGATAAAATTCCATCATCCCACTGGGAGATGCTCCAGCCAGGGGAGCAGCCAAGCCTTTCCTACCCAGATAAAAACTGACATTTTGGACACCAAGGGACCTTCTTTCCACTGCATTCCAGAGGAAAGCCAGACCTTTCCACATCATCCCTGCACCTTCAGAGGAAAACTGCACCTTCTCCAGGAGCACTGCTCCAGCTGAACCACATCTGCCACTGCAGGAGGATGCAGCCACCATTGAATGGGACTGTGCCAACACCCTGACTGACTGACGGGTGTCAGCTTGGATTCTGACTCTGGCAGGGTTTGGGATTGTTCTTTGTAATACTGCATTTCTATTTTAATTTTCCTAGTGAAGAACTGTTATTCCTAATTCCCATATCTTTGCCTGAGAGCCCCTTAATTTCAAAATTATACTAATAATTTGGAGGGAGGGGGTTTCCATTCTCCATTTCAAAGAGAAGCTCCTGCCTTTATTGGCAGATAACTGTCCTTCAAACCAGGACAACTCCACATCCCAACCCTCCCAACCCTACAGCAGAGCACGCTCTCACTCCCACACCCAGTTCCACACAGTGCTCTTGCCCGCACAGCGCTCACAGGAGCTGCCAGCAGCGCCCCAGGCTGTGGCTGCAGCTCCGCCCGCAGCACCCAGGGAGGGGCACAGCACGAAGGAGCCTGTTACCTGCTCGTACTTCTCCAGCTCCGTGTGGTAGATCTGTCGGATCTGGGAGAGCTTGGCTCTGTAGTCGGAGTGCTCCACCGAGTTGTCGGAGCCGGCTCCCCCGGAGGCGGCGGCGGCGGCGGCAGCGGCGGCAGAGCCCCCGCCCTTCTCGGGGCCCGCCACCCCCTCGGCCAGCAGCATGTTGTCCAGCCTCATCAGCTGCGGGTCCGTGGGCTCCTCCTCCTGCGCCCCCCGGATGCTCAGCACTGCAGAGGCACAATGGGGAGAGGAAGGATGAGTTGCACTTGGGGATTAACTCAGGGAAGTCTTGATGCCTTCAGCTTAGCTTTCATGTTTTCCAGACTCTGTACTGCATTAGTGTGTGGCTCTGAACTCCATATAAAATCTTAGCAAGTTCTCCTCACAGTTCAGTCACACAAAACCATCCTTTTCCAGCTTGAGAACCAAAGACACAGTTGCAGCTTCAAGCCCATAAAGCAAATTGAGGAGAGCAATCTGGGAGGATGGGACTTCATGACCTGGAGCTGGAATTTGACAACTAACCCCAATATGGAAATGAACCAAAACTTATGAAAGTGTAAAAACTCATGACCAGGATCCATCTTGGGCAGAGCCACGACTGGCTCTTGTACTGCCCAAGGTGCTCCCTTTGAAGGCCTTTTAATAAATCCCTACTTTATTCCTATAACACTGTCTAGCCTCTGTTTCAGGTCACCCTCTTTAGGCATCAATCCCAAACTGGACTGATCCCATCAGCAGGGGTTTTCTTCCTTCCCAACAGGTTTCCCAACAGGCATCCTGAATGCTGCAAGTACTCATTAGCAAGGTTGGCTTCCAGGAGCACTCCAGCTCCCTGCTCCTCTCCCTGCCTCTCCCCTCCTTCCTGCAGGACAGAAGTAGGGCAGAACTGGCAGTGAGCTCACCACAGAGCTAACCCAGAAAGCCACACAAGCAGCAAAACTCCTAGCAACAGCAACCCCAAAAACCCAATAAATGCGCCCATGCTTGAAGCCAGAAGAACATATCCTGACTCAAGCATGGGATGGGAAGTTGGAAGTCTCTAGCCCTGATCACATCTTGCTCAGGGGTCCTCTCCTGTCACCCAACATGTCATTTACATCAACCCCAGATGGCAGAGAAAGACACACAGAGCCCAGGGCAGCTGTGCCTTCGTTTCCACATCTTGAAATACAGACTGTGGAGAGGGCTTGAGGCCCATGCTTTTAGCCATGCACTGGGAACATGAGCAAAAAAAATATACAAAATAGGCTTTATTCTTGGAAAAATGCTTTTTCTTTAAGCATCCAGTTGTTACACTGATGTCTAAACCATTCTGAGAAAAGGAGCAACAATGAATTAATCCTCCCAGAGTGACTTTTCAAAAAGAGAATCTTCCTCCCATCTTTGTGCTCCCTGCCTAAATTACTGCTCCAAGTAAAAGTTCTCCTGTGAAGGCTGTCCTGGAAAAACATCCCAGCAGCTTGGGATGCCCCATGTCTGAAAAATGGAGGTGCCCTTTGTGCTCCCCCTCCATGGTCTGTGTTTGAACACAGAACGATAACGTGAGATTTCCACACGCACCAGCTGCATAATAAATGACATAAATAAAATAAATCCTTGATGAGCGAATAAAAAAGGGCATTTCCTAAGGGAAAACAATTGTATTTCCCCATCTCATCTGGCACAGGGGCTCTGAGCACACACACCACCCCATGAGCACATCCAGAGCTGGGAAATGTTGTGTGGGTTTTGATAAAGCTGTGCCCACTGACACCTGTGATGCACCTGACCCCCTCCCAATCCACAGCACAAACAAGAGCAAGTGATTATTCCTGTCATTTAAAATAAAAAAAAGTAGTGGAAGATGTGTTAGCAACAAGAAATAAAACCAGAGCAGCTAAAAAACCCCAGCAAGCACCAGGCATGGTCTTCCCCTCTCTGCAATAAGTTAAAGATATGGCTATTATCAGTATAATATTGAAGTAAAAGACCCTGTTGAGAGGTTTGGTTAAGACTAAAAAGAGCTTTTCTCAAAAGCCTCAAAGCCTAGTGAAATTACTATTTTCAGGACATTTCACTCATTCATTTAATTTTATTTTATTCATACATTTGGATCAGTTATTCATTCATGCATTTATTGGCATTTTTCGTGATTAAAATATGCACTGTCAACAAAGGTGGGAAGGTGGGCAGAAAAAAGCCCAAGAACAGTAAAACTAGAACTAATAATAAAGAATTCCACACTAGGGAGGATCATTTCTATGTGGAGGAATGAGGGGCAGAGTGCCAAATTTGAAGCTGAGCCCTCAGGAGACAGGACCAGCATCTCCCCCCTCCACGGGAGGCTTCCCATGGCATCCAGCCATGATAAATAGATCCAAGGGGAGAGGACAGATTTCATCAAGAAAATGGTTTGGGGTCTATGGTCCATAAACTGAAATATGAGGTAAATGTAGCCAAATCCCTTAAATAGAGAAGAGGAAAGTTGACAGGATGCAGCAGGGAGAGAGACTTGCCATGAAAATAAAGAGAACAAATTCCTATTCTTCCAGGGCAAAAAAATGAATAAAAATCAGTCAATTAAAGCAGATCAAAAGCCCAAATACAAAAGGAAAGCAACACAGGTTAAAAAAAAAATTAAAAAACACCTCAAATAAACAAATCAAAAGCAGAGTTGCCAAAACAAGCGCATCTGGATTTCAAAAGGGAAATATTTTTAGATTAAAAATCTCAGGAATCATTGACCTGACAGGTAGGCACGAGTGATTAATTAGTTTATGTTTAGAGAGCTGCTTCCTGATGAAAAGTGCTGTGTATTCCTGGGAGCTTTACTCCTGTGCCACATGCACAGACCAGCACCCAATGCAGGAGATGTGTCCCCCACAGCAGAGACCTGAACCCAGCCTGGGCTTGGCTGCTCACCCAAAATAAAGCCTGGGAGTAAATAAATGGAAAGGCCCATGTGTCTAAGCAGGACTGATGCTGCTTGCTTATCCCTGAAAGGCTGTGCTCAGCCAAGAAGAAGACAAAATTATTATTTAAAAGCTCCTTTTTATCTTCCCAGTGCTGGACCAGCTCTGACACACCTCCTGCCAGGATGCCTGGGATGTTGGGATCCTTGGCAGCTCCCACTCTCCAAACTGCCCCCTGTGATGGGATGAGCTGGGGGGCTTGGGATGGGTTTGGCAGCAAAATAATTTTTTTTTTTTTTTTTTTTACCCAACCTGTAGTGCCTGGGCAGCTGGTGGCAAAAGAAGCCTGTTCTCCCACCAGATTAAAACAGAATAAATGAAGCAGGATGATCCCCAGTGGTCCAAGGGGCTACAGGCATGTAGGCACCCAGGCATCCTCAGGACCCCCCATTTGCTGCTCCTGATTAAAGAAAGGGGGAAAAATGGGAAGAACAAAAAGCAAGATAGTGACTGGCAGCCAGGGGGGAGGAAAATTCCTGCAAGACTTTCTGTCCTTGGCTGCTTTCCTGCTGCTGCTGGAGCTGTGGTGTTTGCCACTAGATGGTGCTCAGCCCTCGCCCAGGTCCCCTGCTGATCAAAATGCGATTTTAGATGTAAATATACACACACACACAAAAAAAAATATTTTTATATATATATGTGTGTGTGTGTGTGTGTGTGTGTGTGTTATATATATGGGTGTGTTTCAAAAGTAAACCCAAGGCATGTGCCTCCAATGTATCTGTCCCAGGCTGACCATGCCCAATGGCAGCAGTGGGAGCATCTGGGGACCATGGAGCCACCAGCCTGTGCTCCAGGCCACCAGGCTGGGTCACAGAGACCCATTCCAGCAGCTGGGAAATGCTCCCAGCTCCCACACTTGCTCCTTCTCCCTGCTTGAGGAAGGCATCACAGCCACACAGCTCAGACACCAACACAGGCTCTGTGGAGTGGCTGCAGTGCAGGACATGGGAAGAGGTGGCACGACTGACCTCAGAGAAGACAAAGCCAAAACCAGCTCTTTGGCTCTTTGCCTGCCCTGCAATTCAGGGATACAAGATGGAAAGTGCCTTGAGCCACCAAAGCTTGCAGATGCTCCAAGATGCTTCCCACAAGGTCTCCAAGGAGCACCTACAAAGCAGCCAGCCCCATGCTCACATGGGATGAGCAGCCAGCACCCCACATGTCCCCACAGCTTGGCACCTGTGCCTGGTGTCCCCTCAGGTCACTCAACCTGAGCTACAGCCAGGGTGGGGGGCACAGGGCAGGAGAAAGAACACTTGCCAGACACCTCTGGAACAAACACCACTCTGGGGATGGCCTGAGACAGTGAAGACACCTAAGAAATCCATAAAGGAGGGTACCAGACTCCTCTGGTACTCAATGCCACCATCCCCTACTTTATTTACTCCATTTTCCTGGGAGCATTTTTCCAAAGGAATCTGAGAAGCACAGAAGCTGAGCATATAGTCACCTCTCTTCTCCAAGGCCACACCAAAATACTTCTGTTTTGTAACTCTTTCCTCTTCCCTTCCAAACCCTCCAAATTAGAGGTGTGCAGGCAGCAGAGACAGAACTACATCATGAAGGCAATCAAACATGCTGGGTGATGGCAGCAGCTAAACAGGAGACTGTGGCTTAGCACTGACAACAGCAAAGGACCTTCCAGCTCCATCTTCATCCTGCTGTGGTCAGTGCCTTTGAGCTGAGAGATGTGGGAAGCAGGGCCAGCCTCCATAAAGCCCCTCACAAGAGGACTCAAGGTGTGGTGATGATGCCAAGCCAGGTGGTGACAATGAAGGAATCAGTGTCCCAGAGCCAGCTCTTTCTCTGCTGACCTCAGCAGCCAAAAGCACGCTCCTGTGGAATTTCTGTCACTGCCTGGTCAAGATTCCCTCTGATGACATGAGCTGGCAGTTCCTCTGCAGCCCCATTTGCTGACACCACCAGCCAAGGGCGTTTAAACAAACCCACCCTACAAAGGAACCTGCTGGGTGCTTTTAATGAGTCCAGGAGTGCTCACCCTTCTGCCCAAGCTCAGCTACTTCTAGTTTTTATCATGGTTGTTTCTGCCCATTCCCAACTTGCTGAACTGCCTTTCCAGGGGGACATTTTAAAGGAGAAGGAGATTTCAAGTAAATGATTGCAACTTATCGAAAATAATGTGCTACTTAGCATTGGAGACAAGCATCCTGGCAGGCAGAAATGGGAAGCAGTGCTGGAGCAGATGGGAGTAATTACGTTGTGATTTTCAGAAGGGTTTTCTTTCCTGCCTCCACTGTGCCTAAGATGTACTGGGAGGCAGGAACAACCCACCCAACAGTGGATTTGGGGAGAGGCAGGCAGACAGCTCCTCCTGTCAGGCTGGGAGGTGTCACTTTCTCATGGGGATACCAGAGATGCCCACTGCTGCTGGAGCATTTCTGGCTGCCCTCTGTCCTCTCACACGGCCTCAAGTGGGTGGGATTCCTCCTCCCCCACCAAGGAGCCCATCAACAACACCCAACCCAGACACCAAAGTGAACCCAAATCCTTTCCTGGAACAGTGGCTGCCTGTGAGGGTGGTACAGACAAGGAAGTTTCTCCCTGGGAATCCAAAAACTCCTGCCCATGCAGCAAACAGCACGGCTTTGAAACACACCTGGGACATCAGCCCTCTTCCAGCTTTTTGGGATTTAGGATTGGCAGCATTTGCTTGAAGACCCAGCTTCAGGGGTCACACAGTGGAAAATGTTGGGTTTTTTAAATATATTTTTTTTTCAGATCCAGGTCTTAACAAAAGCCAGCAAACATGGGGACAGCTATGATGCCAGCAAACACCTCTCCTAACAAAACTAGTAACCTATCACCTAATTTTAAGCCTTTCTCAATATTCCCTGGAGCCTGAGACTGCATTTGTGAAGGCTGAGGATCAAAAGACTGAACTTGGGACAAGATAGCTCCCACCTGCCTCATGTCTGAGGACAATTACACGTCCAGGGACTGCATCTTCCTCATACTCATAATGTGTGGTTGCAACCAGGTCAGGAGAACTGGGCTTTGCTTCCTTGGCTGATCCATGATGCCATGGGCTGGAGCTGCTCTTCCCAAACTTCCTCTGTGCAGAGAAGTTGCCAGACTCCATGCACCTACCTGAACTCTTGGCTTTTTCTCCTATCCAAGTGTATTTGCAGCCTACTTTCTTCTGAAACAGCAAATCCCCCTCAGCAGGGAAAACCCAGTCTTGGATCCCCACCACAGAATCCTGGAATGGTTTAGGTTGGAAGAGATTTTAAAGATCATCTCATTCCAAAGGCACAAAGGGTCCACTTTAAATGGAAATCAAAATCTTCAAAACAAAGGTGGAGCACTCCAATGTCAAGCAATCATAGGAGTTTTAAACCTTGGTTGAATATATTCACCATGTTGACATAAAGCCACTGGGAAAATCAAAGTCAAAATGCAATTACCAACTTCCAACATAAATAGGAGCTGGAATTTCTAAGTACACAGATACACACCCTTCCAGGGAGAGGGAATTAAGAGAAGTTCTTAATTTTATTTTCTTACAATTGACATTAAAGTTCCCCTCCTCACTTCAACCTTTCCAAAACTTACAAATGGATGAACAGATTTTTGCTCAAGTTTTCCAAAACAGGCTGCCGTGAGATGAGGCATGCAAAAATTCAGCTGGCAAAATGGCTTTTTGTGCATCTACTTATTTTATTTATTTCCCAGCAAAATGAGGAACTCTGTGAAACTGATGGGCTATTTCTGTCACCAATTTTTACTGTCTAAAGCCATAAAACAAACCAAAAATCCCAGCAACAAATCAAGAGAGAGGCTTGCACCCATAAGCACTGCAAAGCCACCCTGGATCATTGTAAAACCACCTCTTTTACCAACACAGGAGTGTCCTTCAGGGTTCTTCTGCTTTTAAAGGTGGAGAAATGTCCCTATAGTCCATAAAACTGTGGTAAGATACTCCCACAGAGACAGGAGCAAGTCACATCAGTTCAGAGCAATGGTCCATGTAGTCCTACAGGTCAGCTCCAGCCATGGCCATCAAGCCCAAGTGGAGACTCAGCCAAGGCCAACAACAGAAGCATCAGATGCTCAGGGCAGCAGTACTTCCCCCAGATCCCTCCTACCCACCACCAGTTTGGAAACCCACACCACAATTCAAATTCAGATCAATCAAAAATGCTTCCTGAATCAAAATGCAATCTCCTCCCACTTCATTTTAATTTTTTCTCTCTCTCTTTCTTGTTTAAATAAAAAATTTGGGTCAATTTCAAACCAATTAAACTGCTTTAAAAACATAACTTAGAAAAATAACAACTTCCAATCTTTCTGGGGTGGAAATGTCTAAATTATTTGCTGAATCCAACATATTATTTTTTTTTTTTAAAGGCTGCATATTTCCCTCAAACCTTAACTCTGGGGTGTAGAGAATGGAATTTATCACATGCCAAAAAGTTTCTCAGCTCCCAGCAGCAGCTCTCCATCACTTCAGGAGGATGCAGCTTGGATGTGACACAGAAGCTGCAGAAGAGAGACACTTATTTCATAGTGCTGGCAAAGAGTCTGCACCAGTTTTCTCCTAACCCCATCCCAAATGCCAAATAAGTTGCCACAGCAAGCAAGGATCTGGCAGCAAAACCATCAAAAGATCTGGAAAATTATTACTAACATATTCTGTGGAAAAAATATTCCCCCTCCCCCCCCAAACTGGACAATGATCTAAAATAGCTGAAAAAATAAAGCACAATGTTGCTGTGATTACTGAAAACCAGATTCTCTGTGAAATGTGACTCTGTGGGGAAGCTGAATGAACACAGATGAGCTTGTCTTTCCAGTCCTTCCCTGCATCCTGCTCCTGCTGACCAGTTTAGCTCCTGGCCAGTAACTGAGCCTGGTATGGAAAATTCTGACACCAGCCTCACACACCCAGTTATTGCCAGGGTTGACTGTGGCTCAAATTTAAATATTTTCTGTTTTTCTCCTTGCAGTCCTGATGCCAAAATCCATGTTTCCTCGTGGATGCTTTGCTGCAGGCTGGTGGGCTTGGGCAGCAAGACGCCCCAGCTGGAATTTCCAAATATTCATCTGGGGACAGGTAGCACCTCTTGCACCACACACAGATGGTTGAGCTGAGTGTTTAGCAGCAGAAAGCAGGCTGGAAGTGTTTCCACACATTAAAGACAAGGCAACCAGAGCCTAACACTGGACAAACCAGTCCCCTCCCACCTACAGCAGCTTCAAGCCTGCCTCTGCCATGTCCCACAAAGCACAAATCCTCACAACTCCACCTAATTAGGCACATCCACTTCCCCCAGTAACACACAGCAAACAACCAAAAAAGCCCCAGAGCCAAACTCTGGGCTCAGAGGGCTCAGTGCTGTCACACTCTGTCCTTGGAAGAGCACAAGTCCCCTCCCCACCCCACTGAGCACCTCCCAGGTCCCCAGGCCAGACTCATGGGCTGGGGGAGCAGGCTGATGCTGGGGAGCAATCTGAAGCTGGCTGCAGCAATCCCACACTCCTATCTCACAATGCAGTTTTCCCTTTCCTAAGCAGAGCAGGATTAGCAGGCTCCAGTCAGAGCCCTGGGTCACAATCAATCCCTTATCTGCATGGGCAAACCCAGTGCATCCCAGTACAACACACAGGTTGGATATTAGGAAGAAGCTTTTTACTAAAAGAATAATAAAGTATTGGAATGCTTTGCCTGGGGAGGTGGTGGAGTCACCATCCCTGGATGTTTTTAAAAAAGGCTGGATGTGGCACTCACTCCATGGTTTAGTTGAGGTGTTAGGGTGTGAGTTGGACTTGATCTTGGAGGTCTCCTCCAACCTGGTTATACTGTGATACTGTGATCTCAAACTCTCAGCTGCACTGAGCACACCATAAGGGAGAGATGGTGCCTGGCCATCTCCACCCAGCCTCCCCCACCCCACCACAGCCAGGACCAGCCTCCAGCTGCTCAGAGCAGCACTGGCAGGAGTTAAAGGAAAGCAGTGAGTGAGATTCACCCCTGCTCTGCTGCTGGGCCAGATTTGAGGAGATGTGACCCAGCTCACTGACCACAGGCTGGCCTGGCTCAGGAGAGCAGCATAAATCATGGAGAAAAGCTTCAGTTCCTCCAAGATAGCCTGTGCCAGGAATTCACCTTTTCCTGGTGGAGTTTGGGAGATGGACCTGAGTCCCCACTGCAACAGCAAGAGAACAAACAGTCACTAAGGGACAGAGAAAGCCATTGTCCTCAGCCAAGGAAATGAGGAGGACCTGGGACTCCTCAGGGCTACAGGCTGGACTTGGGGCTGCTAAACCCTGCAGGAACAAATCAGCAAACAAAGGATGGGACTGCTCCCAGGTCAGGTCCAGCCATAAACCCCCTCCTCTGAACAGAGAGCTGAGCTGGGATCTGCACGGTGCTTTGCATATGAATTCTGCTGGCTGAAAAGAAATGGGTTCTTTGAATGAGCTGAATCTCTTAATGAGAAGCTGGGGCCTCCAGAGCTCCTCTGAGGACAAGGGTCCCACTTAACTGCCCCAGGCCAAGCCCTGAAACCTGAGAACAAACAAAGAGAGGTTTTCTCCCAGAAGGAAGCTGCCTTTCCAGCCTGCTCCCCTCTCCAAAGGTCATCTTCCCTGGACACACTGTCTGCAAAAGGCTGCTCGATGCACACACTGGCTGGGGCATGAAAGTGCTTAGTGAAAAGACTGGCAGAAGCCCAGGTAGAAAAGCTGTGTTTCAGATTCCCTTCTCCTGCCATCCTTTAAAAAAGATGACCCGTGAGCCTCCATCCAAGGGAAGCTGGCTTGGAGCTGGTCAGATGGCAATGTCCCACTCAAGCCTCAGCTTTGCTAAGTACTCTGAAGGTACTTTCATTCCTGAGAGTGCTGCCACTCTGCTGCCAAGCTGATGGCCTTGCCACGAGCCAGATTCAGGATTTTGTGCAATACAGGGAAGATCTTCCAGGTCTTGGAGCCGAGCCCTTGCATGGAATACACTCTCCCCTCCCTTTCTCTCTCCCAAAGTGGGCAGCACAGAACCACGACAGGCATCTTTACAAAAGCTGGGGACAGACAGGGAACTGCTCCCACTGCAGAGCCACGTCCTGCCCCTCTGCTGCCAACAGACCTCCCCACCTCCCACCTACAAGCACATTTTCTGCCCAGAACCACCTTCCCACTTCCAGCAGCGCCACAGGAGCTGAGTGGCCCTTGTCACTCTTTTTCTCACTTGAAAGCAGCTTCATTCCCTGGTGCTCAAAGGATGTGGCTGCAGGAGCAGTTTATCCTCTTTTTTTTTTTTTTTGGTGCATGAGAACAAAGGAGAAGCAACTATTAAGCAAGGATTCTACACCCAGTGTAAAACCTCACGGATGGGTTTTGCAGTAGGAAACCTGTGGCCCTGGCCAAGGGGAGATGGCAACCACTGCTGAGTATGAGTGGATCAGAAGTGCTACCATGGGTCACAGTCGCCTCTGAGGTTCAGCCATGGCCCAGGGTCTCTGCCTTGGGAAGGCTGGACAGTGCTGATCCCTGACAGACAGGATCTCCTGTTCCACAAGCATTAGAAACCATCCCTCCACATGTGCACTTCTTGCCAGCCATGGCAGCAGGCAATTCAAAGCCTTCTTCACAAAAAATCTGAAAATAAGTTGTACACTTATGAGGATAGGTCAAGTGCAAAGCAAGACTAGCAACCACAACCAAAGCCATCAGAAATCCCACCCAACTCCTGTTTTATCCACTTACATGCAACATACTCATCACTGGACAATTTCAGGCACCCACTTTCAGTGCTACAGATGACACCAAGATGACAGGACGAGACCCAGCCTCCCTGGAGCCTGCATTCATGCCACCCCCGGGTAGTTCTCCAGAACTACATCTTCCTTTTAACACCTAGCAGACTTCCCTTACACACAAGGTGGAGTACCATCCCTTGAGGTATTTAGAAGACAGGAAGATGTGGCTCTTAGGGGCAGGGTTTAGTGGTGGAGTTGGCAGTGCTGGGTTAACAGATGGACTCCATGATCCTGAAGGTCTTTTCCAACCTCAACGATTCTACGATTCTGGGTCTTTCCCTCCATGCCATACACCAGATCTCACCAAAACCTATCTGAATGCTCCTTTTCCATTTGGTTTCCACCCACACCACCACAGAGAGGCGAGGTTTGCCCAAACCTAGACCCTCCTGTGGCTAAGATGCCATCCTGAACCCAGCTCTGCTGCGACCCAGTGATGGCAGCAAACAAAGGAGCACATTTTCTGCACGATGCTTGCTCAGTCCCTCGCGCCACCGCGCCGACCTGCTGAGCCTGGCGTCAAAGCCGCTCCCGGGGCGTGCCAGACAAAGCCCGACTCTCTGAGAGGCAACAGCCGGTCGGCAGCGTTTTAAGGCCAGAAAACAGCTCTGAACGTTCAGTTCCTTCTTTAAATAGAGGCCCCTTCTGTAAACGATCTGTTTGGACAGGAGGGAGAGTGCTGCAAGTCCAAGCGCTTGTGAAATAGGATCGGCTGCCTTCGCTCCCGCTCCATTCAAAACATGTGGGGGGAAGAAAGAAACCCAAAACTGGCAAGGCAAGACAGGAGGAGAGAGCCCCCACACGTCCATGCGGCTGGGAGGGTGCGAGACGCCAGGAAAAAATGGGGGAAAACATTAAAAATAATCAATTAGTGCCATTTCTGTTTGGAGGGCCCGCGTGTGTTTAATTATATTCCGTGCAAGGGGCTGCTGACGCAGATTTCCGTGCTGCGGGGTGGGGTGTAACGGGATCCGGCTCTGCCTTCCACCTCGGACAACCCTGCTCAGGGTTTCACCAGCGAGCTCAGCCATCCCCAGGGGCACAGGGGGCTCACACCCAGCCCCAGCAGCCAGGACACGGACACACAGCTCCCCCTGCTCCGGTGGGAGAGGCCCCGCCACAACCAGCGACGAGAATAAAAAGGGAGGGGGAAAAAAAAAAAAAATCTTTGCCCAACTCCGGCTGCGTCCCAGATCAAAGATCATCTCCAGCGAGGCCATCTGGTCCTTGTAAATGTAAAACCAAATTGAAAGCCCTGCCCTCACCTCCTCCGACTGCCTCGGCAATATTGCTTTTACCGGCCGGGATGGCCAAGGAGCTCGCAAAAGGCATCTGTATGTAATAGAGAGCCCCTGTGCAGCTGGGCTGGAGGCTTCCAACCCCCCTTTCTGTTAATCACCAAGCAGAGGTAAATGTTTTCTTTGGATCTCTAGGGGCCCTTTTATTCCTGGAGCCTTTGGGAAGAGTCCATGGCAGCAATCCTGGGATGAAGGAGGGCTGTTGTGCATCCCTCTTTGGTTCTCTGTGGCTGCAGACTGGGTTGCTGACCCTGTCAACACTGGGAGGGAAGACAACCCCACCACCCCAAAAACCATGCACAAACCTTCTTTCCCAGCCTTAGCAGGCTTCTCCTACCACCACTCCTAGCCTGGGATGCAAAGGGGGATGCAGAGCCTGGTAAATAAACAGCAGCTAGAAAGAGGACTGAACTAAGCACTTCCAAAAAGGGGACATCTGAGCCAAAAATTCCTTGTGAAAAACCCCACCACTGCCAACCCTAATACTCCAAGATCGACTTGAAAGGCAAATGGGATCCGCTATCGAGAGAAGAAAGCTACACCAGAGACGTCGCGGGCAAAGAAGAGGCAGGTTGAGGAATTCTTACCCATCAAGCTTTATTGTGTTATTCCAACTAAGCACAGACAAAAAGACAAATCTCAGCTCCCTACTTTCATTTATAATTGAACCCAGTCCAGAAGGATGGAGCAAGTACCATCTGTAATGCAGAGTGCATTAGCAGCCGGCAGAATGAAATATTCAAATTACTGTAGGCTACCTCGCATTTCAATGACAGGGTTACAAAAACCTGACTTGTAAGTGGAGATTGGACTGGAAGAACAGAAAGTTTGTTTCTCCAGTGCATGAATTAACCTAACAAAATGTTACTTTCAGGGAAAAAAAAAAAAGCATTTGCATGGGTAATTCTGCAACATATCCCAACAGACACACGAGAAAAAAAAAATTATTCTATTTCACCAACCTAATTGATATGTTGTCCATGATGAAAAAACTCCTGTTAAAAAGGGCAAGGCTTCTCCTTTAGGCTGAAGGCACTGAATAAACAGACTTAGGTGTGCACAGCACTCACAGGTCCTGTACACAGGGATGAGGGACAGCAGGAATGTGCATCCCTGGGCTGTGCTGGTGCAATACCTGCAGGGCTGCAGCCTTGTGATGTGTTGCACCATCTGAGTATGCAAATCACCCCTCGATTTCCGTGCCTGTGCCTGTGCTGGGATCCATTCGTTTTGATATCGTTAATCAGGGCTGCCGAAAAGCCTGACACAGTAAGTGGCTGTAGCCCCTAGCAGTAGTCAAGATAGAGTGACAGGCTCCATTTAAGATGTCACAGCATATAATAAAGTGTAAAACTATACTTAAAATAAACGAGATAGAAACAATAAACTTGACTCTGGGTTTGAACTTTCTGGGAGAGCAGCAGAGAGATGTGAACATGTGTGTGTGCAAGCAGGCATGGGTCTGGGGAGGCTGGAGGGGACGATCCCTCACCAGCCTGCTGCCCAGGAGACAGCAAGGGGAGCTGCTTCCTGCATCCTCCAAAGGATCCCAGCTTCTCAGCAACCCTAACATGACATCCAGTCTGCATATGGGACATCTCTGGCATTTCTGGACATGGATGTAAAGAAAGAGGAGTTGTAACTGGGATTTGTGAGGGACTGAGGGGATGGCCAGGCCACGATGGGCATGTGACTCCATCGAGGAAAATACTGAAGGACTGAGCTTTGCTTCCAGCAGTTCCCCAGAGAAGAAGGTATTGACCCACCTGAATGGAGACTGGGACAAGCCATTCCAAATCACTCTTCTATCCTGGGCACCCTGGGAGCATCACCAGCTTCTGGCCACGCTCCCAGGATGTCCTTCCTCTCTAAGCCCAGATGGTAATGGCAGGATGGGATGGAGAAGCAGCAATGTCCTCAGCATCTCCATCCTGGGCTTGGCCACGTGCCCCAGGACTAGGAGCCACAGCAGATGCTGGAGCCCCTCCCTGGCAGGATGAGGCTCAGTCCCATGCAAGGTGACACTGGAGGGGGGATGCTAAAAAAAAAAAAACAACCCCACTTCACTCCCCAAATAACTTCTCAGCACCCCAAAACCTCGTGCGTGCCTGACAGCAGCTCTCGGTGCTGAGACAAACCAGTCGCTCTCTGTCCTGCTAAGCAGTTAAATTAGAGAGTATTCAATTAATAACAGCTGAATATTCTGTCACATTTAGGAAGATGTATGGTAAGACAAGCGAGTTGTGATGTCTGTGACAGAAATGATAAAAGTTCTCCCGACACAGCCTGGCAGATACTTGGCTGGAGGAACCGCCTGCTCTCATGGACTCCAACGTCAGCACAGACACCAGGCCCAGCGCCTCCTTCAAAGGAGACACACTCCAAATTGCATGGGAGAACTGCTGCCAAAATGGCTCACAGGCAGCTCCCTCCTGCCCTCCTTCTGGAATCCATCTGAGACGCAGGGACGAGACCCTGGAGAAGACCTTGACCAAGAAAGGTCCGAGGCAGCGCCTGCAGCTACCACGTGGCAAGCAGCACTCAGCAGAAGCTCAAACTCTCCCGTGTCTCCTAAAGACCACCCTGTAATGTTCTTCTAAAGCTGCCTCAGTTTACCCTTCTGCAAAAGGAACTGTGATCATACCCCAAGCAACCCACACCAGCAGGGACCAGGCCAGTGCTGGCATGACCCCATGACCACGGAGGAGCACCTGCTGTCCAGCAGGACATTCTGCACTGAATTAATGGATGCTGGGTGGCCAGGGGGCACACACAAGGAGCAGCGCTTTTGAGACTGCCTCCTCCTTTTCTGGGGGGTTGTTTTTCACCAGTGTTGTTTGAGAACACAGTTTTGTTGCTAAGAAACTATCTTCATATTGCTCGGAGAGCAAAGACAAAGCAACCATCAAAATAACACCCTATTTTGACAGTAGCCAGATTGTAGCCATAAATGATCCATTTTCCCTGCTCTCCTGTATGCTCATTAATGTGATCTAAATACCATAATCCCACATATAACCCACACCCTGTATGTTCACATGCACGCTGCTGGGACCCCGTGTGCAGGGGGCTCCATTGCATCCATTCATCCCCAAGTAAAAGCTGGAAGAAATCAGAACCAAGAAGAGGAGGGAGATCCCCAGGGAGGCCCCACGGCTCCCTTCTAGGAAGGAACAGACCACAGGGTCTTCAAGCAACAGATACATAAGAAATAACCAGAAGAAGGCAAGACCTTGGTCACAGCAGATGGCACAGCCCTGGGTTGAAGAGAAATCTGTTGGTTTTGGGTTTGTTGGGTGAGGTGGGCTGGGACTGCTTTAAGCCCCAGGGGAGAAAATGCAGGGGGAAAATAAAATCCATTCACTGCTCAGCTTTCAGTATGTCTGTCCCTTTTGCTGTTTTTAGAGTGGGGAGATCCTGTCACATGGGGAAGATTGGAGCACACCCTCACTATCACCTTCATATAGGTATATATTCCCAAACTAAGTCCTGAGAATCCTGAAAACCACTTTGCCAACAAATCCTCATCCTAGTGAAGAAGGGCATCACCCTTGCAGCCAGAGCATCTCTGGCCCCTCTTTGCTGTGCCTGCTGCAACCTGGATGAGCCCCAAAAATGGTGTGAAAAGCAACGTATTTCCTTCCTTTAAAAAAACAACAAAAAACAACCAAAACCAACAAAAAAAATCCCCAAAAAACAACAAAACAAAACAAAACAAAACAATAACAAAAAAAAAAACAAAACAAAAAAAAACCCCACAAAATCCAAAACAACCCAAAAAAAACCAAAACAAAACAAAATCAACCAACCAACAGAATAAAATAACAAGAAAAAGCAGGAAAGGGACAAAGGCACATTCAGGGCAGCAGCAGCTGCAGGAAGGTGCTCCTTAGTCTGATCCAGGACCATTCATGATTCATGAGGCTAAAAAAGGTTTGGTGGAGGCAGTGAGTGCCCTACCTGCACCAAAAGCAAGAGGAAAGCCCATGGTCTGTTTGCCACAGATCTGCTGATGCTGATTTAAGGGCAGAGGAGAAGGCAGGTAAAAGATAAGGCTGAAAACTGCAACCTGTTGTGCCAAGGCAGCCCTGAGGGGTGTCCTGTGTTTTAGCAAACTCCTGGTGCAAGAAAGGATGTCTGGTGCCACAGCACAGCTGCAGTGGCTCTCCCCTCCCTGGCAGGACAGCAAACATGGAGCTGCCACCCTTGACACCACCCACCCCTGGCAAAAACCAGCTTGAGAGCTAACTGAGAGCATGGACCCACTGCCAGAGAGGGATCACCTTGCTGTGATTTACACCCTTCTGATTTACACCCTGCACTGGTGCAGCAGCAATGCCTGCAGGCAGGGATCACCAGGGCTTGGAGCAGCACCTGCCTCCAGTGCTTCTTAGGGCAAATAAGGAAGAAAACTGAAGCTGTGGGAAGCAATCCTGCAATATCTGGGTTGTTTTTTCTCCTCCCCTGGGCCAGCTGGAGCACGGCTCTGGCTGATCCCTGGCTTCTGCATGCACCCAAACCCCAGCCCAGCACCGAAGGGCCTGTCTCCCGTGGAGCAGCAGCTTGCCACGTGTGCTTTCCCTGCCAAAACCCCGAGCTCCACCCCACAGTAGGAGAAAAATGGAAGGGCAAGAAGAGCTCTGTTGAAACCCACCAAAGCCTGAACATTTCCCTGCAGCAGAACAAAGCCCTTGGAAATCTCTTCTCCGCTTGGGTCCCCCGACCCACATGAAAGCGGCATTTTTCTGGGCTAATTACACAGGCTGCTCTGAGCCTCCTGGCAGAATCTGAGCTGCAAAAGCAGACATCAAAGGGCTCCCAACTTTAATATAGAGAGCAAAGACAGAGCAGTCCATGGGAGATCGCTCCCTGCTGCCTTCACTGGCCGCCTGGGAGGAACACTGGAGGTGCCTCAGTTCACAAGCCCCCCCAGTGAGGAAAAATGGGAAGAGGGGCACAGCTTTTATTAGCATGGAAGGCTCACAGCAGGGCCAGGCAAAGAGCTAGGGCTGGTCCTTGCAGGACCAACCACAATCCCAGCAAAGCCTTCTAAAGCCTCCTTCATCCACAGAAGGACCAGCTGTGGAGTCTATCTGCTGTGTGGGGTAAGCAAGTTGTGGGGCACTGGATAGAGAGACCAAGGTCAAGTTGTGGAAAAGGATGGGACAGATACATTGCCACACACCTAACAGTAGTAGCTGCCATCCCAGTTGCTCCAAACACCAGTTCCAGGCATTGCACACCTCATATTCTCTAGAACTAATGCACCCATTGCACATGGAGCTTCTG
This sequence comes from Oenanthe melanoleuca, assembly GCF_029582105.1. Lineage (NCBI taxonomy): Eukaryota > Metazoa > Chordata > Aves > Passeriformes > Muscicapidae > Oenanthe > Oenanthe melanoleuca. The sequence continues at coordinate 26,685,928 of NC_079342.1, forward strand.
AGATGGTATTTTCCAAACAGGTACTTCCCCCTAAACAGCAACTTTCTAGAGGAAACCTTTGTCCTGTTCAGGCAGAGTCACAGGCTGTGCCTACAGCTCCTGATGGACAAGAAACACAAGCTCTGCTACTTCCTGGTCACCTGGGAGAGAGAAGATACCTTTGCTGTGTCCTGCAGGAAAGGGACACCAGCCCCAAACCCTGCTCCTGGCCCTGAAGGTGGCTATCTCTCCAGGCTTTCAGCAGGACAACCTGTGTGCCCAGCATGACCTGCATTATAGATGACTGGGAAGATGAAGCCATTCTACCAGCTCCTCCACCCCCATCTCCCCTCCCCTCCTGTGGGCTTCACAAGGCCTTGCAGCACAGCCAGAATATGCTCCACAGAGCAACCAGCCCCTGCTCCTCGCTTATGAGTGCACAGAGATATCTCCAGAACAGATCCTATGGGTCTTCTTCAGGCTCTGGTCCTTCCCTGGGCAGCAATTACCTGAGAGTGCTGCTGCAAGACATTTCTGCAGTGCCTTGGTAAAGGAAAGGTGCAAGGGAATCCTCAGGGGATGTTCCAACCTTGGGGAAGATCAGCATGCACTAAACTGTCACACAAGGGATGCTGCCATGCTGACCCATCCTGGGTATCCTCACTTCTCCCCAGCCTTGGCTCCAGCGGGCAAGGCAGAGGGCTGGACCACACCCCATCTTCCTCCCGGAGAGGAGGAGGAGGAGGAAAGCCGGGATGGGGCTGGGACGGCCGAGCGAGGGATGCCAGAGGAAGGTGTCAATTAAAGCAATGAGGGCCTGGGCATCCCTGCGGCTGACAGGAGGGCTGAGCAGAGCTGACAGGCGGCTTCCCCGCCCGGCTCACCGGAGCGTGCTCTCCCGGGCCGTGCGGGCACCGGCAGCGGCCTGCTGTCCCCTGCCCTGCCCCCAGAGATGCTCCCATCACGGGAATTAGCTTGATTTGGGCCCTAAGCAGGCCACGGGCAGCCTGGAGGCGGATGGGGCGGGGGCCGGTGGGATGGCACAGGGAGGCACTGCGCTCCCTGAAATAACTAATGAGCACTGCGAGGTCTCGGCCCCTCATCAGGATGGCATCACTCGAGTGCTGGGATGCTGGGAAGGTGGAAATCCAGCTGACACTAGCTGGGTGGCCCGCCTGCATCTCTGCTTCTCCCTGCCTGCCTGCCCCCAGGAAGCACATCCAGGGAGCCCCTGCTTCTCACCCCCTGCCTGCCCTCCCTGCAGGCTCAATCTGATTACTGCTGATACACATCTCCTCCTGGGCTCCAAAACACGCTCTTCCCAGCTGAAGGATTCGCATGGACACGGAAAACTTGTCCTGATTGCAGCGTTAATGGTCGTGTGGCCCATGTCATCACCGGAATGGCCTTAGGGGGAGAGCTGATGGGTCTCTGAAGTCATCAGGACTACCCCACCTCATCTTGCTCCCCTTATTAAAACCATTCATCCTGGGAGCTAAATGAATATGTTTCATCTTCAAATGCTGAGACACAAGAGCAAGCAGGCAGAGATCTAATAGAACAATACCCATCTAATCATGCCAATTTTTCTCTCCCATCCTGCCTTCATATTACACGCGTGGCCACGAGACCAGGCCGGGGCTGCAGGCGATGGGTGAGGATGGGGCACGGCCCACCCCGGCTTTGCTGCCACCATCACACCTCACACCCCCCTTCCCAGGCCCTTCCTCCCTCTGCTGTGATGGAAAAAGCCCCAGGACTTCTAAAACTAATAAGGCCGACAGATATGGAGCCTAACAAGTCTAAGGGAGCCAGGGAAGCAGGGCAGGCCCTGCGCCACCAGCAGACACCTGTTTCCCATGGGAACGCTCCACACTGCGCTGTCCATGAATCATTTTGTTGCTCCTTCCTGCACCCACCACAGGTTTTCCCAGCTCCTGTTCCCTTAGATATAGGGCTGGTTTCTTCCCTTGTCTGCTAAAGCACCTTTTGCTGGCGTGAGGCTGGGAGAAAGCACAACAGTTTTGCATCTTCCATGTATTAAGGTGGCGGAGGACACGGCAGGTGGGAGCACTGGCAAAGGTTGCGTTAATCTGTTGCATCTTTCCAGAGCCCGCCGGAGACGCCGCCGGCCTCCCCTTCCCAAGCAGGGTTTGCGCAGCAAATCCCTGCTCTATCTAATTATTAACGATAATAACGGTGGCTGGCTTGCTGGATGCCATCTGGAGCCCTGCCATGCCCGCCTGCCAGCCTGGGGAGGGCCGGGCAGGGGCTGGCTGATCCGAGGGGCCGGGGCCAGGGCCAGGGGCCGGCCGGGCGGTGGCCAGCGGCTCGGGATGGCCCCGAGCGCCCGGCGGGCCCACCCAAGCTGCCGTGGCCGTGTTCGACGCGGTGGCAGGCTTCATAAGGCTCCGCTCTTTGACTGGCGTTGAGTTTATGTGAAAGTAATTAACAGTAATTAATCCTTAATTACAGTAATTAGCCAAGTCGCAGTAAATTAAACCACATCTGGAGCAGATGAGGGCTTCCGAACGGGAGGCTAGTGCAGGCGACAATCGGAGAGATGCTGAATTCATCTGACAGCATCTGATTAAGGCTACCTGTTGCAAGCAGCTCATTTGCATCGTGTTTTTGTTTGTGTTTGGCACTAACCCTTTCTGCCAGGCACCCTCCCACAGCCACTCCCTGCCCCCTTCCACCTCCCCACCTAGGATGTGGGAGCAGCAGCTCTGAGCCAAGAGCTGAGGGTCTCCAGCCATCCCCACCTGGTGGGGATGAGCCAGCAGGGAGCCAGGGAGCAGGAACTGCTCAGGGTTTGGGACATGAACCACCCACCCCACAGGCAGGGGATGATGGAGCAGGATGGAGGCAGAGAGATGGAGACAGCCAGCTCAACTCCTCAGCTTCCCTGCATCTTGTGTTGTAACAGCTACAGTAATAATAATAATAACAATAATAATAATAATAATGAAGACCAGAACTCCAAAGGGGAGAACATTAGCAAAAAGGGGCAGGTTATTATTAATATCACTCAGCATTTACCCAGTGCCTTTGCTGATGTTTAGCCACGCTCACAGGGAGGGGGAAATCCTGCCCTTCCCTTTCTTCCTACAATGGAGAAAAAAGCACAAGACAGAGAGGTGAAACAGGCTACAGCTTGTTGTGTTGGAACACTGAAACAAAAGCTCAGGGAGCAAGTTGTGGTGGCCTGACTTGGTTTCATGCCTTCCTCCCACGTGGCCAGGATGCACGGTTGACTCTGAGCTATTAGAAAAGTACTGGGGAAAATTCATAAAAATATTTTATACACTCCTGGTCCTCAAACGGCGCCACTCACCAGCACCCCACACCCTGGGATTTCCATCAAGGCAGGGAGATGCCAATGGGATTTCAAAAGCAGAATTGCAACCATGATGGTCCAAAAGCAATTGCCTGATTTCAGCAAGTATTGCAAAAGCTTCAGGGCTTAATTGCAGGCAATTAATGAGCATGAAAGTCCTGTGTATCTTGCCTTTCCATCATACAGTACAGGGTGCATGGCTGGTGTATTCAGGCTCCTGAAACCTAGACAGGGAGTGTTAAAAACCCCTTCAATACTGAAATATTGTCTCTCCTCTGGAACTAAAACCATTCAGGATTGCCAAAGCCAACAGCTGCAACAGGCCCTGGAAATGATCAGAAGAACCTCATTTAATGAAACATGAAAAAGAGTTACATTCGCCTCTGACTGCAAAATAAAAGCAACCTTTTGAATTTCCTGCCTGCACAAGAGCCTAGAAGAGAAAAAAAAAAAAGTGTTTTTTCCACCTTAGCTTTTACTCTGCACTGAGCAGGATTGCCCTGTACCACTGAAACCCAGAGAGTGCTGGAACAGCTATGAACCAGTCAGTGTGTACCAACTGCCTGGACAGAAATACACTTTGCAGTCCCTCTTTGGGTTGGAAAAAGGGGAATTCACAGCTTTCCTCCTCTCTCAAGAAGAAATCTCGTGTCTCTCAGGCTCCAGGGCCAAAGAGCAGGGAAGATTAAGCAAACTACAGTGATATTGCACCAAATCTCCCCTTCCCAGCCCAGGCAGGTCCCTAGACATGGACACTGTTCAAGATGCCTGGAGCAACAACGTGTGCCTTCCAGGGGGAAAGGATTTTACAGCAAACTTAAAATGTGGGGAGTGGTCCTGACTCACACCTCCAAAATGAACTCACACTATCCTCTCAGTGCAATTCTGCTTTTGTTCAATAGTTTTCTAAGCAGATATTCCACCAGCTTTGTGCTTGAGGATCCTTCACAGCCATGGCATTTACAGCAAATCACATTATCTTGCTGCAGCCAGATTTTTGGCTTAAAAAAAAATAAATTTAAATTCGTATGAATAAAAGATTGCCTCACAAATGTCTTCAAGAAATTCATGCCCCAAATCCACAATGCCAACATTTTGCCTTGCAAAAAAATAACATAAATTGGGAAACTGTAACTGAATGGGCAAAGCCTACTCTGGCCAGGCAGAAAGAGAGCAGTACATTGCTCTGCTACAGAAGCAATGATGAACAATGATGATTTAATAGTAGAGGCAGGAGAGCCTGGCTGGGCCTGTTTCTCCTCAGACCTCGGATACTTAAAGTGCAGCCTTCAAAGCTGCAAAATATTTAACATCTCAGTTTGGGTGAATGATCAAGTTTTCAGTGCATGGACAACTCACACTCATGGTAACTGGCATTTCAGACCCAGTTTCAGCTTGTGCGTGTTCTACATTCAAATTCCCTCCAATTTGACTTGGTGCCCTGCACACATAAGGAAAACCCTCCCCTGTGCACTGAGAGGCTCATGAGAAATGGCTCCCAAGACAACTATGAACTGTCCCATGTTGGATCAGGATGCAATGAGACCCCTGTCCTCAGCAGACAGCACGGGTGAAGCTGTGAAACCTCAGTGCCAGCAAAACTTGCAGGAATGTGAGGCCTGAGTCAGTGCCTCCTGCAAGATGGATCAGCAGCATTGCCATTGGATCCAAGTGAACACAGAGCCAAAAGCTCCCAAAGCATCCAGTGCTGCTCAGCCCAGCTGTCCCAACCTGCTTGCAACTGGTGCATTCCAAAATTCCCAGCCTACATCCTTCACGGTGGCCCTGTGAGTCCCTTTGGCTTTTATTTAAGATGTTGGGAACACACATCGCTGCTCTTTGCACTACAAATTACTGGGAAACCACCATGGGAAACATCCCTCTCCATCTTCTCAACCCCAAATAGTCCCTCAGGACTTTTCACTGAAGCAGCCCTTCAAAAAGCAACCCAGTGGTTGCTCCATTTCCAGAGAAAGCAAATACAACCACAGAAATACTGAGGAAGGAGAGAAGCACATCTTGATCCTCCTCTCCAGGGGTTGGGAGACACAGCCACACCCAGTGACATTCCCCAGCCATCAATAACCACCCCAAATGCTAGTGTAGAAATTTTAACCTGAAAATAAAATGTGTATGTGCGGGAAGGTCCCAAATAAACCACCTAAAACAGAGCCTCCAGTACCATACAGGCCAGGTAGAGAGGATGGCCCAAGGAGCTGGGCTGGGGAGGTGAGAGGTGGCACATCTGCCCCTCGTTGCAGACCATGCACGTTTCACAGCCATGTGTGTGCTCCTTTCAGGCCAAAGACTTGGGTCCCATCTCATCTGCACGGTTCGAATTAATTATACACTTTAATTTCATGAATTATTAATTTGATTCTGACTCGGCAGCTTACGATTATCCAGCGCTACAGACTACGCAATTCCAGCTTCATTAAAACATCACCAGCTGCCTGAGAGACAGACATTAAATAGCAGAGAGTAATAATAAAATTAAGCTCCCTGTGCATAGCAACAGAGTCTTCCCCAGCCGCACGCGGCGAGGGCCCAACTGGTTAATAGGCCCTTTCCAGGAGCTTTATTCCCTTCCCCAGGCTGGTCCCACCCTGCTCCTTTCACTGGAAGGATGCTGCTGCTGGGATGCAGGGCAGCAGAGGGCTGGGGTTCTGCAGGAGCACCCCGGGGATGGGGGGCACAGCATCCCCCTCCCGACGCCCGCAGCAAGGACGGGGAGGGCTCCGGGGCTAACATCGCCTCCAAATAAATAAAAACTGGAGAGCTGCCTCCCAGCGTCTCCCTGGCAAAACAATTTATAGAGGGAAAATGTCGGAATTTAGACATTCCATTTAGCTGCTTCAGAAATCTAAGGACCCCAAACCTTGTGGGATTTGAGAAATCGATGGAATTAATTAAGGGAGATGTCCAGCGGTCTCCGCTAAGTAATCAGCAGGTACAGTAGACCTGAAATTCTATAAAGAAAAATGGGAAGGGATGACATTGAAGGAGGCAGTGGGGATTAAAAAATGAGCATCCGAGTGGTAAAGGCGCACACCCATTGATCGCTGCATTACGGATTAAGGCTTCAACGAGCAGCCAGAAGATTCTGTAGCAGAAAATGGTTACAGAGGATGAGCATGAGCAGAGCGGATATATATAACCTCTGACAGCCGGGAACAACTGAGACGGTGGACAGCTCTGCGGCGAACCCCAGAGCTAGAAAGTTTTGGGGAAGGGGAGGAAGGGGAAGCGGGGGGAGCTCGGAGGGAGCCATTTTGTGCAAGGGAGACCTGCCCAGGAGGAGGGAGTGTCACCTCGGGGAGAAGGCACCCAGAGCCAGATTGGGGACATGGGGGTGGGCAGGGATGTGGGGAGGGGGCACTGGCCTGAGAGGCCAGCAATTAATGTCTGGGAGTGAGGAACAACCCGAGCAGGCACACGCACACGGAGCAGACCTGCCTGCCTGCCCGTCACAGGGCTCCCCAGGGCACGCTTCACCTCCCTGCCCTGCTGCAGGCTCTCACTGAGACCACTGCCTTCAACCCTACCCCACCTGGCAGCCCCGAGCCTCGGTTTCCCAACCACACCACCTCCCTCGAGGTGACTGCATCTGTGCCCACAGCCCAGCTCCAGGATGTGAAGCTGCCTGCCCCCAAAAGCCAGGCTGGACTCTCCTCCAAGGGCAGCAGCAGGGAATGCTGTGTTCAGCAGCACCATCCACCCTCTGGAAGAAAACAAGTAGGGCATGATCATGTCTTCAGACACTCTGGGTATGCACAGCAGGGGAAGAAAGCAAGATCACCCAGGGGCTGCCACCCTGAAATCTTCCCCAACACTGGCACCTCATGAGCCACTGTATGGGACCAACCAGGCAGGATAATGCTGCTCCAAAGGTCCCAAGCATCGCCCAGACCACGAAACCCCACAAAACTGCATGGCAGCTGGTTCAGACAAGACTTCAACAGTGTGGTGAACTCGATTTTCCATGCTTAAAACAGAGCTTTGCTGGGAACACTACAGCTGCATCCAATGCCTTGTGTGAACAGAGCTGCTGCCTGAAGGAAGCCCCTGGGAAGCAGCAGCACCCCACCCAGCCAGCCTGCCTTCCTTCCTGGCCAAATCTGAACCGGGATTGCCGGAACATTTCAAAGGGAAAATTCAAAAATAAAACCAGAGCCCCCGGAGCCACAGGCAGTAGCAGCAGCAGCAGCAGCAGCAGCAGCAGCAGCAGCAGCAGCTCGGTGTCTGCGGGGTCGCGGGGCCAGCCCCCCATCACCCTCCCCCTGCTCCTCATCCATATGCATGGTGCAGCTAAATGTCAGCGGAGCCAGCAGCCGGAGGGGACCCTGGCTTCCCAGGACAAAGGGAGGTGCTTTGGGTGTGCAGGGAGGGAAGGGCTCACTCACACAGGGATGTGGCTGTGGGGGGCACCCAGCTGTAAGCTGCAGAGACTGGTGAAGCACAGTGCCAGTGAAGGGCAGTCTGCAGCTCCATGGGTGCCTGCACGGGGCTTCACCCTCAAATATCTTCCAAAAATTAGGTGGGGGCCTGAAAAACATTCCAGGTGGTCATGGGCATTTTGAGCCAAACTCAGTGAGAGAATCCTGGATGGGTCTGCAAAAGCATCTTCCCTCCACGGCGTGAGCTGGATTCCCCTCCCAATCCTACAGCAAACATACTGCTGTGCTTGGGAGGGCAACCTCCACAGAGCACTTGGGTCAGCTCTTGTGTCACCCTTCATGTCACTCTGGGACACTTCGCCATTGAGAAAGACAGTATCACCTGCTTCACCTCTGGGGCACTGAAACCCCAGTGTCTGTGCCACTCCAGTCACGGGCACCAGGGCACACAGGAGGGGAAGGTGCCTGCTCAAGCTGGAGGTTGAACACTGTGTCCCCAGACCCAGCACTACAAAGCACCAGCACAAAAAGCCCACAACCACACAGATCTAGCAGACACAACAGCACAAACACAGCTCATCCCTCACCCCAAGAAACACTTCCTCTCTTGTCCAAACGGGACTTTGAAGGTTCTCTGCCCCCACATCCTTGGACTGAGCTAGATCAGCTGCAGCCCCAGGTGCCCCCAGGCAGGATGTGCCGAGCCCCCAGCCCGCAATGCCCAGGAATCACACGTGGGAGGCCTGGCGGGTGCCCGGCGACACGCCAGGCGCTGCGTGCTTTACAATCCATGTGTCGGAGAGCCCTGAGCTAAGGCTGGAGCAGATGCAGAGCGTTCAGCAGATTCCCTCCCCTGGCTGCATTACAGCAGGGAGCAGCCCCAGCCCTCTGCCCCCCGCCTCCCCAGCCCCAGCAGGCACTTGGCATCCAGCGCCACGAGCTCCCGGGGCCGGCACACTCGTCGCCACAAACATCCTCCCTCAAAGCAGGACGCCTTCTCCCATGGGGCAAACATTAGTGGGACAACTGGAAACGTTCAACTTGATTATAATGCTTTAAGAAAAGGTCACGGTGAAATTTCAGCGCTTTACCTTGAGCTCTGTTTGTTCTCTGCAGGATGAGATGGGAAGAGTCAGCTTGCCCTGGCTCGTGGCATCTGTGGAGCTCAGCCTGCATTTCATGGGCCAGCAGCGGGCTGGAGAGCCACAGCAAACCCCCCAGCCCTGGGGACTGAGATAAGTCACAGCAGACGGGTCTGGGGGGGCACACACTGGACCACCACACCACAGCTGGGCCACCATGCCACAGCTGGACCATGTTTTCCCTCCAAAAGTTGTCCAACCCCAAGCTGATTTTGTGCTGGGATTGCATTTCTGCTGTCAAAACAGGTCAAATACACCCAAAAAGCATGGAGAAGCATGGAAAAGCAGCCAGCAATTCCTAGACAGCATCTCCCTCAGAGTTGGGAAGGTTTTCCAACACGCCATTTGGCTTCATGTTTTCAGATCTCAAAAGGAGCTGTGGCCAAAGCCGCAATGAAGCGGCAGCACTGCGGTACTCGAGCATCACTCCAGCACTGCCCAGACCACCAGTGACCCTCAGCCACCACGGCAGCCCCACCAGCAGCTCCCCTGCTTCTAGAAAAGCAAGAGCACTTGCAAGTTCTGAAGGGTGATCAGGACCATGCCTCAGCCCTCACGGAGCAGTGTGAAATTCAGGAGCACCCCAGCTTTACCAGTCCCTGTCCTTGCACTCCTGCACGATTGCTCTGGGATTCACTAACACGCCACTTTGCTCTACAAAATGAGAAGCATAAGGACAACCCACCAAAAGGCCCAGGACTGGTGCAGAAAATGACCAGGCCTCACCAAAAATGCATGGGTACAGAAACATCACAGCCGAGCATCCCTCTCCTCTGCAGAGCGGAGCGGGAGGAGCTCTGACCTTCGGGAGCAGCCAAGGGTTTGTTATCAGCTGGGCAAGAGGAAAAACCAAGGTCAGTTTTGTTTGTGGCCAACTGCCCCCAGCAACATTTCTGTTGCAATAATTAAATCTGTCGTCCAACGATTTGCTGCCAGGGCAGTTCTCAAAGGGTCTCCAAGCAGTGCCAGGAGATGAGCGCCAGTGGACATGGAGTCCTCTGCACCCCTCGGGCTGCCAGATCAAGGTCCAGGCAGGTGAAGGGCAGAGGAAAAGCCACCAGGAGCTACATTCAGCTGGGATGGCTCCCTAGCAAAATGCAGCCAGCAAAGCGTTCTTGAGGGAGGTTTTGAAAGAGCCAATTTCAGCAGACCAGACTGAATGCCTGAGATGCTGGGTTCTCTCTCAGCACCTGAAGGTGACTGGGAAGGGCTCAGCACCCTTCCCTGGAGGCAGCTGCATGATCCAGCCTGCTAAGTGCTCCCTAAAGGGGAAATGGTTTGTGATGCTACCCCAGTGCAAATTATCCTTTCCTGACAGAGCCAGGGCTTGTGCGACACTCCTCCAGGAGCTGGGATGGAGCTGGTGGGTCCTCTCCTTCCACTGGAAGCCAACCCCCGTGAAGGTGATGCCATCCCCTTGTCAGTGGGGCCACATTGGAGGCAAGGGACCCTCGCCCCTGCAGTGCCTGCTCTCGTTTTTCTGGAGCACACAGACACACCTGCCCATGGAGCCGGGATGTTGTATTCCCACCACTCCGGCAGCGCCACTCGCAACAACTCCCAGCTGCTGCCAAAAGGTATTTTTAGCTGCATTATTTATTTGAACACCTGCCTGAGACTTCAAGGCAGAGAACAGAGCCTGAGCAGTGGAAGGAGGGAGGGAGGGAGGAGCGGCACTGGGAGATCTGGACCTTTTTCCCTGGAAGATTCGAGAGCAGTGACACAGGTGCGATGGAGCAAGACCCAGGCTATGTCAAGGAAGAGGATGGCATGGCTGGGATAAAGCACCTGCCCCACAAACAGTACTGGGCTAATCCAGCTGCTGGGAATAGCCAGTGCAGACTGGGAAGATGCTCCAGCCAGCCTCAACATGAGGCTTCCTTCAGGGAAATTTGGCTCTTTAGGTATCCAACCACCCATGATTTCAAGATGCTGTGGTCCAATGTGGTGTCTGCAGCAGAAATGTCCAGGTCTTGCTGCTATAAATCACCATTTATACATAAGCCTTTTTTGGGGAAGTAACTCAGCAGAACTGCCCTCTTTCAAATTTCCCTTCCTCCACACAAAAATGATTCCACCCCAAAACCAGCCCAGTGTTCCATTTGGGAGAGGCAGCCCCAGAGAAAAGAGGATGAAGCAGTCAGAGCGCAAGGGAGGGAGGGATGCTGTGAGGAAGGATGTGCTCCACTCTTATTCCCAAAGAAGGAGATTCCCTCAGGGGCCTGGGGGCACCACAGGGTAATTAAGGGGCACATGGAAAGCCACACAACACCCCTGTGTTATTTTTTCATGCCTTTCTTGCCACCTCATTTACTGAAGTGAACAAAACCCATCACCTCCCTCCCCTTCTGCAGAAATAATCTCCTCTTCTCTCTGAAATCAGCCAGGAAAAGAAGAAAAAAAAAAAAAAAAAAAAAAAAAAAAAAAAAAAAAAAAAAAAAAAAAGAGGAAAAAAAAAAAAAAAAAAAAAAAAAAGAGCATCTAAAAATAAAGGCCAGGCCAGGGTATGTGCCTCTTGGTTGGGCTCCTGTGCTCACAGATCTGCTTATTTTGGCCTATCTCTCCCCAGCGATAAGGCAGCTAACAGCCCGTTATCAGCCAGTCGGTGAAAATGTGCTCCAGCCTGATTAGGGCTCAGTCTTTGCCAAGGTTATAAACAGCCGTTATCGTTCTCCCAAACAGAATAATCCGGACAGCATCAGCTCAGAAACATATGGGCCACACAGCGAAGATAGCCGCTGACGGACACTTCATTTTAATTGTAACGAGTGGTTAGCAGCAGCCTCCAGACAACACACACAACTGCCCAATTGGCAGTGGGCTCCATCTCCTCCTGCAGCCCTCCTCCCTCCCGCTCGCTGCTGCTCTGCTCCGCTCCCTGCTGCCCTGCTCTCCCCTGGCCTGCGCAGAGCCCGGAGCGCAGCTCTGCAGGGGTGGCAGGGCTCTGCCCAGTCCCCGTGGGCAGCACCCTCACCTCTGCAGGTGCACCGCGCTGGTGCCCGTGTCACACCTCACAGCCAGGCTGCTGTGAGCAGGCAGCAAGAGCCTGGGGGCTTGAGGCTGCTGTGATGGTGGGGTGGCACCTCTGTGCCCACTTCTCTGCAGGGATGGAGGTCAGAGCACGGCACCCACGGGCCTGGACTCCCCCGGGCTCTGCATCCTGCCTGCCCATGTGCCAGCTCGGCAGCAGGCAGGGCATGGGAGGAGGGGCAGCAAACCCTCATTTCATATTCTCCCAGTGTCCCTTCTGTGTCATACTTCTTTTTTTTTTTTCCCCCTTTCCTCCCTCCCTCTTCCCAAAAGGGGTGGTTTAGCTCAGAGAGTCTTAAACACATTTGCATTCCCAAGACAAGCTTAGGCATAAATTCATCTCAGTGCAGGGGTCTTTTTTTTTTCCCCTCCCCATCCTCCTTCTTTTCCTCCCTTCTTTTCTCTCCAAACCTGCAATGAATTCAGTGAGAACCCTTGCAATTCCAGCACCGTCGCGCTGTGCAACGCGGGATTACAAGGGATCCGAGAGTTTTCCTTTTCTCCCAATTCCTGGCGTGCGGTGCTGCTGCTCAGTTCTGTTATTAACAATACTCAGAGATAACACTCTTATAGCCCCATTAGTCACACTAACCTTCTTTTCTTCTCCAGCCAGACCTAGCTTCTAGAAATACACCTGAGCTCCATTCCTCCTGCAGGAAAAAGCTGGAGAAGAGGGGAACCCTCCCCTCAAAAAAAGACAAACTTGGCAGCAAAATGTTAATATGTGGAGACAAGCTAAAATCCTCAGGAAGACCCAGGACTGAGCTTCAAGTCACGGACGCTTTCTCAGATAATCTGTATTCCTTTCTCAGTGCCAGCAGAGCTGTGATCAGAATATCCAAGGTCTCATAAAAGATTCAGGGCTTATTGACTTCCTTGCCTTCACTGCCAGTTCGTGGTGCTCCTGCTCCTGCTCAGCCCCCAGAGCACCCGCTGCCCCTTGCAAGTTGCCATCACAGATGCCAAAGTAGAAGACATCTACTTCTGTGCAGAGCAGTGGAGGAAAGCTCTCCTCCTGAGCTGAGGGATGTATTCCCAGTCCCAAGCCCTGGAGAGAGGCACCCAAAGAGGGTCTTTGCCCCAGTGGACATCCCCAGCCCACAAAAAACTCCCCATGGTCACCCTGGCAGCACTGGCCACCACAGTGGGCATATCATGCACCAGTGGCAGAAAAGCAGATTTATGACTTATTTTAATTCGAGCCACACATTTAAGTGAAATAATCTCCAAGCTGAAAAAAGCAAGCTTACAGCAGGAACCCCTCAAGAGCAGGCTTCCCCTCAGACTGCATGAGGGCGAGCTCTCCGAGGGCTGTCTCCAGCAGCACTGCAGCCCAGATTTGCTGCATAAGCAGCCCCGAGCAAATGTGCCAACCAGAGAATCCAGTCCCTGCAAATTTATCATCAGTGTTACTCAGCCACAGCCCAAAGGAGAAGAGATGGGGGCATGCATTCCTTTAGAAGCACGCTATCCCAACTGTCACCCCAGCTGGCACAGTGTACTCACTGGTTTTAGGCACAGGTGACTGGTTGAACGTGCCATAAATTGTGGAGTTTTACATACTAGAGGCCTTCATCCCCGAGTTACAGAAAGATGCTTGTGAACACCACATCAACCAAGCACGATAAAACCATCAAACCCACCCAGGCACCTCATTAATTGTATTTATGCATCACCTAAAGCCTTATGTGCACACCAAGACTCCATACTGGAAAGCGCTGCAAAATACGGGAAATAAACCCATGTAAAAATAAAATATTGCACAGAAATACAGATTTATATGTACATATATGCTCAAACACATACAGGCACTTGTGTGCTTCCACGTGGTGTGTGCACACACCCTCGTGGAGCACGGACACCCCCGGAGGCGTATCCAGACTCACACACACACCTCTATCTGCATGTAGGTAGCAACTATTTATACATACACAAACCATACAAATGCTCCATGCACCCTGTTCGGTGACAGCTCAGATTTTCAGTAATATCATAATATTATTTTTTAGATCAGTTAAGGTATAAAATGTGCGCTCTCTCAGTCTTTAATATTAATAAGTCTTGTAACTAGCAGTTTCTTGTAGCTCCGAATTCTTGAGCACAACTAGAAAGGGCACTTATCCTGAAAAATCTAATAAATTTACAGTTTTATATACTTCCTTCAATTGTAAAAGTCTTGTTCAATAAACTTTAAAATGCCACTATAGAGCAATAACACAGACAGTATAAACCCAGCCCTGGGAAAGCTGTGCAACCAGAAATTGTTCCCCTTTCTGCTACAGCAATAAAGTTTTATATGTTTGAACTGACTGTAAAAAGGTTTGAATGTTGGCAACTGGGGAATAATCTGTCTTCTTTATAGTTATTATCATATTTCCCACAAGACCCTTTGGTCTGTGTCAATCCTTCTCGTATATGACACCTTTGTACTGTCAGCGAAAGCAAGAATACTTAACTTTTTGCGTGCGCGCGCGGCTGTGACTGGAGGTCCCTCGCTCTGCTTTCCTTCAGATTACAGCACCCGGGAATAAATTACCTGTGACGTGCTGCCATGGAAGCCTTTTGCCAAATCAAGCTGGTTTGGAGAGCAAAGCTCCAAAAACAAAAAAGAGAAGGGATTTGTGGAGCGGTCAAGATGCTGGGTAAGAGAAGCAGCAATCCAGCAAGGGATGGTGATGTCCCTGTGGCTCCCACTGAGGATGCACCCCCAGGACAGGCAGCCCCCGCTGCTCCTTCACAAGAAAGACACTTTGGGTTGAGATCAGCTTTTCCTGCCTGAAGGCAAGGGCAGGTCCAGCATCAGAATCCCCAGGTTCAAGCAGCTGCAGCCAGAGTATACAAGAAATACAGAGAGTATATTTTTCCTGGACAGAAATATTCTGGGGATTTCCACTGAACTTTTAAGAAATCTGATCCAGACCCCAGAGAAGCAGCAGGTAAAAAGAAGGGAATTCCTCAAACTTGCCTGTACACAAACAGATGATGCTTCAACTGGTTGTGCTCTTTAACCAGCTAGAAGCTCACAAATGAAGATGAGGATAAACTTTGCCAAAAAAACAACAGCAAGGCTGGACCTTGGCATCATCCATGTAGGGCCTATTGCTGCTGGAGTGGCTGTGGCAGTGGCCACTGGGTGCAAGGATGCAGGAGAATCCAGACCTCAGCCTTCAGCAACCCAACACCACGTGATTCACAACCATGGGCCATCTTTCAGGTGGCAAAGATGAGGCTCAATCAGAGATTGAGATGTCAGAAGAAGTGATGTTAAAGCACGTTCGGAAAATGAAAAATGAGGAGTCACCAAGACCAGATAATACCTGCCTTAGAGTTCTGCAGGGACTCAGAAATAAAATGATTGCATATTTTCATTAGCAGCTCAATCTCTCATTACACTAGAGGACACAAAGTGTCATACCCTATTTTTAAAAAATGGAGTGAGATGAGCCACAGATCCACTGACTTGTGAGTCTCACTTCAGTA